>NC_140004.1:15016709-16216709 GCF_964263955.1 Coregonus lavaretus
AAAACGGGCCTATGGACTGAGCATAGCTCACACAAACAGAGACAGGCAAGATGAGAGAGAGAGAGGAGAGAGAGAGAGAGAGAGAGAGAGAGAGAGAGAGAGAGAGAGAGAGAGAGAGAGAGAGAGAGGCAGAGAGAGAGAGAGAGAAAGCATTACCCCATGAAGCTCCTTCAAGAGATCCAAGCCACAAGGAAACAGAAGAGGAACTTTGAGTCAACAGCGCACATAACACTTGCGTACACACACACACATTGCACACTTCACACACACACAGCATGAAATAGAGCATTTTGTGGAGGTTAATGCAATTACAATCCTTACTGCAAAACACCCCAACTGGTTGCTCTATCAGCAAATAAATGAACATGACATTATGCATTCCTATTTTCCCATTGTGTTGTTATGGAACTAATGGTAGATTCTGGCAGCAGCAGCATTACCAGGTGTACAGGATAATTACCCTAAACCCATGGAGACTCTCTCTCTCTCCCGGACTAATCACAGTGTTTCACCTGAATTGCCATATTCTCATTCTCACAAATAATCACAACAAAAACAGTTGGCCCAAAAACTTGTCCCAAAGACTGAGCCAATAATGAATACAATATTGCTGCAGTAAAGGTAGCAGACATCATCATTCAGGAGGACATATTATATTGTATTGATACAAGGAATTTGATTCTGAGGAATTTCACCGATGGGAAATGACAGATGAATTATAGTGCATGTAAATTCGAAAGAGAAAAGCAGGCAGAGTATGTCTACATATTTTACAACCACAGTGTCTGGGAAAGTGCAGTTTATCAGTTTATTTTGTCAAATTTGCCTTGTGCAATTATTTTATTTTATGAATTGATAAATGTTACTAAGAAAATATACAACTTACGAAAATGCAAATGCCACCAGTGCTCCACTGACCACAATGAAGTCCAGAATGTTCCAGAGATCTCTGAAGTAAGAACCAGGATGGAGCAGGAGGCCCAGGTCAACCATCTGGACCAATCAGAGAGCAGGGTTAGATGGCTACAGTACACTGAGGGTGGGTGTAATGATGTCATGTCATAGTATTGTGAGGACAGAGGAAGAGTTAAGAGATGAGTGGTTTGGGGCCATGAAGTCTACATTCCATTATGTCAAAGTAGATTACTGATGTTTAGGATAGCATGAGTGATGTTTAGGATAGTGACTTGGGGTAAAGAGTGATGAACATCAAAGACAGGGAGTGCCCATGGAGACTTGCCAGATGTATGCCAGGAGGAGGGTAATAAAGGCTATATAAGATAGAGTGTTTTCTTTGTTCAAGTTAGTTCGTAGCATCAAGGGCAAAGCTCTGGTCATTGTTGTCACGAACCCGGTACCGATCATTAAATAATTGCATGAACTTTTTACAAAGTGTCTCAGTATATCCTTGCATCCTTGATTCTTTGAACACCCGAGAAACTCATCATAACAGTGGGGCAACCTCCTATAGTCATACTAAGTATTCAATGAAAGTGCTCTCATTGAGTCATGCATTTCAATAAACACAGGATGTGGCATGAGGCCAATACAACTATAGGAGTAACGGAATGAAAAACAAAGAAATACATTCTAGACAAATATTGTGGAAATCTAAGACAGCTGCCAAAAAGGATCTGAAAACATGTTATTTTTGTTCAGTCATTTAGTATGTAGTAAAAATTTAATTTCATGACATGTGCCTATCCAAGCTCTTACCTTAATCACCATCTCAAATGTGAAAACTCCCGTAAAGACGTAGTCCAGATACTTGAGCACCTGAACAGGAGAGAGTCAGTGCAAGAGAAAAACACAGCCAAGTGGCAATGCAAAACTAATTATTCCTCTAGCTCATTTGAACAGCTGCCTGATCTTCTCCTTGCTTACAGATATATTTGGATGAACTTTGTTGTCACACCTGTTGTTGTTTTTTAAATGTCTAACTGCATCAAATAAAATAAAATCGTATTGGTCGTGTACACATATTTTGCAGATGTTATCACAGGTGCAGCAAAATGCTTATGTTTCTAGCTCCAACAGTGCAGTAATACCTAACAATACAAAACAATACACACAAATCCAAAAAATTCAAAGAAAGAAATGAAGAAATATCAGAAAGAGCAATGTCAATGTCCGGAATATAAATATATACAGTGGGGAGAACAAGTATTTGATACACTGCCGATTTTGCAGGTTTTCCTACTTACAAAGCATGTAGAGGTCTGTAATTTTTATCATAGGTACACTTCAACTGTGAGAGACGGAATCTAAAACAAAAATCCAGAAAATCACATTGTATGATTTTTAAGTAATCAATTTGCATTTTATTGCATGACATAAGTATTTGATCACCTACCAACCAGTAAGAATTTCGGCTCTCACAGACCTGTTAGTTTTTCTTTAAGAAGCCCTCCTGTTCTCCACTCATTACCTGTATTAACTGCACCTGTTAGAACTCGTTACCTGTATAAAAGACACCTGTCCACACACTCAATCAAACAGACTCCAACCTCTCCACAATGGCCAAGACCAGAGAGCTGTGTAAGGACATCAGGGATACAATTGTAGACCTGCACAAGGCTGGGATGGGCTACAGGACAATAGGCAAGCAGCTTGGTGAGAAGGCAACAACTGTTGGCGCAATTATTAGAAAATGGAAGAAGTTCAAGATGACGGTCAATCACCCTCGGTCTGGGGCTCCATGCAAGATCTCACCTCGTGGGGCATCAATGATCATGAGGAAGGTGAGGGATCAGCCCAGAACTACACGGCAGGACCTGGTCAATGACCTGAAGAGAGCTGGGACCACAGTCTCAAAGAAAACCATTAGTAACACACTACGCCGTCATGGATTAAAATCCTGCAGCGCACGCAAGGTCCCCCTGCTCAAGCCAGCGTATGTCCAGGCCCGTCTGAAGTTTGCCAATGACCATCTGGATGATCCAGAGGAGGAATGGGAGAAGGTCATGTGGTCTGATGAGACAAAAATATAGCTTTTTGGTCTAAACTCCACTCGCCGTGTTTGGAGGAAGAAGAAGGATGAGTACAACCCCAAGAACACCATCCCAACCGTGAAGCATGGAGGTGGAAACATAATTCTTTGGGGATGCTTTTCTGCAAAGGGGACAGGACGACTGCACCGTATTGAGGGGAGGATGGATGGGGCCATGTATCGCGAGATCTTGGCCAACAACCTCCTTCCCTCAGTAAGAGCATTGAAGATGGGTCGTGGCTGGGTCTTCCAGCATGACAACGACCCGAAACACACAGCCAGGGCAACTAAGGAGTGGCTCCGTAAGAAGCATCTCAAGGTCCTGGAGTGGCCTAGCCAGTCTCCAAACCTGAACCCGATAGAAAATCTTTGGAGGGAGCTGAAAGTCCGTATTGCCCAGCGACAGCCCCGAAACCTGAAGGATCTGGAGAAGGTCTGTATGGAGGAGTGGGCCAAAATCCCTGCTGCAGTGTGTGCAAACCTGGTCAAGACCTACAGGAAACTTATGATCTCTGTAATTGCAAACAAAGATTTCTGTACCAAATATTAAGTTCTGCTTTTCTGATGTATTAAATACTTATGTCATGCAATAAAATGCAAATTAATTACTTAAAAATAATACAATGTGATTTTCTGGCCATTGTGGAGAGGTTGGAGTCTGTTTGATTGAGTGTGTGGACAGGTGTCTTTTATACAGGTAACGAGTTCTAACAGGTGCAGTTAATACAGGTAATGAGTGGAGAACAGGAGGGCTTCTTAAAGAAAAACTAACAGGTCTGTGAGAGCCGAAATTCTTACTGGTTGGTAGGTGATCAAATACTTATGTCATGCAATAAAATGCAAATTGATTACTTAAAAATCATACAATGTGATTTTCTGGATTTTTGTTTTAGATTACGTCTCTCACAGTTGAAGTGTACCTATGATAAAAATTACAGACCTCTACATGCTTTGTAAGTAGGAAAACCTGCAAAATCGGCAGTGTATCAAATACTTGTTCTCCCCACTGTATATATATATATATATATATATATATATATATATATATATATATATATATATATATATATATATATATATATATGATGGTATGTATAGACAGTATGGACAGTATATGAATAGAAAAGGTGTGTACAGCAGTAGTTATATAGGATGAGCGTTGACTAGAATACAGTATATACATATGAAGCGGGTAAAACAGTATGTAAACACTATTATACAACGTGTGGGTCTAATCCTGGATACTGATTGATTAAAACTGCATTCCAGACGGTGTCTATTTAAGCAATAAGGCACGAGGGGGTGTGGTATATGGCCAAATATACCACGGCTAAGGGCTGTTCTTGGGTACGACATAACGTGGAGTGCCTGGATACAGCCCTTAGCCGTGGTATATTGGCCATATAACACAAACCCCAGAGGTGCCTTATTGCTATTATAAACTGGTTACCAACGTAATTAGAGCAGTAAAAATAAATGTTTTGTCATACCTGTGGTATACGGTCTGATATACCATGGCTGTCAGCCAATTAGCATTCAGGGCTCGAACCACCCAGTTTATAATCCACAAATTGCCACCGGCTAAATCTATGATGTTGAAATGCCTATTTACTCTGTTCCATCTGACTGCTCAATCCACTGTCTCATCAGCTCAGCCAGGCAATTTATATACACTGCTCAAAAAAATAAAGGGAACACTAAAATAACATATCCTAGATCTGAATGAATGAAATAATCTTATTAAATACTTTTTTCTTTACATAGTTGAATGTGCTGACAACAAAATCACACAAAAATTATCAATGGAAATCAAATGTATCAACCGATGGAGGTCTGGATTTGGAGTCACCCTCAAAATCAAAGTGGAAAACCACACTACAGGCTGATCCAACTTTGATGTAATGTCCTTAAAACAAGTCAAAATGAGGCTCAGTAGTGTGTGTGGCCTCCACGTGCCTGTATGACCTCCCTACAATGCCTGGGCATGCTCCTGATGAGGTGGCGGATGGTCTCCTGAGGGATCTCCTCACAGACCTGGACTAAAGCATCCGCCAACTCCTGGACAGTCTGTGGTGCAACGTGGAGTTGGTGGATGGAGCGAGACATGATGTCCCAGATGTGCTCAATTGGATTCAGGTCTGGGGAACGGGCGGGCCAGTCCATAGCATCAATGCCTTCCTCTTGCAGGAACTGCTGACACACTCCAGCCACATGAGGTCTAGCATTGTCTTGCATTAGGAGGAACCCAGGGCCAACCGCACCAGCATATGGTCTCACAAGGGGTCTGAGGATCTCATCTCGGTACCTAATGGCAGTCAGGCTACCTCTGGCGAGCACATGGAGGGCTGTGCAGCCCCCCAAAGAAATGCCACCCCACACCATGACTGACCCACCGCCAAACCGGTCATGCTGGAGGATGTTGCAGGCAGCAGAACGTTCTCCACGGCGTCTCCAGACTCTGTCACGTCTGTCACGTGCTCAGTGTGAACCTGCTTTCATCTGTGAAGAGCACAGGGCGCCAGTGGCGAATTTGCCAATATTGGTGTTCTCTGGCAAATGCCAAACGTCCTGCACGGTGTTGGGCTGTAAGCACAACCCCCACCTGTGGACGTCGGGCCCTCATACCACCCTCATGGAGTCTGTTTCTGACCGTTTGAGCAGACACGTGCACATTTGTGGCCTGCTGGAGGTCATTTTGCAGGGCTCTGGCAGTGCTCCTCCTGCTCCTCCTTGCACAAAGGCGGAGGTAGCAGTCTTGCTGCTGGGTTGTTGCCCTCCTACGGCCTCCTCCACGTCTCCTGATGTACTGGCCTGTCTCCTTGTAGCGCCTCCATGCTCTGGACACTACGCTGACAGACACAGCAAACCTTCTTGCCACAGCTCGCATTGATGTGCCATCCTGGATGAGCTGCACTACCTGAGCCACTTGTGTGGGTTGTAGACTCCGTCTCATGCTACCACTAGAGTGAAAGCACCGCCAGCATTCAAAAGTGACCAAAACATCAGCCAGGAAGCATAGGAACTGAGAAGTGGTCTGTGGTCACCACCTGCAAAACCAGTCCTTTATTGGGGGTGTCTTGCTTATTGCCTATAATTTCCACCTGTTGTCTATTCCATTTGCACAACAGCATGTGAAATGTATTGTCAATCAGTGTTGCTTCCTAAGTGGACAGTTTGATTTCACAGAAGTGTGATTGACTTGGAGTTACATTGTGTTGTTTAAGTGTTCCCTTTATTTTTTTGAGCAGTGTACAAGATCTACACTGTAAAAAGCATCTAGACATTATCTCCCATTTGGTTTTCAACAGCAGAGATTTGTAATAACCTTGCTGCCTGTCTCTCTGACATTTGCAACATTGTTTCAATATTGAAATTCGATCTCCAGCTGTCCTATGGTAATGAACGTGTCGGGAGTCGGGACAAGACAGACAGGATGGCAGCTTTTCTCAGCCAGTCAAAATCATGAATCAGCATGAAAATATGTCAATCATTATTTGAATATATTGGTAACCCGTTGTATAAAAGTGATAATGCCCTCGAAGCGGGTATTTGGAGGATATATTGGCACGGTTTGCCGGCCCGAGACGAACACACCCATGCCAATATATCCTCCAAACACTGGCTTCTCTGGCATTATCACTTAATTATAAAACTGGTTGTTTGGATCCTGGATGCTGATTGGAAGAGCAGCGTTCTAAGCCGTGCTGTATTGGCCATCAGAGAAACACCTATGCCTGCTAACAGTTCCATCTGAAAATTACAATTGCGCATCCATAAGAATATCATGTTCAGGTTGCTGTCTGAATCATCTCTTGTATTTATCTCAACTTGCACATTATTTCCCTTTGCTTCCAGACTAGTATTTAGTTTGGTACAGCGGGGGTTAATATAAGCCTCGCTGTATGCCTGTCCTACCTAGGAAACAATGTTTCACTTTTGAATTTCGATCTCTGTAGTACCATAGAGTAGACAACCTCGTCTGAGCCACATCATTATCATGGACATATCCAAGTAAATGCCAATTGAAAAAAAGCTCAAATGAAAATGCAGCTAGTGTACTGTCATTCCAGGTTCAATGTTTGACGTGACTGAGTTAGCTTAAGTTGGCTGGCTGGCTAGCTAGCTATCAAGTGACAAGAAGCCTGCATAGCAACCATTTCGTTTAGAATGGAAGACCAGTGCTTTTGCATAGCAACTTTGCAAAAATAATTAAGGACTGGGTCGAGTCTGTAGAAACATGACCAAAATAACTAACAACCAGATTTCTGTCCGGACTATATCTTCAGGTGGATGAATGAAATTGTATGAATTGACTTATCAAAATAAATGTTTTAATGAAAATATGTAATTCACTGTTATTTTAGTATGTTGGTAACAGTTTTATAAAAGCAATAAGGCACCCAAGGCAGTGATGTACCATGAATACAGTCACAAGTAAATGGGTGACTGGCCCTCCACTATCGCATTGGGCCTAACAACGCCATTTACCTGTGACTGTGTTCATGATACAGCACTGCCTCTTGTGACTTATTGCTTAATTAAAGTGACCAGTATTCAATGACTATGTACATAGGGCAGCACACTCTTAAGGTGCAGGTTAGAGTATTGGGTGGTAGCCGGCTAGTAACAGTGACTAAGTTCAGGGCAGGGTACTGGGCGGAGGCCGGCTAGTGGTGACTATTTAACAGTCTGATGGCCTCTATAGAAGCTGTTTTTTAAATCTCTCGGTCCCAGCTTTGATGCACATGTACTGTCTCCACCTTCTATATGGTAGCGGGGTGAACAGGTCATGGCTTAATGATCTTCTTGGCCTTCCTGTGACACCGGGTGCTGTAGATGTCCTGGAGGGCAGGCAGTGTGCCCTCTGTGATGTGTTGGGATGACCGCACCACCTCTGGAGAGCCCTGCGGTTGCAGACGGTGCAATTGCCGTACCAGGCGGAGATACAGCCTGACAGGATGCTCTGAATGGTGCATCTGTAGATGTTTGTGAGGGTCTTTTGGGCCAAGCCGAATTTGGCACTGTTGTGCCTTCTTCACCACACTGTCTGTGTGGATGGACCATTTCAGGTTGTGTGTGTCTGGCATGTCTGCCTGCCTGTGTGTGTGTGTTTGTGTGTCTACACGTACGTGAGTGTGTGTTGTGTGTGTGTACACGTGCCTGTGTGCCTGGCATTTCTGCCTGAGCGTGTGTGTTTGTGTTTGGCATGTCTGCCTGCCTGTGTGTGTGTGTGTGTGTGTGTGTGCGCATGCGTAGACTCACATTGTTGCGTGGAGCGTTGGCCTGGACAGGGTCCTCTGCAGCCAATGCAATGCTACTCATGGATATCACTACCAGGATACACATCTCAAAGTACCGCAGGCTCACAATGTAATGACACAGACGCCGCACCCTGGAGAGAGAGAGAGAGAGAGAGAGAGAGAGAGAGAGAGAGAGAGAGAGAGAGAGAGAGAGAGAGAGGAGAGAGAGAGAGAGAGAGAGAGAGAGAGAGAGAGAGAGAGAGAGAGAGAGAGAGAGAGAGAGAGAGAGGAGAGAGAAGGAGAGAGAGAGAGAGAGAGAGGTCATATAGTCCATATATAGCTCACCTGAGAGACATAACACATAGACACTGTTCCTAGTAATGGCTGGGCTGCATATAGACGGGCTATAACAGTGGCTGGCTGGCTGCTGATTTTGTTTTCTGTTAGTTGATTGTAGGTTAATGCAAAGGTTTATAAGCAATCTACGAAGATGGATATTTGAGTGATTGTGTGGACTTAAAGGAAAGTGCTACTCGATTGCCTTTAAGACATGCACTAACATTTTAACAGCTTCGCTAAAGGAGTTAAATGTGGGGCCATATGACAATGTTAACATGCAGGGACTTGCTACATGGAAGGCAGAGTGTTTGTGGTGTGAATGGTGTGAGTGGTGTAGCATAGAGTGGAGTAGTGTAGAGTGGTGTAGCATAGAGTGGTGTAGTGTAGAGTGGAGTAGTGTAGAGTGGTGTAGCATAGAGTGGTGTAGTGTAGAGTGGAGTAGTGTAGAGTGGTGTAGCATAGAGTGGTGTAGTGTAGAGTGGTGTAGCATAGAGTGGTGTAGTGTAGAGTGGAGTAGTGTAGAGTGGTGTAGCATAGAGTGGTGTAGTGTAGAGTGGAGTAGTGTAGAGTGGTGTAGCATAGAGTGGTGTAGTGTAGAGTGGTGTAGCATAGAGTGGTGTAGTGTAGAGTGGTGTAGCATAGAGTGGTGTAGTGTAGAGCTGTCCATGCGGGCCACTCACACGTTGGTCTGGCCAAACACAAACATGGAGCTGTAAGGCAGGATGGGTCTGGGTCCACTCTGAGTCCGCTCCTCCAGGGTTTTCTTCTCGTCATTCATAGGCATGGTCTCACGGTCTATACTGTTCACTGGGACACAGACACAAAGGTTTAGATACACCTCAGAAACACAAGAACACTGAAGAAACAGTATTAGAGGGCAAATAGGTTTGCAGTACTGACTGGGGATAAGGGTTAGTGTTAAGGTTGGTACTGACTGGGGATAAGGGTTAGTGTTAAGGTTGGTACTGACTGGGGATAAGGGTTAGTGTGAAGGTTGGTACTGACTGGGGATAAGGGTTAGTGTTAAGGTTGGTACTGACTGGGGATAAGGGTTAGTGCTAAGGTTGGTACTGACTGGGGATAAGGGTTAGTGCTAAGGTTGGTACTGACTGGGGATAAGGGTTAGTGTTAAGGTTGGTACTGACTGGGGATAAGGGTTAGTGTTAAGGTTGGTACTGACTGGGGATAAGGGTTAGTGCTAAGGTTGGTACTGACTGGGGATAAGGGTTAGTGTGAAGGTTGGTACTGACTGGGGTTAAGGGTTAGTGTTAAGGTTGGTACTGACTAGGGATAAGGGTTAGTGTTAAGGTTGGTACTGACTGGGGATAAGGGGTTGTGTTGAGGTTGGTACTGACTGGGAATAGGGGTTAGTGTTAATGTTGGTACTGATTGGGGATAAGGTTTAGGGTTAATGTTGGTACTGACTGGGGTTAAGGGTTAGTGTTAAGGTTGGTACTGGCTAGGGATAAGGGTTAGTGTTAAGGTTGGTACTGACTGGGGATAAGGGTTAGTGTTAAGGTTGGTACTGACTGGGGATAAGGGTTAGTGCTAAGGTTGGTACTGACTGGGGATAAGGGTTAGTGTTAAGATTGGTACTGACTGGGGATAAGGATTAGTGTTAAGGTTGGTACTGACTTGGGATAAGGGTTAGTGCTAAGGTTGGTACTGACTGGGGATAGGGGTTAGTGTTAATGTTGGTACTGATTGGGGATAAGGGTTAGGGTTAATGTTGGTACTGACTGGAGATAAGTGTTAATGTTGGTACTGACTGGGGTTAAGGGTTAGTGTTAAGGTTGGTACTGACTAGGGATAAGGGTTAGTGTTAATGTTGGTACTGACTGGGGATAAGGGTTAGTGTTAATGTTGGTACTGACTGGGGATAAGGGTTAGTGTGAAGGTTGGTACTGACTGGGGATAAGGGTGGTCTCCCCGGGAGGGGGGGTGATGGTGACAGGGGGGATGTTGACGGCCGTCTGTCCAGTCCGTCTGACGTTCCTCTGATTGTCTGAGTCTTCAGGTCCCTCTGTGCCCCACCTCTGATCTCCAGGGTCCTGCTGGGGGCTGATGGCTAGGGAGTCTCCCTCAGACTCCACATATCTGTCCCTGGGAAACAGATCAAATTACCATAGAGCACAAGTCATTGATCTCTGGTACCTACTCGTATGATATGCTTTCATCAGTGCAAAATGATGTATCCTATAGATTTGCAGTCATGTAGAAGTCATCTGAGAAGTAACAAAGACATCCAAGAACAGAGCCAGTCTTACCTGTGGCCCTTCCCCCTCTCCCTCTCACTGTGCTCCTCTCCCTCCAGTGTGGACTGGCCCCTGGAGCTGTGGGTCTTGTGTCTCCTCCTCTCCCCATTGGCCCCGTTCTCTCCCCTGGAGCACCTCTCTCCCGAGCGGCCATCTTTGTGGCGTGACCTGCGCTCCCCCTTGCCTCCGCTGTTGACAGTGCCGTTACCCTCTCTGGCCTGTCTGTGGGAGTGGTGGTGGCGATGCTCTCTCTCCCCCGTCCCCGTTCCCCCTCCTCCTGCCTCGTCCACTAAGGTCTGGTGGTGGTGCCTCCTGCCCCCCTCTTGGCTGCGCGACCGCTCACTCTTCCCCTCCTTGCCCCGGGTGCCGTCTGGGTCCTTGCTGCGACTGTGGTGGACATGGTGCCTACCCTCTTTGCCTGGATCTCCATTCTCATTGGCCTCGTCGATGGGTCTCTCCCTGTCCCGGTGGCGGTGGTGCCTGCGTGGCTGGGGGCCGGCCGGGTCCCCAGGGGTATCTGTCTCCTCAGGGGTCCGGGGCTTGTGTTGGCCCATGGGGCCGGGGCCGTCATGGGGCTCCACCACCAGGGGCCGGTCCAGGTGGGTCTTCATGTCAGGGCGGATGTGCAGGGCGGAGGACATACGAAGCCTCTCCTCAGGGTCCAGCTCGCTGTACAGGGCCTCACTGCTGGCCCGCAGGTTGTGTCTCCTCAGCTGAGTGGTTCTCTGCTCCCACACTGACATCATCTTCAGAGACTTCTGCTGCTCCTTACTGCAGGTGGACAGACAGGGCAGTTCACCTTTATTAGGGTACATTGAACATGTCCTTTACTGCGTGAGCGATATGTATTTAATGTATTTGAAGAGAAGCATTCTGGAATACATTACATATCATAAGGCATAAACCCCTGCATGCTGAATGGCATACAGTATGGAAGTGCAATGGAGGTTTCTTCACAGCGAAACAGTCCAGTCCCTCTCCATTACCACACGTAAAAAGAGAGACTTTATGGACAGGCCAAGCATGGTAGACCAAGACCATGCTATGACATGCTTCAGTTGACTTGCCCTGTCAACGTCTTTGAAATGGTTGAACACATGCATTGTAAATCAGTAGTCTACCTATGCCATATAGAACACACGTATATGGATACATCCAACATGACTTCCTTTACTGTGTAGAAGTCACAATTAACTTTCATACAGTACAACGGCATGAAAACGACTATCATATCTACTCATGCTAGCACTGTGGTAATGTTCAACCCCAGCTCCAATCTGCCCTCCACTACTTACATTACACATGTATAGCTCTACACTGAGGTATCTGGTTAGGGGTGAATGGAGAGGTGCCACTGGATTATTTGAGTGAATTTACAGTATAGTGTATGGTACACTATAAGGAGGAAATGATCAAGCTAATGTAGGGCCAAGTAAAGAAGCAGGACAAGATGTTTATTCCATCCTGCTTCAATAATGTAAACATGATGATGATGGTCATCACCAGGAAGTTATGTTATGTTATACAAATAGATTGTCATGGCTACCGTACAGTAAGTTAGTTTACCTCAAGTAGTGATGGACTGGGGAGCAGACATAACTCCTACAACACATGAAGGAGCACATTGAAACAAACAAGGGACAGACTAAGAGGCTCCCTAAAAGTGACATAAACAGGCTAGGAGACATTGGAAACAAAGACACAGGGGGAAACAAGAGCTTAGAAAGACTGACAGAGGAGAAACATGGGGAGACAAAATAACTTACTTCACTGAGAGTAGAACTGAAAATAAACAAGACAAAGGAACGACACCCAGACGTTGGTATTGCACTGCAGTAAGTAGACTTAGTACTTCATTTTATCTTAAACAATCCTACCCCCAAGTTACATTATCCTTACTGTCTAGTAATGAGAAAACGAGTCCCTAATATAAAAGAGGGACATGGCACTTCAGCCAAACAAAGGGTCTTTGAGTGATTTTAGGTGTCTGACGTTATAGGCAGGGTGTGTGTGTGCGCTCGTGTTTTGCCTCTCCATCTGCCTGGCTGTGGCATCCGGTCGTAAGGTACATGGTGGCCTTTACAGAGCTGCTCAGCTAGAACTTCTGACTCACTGAGTGCCAGCGACACTCTCTAGTGGCTTTGCTGTGGGTCGTTAGGACAGAGAGGAAGAGCGTCTCTCAGTCTGCTCGACACAGCACGAGCCTGCCAGCCCAGCCCAACCCAACCCAACCCAGCTCAACCCAGCCCAACCCAACCCAGCTCAACCCAGCTCAACCCAACTCAACCCAGCTCAACCCAGCCCAACCCAGCCCAGCCAGCCAGCCCAACCCAGCCCAACCCAGCCCAACCCAGCTCAACCCAGCCCAACCCAGCCCAGCCAGCCAGCCCAACCCAGCCCAACCCAGCCCAACCCAGCTCAACCCAGCCCAACCCAGCCCAGCCAGCCAGCCCAACCCAGCCCAACCCAGCCCAACCCAGCTCAACCCAGCCCAACCCCAGCCCGACCCAGCCCAGCCCAACCCAGCCCAGCCCAGCCCAACCCAACCCAGCCGAGCCAGCGCATCAGCACAACACCGCCCCAGGATACTGTGTCTGCTCAGACTACCTCTGAGTACACACTGACACAGTATAGCGAAGTGAGAGAGGGAGATAATCTCAGTCGGAGATGAAGAGGTAAAAATATGAGAGGGAGGTCCTGAGGAGAGTTCAGTCACTACAACAAGTGCAGATGTACAGTATCAATTACAACAAATATGAAGAGGTGCATAACATTATGTACATACAGAATGAGCATACCAATCTCATAATACCTGTTACTGAAAAAAGGCTGCCACATGAATCTGCTACAATTCAACACAGTGGAAAACTCACAATGGTATGACTCAATGCTCAGGAGAAACGGTTGGGAGTCAAAGGGGAGACGGAGGGAGGGGAGGTGAGGGCGCCTGGTGGTGCAGAAGATTTGGCTACTGTACATACAGTATAGGACCCAGGCTAGGGATGAGGAGGAGGGTGATGGAGTAAAGACCCAGGCTAGGGATGAGGAGGAGGGTGATGGAGTAAAGTGGAACGGAGAGTAAACACTCACAGTGAATTAACGCTGCAGATGGACGAGCTGCTAGAGAGTGCACCTTGACTTTGCTTTACAAAACTGCACATGCAAAAAACAAAAGATGGGGGAGGGAGAACAAAAGAGGGGGAGAGGTCAGGGTCAGAAGGAGGACAGGGCACCCTCTGTCCATCCATCCGTCTGTCTGTCCTTGACTCTCCCACTACACGTCAACTCAATGGGAGTCTCAGTTTAAGACCAACAGAATGAGTAAACAAAGGAATGAGAGTAGCAGCTTTGAGACTTTCAACCTCCAAGACAAATAATGAAAATAGTTTGCATTGCAGAGACCAATTTATAGGTGCCAAGTATAAATTACATTTCCTTTGAGGAAATGTGGAGGAAAAAATTCTCAAAGCCTATATTAATAAGAAGATTCTACAAACCAATGGCTACGTTACAATTTTTAAATAACAAGATAAAACAGTGCTTTGAAACATTTAAGACAAAACATTTAAAACAATGACAGAATCACATATCCTGCTACCATCGACTATGAATACACTAATTACAGTTGTTATACAGTACATACAGGTGAATGGCAATACAAGGATCCAGTGCCCATACAATGACTGATATGCTCCAAATCTCATGTGGACTATCTATTTAGCTAGCTCAAATTACATTTTATGTTAAGTGCCTGTCACTCGAAAGAGATTAGTGGTAAGGGGTCCAACAAAGGTATACACCAGAGGTCACATTGTTACCAGAACCATGTTTTCTGAATGTACAGCGTTGCATGCACAATCTGTGCTCATTGTTGAGGAAATTACCTTGCTGGCACTGCCCTCTCCGCTCCATGTTGGCCTGTGTACAGGATACTGTGTAGCCTATGTGGGGGATGTGAGACAGAGTATTAAGGTGTCTCTGACCCTAGTCAAGGTCTTAGCAGGCATTAAGCCTTTTATCAACTGCTTCTCACACATTTACAACATTGAGCCCTTCAGTGACTCAAAGAGAGAACACATGATCTATCAAAACACCAGACATTGGGTACAGAGGGGTTAAATCATGTGTAACTCCTCAGAAGAGCACAATCAACAGAAAACTAGTAGTCCAGACAGAATAATACAACATAGAGCCACAAACAACAGATACAATCCCATGTAGACATACTTCAATGTAAAATAGCATCTCTCAGGAGGGGGAGACAGTGTGGTGTGTCTGGGGGGTAGGGCTGTGGGAAGGGATGTGAGGGAGGTTTGATCTGTGGGAGGGGGTATGAGGGAGGGAGGGCAGGGGGGTAGCAAGGGGGAAACTGAATCAAACGCCTGATCATGACTTACGCTGTGATGGAGATGCTCGCTGCCGACATGGGGCTGACCTCCTTGACCTCCTTGGCCTTCTGGAGGGCCATCTTCTTGGTGATGGCCACCTCCTGCTCCTCCTCATCCTGATGAGCACAAACACAGAGAGGAACGGAGACCACCCAGGGGTGGGTAGGTGGGCCATCAATGGCTACATGATGATAAGCCCTGCCACAAGCCCAAAAAATCAAGGCCATTACCTCTCTCTGGAGTGGCTGCAAATATTTAAGCCTCTTCCCCATAGGTGTATTATTATGAATGGTCGCAAATCCTACAACCAGTTGGGAGGTTCATTGCCTTGAGTTATTGACCAGGACAAACATCAGTCATCCCAGAATAGCCCCAGACGACAGGGTTAAGGAACCAATAAAGCAAGGCACTATATATCCTAATAAGAATATTCACTGTCTAATTCAACAAACATAAATACGGGGATGAAATTCCATGTGGCATTTGATTAGACAGCTGACTTTCATGATGGATCATCAGGGGAACACGTCTCTGTCTCTCTACCCAGGGTTCTCAGGGACTCCAGGGAGGGGAGGTTCCAGTCAGAGAATACAGAGGCTGGAAGCCCGACTGTACTATGTACTGTACCTTAGTGAGCTCCTGTGCGTTTGCAAGGTTGTCAACAGCGATGGCCAAGAAGACATTGAGGAGAGTGTCTGATCAGTGAGGGGTCAGGAAAGTTCAAACAGTCAATCAGTCAATCAATATTTACATTGGATCTTATACAGTATGTCGCTATATATATTCTTATAGCTTACAAATCAACGCTAAATCATGTTACTATCACGGGGCACTGAAGTCATGATGCTTGACAGTAGTAAAGGTTAATCAATGCAGGTCGATCATCCAGAGAGGATACAGTTTCCAAACAGGGTGAGAACGATGAAGTAGATGGAGGAGAACATTCCCCCCGGCACGCCCCCCTGAGACTCTATCCCATGATACATCACTGCATTCCAGTCCTCTCCTGTCAGAATCTGGGAGACACACAAACACATCGTTACATGGATTTCGCTAATGGTATTACAGTAGTTATAACATGAAATTATTTTCAAAAGGAAGACAAAACACAACTTAATTCAGCATTTTGTAAACTTCACCTGGAAAACTGTGAGAATGGCTGCTGGAAAGGTGTCAAAGTTTGTTGTTGGCGTCTCCTCGTCAAAATTAAACCTGCAGGAAGAAACACAGATTAGAGAGGTTGTTAACGTTCAGCTATGCCTTGCTAGCACACAGGTTCACACTCTAGATTGTATAATCCCTCATCACTTTTGTGACCATGGAAATTGAGGAGATGAGAAGACTCCCACTTAGTCATAGTTTATTATTGTGTTGCTCCAGCATAATAGGCATAGTACATCTTGCTACTGTCAGAGCCCTAACAGCTTGGTTTTCTCCCGTAAACCTCTCCGTCAAGGCTGATTTCACAACAACTTTTGCTAATCTTGATATTCTGTATTGCTCTGTGAGAATCTACAGGGACCTCATTACACCTTCCAACAATGAGAACTATGCAGAAAACAAATGAAGTGTGTCCTCTCTCTGCTTGCTGAAATCCTTGGTGCGTAGACGGACATTCATTAGTACAGCTCTCATTAGTTTCCCAACTAGAGAAAAGACAATGCAGGTCTGCATAAAACCCTGTTTAGTCCACTCTACTGTGAGGTCCAAATGAATCATCATAAAATACAAAATACAATGGATAAATACTAAATACAACATATAAAACAAGTGACTTACCGTATAGTGTACATCTAACATTGTATGTATCCCACTAAATGTGTTTATTTTATTTTGACTAGGACAGGCATGACGTTGAATATACATTATATTCAAAGAGTGCATACTGCATAATGATCCATGCACCTGGATGGGACACCTCAGCTCAAGTGGATTTGACTAGCATACATTTCCTGGACAGCTTGAAGTGGGCAGGCTTTGGCTGGATATGGCTGGGTGAAGCAGCTTCACAACCACTAGCCCTTAATATATCTTTGATTGAACACTGCACTGAAAGGGCCTGAACAACACACAGTCTGACTGAGCACTGCACCGGAAGGGCCTGAACACACATCCTGACTGAACACCACAATTGAAGAGCCTGAACAACACACATCCTTACTGGACACTGCACTGAAAGAGCATGAACAGCACACATCCTGACTGAACACTACACTAGAAGAGCCTGAACAACACAGAGATCCTGCTTCCATTATGTCAGGGAGTGATTCTACTGTAGTTCATACTCCCAGGCTGACATGTCAAGGCCTGCCAAGTGTCATTTCTCTCTGGATCAACTGCATGCATCTATTTGTTTAGAATGTCCTCTCTGCCTGCACCTTGTGCATTTAGATCACACGACTGGAGTGTTTTTGCATTTAACTGGATTATTAACAACACAGAGACCAACAACACAGAGACCATCTACTCTGTTGAGCAACACAGAGACCATCTACTCTGTTGAACAACACAGACACCATCTACTCTGTTGAACAACACAGAGACCATCTACTCTGTTGAACAACACAGACCATCTACTCTGTTTCTGAGTGGGATCAATAATTCATAGTGGAGGAATTTTGTTTATAATGTCCTCTCTGCCTGCAGCTTGTGCATTTAGATCACATGACTGGAGTGTTTTTGCATTTAACAACACAGAGACCAACAACACAGATACCATCTACTCTGTTGAGCAACACAGAGACCATATACTCTGTTGAACAACACAGAGACCATCTACTCTGTTGAACAACACAGAGACCATCTACTCTGTTTCTGAGTGGGATCAATCATTCATAGAGTGGAGGAATGAAAACCTCTCCTTTCCTTAAAAACAACGTACATCTATATTATATCACAAGCTAAATGGTAATGCTAACAACAATGGAACTGGCTAATGTTGAGTATCTCCATGGGTAATCTGGACCCATGAATAATACAGTACAGTGTGTGTACTGGACAGGACTGTTACTGTGAGAGGCAATGGGGGTTGACTCACAGTCCCCCAAAGAGCTGCATGCCCAGTAGGGCGAACACCACAATGAAGAGGAAGAGGAGGAAGAGCAGGCTGATGATGGACTTCATGGAGTTGAGTAGAGAGACCACCAGGTTCCTCAGAGAGTTCCAGTACCTAAGGCAGGAGGATGAAGATGAGGAATGAGGATGTGATAGTGTTATACCATCGTGTCATGTATAGGTAGTCATGTCCTGTTTTGGATCAGGGTGTAAATATCACTCACTTAGTGACTTTGAAAATCCTAAGCAGACGGAGAGCTCTCAGGACGCTGATGCCAAAGGAGGCCCCAGGTTTCACAACTGCCCAGATCACCTCAAAAATACTGCCTATAATCACCTAGGAGGAGAGTATATTGAATTACTTAAAATGTGTGTTCTCTCTAAAGCAATGCAATGTAATGTAATTCTCTACAATAAAACATTTCAGAAGTGCGGGTTTGATTGAATCGCAGTCTCACTTACTCCAAAATCAAAACAGTTGAAAGAGGAATGGAAGTAGCTCATGGGTCCTAGTCCATATATTTTCATGGACATCTCAGTCAGAAACAAGCCCAGGAATACAAACTCTGCCAAATCTGCGAGGGAGAGGTAAAACACACAGATCAATTAACTGAGTCAAATATGACTGCCCTGATGTCTGATGTGAAGGCACTGATTCAATACAACTAATACACTGTAGATGGTTTTATTGTACAAACAGCAAATAAATAGAATGATACGTTCTGTTGGTGATGGTAGGAAAACGAATGGTATAGTATTCCCTCCCATGCAGGTCGGGCGTTGGACAGGACTTACACAGTGCATATGTGAGCCACTCAGGCTGGTCATAATGGACAATGGCCACACACAGTGTGTTGAGGCCCACTAGACACAGCACTGTCCAGTAGAAGCTCTGAGCCTTGACCAGGCGTCTGATGGTGAAGCGGAGCCGCTTCTCTTTCCTCCGGAAGTAGGAGGCACTGTCGTTCTTGCTGCTCTTCAGGCTGGCCCGGGCGAACGGAGACCCTGGAGGAGCAGTGGGGGGAACAGCACACACACTGGAGATAAAGTCACAGTCATCAATACTGTATTTCTCATTAAAATCACTTTGATGTAACTTCATGACCTGAAGGTTTTCACTTGGTGGGGACCGCCTCGAAACATCATTAGACTCGATGAGAGGAAAGATTAAAAATCACAGCTAATAAACCCCAAAATGTGCACTATGGCTCAATCAAACCACAACATAGCATGCCAAATACAGGAACCTGTATGTAAAGTAGAGGACATTTGCAATATGACCGTTAGCAGAATTGCCTTTACATTACTCTTTAATAATGCTGCATCATATTGTTCAGATGGACAGTATCTTCTCAGTGTCCTGGCTAGTTCTTGGCATCCATAGAGAACTCTGTGCACTGCCCTCCTCCCTTCTCCTCTACCTCCACCACCACCTCCACCTCCCAGCCCATAATAAACCGTCTGTAACTTAAATTAAACCAACATTTTAGGCTGGACCAAAAAAATTAAAGTGAAAAATGGTTCTATTAGCATCTCGTTAGTGGCCCAGGAGGAGAGGGAGAATCATCATTTCCTGGGCTATTTTCATCTCCAAATTTAACTCGGGTGTGAAGCCTCATAAACTGAGCACCAAATCAGGCTTGACTTTTTCCTTTTCTCCCTCCATCTCCCTCTCCATCTCCTTCTCCCTGTCATCTATTTCTTGTATGGGATTCTAATACTGAGCCAAACCACATACTCCCCTTTAATTACTGTGTATGGGATTCTAATACTGAGCCAAACCACATACTCCCCTTTAATTACTGTGCAGTGATGCAGATCTAATTGAGGAGTATTAATAATCACTTATGCAGCGGGACTGAGGAGTTCAAACAGATAGTAGCTAACAAAAAGCAGGGAACAGTTGTAGATTATTTTATTATTACTTTATACTTTTTTGAATAAGAGGCTATTGCGATGCTTCTGTCATTAGTCATTCTTAACCGTAGTCTGGAGCAGTGGCTTCTTCCTTGCTGAGCGGCCTTTCAGGTTATGTCGATATAGGACTTGTTTTACTGTGGATATAGATACTTTTGTACCTGTTTCCTCCAGCATCTTCACAAGGTCCTTTGCTGTTGTTCTGGGATTGATTTGCACTTTTCGCACCAAAGTACATTCATCTCTAGGAGACAGAACGTGTCTCCTTCCTGAGCGGTATGACGGCTGCGTAGTCCCATGGTGTTTATACTTGCGTACTATTGTTTGTACAGATGAACGTGGTACCTTCAGGCGTTTGGAAATTGCTCCCAAGGATGAACCAGACTTGTGGAGGTCTACAATTGGTTTCTGAGGTCTTGGCTGATTTCTTTTGATTTTCCCATGATGTCAAGCCTTGAGGCACTGAGTTTGAAGGTAGGCCTTGAAATACATCCACAGGTACACCTCCAATTGACTCAAATGATGTCAATTAGCCTATCAGAAGTTTCTAAAGCCATGACATCATTTTCTGGAATTTTCCAAGCTGTTTAAAGGCACAGTCAGCTTAGCGTATGGAAACTTCTGACCCACTGGAATTGTGATACAGTGAATTATAAGTGAAATAATATGTCTGTAAACAATTGATGGAAAAATTACTTCTGTCATGCACAAAGTAGATGTCCTAACCGACTTGCCAAAACTATAGTTTGTTAACAAGACATTTGTGGAGTGGTTGAAAAACAAGTTTTAATGACTCCAACCTAAGTGTATGTAAACTTCCGACTTCAACTGTATATAGTACTCTAAATACCCCAATCCATGTTGCTAAATTCAAAAGAATATAAGATAAAAATGTGGACCTTTAAAGCCAATTATTTCAGAATTATCTTTTTGCAGGTAGAACCTTATAGTCTCAAGCTCTCGATTAATAAATGCATTTCTATAGCTTCCAAAATATTTTTACAATGGTGGGGGTGCCAAGATGGAGGCACAGTGGCTTCAACACAGCGCCCCCTATCAGTCATCTAGTGTATATAAATCATTGGGTAGAACAGGATACAGCAGTGAGCAGTGTGAAAGCTGACAAGTTGATTAAGAGGTCGGAGTCACGGGCGTTGGCCTTACCAACAGATGAGATGTCAGTGAAGTGGTCCTCGCCTTCCTCAGCATTGATCAGGTCATTCTTGCTCTTCTTGGCTCTTTTCAACACTGAACACACATTAGAACAATACTGTAGGGTTAGTACCAGACCAGATGTCATCTGTTCCAGGGAGATAATGCATACAGTATGTGTGTTTGATGGATATGACATCAGCTCTCGGGGCATTAATACAGGACTTCCATCAGGCAACTAACTTCCTTTTAAAAAAGCAGCACACAACTTGAACCCTTCACATTTATGATAGCTTGTGAAACACTGTTCCTACAAGCATCTCAGGGGAGGCCTCTCAGGTGTTGTTAGATCAACAGACCATTCAAACTCGACTGACAACACAGCCCCCTCACACACACTCTCCCAGCCAGGCTCTCTCTGAACTGTGGCACTGTGCACTTCTCTCCTGTTGTAATACAATTTACATGTGGCCCCAACACCCATAATTACTGTGAGTTCACACTTGATGATAGCAGCAGCACAATATATATTACAGAGAGAGTGGGTGGCATCAGCCCAAAGCCTGACACATCTACAGCCACAGCCAGAGAGGAGCCTGGGTAAGCAGTCCTGGGCAGACACAGGGAGACCTCCCGAGTGGCGCAGTGGTCTAAGGCTAGCTGTGCCACTAGAGATCCTGGTTCGAATCCAGGCTCTGTTGTAGCTGGCTGTGACCGGGAGACCCATGGGGCGGCGCACAATTGGGGAGGGAATGGCCGGCAGGGATGTAGCTCAGTTGGTAGACCATGGTGTTTGCAACGCCAGGGTTGTGGGTTTGATTCCCACGGGGGGCCAGTATAAAAGAAAAACATTTATACACTAACTGTAAGTCGCTCTGGATAAGAGCGTCTGCTAAATGACTAAAAATGTAATGTAAAATGAGATGACACTCAGACAAAGCTTATCACCAAGGCACTGAGTTTTCCCTGATCAGATCAGGTGGTCTGACTTGACTAACTCGGGGCCCTGGTATATTCCTCACCTGGGTTGTTGTGTTTTCTTTTGTACCACGCTCCATCCAGAGGGGACTTCTCTTCAGCGTGCTTGTCCTCCTCCGCCAGCATCACTTCCTCTGAAACAAATACACAGGTGTCAGCCACACACCATATCATGAACACATACAGTACACAAACACAGTGGTGTAAAGTACTTAAGTAAAAATACTGAATTACTACAAGTAGTGTTTTGGGGTATCTTTACTTTACTTTACTATTTCTATTTTTGACAAGTTTTACTTTTACTTCACTACATTCCTAAAGAAAATATTGTACTTTTTACTCAATACATTTTCCCTGACACCCAAAAGTTCTCATTAAATTTTTTATGCTTAGCGGGACAGGAAAATTGTCAAATTTACGCACTTATCAAGAGAACACTAAACACAAATGTATCTTTTGAAAATAATATATGAGTGTTGGTGTGTGCCCCTGGCTATCCGTAAATGTTTAAAACAAGAAAATGGTGCCATCTGCTTTGCTTAATATAAGGAATTTGAAAATATTTATACTTGTACTTTTGATACTTAAGTATATTTTTGCAATTACATTTACATGTGATACTTAAGTATATTTAGAATGAAATACTTTTAGACTTTTACTCAAGTAGTATTTTACTGGGTGACTTTCCTTTTACTTGAGTAACTTTCTATGAAGGTATCTATATTTTTACTCAAGTATGACAATTGTGTACTTTTTCCGCCACTGCACACACCACACACCACACACACACACACACACAATGATTCCAAACCATCAGCATACTTAATATTTCATATCATAAAGACCTAAGACTAATGCTGTGTCAGCACAATGTAACATATATATATATATATATATATATATATATATATATATATATATATATACTACCAGTCAAAAGTTGGGACACACCTACCTTCAAGGGTTTTTCTTTATTTTTACTATTTTTTACATCATAGAATAATAGTGAAGACATACATCAAAACTATGAAATAACACATATGGAATCATGTAGTAACCAAAAAATGGTTAAACAAATCAAAATATATTTTAGATTTGATTCTTCAAATAGCCACCCTTTGCCTTGATGACAGCTTTGCACACTCTTGGCATTCTCTCAACCAGCATCATGAGGTAGTCACCTGGAATGCATTTCAATTAACAGGTGTGCCTTCTTAAAAGTTAATTTGTGGAATTTCTTTCCTTCTTAATGCGTTTGAGCCAATCAGTTGTGTTGTGACAAGGTAGGGGGGGTATACAGAAGATAATCCTATATGGTAAAAGACCAAGTCCATATTATGGCAAGAACAGCTTAAATAAGCAAAGAGAAACAACAGTCCATCATTACTTTAAGACATGAAGGTCAGTCAATACGGAAAATTTCAAGAACTTTGAAAGTTTCTTCAAGTGCAGTCGCAAAAACCATCAAGCGCTTTGATGAAACTGGCTCTCATGAGGACCGCCACTGGAATGGAAGGCCCAGAGTTACCTCTGCTGCAGAGGATAAGTTCATTAGAGCTACCAGCCTCAGAAATTGCAGCCCAAATAAACGCTTCAAAGAGTTCAAGTAACAGACACATCTCAACATCAACTGTTCAGAGGGGACTGTGTGAATCAGGCCTTCATGGTCGAATTGCTGCAAAGGAACTACTACTAAAGGACACCAATAAGAAGAAGAGACTTGCTTGGGCCAAGAAACACAAGCAATAGTCCTTTGGTCTGGAGTGCAAATCTGAGATTTTTGGTTCAAACCACCGTGTCTTTGTGAGATGCGGTGTGGGTGAACGGATGATCTCCGCATGTGTAGTTCCCACCAAAAGCATGGAGGAGGTGGTGTTATGGTGTGGGGGTGCTTTGCTGGTGACACTGTCTATGATTTATTTAGAATTCAAGGCACACTTAACCAGCATTGCTACCACAGCATTCTGCAGCGATACGCCATCCCATCTGGTTTGGGCTTAGTAGGACTATAATTTGTTTTTCCACAGGACAATGACCCAACACACCTCCAGGCTGTCTAAGAGCTATTTGACCAAGAAGGAGAGTGATGGAGTGCTGCATCAGATGACCTGGCCTCCACAATCACCCGACCTCAAACCAATTGAGATGGTTTGGGATGAGTCAGACGGCAGAGTGAAGGAAAAGCAGCCAACAAGTGCTCAGCATATGTGGGAACTCGTTGAAGACTGTTGGAAAACCATTCCAGGTGAAGCTGGTTGAGAGAATGCCAAGATTGTGCAAAGCTGTCATCAAAGCAAATGGTGGCTTTTTAAATAATCTCAAATATAAAATATATTTTGATTTGTTTAACACTTTTTTGGTTACTACATGATTCCATATGTGTTATTTCAATGTTTTGATGTCTTCACAATTATTCTACAATGTAAAACATAGTAAAAATAAAGAAAAACCCTTGAATGAGTAGGTGCGTCCAAACTTTTGACTGGTACTGTATATATATATATATATATATATATATATATATATATATATATATATATATATAATTTGTTTTCAATTTATTTTACCTTTATTTAACTAGGCAAGTCAGTTAAGAACAAATTCTTATTTACAATGACGGCCTACACCGGCCAAACCCGGACGACGCTGGGCCAATTGTGCACCGCCCTATGGGACTCCCAATCACGGCCGGATTGTGATACAGCCTGGAATCGAACCAGGGGGTCTGTAGTGACGCCTCAAGCACTGAGATGCAGTGCCTTAGACCGCTGCACCACTCGGGAGCCCAAATAAAAGGGAATGAGTGGCAGATTACTGCATATAGTATAAAATCATGTTTGCCTGTAACTAAAGCAGCCATGATGACTGCTGCTGTCGGGAGAGGTTGTGTTTTTCTCTAGCTGGAGGTAAGCAGGAGGTAAGCTTCTCATATGGTGTTGAGTAAAGCTTAACCATGTATTAGATCGTAGGTAGGTAGTTAGTTGTAGTTAGGTATTGTATTTATTATAGGTTAGTATTGTTGTTATTGTAGGTTTCCGTAGGTAATTGTAGGTTAGTATCGAAGCACGAGGCTAGCTAGCTAGCGGGTAGCTACTGGTAACGATTAGCAACGGTGGAGAGCTGTTTCCAATGTTAATGTGCTGCTACCCAACGTTTAATTTTTGCTGCGTTATGCGTTATGAAAGGAACTAGACACGGACATGAATTATCTGTTTAGTGTGCTAACACACTCTTGGCAGTTTGTTGTAACCAAGTATTGGTGCTAAATTGTGTGTTAATGGATGCTAGCTTGCTAGTTAGCTACGGCGTCATAGCTAGGTATCGTGGGTTGTTGTGGGTAGTTACTGCAGGTTGGCAGTGTCTTCGGCCGTGCCGGCTGTAGCACGAAGCGAGCTAACTAGCCGTTTTTCGAACAGAGTCAGAGTCAACACAGTAGCCATTGTGTGCCGGGTGTAGCACGAAGCTAGCTAGCTAGCCGTTCTTCAAACAAAGTCAACACAGTGGCCATTGCTAGCTACCCAACACGACCAGCTAACTGTACTGTAGTAGCTAAATACAATATACTTGTCCTAGCTAGCCAACGTTGAATCATTGCTGCGTCATGAAAGGAACTTGACACAGACACGAATGATCTGTTTAGTGTGTTATCATACTATTGGTGTGTCTTGGCAGTGTCTTCGGCCGTGCCGGCTGTAGCACGAAGCGAGCTAACTAGCCGTTTTTTTCGAACAGTCAGAGTCAACACAGTAGCCATTGTGTGCCGGGTGTAGCACGAAGCTAGCTAGCTAGCCGTTCTTCAAACAAAGTCAACACAGTGGCCATTGCTAGCTACCCATCACGTCCAGCTAACTGTACTGTAGTAGCTAAATACAATATACTTGTCCTAGCTAGCCAACGTTTAATCATTGCTGCGTCATGAAAGGAACTTGACACAGACACGAATGATCTGTTTAGTGTGTTATCACACTATTGGTGGTTTGTTGTGACCAAGTGTTTGTGCTAAACTGTGTGTTACTGGATGCTAGCATGCTAGTTAGCTAGTTAACACACTATTGGTGGTTTGTTGTGACCAAGTGTTGGTGCTAAACTGTGTGTTAAACTGTGTGTTATTGGATGCTAGCATGCTAGTTAGCTATGGTGTCATAGTTAGCTAGCTGAATAAAGTGGGTTGAGTCTATTCCTTTAAACATTGAACCGCTGTGGTTCACAACAATTCTGATTTCTAAAGGTGGAAGTTGGGAGAGTTTTTGTTCGGGTGGTTCAGTGAAACAATTTTAGTTTCTGAGGTAGAAGTTTTTGGTGAGGGAGGCCCTGCTCTCTCCTCTCCCAGATGCTTAGCTCATTTCATTCCGATCTCCTCTGCATTTTTGTAGCCATTTGCTACAGCCTGTCAACTATGCCTCTGCCTATCCCTGTTCTCTCCTCTCTGCACAGGCTACACAAACGCACCACACCGCGCGGCTGCTGCCTCTCTAACCTGGTGGTCCCTGCACGCACCCCTCACCTGGAGTTCCAGGTCGCAGGCAGCCTCTGGAACTGCCGTTCTGCTGCCAACAAAGCTGACTTCATCCCAGCCTATGCCAACCTCCAGTCCCTCGACTTCCTGGCGCTGACGGAAACATGGATCACCACTGAAAACACTGCTACTCCTACTGCTCTCTCCTCGTCTGACCATGTGTTCTCGCATACCCCGAGAGCATCTGGTCAGAGGGGTGGTGGTACAGGAATCCTCATCTCTCCCAAGTGGACATTCTCAATTTTTCCCCTAACCCATCTGTCTATCTCCTCATTTGAATTCCATGCTGTCACAGTCACTAGCCCATTTAAGCTTAATATCCTTGTCATCTATCGCCCTCCAGGTTCCCTTGGAGAGTTCATCAATGAGCTTGACGCCTTGATAAGTTCCTTTCCTGAGGATGGCTCACCCCTCACAGTTTTGGGGGATTTCAACCTCCCTATGTCCACATTTGACTCATTTCTCTCTGCCTCCTTCTTTCCACTCCTCTCCTCTTTTGACCTCACCCTCTCACCGTCCCCCCCTACTCACAAGGCAGGCAATACGCTTGACCTCATCTTCACTAGATGCTGCTCCTCTACTAATCTCACTGCAACTCCCCTCCATGTCTCCGACCACTACTTTGTTTCCTTTTCTCTCTCGCTCTCCTCCCACACTACTCACTCTGCCCCTACACAGATGGTAATGCGCCGCCGCAACCTTCGCTCTCTCTCTCCCACTACTCTCTCCTCTTCCATCCTATCATCTCTTCCCTCTGCTCAATCCTTCTCCCTCCAATCTCCTGATTCTGCCTCCTCAACCCTCCTCTCCTCCCTTTCTGCATCCTTTGACTCTCTGTGTCCCCTATCCTCCCGGCCGGCTCGGTCCTCCCCTCCAGCTCCGTGGCTTGATGACTCACTGCGAGCTCACAGAACAGAGCTCCGGGCAGCGGAGCGGAAATGGAAGAAAACTAAACTCCCTGCCGACCTGGCATCTTTTCACTCCCTCCTCTCTACATTTTCTTCATCTGTTTCTGCTGCTAAGGCCACCTTCTACCACTCTAAATTCCAAGCATCTGCCTCTAACCCTAGGAAGCTCTTTGCCACATTTTCCTCCCTCCTGAATCCTCCCCCCCCCCCCCCCCCTCCTCTCTCTCTGTGGATGACTTCGTCAACCACTTTGAAAAGAAGGTTGACGACATCCGATCCTCGTTTGTTAAGTCTAATGACACTGCTGGTCCTGCTCACACTGCCCTACCCTATGCTTTGACTTCTTTCTCCCCTCTCTCTCCAGATAAAATCCTGCGACTTGTGACTGCAGGCCGCCCAACAACCTGCCCGCTTGACCCCATCCCCTCCTCCCTTCTCCAGACCATCTCCGGTGACCTTCTCCCCTACCTCACCTCGCTGATCAACTCATCCTTGACCGCTGGCCATGTCCCTTCCGTCTTCAAGAGAGCGAGAGTTGCTCCCCTTCTCAAAAAACCAACACTCGACCCCACTGATGTCAACAACTACAGACCAGTATCCCTTCTTTCTTTTCTTTCCAAAACTATTGAGCGTGCCGTCTTTAGCCAACTCTCTTGCTATCTCTCTCAGAATGACCTTCTTGATCCAAACCAATCAGGTTTCAGGACTGGTCATTCAACTGAGACTGCTCTTCTCTGTGTCACGGAGACTCTCCGCACTGCTAAAGCTAACTCTCTCTCCTCTGCTCTTGTCCTTCTAGACCTGTCTGCTGCCTTTGATACTGTGAACCATCAGATCCTCCTCTCCACCCTCTCCGAGCTGGGCATCTCCGGCGCGGCTCACTCCTGGATTGCGTCCTACCTGACCGGTCGCTCCTACCAAGTGGCGTGGCGAGAAGCTGTCTCCGCACCACGTGCTCTCACCACTGGTGTCCCCCAAGGCTCAGTTCTAGGCCCTCTCCTTTTCTCCCTATACACCAAGTCACTTGGCTCTGTCATATCCTCACATGGTCTCTCCTATCATTGCTACGCTGACGATACACAACTAATCTTCTCCTTTCCCCCTTCTGATAACCAGGTGGCGAATCGCATCTCTGCATGTCTGGCAGACATATCAGTATGGATGACGGATCACCACCTCAAGCTGAACCCTGGCAAGACGGAGCTGCTCTTCCTCCCGGGGAAGGACTGCCCGTTCCATGATCTCGCCATCACGGTTGACAACTCCGCTGTGTCCTCCTCCCAGAGTGCGAAGAGCCTAGGCGTGACCCTGGACAACACCCTGTCGTTCTCCGCCAACATCAAGGCGGTGACCCGCTCCTGCAGGTTCATGCTCTACAACATTCGGAGAGTACGACCCTGCCTTACACAGGAAGCGGCACAGGTCCTAATCCAGGCACTTGTCATCTCCCGTCTGGACTACTGCAACTCGCTGTTGGCTGGCCTCCCTGCCTGTGCCATTAAACCCCTACAACTCATCCAGAATGCCGCAGCCCGTCTGGTGTTCAACCTTCCCAAGTTCTCTCACGTCACCCCCCTCCTCCGCACACTCCACTGGCTTCCAGTTGAAGCTCGCATCCGCTACAAGACCATGGTGCTTGCCTATGGAGCAGTGAGGGGAACGGCACCTCTGTACCTTCAGGCTCTGATCAGTCCCTACACCCAAACGAGGGCATTGCGCTCATCCACCTCTGGCCTGCTGGCTCCCCTTCCTCTGCGGAAGCATAGTTCCCGCTCAGCCCAGTCAAAACTGTTCGCTGCTCTGGCACCCCAATGGTGGAACAAGCTCCCTCACGACGCCAGGACAGCGGAGTCACTCACCACCTTCCGGAGACATTTGAAACCCCACCTCTTTAAGGAATACCTGGGATAGGATAAAGGAATCCTTCTACCCCCCCCCCCCCCAAATTGTAAAGTGGTTATCCCACTGGCTATAGGGTGAACGCACCAATTTGTGAGTCGCTCTGGCTAAGAGCGTCTGTTAAATGACGTTAATGTGCCCTTGAGCAAGGCACTTAACCCTAATTGCTCCTGTAAGTCGCTCTGGATAAGAGCGTCTGCTAAATGACTAAAATGTAAAAATGTAAATGTAAACCTTGAGCAGTATTGAAGTAAACTCTAAGTATTAAAGTAAAGGGGTATTAAGTATTAAAAGAAAAAAGGAGAGGGAGTAGAGGGCAGTCTGACCTGCCTTGCATATCCACTCCAGGTATCCAGTCAGCTCTCTCTCGATCTGCTGCTGCCTGCGAAGCTTTAGAAACTCCTGCCTCTTCTCCACACGCTCACGCTCCTTGGCAAACTCCCTGCAGGCACACACACACAAACACACACACACTTATCGGACAAGCATGGGAGCACATATACAGTTTTAGCTACAGGTCAGAGCCAGGAGCACTCATGTGCTGACAGCAGTCTGCCTCCCAGCTGTGGATTTAGCTGTGGGTGAAGCTTTTTGGAGAGACACTTGTAGAAAAAAGTAGTCTTTGTTTCCTCTACTTTAAGAATGAAAACTTCACAAACAAAATAAGCTTTAAAAGGAATGAATTTGCTGGAAAAAAAAGAAGTAATAATAATAAGTTATATTAAGTCTATATTGGCAATACTATCAGTGGTGTGCGCTAACATCAGATCTCTATGGTTACACCATGAAGCAATCATATTTCTGACACTATCTTGGAACAACATGCAACCCAGTTTCCCCTGCAGAAAGACAATTGGGAAATCAAATGGGCGTCATTCATTTTAATCAGTGCTTGTTCCTAATGCACTGACATCATCAAACAGTCATAGGAAAAAAAGCTGAAAGGAGCGTGTGGTGATTTTTGTAACCACATGACCCACCATCTGTTATCTAGCCAATTAAAGAGGCCCATTTCCATTCTTCTTACCCATGTGTACCCTGGAAATAAATAGGCCTACTGCTGATTAGGCAAAGGTTGGAATGGATTACCAAGACAAAGAGGGGGAGGTCTCACTCACTAAACGAGTGGTTCACTATTTTTTTACCTAATCTGTATATTTGTAATGGCATGTTATAGAAGGGTCCAGACAATTTTTTTTGCGATTTCATTTGGTTTTGAGGAACTTACCAGCTGTGCTGCTTCTCCATGTAGCCTGCGCCGCACAGCTGGTAGGGGAAAACGCTTGAGTCACACAAAATGGAATATAATGTTGTGGATAAAGTTCAGAATTATACAATTTAATGTGTACAACATCTAAAGACCTGCATCACTTTGCTGAGAGTTTCTAAAAGGACGTGTTTGGGTGTTTTTGGAGCCTTTGTTCATGTTTCTCCAGAGCCCCCATACTGCAGAATGAGCAATGAGGAAGTCTATTGCGGGTGGGATAAGTTTCTCAAAACCAAGTGAAATCACTAAAAAAGTGTCTGGACCCTTCTATAACATGACATTTACATCAACAATAGATATTTCATTCTATAATAGTGAAACAATCCTTTAACTGCACTGTGAAGCCACAAACACAACAGTCTGGATTGAGTCGTAGACAAAGAGAGAGAGGCAGATGGAGAGAAATGAGGGATCCCCTCCCTGAACAACCCGCCCTCACAGCTCACTCGGTGAGAGCCAGGCAGTGATTGGTGTCTCTCCCACGCAGGGCCGAGGGAAGCTCCTTCCTGCATTGCAGTGGATGTGCGTGTGTGTGTGTGTGTTTGTTTGTGTTTGTGTTTGGGAGAGCTGTGAGGGGGTGGTGTTAGCCAGGAATCCCAGCCCTGCCTGCTGCAGTTCCACAGCAGCCCCTCAAGTGGGAGAGTCGGTCACACCCCTCCTCAGCATGCCGCACACCAGCACTGAGCACAGACTCAATTCAATTCAAAGGCACTTTATTGACATGGGAAACGTGTTTGCATAATAAACAAAAGTGAGAAGACACAACTATTAGAATTTAACAGTAAATATTGCACTCAAAAAGGTTTAAAAAAGATAGCCATTTCAAGTGTTATATTATCAGCTATGTACATGTGCAAATAGTTGTGCAACAAAATAGGAAAAATGCCAAGGGGGTGAATACTTTCACAAGCCACTGTATATACAGGGGGTACCGTTACCGATGTGCAGGGGTTCAGGTTAGTCAAGGTAATTGAGGTAATATGTACATCTAGGTAGGGGTAAAGTGACTATGCATAGATAATAAACAGCGAGTAGCAGCAGCGAAAGAAAAAGGGGGGGGGGGGGTCAATGCAAATAGTCTGGGTAGCCATTTGATTACCTGTTCAGCAGTCTTAAAGCTTGAGGGTAGAAGCTGTTAAGTAGCTTTTTGGACCTAGACTTGGCGGTACCGCTTGCCGTGCGGTAGCAGAGAGAACAGTCTATGACTAGGGCCTTCCTCTGACACCGCCTGGTATAAACTCCCGAGTGGCGCAGTGGTCTAAGGCACTGCATCTCAGTGCTTGAGGCGTCACTACAGACCCCCTGGTTCGATTCCAGGCTGTATCACAACCGGCCGTGATTGATGGTGGTAAATAGACAGCTACGAAAAATATAGATGAAAACTATCTTCGTAAATAGTGTGGTCTACAGCTTATCATGAGGTACTCTACCTCAGGTGAGCAAAACCTAGAGACTTCTTTAATTACTATAGACACAGACCACCACCCCTCGTCTTCCCGGAAGTAGCTGTTCTGTCTTGCCGATGCACGGAAAACCCAGCCAACCAGTATATTATCCATGTCGTTGTTCAGCACAAATCTTAGTGCAGGGGTAGCAGTGCTTTTTTTCCCAGGCCTGAGTGTCAACATTCTTCTTCAAAGGTGGTGTGTAAGGGTAGATTGTTAGTGGTTAGAGCCAAACTCAATGACCTTGTCTTTGCTTTCATAAATGTGTATGCACCTAGTACAGGGCGGGAGAGGGAGCTCCTGTTTGGGTGTCTAAGGCAGGATCTCACACACTTAGCATTAGACGAGGTGCTTGTGTTGGGGTGGATTGCAATTGCGACATTGACTTTACTAAAGACAGGAACAGTGAGGAACCGCATTTGGGTTCGGCAGGAGTGTTCAATTAATCAGTTCGATCTAGTGGACACATGGAGAACTAACTAGGTGGTTGGGGGTAGGGTGAGTGCAGCTCATCTGGATCGTATCTACTGTATACATTCAAGAATAAGCTATTGAGGGCCTCCATTCTCCCACTTGGATTTTCGGACCATCATATTGCCATGGCTCAGTTCTCTGTTTCACCAGGGCCCCGGCAGGTGTCTTATTGGAAATTCAATGTAAAGCTCTTACAAGATGCCACTATTTGTTCAAGTTTCCAAGGCTTTTGGGAGAGGTGGGGACAGCAGAAGGGGGTGTTGGGATGTAGGGAAAGCCCAGATTCTGGTTTTCTGTCAGCAGTATACAGCTTTTTCCTCTTCAGAGGCCAGGAGAGTATTGGGGGAGCTTGAGTGCAGCATAAGTGAGGGGAGGCTGAGCTGGTGGGGCAGGGTAGGGTGGGGCTGCAAGATAATCTGAATTATGCAGGGATCTATGTTCTTTTTTCAGATTAAAGCAAAAGGAGCACTTGTAAGAGCTAGATTTTCCATGTTGAGGAGATGGATGCTCCCAGCTCTTTATTTTTTGAGTTGGAAAAACAGAGCGGGGAAACCAAGAAAATCCATTGTTTACGTTTGTCTGATGGGCAAGTAACTTCTGTTGTGGGGGAGATGCGGGAGCAGGCTGTGGAGTTCTTCTCCGATTTGTATAGGGAAGAAATCTGCAATCCTGTGTGTTCTCAGGTTCTGCTCACCAGTAGTGGTGCTTGGGTAAAATCACTGGGAAAGCCATATTACAACCTTTGTGTTGTGATAATTGCGTTGTTTGCCTGATAGTTCATATGCCTTGCGACCGTGATATATAGTCCTAAAGGCCGAGACAATAAGAAGACACAGTGGCAGAATAAATTCAATCACACCTTTGTTTCATCACAAAACTGGAGAGCAACCGCTATCCGGTGGAGTCCACAAAGCATATTGCATGTAACAAACAATTACATGACCTACAGCATGGTCAAGCAAGTTAATGTTACCAACATTTTCGGATGACTAAACAACTATTGATTTAGAACCACGGAGAGTTACCGCAAGTCGCAAAGCAAACAGGAGCTGCCTCCACTATTCCAGCACCATTTCAACTTCAACGTCATCTAAAAGGTACCAAAAACAATGTAGTCCAATCAATGTAAGCTAAATATGATGTGGCTGTCCATGGTTTTGATTTCTGTGTGTGTGTGTGCGTGCATATCCTTGCAAGTATAAAAAACATGTTGTCTCACTCTACTTGTGGAGAAACGTCAATGCCATCTTCCTCTCTTTCATGTTGACGAAACGGTCTGTCATACAGTATACGCTTTTATTTTTTATTGTCCTAGGCTACCTGGCTAAAATGCTTGTTCGCTAGCCTAACTTCCTTTCATGGGCAACGTTAGCTAGTTAACATTAGCCTTCTACATCTAGCTACATATTGAACTTCCATCCTCTCAGGCCAGGGGCACAATGTATGAATTAATGGTTGGATCAGAATCGCCGTTATAATCATTGGCCAGTACAGAGAATTAATAAAACCACAAGTCAAAATCCGTATCTCCATCCATGGCTAATTTAGGAAAGGGACAACAACACAACCAGATACAACAATTCAAGTTGTTTCTGCCAATGACGTATGCTCTCGATGCGATTTAATATGAGTGACGCCAAATCCAAACTGGCTTCCCTTAACACTTTTTTTTGGGTGCGCCAGGACCAGTCACAGTTGAGCTCACTCAGTTTAGGCCAAATGCTCGCTGGCTTCCCTTGCATTCAATGCTACGGCCGGCAACAATGTCATACTCTTTTGGACCAGACAGCATGAGATAGATGGCCTACACATACAGAGACAGATGGGCACTGTTTCGCTCGCATGGATGCTTTCTCCTGTGAGATACACTTCCCTTTCCATCCAGCCTCTCAATATGACGTCAGTAACAAGAAACTCAGGTCTTTTTATTTCTACAGCAGTCTCTTATTTAAATACATTTTAAACATAAAGATATCTCACATAAAATGTATACTTCATGACCAAACGTACACTACCGTTCAAATGTTTAGGGTCACTTAAAAATGTCCTTGTTTTCAAAATATATATATATATATATATATATTTTTTTTTATATCTACATAGGCAGACAGGGGCCCATTATCAGCAACCATCAGTCCTGTGTTCCAATGGCACGTTGTCACACCCTGGTTCGGGGACTCATTATGTTGAACCAGGGTGTGTTCATTCTATGTTTTCGGTTTCTCTGGTGGGTGTTCTAGGTGGTTTATTTTCTATGTTTGCCGGTGTGACTCCCAATCAGAGGCAAACGAGTGTCAGCTGTCGGCTGTTTGTCTCTGATTGGGAGCCATATTTAATCTATCTGTTTTCCTTTCGGGTTGTGGGATTTTGTTCGTGTGTGTTCGTGTTGTACACTGGACGTCACGCTTTCGTTGTTTATTGTTTTTGTTGTTGTGAGCATTTAATAAATATAATATGTTCACTCGCAACGCTGCGCCTTGGTCTCCTGTTCTAGACGATCTGACAGAAAATCCCACCAGTACCAGACCAAGCAGCGTGAGGAGGAGAAAGGAAGGACCTGGGATCAGGGGAGTAGGAGTTTCGGCTGGGCCACGCTAAATGAAGAGGAGAGAGGCTGGTCGATGAAGCAATGGATCGAGAGTCTGACGAGAGCTAGGGAGGCCTGGTCCACGGGGAGGAGAGAACCCCAGAAAATTTTTAGGGGGGGGCTCACGACGTGGACGACGGGGCAGCAGGAGGCCGCGATGGAGCGGTCCAGCGGGTGTGAAGAGGAGGCCGCCAGGTTGAGGGGGCCACTGGTCACAGAGGAGAGGGATAGTGTGGAGGCACGGCGAGAGGTACTGGGGTGTGTGTCCAGTCCGGTCCGGCCCGTTCCTGATCTCTGCGTGGGGCCAGTGGTGTGTGTCTCCAGTACGGGCCGGCCTGGTCCTGTTCCTCGCATCGTGCCGGTGGTGCGCGTCGCCAGCCCGGTCCGGCCCGTTCCTGCTCTCCGCACCAAGTCTGTGGTGCGCGTCGCCAGCCCAGTCCGGCCCATCCAAGCTCCCCGCACCAAGTCTGTGGTGCGTTTCGGCCGCCCGGATCGGCCCGTTCCTGCTGTCCACACCAAGCCAGTGGGGTGCGTCGTCAGTCCGGCACGGTCCGTTCCTGCTCTCCGCACCGAGTCTGTGGTGCGCGTCGCCAGCCCAGTCCGGCCCATCCAAGCTTCCCGCACCAAGTCTGTGGTGCGTCTCGTCAGCCCTGTCCGGCTCGTTCCTGCTCTCCGCACCAAGTCGTGGTGTGCGTCGCCAGCCCATTCCGGTCCATTCCTGCTCCACGCACCAAGCCAGGGGCGCGTGTCGTCAGTCCGGCTCCGGCCAGCGGGGCTAGACGGGACCGGGGGTACTTTGGGGGGTTGGAGAGGGAGTGGGGATCAGGCCCGGAGCCGGAGCCGCCGCCGAGGAAGAATGCCCACCCAGCCCTCCCCTGTTTTGCTCGTATTTAGGCGCGGTCACAGTCCGCGCCTTTAGGGGGGGGTACTGTCACACCCTGGTTCGGGGACTCATTATGTTGAACCAGGGTGTGTTCATTCTATGTTTTCGGTTTCTCTGGTGGGTGTTCTAGGTGGTTTATTTTCTATGTTTGCCGGTGTGACTCCCAATCAGAGGCAAACGAGTGTCAGCTGTCGGCTGTTTGTCTCTGATTGGGAGCCATATTTAATCTATCTGTTTTCCTTTCGGGTTGTGGGATTTTGTTCGTGTGTGTTCGTGTTGTACACTGGACGTCACGCTTTCGTTGTTTATTGTTTTTGTTGTTGTGAGCATTTAATAAATATAATATGTTCACTCGCAACGCTGCGCCTTGGTCTCCTGTTCTAGACGATCGTGACACACGTTGTGTTTGCTAATCCAAGCTTATCATTTTAAAAGGCTAATTGATCATTAGAAAACCCTTTTGCAATTATGTTAGCACAGCTAAAAACTGTTGTGCTGATTAAAGCAGCAATAAAACTGGCTTTCTTGAGACTAGCTGAGTATCTGGAGCATCAGCAATTGTGGGTTCGATTACAGGCTCAAAATGGCCAGAAACAAATAACTTTCTTCTGAAACTCGTCAGTCTATTCTTGTTCTGAGAAATGAAGGCTATTCCATGCAAGAAATTGGCAAGAAACGGAAGATCTCGTACAACGCTGTGTAAAAAGACAAACCAAAAAAACAGAAAACTTGAGCGTGTATACAGTGGGGAAAAAAAGTATTTAGTCAGCCACCAATTGTGCAAGTTCTCCCACTTAAAAAGATGAGAGAGGCCTGTAATTTTCATCATAGGTACACGTCAACGAGGACAGACAAAATGAGAAAAAAAATCCTGAAAATCACATTGTAGGATTTTTTATGAATTTATTTGCAAATTATGGTGGAAAATAAGTATTTGGTCAATAACAAAAGTTTCTCAATACTTTGTTATATACCCTTTGTTGGCAATGACACAGGTCAAACGTTTTCTGTAAGTCTTCACAAGGTTTTCACACACTGTTGCTGGTATTATGGCCCATTCCTCCATGCAGATCTCCTCTAGAGCAGTGATGTTTTGGGGCTGTCGCTGGGCAACACAGACTTTCAACTCCCTCCAAAGATTTTCTATGGGGTTTAGATCTGGAGACTGGCTAGGCCACTCCAGGACCTTGAAATGCTTCTTACGAAGCCACTCCTTCGTTGCCCGGGCGGTGTGTTTGGGATCATTGTCATGCTGAAAGACCCAGCCATGTTTCATCTTCAATGCCCTTGCTGATGGAAGGAGGTTTTCACTCAAAATCTCACGATACATGGCCCCATTCATTCTTTCCTTTATACGGATCAGTCGTCCTGGTCCCTTTGCAGAAAAACAGCCCCAAAGCATGATGTTTCCACCCCCATGCTTCACAGTAGGTATGGTGTTCTTTGGATGCAACTCAGCATTCTTTGTCCTCCAAACACGACGAGTTGAGTTTTTACCAAAAAGTTATATTTTGGTTTAATCTGACCATATGACATTCTCCCAATCCTCTTCTGGATCATCCAAATGCACTCTAGCAAACTTCAGACGGGCCTGGACATGTACTGGCTTAAGCAGGGGGACACGTCTGACACTGCAGGATTTGAGTCCCTGGCGGCGTAGTGTGTTACTGATGGTAGGCTTTGTTACTTTGGTCCCAGCTCTCTGCAGGTCATTCACTAGGTCCCCCCGTGTGGTTCTGGGATTTTTACTCACCGTTCTTGTGATCATTTTGACCCCACGGGGTGAGATCTTGCGTGGAGCCCCAGATCGAGGGAGATTATCAGTGGTCTTGTATGTCTTCCATTTCCTAATAATTGCTCCCACAGTTGATTTCTTCAAACCAAGCTGCTTACCTATTGCAGATTCAGTCTTCCCAGCCTGGTGCAGGTCTACAATTTTGTTTCTGGTGTCCTTTGACAGCTCTTTGGTATTGGCCATAGTGGAGTTTGGAGTGTGACTGTTTGAGGTTGTGGACAGGTGTCTTTTATTCTGATAACAAGTTCAAATAGGTGCCATTAATACAGGTAACGAGTGGAGGACAGAGGAGCCTCTTAAAGAAGAAGTTACAGGTCTGTGAGAGCCAGAAATCTTGCTTGTTTGTAGGTGACCAAATACTTATTTTCCACCATAATTTGCAAATAAATTCATTAAAAATCCTACAATGTGATTTTCTGGAGAAAAAAAATCTCAATTTGTCTGTCATAGTTGACGTGTACCTATGATGAAAATTACAGGCCTCTCTCATCTTTTTAAGTGGGAGAACTTGCACAATTGGTGGCTGACTAAATACATTTTTTCCCCACTGTAGCTATTCACCCCCCCAAAGTCAATACTTTGTTGAGCCACCTTTTGCAGGAATTACAGCTGCAAGTCTCTTGGGGTATGTCTCTATAAGCTTGGCATATCTAGCAACTGGGATATTTGCCCATTCCTCAAGGCAAAACTGCTCCAGCTCCTTCAAGTTGGATGGGTTCCGCTGGTGTATACCAATCTTTAAGTCATACCACAGATTCTCAATTGGATTGAGGTCTGGGCTTTGACTAGGCCATTCCAAGACATTTAAATGTTTCCCCTTGAACCACTTGAGTGTTGCTTTAGCAGTATGCTTAGGGTCATTGTCCTGCTGGAAGGTGAACCTCCGTCCCAGTCTCAAATCTCTGGAAGACTGAAACAGGTTTCCCTCAAGAATTTCCCTGTATTTGGCGCCATCCATCATTCCTTCAATTCTGACCAGTTTCCCAGTCCCTGCCGATGGAAAACATCCCAACAGCATGATGCTGCCACCACCATGCTTCACTGTGGGGATGGTGTTCTCGGGGTGATGAGAGGTGTTGGGATTGTGACAGACATAGCGTTTTCCTTGATGTCCAAAAAGCTCAATTTTAGTCTCATCTGACCAGAGTACCTTCTTCCATATGTTTGTGGAGTCTCCCACATGCCTTTTGGCGAACACCAAACGTGTTTGCTTATTTTTTTCTTTAAGCAATGGCTTTTTTCTGGCCACTCTTCCATATAGCCCAGCTCTGTGGAGTGTATGGCTTAAAGTGGTCCTATGGACAGATACTCCAATCTCCGCTGTGGAGCTTTGCAGCTCCTTCAGTGTTATCTTTGGTCTCTTTGATGTCTCTCTGTTTAATGCCCTCCTTGCCTGGTCCGTGAGTTTTGGTGGGCGGCCCTCTCTTGGCAGGTTTGTTGTGGTGCCATATTCTTTCCATTTTTTTATAATGGATTTAATGGTGCTCTGGGATGGTCAAAGTTTCTGATATTTTTTTATAACCCAACCCTGATCTGTACTTCACCACAACTTTGTCCCTGACCTGTTGGAGAGCTCCTTGGTCTTCATGGTGCCGCTTGCTTGGTGGTGCCCCTTGCTTAGTGGTGTTGCAGACTCTGGGGCCTTTCAGAACAGGTGTATATATACTGAGATCATGTGACAGATCATGTGACACTGATTGCACACAGGTGGACTTTATTTAACTAATTATTTGACTTCTGAAGGTAATTGGTTGCACCAGATCTTATTTAGGGGCTTCATAGCAAAGGAGGTGAATACATATGCACACACTACTTTTCCGTTATTTATTTTTTAGCATTTTTTGAAACAAGTAATTTTTTTCATTTCACTTCACCAATTTGGACTATTTTGTGTATGTCCAATACATGAAATCCAAATAAAACTCTTGTTATTGAGCCCTTTCTGGTTATGCTACGCAGGAGGCTACAGGGAGTGTGTGAACCAGGCATAGGGTTAGGGACAGGCATAGCAGTGTAAGCATACGCTGATGACATCTCAGTGTTGGTTAGGGATAAGCAGGACCTACGGGCCCTGGAGAATAGTTTGAGGGTGTACAAGGGGGCTCTTCGGCTAAGGTAAACTGGGGCAAGAGTGAGGCTCTTATGTGGGGTATGGAAGGACAGGGCACCTATGCAGCTTCCAGGGGGGTTGCAGTGGGGCTGTGAGGGGCTCAAGATGCTTGGGGTGTATCTGGGCTCAGAAGGGTGGGTTAGGAAGAACTGGGAAGGAGTGTCACAAGCGGTGGTGTCGAGGCTGACGAAGTGGAAGTGGCTCCTCTCCCAAGTGTCATATAGAGGGAGGGTGCTGATCATCAACAACTTGGCGGCATCCTCCCTATGGCATAAATTGGCTGTTCTCAACCCCCCCGGTGGTCTGCAGGGCAAGGTAATGGATTTTTCCTGGTAGGGGCATCACTGGCTGAGGGTGGCGGTGCTGTACCTGCCTGTCCAGGAGGGGGGACAAGGCCTGGTGGACCTGGAGCGCATGGTGGCAGCATTCCGTCTCAAAGTGGCGCAGAGGCTACTGTACCGTACGTAGGTGGGCTGAAGGGATCCAGCATGTGCTCTGTTGAAGAGGGCTGGTGGTTTGGGGCTGGATCGGCAGCTTTTTCTCATGCGGCCAGAGAGATTCAACACAGCAGGGGTCTCTGTACTGAGGTCCTGGCAGCTGCTGAGGCCCACATGAGAGAGGGGTGTGGCGCCTGGGCCGTGGGTGTGGGAGGAGCCCATCTTCCACAACCCACTGATCCCTTTGATGTCTACTCCTTCAGCCACCCTGCAGGGGAGTTTAATCAAGAGACTAGCAGACCTGCGGCTGCCGGGGGGTGGAAAACCTCCCAAGAGCAATCTAGCCAACTTTAGCCAGTTAGCTTTGGGTGCTTGGTTGGGACAAGCATGCATTGTTGGCGGGCAAGCTGCAAACAGACAAGTAGGCTACAATTCCCCCAACTAGCTGATGTGTATCTAATGTTCCTTCGTTAGATGTTAGCTCATCTTTCTCTGGCTAACATTAGTTTTTGATATTTTTGTTGTGGATGTGCATAACTAAGGTATAGATTTTATCAATAGGACTGTACATTTCCCAAATGTAAGAGGACTCCAAAGTGGTATTGACATATTTGCAGAAATCCATTCAGGTGTATTTTGTGACTTTTGGCGAATGTGTTCCAATGATCTAAAGTTGCATTGTTGCAACTGCCTGTAAACACAGTCCAGTTCAAAGTGAATGATGGCAGGCCTGTGTGCAAATGGCTTATTTGCATAAAGGCCTACTGTAGCTCTGATTGGCTATGGTGCACCGGTCTGCATAGACTCTGGTCCTGGACGAGACAGATGTTTTTATTAGGTTTTATTTACTGCTGTGTCTATTAATTGTCCAAACGCACGGCCGCTTTCCCATTCTATATTGCTATAGAATTTTCACAAATGACTTAGTATACATAATTCCCAAACATTCTAAGAATTTATGAAAACATGAAAATGGCCATATATAAGTGCTCGCTTGTCAGATGTTTTTTTTAAAGTGTCATATTCTTCCTGGGGGTGTATATGAACAGATTTTAATAAGATTTCATGTCGCTAAAATGCTGTCAGTTCCACTTGAAGTATACATGTATTTTTTCAAAATGCATACTGCCTCCAGCTCATTGCAAAGTGGTATGTGATGCACTGATGAAGCCTGCCTTCCTTTGCCTATGCATTTTCTGTTTGAGATGCTGTAGCAGCAGCTCTTGCGCTGTCTGACAGATTTTCCGCTCAAAGGCTCTGTATATGTATGCTGTACGTGTGTGATAAGATACATAACGAATATACTGTACACATGCACCAATTTAATTCCACAAAATAATGCAAATTACCCTATAGACCGATAAGCATGACCAGTCAAATGTGTTTACATCGGCTGGTATTTCCATCAATGAATAGGCTAAAAAAAGTATTATTTCGCAAGGGCATTTTTTCTTCTGGTGCCAATTTTATTTATCGGCTTTTCAATTTTTTTATAGGCCAAAATCCGGCTATTACCGGCTAACGGAAACCCTGATACACACACACACACTGCTCAGAGCTGGGGTACTATGCTTGAAAATGTTCAATTGAGCCATTCAAATGTGAACGCTGTAGCCTACACATGCCACACAATATAAGCAACAAGACCTAAACATGAGTCAGAAATCAAGGTTGAGACTGAGTGGTACAGTATGTGTCTATTCATTTACTGTACAGATAGTAGTGGTGAACCTACAGGACACAGCATGGGCCTCCACCTGACTGACTGACTGACTGACAGATATATATGACCATGCTGGGAAGGATCTGAAAGAACTGACCTTCTACTCCACACAAAGGAAAGAAGGGAGGAGAAAAAAAGGAAGGGAGAGAGAGAGAGAGAAGAGGGAGAGATCAAAGGGCAGGGTGGTGCCTCAAGCTGGGCTGTCTGTGGCACTTCCGTTAGCCTACTGAAAGCCCTCACAGAGTGACCTGATGGGGTGATCTGGGGGGGGTGGAGGGTAGGATGAAGGGCAGGAGGGCGGGGGACATTAGGAGTGGTGATAGGATAAAATATGAGCCATGCTGCCCCCGCATGCTGCCTCTGACCGCTGCCCCTGGAGCGGTGGCCTCTAAACCCTATGGGTGGCTGCAGCCTGCAGCCCTGGCCCCCTCCAGGACAGGCAGTGCCCTTTAGAATGTGACACAGCCCCGTCACAGTGTATCAGGACCTTTCATCCTCCTGACCACAGTAAACACAGCTGACAGGGGGAGAATCTCAATTGCATACTCCTTGCGTCCTCTCTCCTCGCCATCTTCTTAAAACCCATTGGAGGAGAAGGTGGGGAGGGACGCGAGGAGTATGCAATTAAGATTCTCCCAGGGTCTAGCGAGACTAGAGAGAGCAGAGCAGGCCCAGAGCATGGCCAGGGTTGGGCCAGGGATAACAGGAGACTAGAAAATGCTTTGAGCTGTTTGAAGGGGATAAAGGAACACATAGAGAACAGATAAAGAGCGATACAGTACAAGGTACTCAAAGCAGACGATGGATACTTTGACCAAAACAGGTGGTAACAGACACAACAACAACAACCACAATCATAGACTTTGCAGCTTGTAATTTCTCAAATATGTGTATCATTTATAATTTCTGTGGCCATCATAAGGATACGCAATTAACTGTCACAGAATGAAGCAGTCTCTCATGACATTAAGGAGCTCAATGCAACTTGTTAGGATTATGCATTATGCAAATACTCTCCTAAGTCAAATGTCTTTGAGGGAGTGTCACCTTGAGCATAAAAGTGGGGCTAAATGAATGGATTTCACACTTCGAGACGAGAGGAGAATGATTAACTTATCATCAAGGGCAGAGACACTAGAGCAACTGAGAACCAGGATGTTTCATACAAATGAACTGCTTCACCTAAAAACAACAGTCATCCTGACTGTCTGTAATTCTATATGGGTGAGGTTTTCTACATAAACCCCCCCACTACAACAATGAAGGCTAAATGTAGAAGGACGAGAAAATAAGATCTGAGAGAAAACAGAAGGTTGAAATAAAAGACAGACTGTAAGAAGAGCATAATGCCACATCGATAGCACAGAGACAGCTGAAGCCATTTGGTGGAACAGCAAGTGAGAATTAGATTTGCTTTCCGAGAAGTAATAAATTCATGTCCCGATTGCAGCTAGAGCACAGCCTAGTACAGCACAGGCCTTCCATTAAGCTCTGCCACTGTGTGTGTGTGTGTGTGTGTGTGTGTGTGTGTGTGTGTGTGTGTGTGTGTGTCAACATGCCCCGTGGCTTCAAAACAATTAACAGGAAAAAAACATCTACATTCCAAATTCCACAGCATTGGCATTATACTCGATGGCAGGATTCACTCGACATGAATGGTATAGGGATACATATGGGATATCTACTGTACTGTAGTGTAAGGACAGTAAATGTTGTAAACAATAAAAAGCCTTGCCTCATTTCCCTTGATAGTAATTTCAACAGGGTGCTACATTCAGACAACACTTCTGATCCTGTCTATTCAGGACTACAGGCATTCTACTTCCAGCTTTGACCTGCTTTACTATGCTGTGTAGTGACTCTTAATGAGGGAGTCTAATACAGCTTAGCACTAATGAGCTCTGTCCTGTTCTGTACTGTACTGTCTGTGTGAAAACAGTCCAGGTCAGATCAGGTCACTCACAAGGCAAACACTTGGTGGAAAAGCATATGTAAGTAGAACTTCAAAATAGAGAAAACATTGAAAATATAAACACAGTTAGGCTAACGCAACACCGATGTAGTCAGACAGAAGCTTTAAATTAAACAGAGCCAGCAGGAAAGTGAAATGACTTGTAAAGAGCGCTGTACTGTGTGTTTCATAATAGTGGGCTGTTAACAACACCTTTCCCACAGACAGAAATAGTGTCATTGGGTCATGGACATGTGTGATGTTGACTCTTACCCAGACAGGACTCCCAGGACCAGGTTGAGCATGAAGAAGGATCCGATGATGATGAGGGGGATGAAGTAGAGCCAGTTCCAGGTGTTGCCTGAGGCATCGTTGGCCTGCAGAAGCACACAGAGAGAGAAGGAGGGTTGATACTTATTTACATTGAAGACGGTGCTTATCGGACATTGTGTTTGGGGAAGAAAAATGTTAGCAATAAACAAAAACGTTTTCTTTTGGTGTGCTACAAAAATTCCAAGATCTTGTTTTATTGCTATTGCTATCAATATGATGATGTAATGACAAAAACTCCTCCAAGTGGATTTTAACTGGAGGGCTGATACAAATGAATGACTTTCCTGTGATATTCAGATCTATGGCTCATCCTTCACGTTGTCAGAGCTGATAGCCCACCCTCCTCTCTCTCCCTCTTGCTCTCTCTGTCTCTCCAGCTTACTTCATCACATCCCCAGCGACCACAACCCCCGACCCCCCCCTCTCTCTCCACCTCTTCCCCTATCCGAGACCCCACTCTATCAGGATGGAAATTCATGGCAGTGATGTTAAGAGTAACAGAGAGAAGCACTGGCATTTATGAAGCATGTAACTTTACAGATGGGCCAGATCTTCACCTAGGCCATTTCAGCACAGCCCAATGTATATCGTCTATAATTGCGAGAGGGACCTGGGGCTGCTGAATCAGCAGGCGAAAACATACAAATTGGTGTTGCACACATCCCCCCTTCCCCCTCATCCCACCCCCAGCTGTCTCTAAAGCATCTGATCGACTGGATAAACCACCACGCCCTTCAACCCTGAATGTTTAGCTATGCATGTATGTATCTATTCTGCAAGGCAATATTTTGGCAAGGGATGCACATTAGTAGCAACCTCAGGTATCCAAACTTACTGTATATACTATGAAATGCAAATACATTTCATTCAACGCTTTTATTGCTTTTATATACTTATGCTACAACGTGATAAACATGTTGTAAACGTAGACGTAAGGGTTAAGTTGAGGGAGACATTATGCTCCACAGTATGGCTAGCATACACACTACATGTTAGAGAGTTGCAAGCTGTAAACGTCCTTGGGACTGAGGCAAGATATTAGAACATTTCTGGTGTGTAGAGATCGTTTTCTGCTTGAATTAAGGGAGGGAGAAGGGAATATAGGGGAGGGAGGGAGAGAGGGGTTGGGGACTGAGGCAGCAGGAGCTGAAGTCATCGCCGTTGTCTGAGGCCTCCTGTGGTGAATTGGATCTGTATGTCATAGTGACATCCAAACCCCCACTGCAACAACGCTTATTCTGTCATTTCTCCTCATAAGAGATCTAGGACCCATATTGTTTTCATGACCCCTGTGAGAAAAGCAGAGAGCCTTAGTGGAGGCTCCTCATCAATTATTCAACCTTTTCTCAGCATTAAAATATATTTATGTTTCCGGCACAGTAAAAACTATTATTATTTTCTCTGTGAAGAAGTCTACTGCTGAGGGCAATTCCATCGCTGAAAATTAGCTGAGACATAAACAGAAAATAATAATCTGTGTTGGTGGGGTTTTTCTGCTAAAAGGCACTGCATGGATGTTTAGTCATTAAGATCTAAATAACATAATGCTGCCGCTCTGATCAAATTATCAGCAGCCTACTTAGCAGCTTTTACAAATGAAGAGGTGCAGTAAGGTTAGTCATTTCTCCAGAAGTCATGTAATATACAGATCCTTATTCAGATCCTATTGATATCTACCCAGAGACAGGATATACAGTATACACTCCCCTGATCATACACGGACATACTTTATCTTCCTGTTTAAAGGCATTGAAGGATTGCCTGTGAGATGCTTACACATGCAGAACTCCATCACAGGCATGTATGACAAGCATGCTTCACTGTGGATTACATTGACAGGTGCAAAACAGGCAGGAAAGACACTATACTACAAAGAGAGAATCCTTTCTATGGGTATATAAAGGCTTTTCACTTATTCCCAATCAAATCAAACCTCTCCAGATTAGGATAACTATTTCCAACTACCCCAATGCACTGCCACTGACTGAATGAACACAGCGACAATTTGTGCTGGGTTAATGTGGACATGCCTGACGAGAGGATAACATGCTGAGTACGCCTGATAAGGAGTCTGGGAAGGAGCAGCCAGCCATGTACACAGCCTGCTACTGTACTGTAACACACCAGACAGGCAGCCATTTTACAAACTACTGTCATATTATATAACATAGGAATCCAACCACAAGAAAGACTGCATCGAACCACACTTCAGATGATATCTATCATCTATATACCATTATCGATGTGGTAGCAGCAGTACATTTGGGCTGTTAAATTAGAGTGTGGGTTCTGGCTCATGGACAGAGGGGAGTGGAGGCATATTGACCCAAAGTTCTCCTTGTGTTCAGGATAACAGGATTATGTTGGAGAGAGCAGTGCCGGGGTCTGCAGGCAGGCTGGAGGAGAGGAGCATTCGTTTCCCATTATCCCCTGGTCTCCTGCAGCTAACGCTCGCCTCTACTCCTCTCAATTCCATTCTTTTTCATCAGGCCCCCCAGGGAGAGAGCAGCAGAGCAGCAGAGGACAGAATGGGAATACAATTTCATACAGCCGGAGTAGTGTGTGTGTCTCTCTCTAATACAGTGAGGGAAAAAAGTATTTGATCCCCTGCTGATTTTGTCAGTTTGCCCACTGACAAAGACATGATCAGTCTATAATTTTAATGGTAGGTTTATTTGAACAGTGAGAGACAGAATAACAACAACAAAAATCCCAAAAAATGCATGTCAAAAATGTCATAAATTGATTTGCATTTTAATGAGGGAAATAAGTATTTGACCCCTCTGCAAAACATGACTTAGTACTTTGTGGCAAAATCCTTGTTGGCAATCACAGAGGTCAGACGTTTCTTGTAGTTGGCCACCAGCTTTGCAGACATCTCAGGAGGGATTTTGTCCCACTCCTCTTTGCAGATCTTCTCCAAGTCATTAAGGCTTCAAGGCTGACGTTTGGAAACTCGAACCTTCAGCTCCCTCCACAGATTTTATATGGGATTAAGGTCTGGAGACTGGCTAGGCCACTCCAGGACCTTAATGTGCTTCTTCTAGAGCCACTCCTTTGTTGCCTTGGCCGTGTGTTTTGGGTCGTTGTCATGCTGGAATACCCATCCACGACCCATTTTCAATGCCCTGGCTGAGGGAAGGAGGTTCTCACCCAAGATTTGACGGTACATGGCCCCGTCCATCGTCACTTTGATTCAGTGAAGTTGTCCTGTCCCCTTAGCAGAAAAACACCCCCAAAGCATAATGTTTCCACCTCCATGTTTAACGGTGGGGATGGTGTTCTTGGGGTCATAGGCAGCATTCCTCCTCCTCCAAACACGGCGAGTTGAGTTGATGCCAAAGAGCTCGATTTTGGTCTCATCTGACCACAACACTTTCACCCAGTTCTCCTCTGAATCATTCAGATGTTCATTGGTAAACTTCAGATGGACCTGTATATGTGCTTTCTTGAGCAGGGGGACCTTGCGGGCGCTGCAGGATTTCAGTCCTTCACGGCGTAGTGTGTTACCAATTGTTTTCTTGGTGACTATGGTCCCAGCTGCCTTGAGATTATTGACAAGATCCTCCCGTGTAGTTCTGAGCTGATTCCTCACCGTTCTCATGATCTTTGCAACTCCACGAGGTGAGATCTTGCATGGAGCCCCAGGCCGAGGTCTTGTAGCCCATTCCAGCCTTGTGTAGGTCTACAATCTTGTCGCTGACATCCTTGGAGAGCTCTTTGGTCTTGGCCATGGTCGGAGTTTGGAATCTAATTGATTGATTGCTTCTGTGGACAGGTGTCTTTAATACAGGTAACAAACTGAGATTAGGAGCACTCCCTTTAAGAGTGTGCTCCTAATCTCAGCTCGTTACCTGTATAAAAGACACCTGGGAGCCAGAAATCTTTCTGATTGAGAGGGGGTCAAATACTTATTTCCCTCATTAAAAGGTTCTCTCCTCTCCGCACAGGCCATACAAACGCCTCACACCGCGTGGCTGCTGCCACTCTAACCTGCGCACACGACCCACGTGGAGTTCCAGGTCTCCGGCAGCCTCTGGAACTGCCGTTCTGCGGCCAACAAGGCAGAGTTCATCTCAGCCTATGCTACCCTCCAGTCCCTCGACTTCTTGGCGCTGACGGAAACATGGATTACCACAGAAAACACTGCTACTCCTACTGCTCTCTCCTCGTCTGACCATGTGTTCTCGCATACCCCGAGAGCATCTGGTCAGCGGGGCGGTGGCACAGGAATCCTCATCTCTCCCAAGTGGACATTCTCTCTTTCTCCCCTGACCCATCTGTCTATCTCCTCATTTGAATTCCATGCTGTCACAGTCACTAGCCCATTCAAGCTTAACATCCTTATCATGTATCGCCCTCCAGGTTCCCTTGGAGAGTTCATCAATGAGCTTGACACCTTGATAAGTTCCTTTCCTGAGGATGGCTCACCCCTCACAGTTCTGTGTGACTTTAACCTCCCTACGTCTACCTTTGACTAATTTCTCTCTGCCTCCTTCTTTCCACTCCTCTCCTCTTTTGACCTCACCCTCTCACCGTCTCCCCATACTCACAAGGCAGGCAATACGCTTGACCTCATCTTTTCTAGATGTTGTTCTTCTACTAATCTCACTGCAACTCCCCTCCAAGTCTCCGACCACTACTTTGTATCCTTTTCTCTCTCGCTCTCCTCCAACACTACTCACTCTGCCCCTACTCAACCTTCATTCTTTTCTTGCCTTGTTTTCTGTCCATTTAACGATTCTCTATGTCCCCTTTGTGCCTTGCTTGGCCAGTATGTAAAAAAAAAATATATATATATATATATATATATATATATATATATATATATATATATGCACTCACTAACTATAAGTCGTTCTGGATAAGAGCGTCTGCTAAATTACTAAAATGTAAAATGTAAATGTAAAAAACTCAGATGGTAATGCGCCGTCGCGACCTTCGCTCTCTCTCTCCCGCTACTCTCTCCTCTTCCATCCTATCATCTCGTCCCTCTGCTCAAGCCTTCTCCCTCTAATCTCCTGATTCTGCCTCCTCAACCCTCCTCTCCATCTTTTCACTCCCTCCTCTCTACATTTCCTTCCTCTGTTTCTGCTGCTAAAGCCACTTTCTACCACTCTAAATTTCAAGCCTCTGCCTCTAACCCTAGGAAGCTCTTTGCCACCTTCTCCTCCCTGCTGAATCCTCCTCCTCCTCCCCCTCCCTCCTCCCTCTCTGTGGATGACTTCGTCAACCATTTTGAAAAGAAGGTTGACGACATCCGATCCTCATTTATTAAGTCAAATGACACCACTGGTCATGCTCATACTGCCCTACCCTATGCTTTGACTTCTTTCTCCCCTCTCTCTCCAGATGAAATCTTGCGACTTGTGACGGCCGGCCGCCCAACAACCTGCCCGCTTGACCCTATCCCCTCCTCTCTTCTCCAGACCATTTCCGGAGACCTTCTCCCTTACCTCACTCATCAACTCATCCTTGACCACTGGCTACGTCCCTTCCGTCTTCAAGAGAGCGAGAGTTGAACCCCTTCTCAAAAAACCTACACTCGATCCCTCCAATGTCAACAACTACAGACCAGTATCCCTTCTTTCTTTTCTCTCCAAAACTCTTGAGCGTGCTGTCTTTAGCCAACTCTCTTGCTATCTCTCTCAGAATTACCTTCTTGATCCAAACCAGTCAGGTTTCAAGACTGGTCATTCAACTGAGACTGCTCTTCTCTGTGTCACGGAGGCTCTCCGCACTGCTAAAGCTAACTCTCTCTCCTCTGCTCTCATCCTTCTAGACCTATCTGCTGCCTTTGATACTGTGAACCATTAGATCCTCCTCTCCACCCTCTCCGAGTTGAGCATCTCCGGCGCGGCTCACTCTTGGATTGCGTCCTACCTCGCAGGTCGATCCTACCAGGTGGCGTGGCGAGAATCTGTAGGTTCATGCTCTACAACATTCGCAGAGTACGACCCTACCTTACACAGGAAGCGGCACAGGTCCTAATCCAGGCACTTGTCATCTCCCGTCTGGATTACTGCAACTTGCTGTTGGCTGGGCTCCCTGCCTGTGCCATTAAACCCCTACAACTCATCCAGAACGCTGCAGCCCGTATATATATATTGTAAAGTGGTTGTCCCACTGGCTATCATAAGGTGAATGCACCAATTTGTAAGTCGCTCTGGATAAGAGTGTCTGCTAAATGACCAAAATTTTAATGTAATGTAATGTTAAATGCAAATCAATTTATAACATTTTTGACATGCATTTTTCTAGATTTTTTTGTTGTTATTCTGTCTCTCACTGTTCAAATAAACCTACCATTAAAATTATAGACTGATCATTTCTTTGTCAGTGGGCAAACGTACAAAATCAGCAGGGGATCAAATACTTTTTCCCTCACTGTATAGGCTACAGGCAAGGAACGGCCTGTCCCAGAATTCAGGAAGGACTCCAAGAGCCCATACAGAGGAAAGATCATTTTCATTGTATACGTGCATTGATGTAAACATTTTGACTTTTACATTTCAGTACCATGGACAGAGACACATTAAGCCATGTCTCTCCTAATCCTGTCGTCTGTCTCACTCTGTCTTTTGTTACTGGCTGCTGTTGCACCAATGAGCTAACTAACACACCCTCTCTGTTGCATGAGGTCATTTTAGATTTCAGCACCATGGATGCAAAAATATAGCCAAGCCTCTTTTTTCCTATCATCGCTTGCAGTCTATGAAAGAGTCAGGAAGAGACTACTCCTTTCTTATACAAATTATTTTTTCACTGCTGCTCCAGTGCAGTAGCTAGCTAACCCACCCAGACAGGCGGGGCTCTCTCCGTTGCATGGAGTCATCATTCATCTCTGCTCCCTGAGGGGCTATTTTTAATCATTTAACGAGTGATTAATCAATACAGCAATCCGACTAGCAAAGCAAGGAGCAGCAGGCTGGGTGACACAACTGCACAGAATACTGACTGGCCTTCTATTTACACAGACTCAACAGTTTACAACCAACACCCTCCCAACAGGTCCATATGTCCAGCTAACTAAAGGTACACACATAAAGTTCCTAAATAATCACATAATAGTAGAGTCTAGGCTACTAATTAGACCATTCCTTGAAATGTTCTCCCCCCCCATGACAGAGGCTAAATACATGTGTCACAACATCAGCTGGTGACAGATAAACAGAGATTTTGACTTTGGCTTAACGAAGAGAGAGAATAGAGGCAACAGGAAACCCATAAACCCATGAGCATCACCTAAAACCTTCACCCCCAATAGCAGCCATCAATCGAGGGGAGTTAACGTGGTTTTAACAGCAAACCCATCACAGCATTGAGGACAGTGGTCATTCAGAGCGTGGCAGCAAATACATTGAATGACTTAAAAACTGGGCAAACATCAGGAAAATCTGATCTGTTCTTATCAATGAGGGTAAACAGGACAACTGAAATTGTTGAAAGAATTGGCATTTCTTGTGAAAACTTGGCAACGGGGATTGAGAGAGTACACATCTGGTGACAGACATATCTAGATGGATTGCATCTATCATGCAGCCTCGTCCCCTCTGCCTCCACTCCTCCCTCCCTCTGCCTGCGTTGTAAACACGGTGTTATCCATTGCCAGGATTCCATCAGAGGAACTGGAAGAGTGCCCTCTTTTTACAGGTGTATCTGAGTCCCATGGAGCCCAGTGCTGTGCTGGGCTAGGGCCCTCTCTCCCGGTCCAAGCCGCTACCTGACCTTTCTCTATCTGGACTAGACTGGACTAGACTGCACTGGACCTCACAGAAGGGAAATCAGGGAAATATACAATGGATGAAATACATTTTAGACCCGTTTTTCACAAGTTGAGCATGTATTTTGTCCTCCAAGCCTCAATATGCCTCAATGAGGCTTGGCAGAGAAAAGCTACTCTAAAACAGTGCCTTGTCACCCTTGATTTTTTTAGAGCTAGCATTCACATCAGCCTAGTCTCCACATTAGGGAGAAGGGAGCAGGCAATAGCATGGTATCACATTACATCAGGCTGGAGGTACTGTACACAGAGGAAAACAATTGTGTTTATCTGAGAGAGCCAGGCCTGTAACCACAGCAAGGACTCTCTCTCTCTCTCTGCTGCACTGCCCTTTGATATGGCAAAAACAGCACTGTGCTACTGCTATTGCATTAGGGACCTTTTAATACTCTTTACTACATAGAAAACTGCTCATTCTTTTCTGCTCATAAGCCCACAGAGAAGGATATTTCTCACCAGGAGAGCAGACGATTGCCTTGATAAGTTCCTTTCCTGAGGATGGCTCACCCCTCACAGTTCTGGGGGACTTCAACCTCCCTACGTCTACCTTTGACTCATTTCTCTCTGCCTCCTTCTTTCCACTCCTCTCCTCTTTTGACCTCACCCTCTCACCGCCCCCCCCTACTCACAAGGCAGGCAATACGCTTGACCTCATCTTTACTAGATGCTGTTCTTCTACTAATCTCACTGCAACTCCCCTCCATGTCTCCGACCACTACTTTGTATCCTTTTCTCTCTCGCTCTCCTCCAACACTACTCACTCTGCCCCTACTCAGATGGTAATGCGCCGTCGCAACCTTCGCTCTCTCTCTCCCGCTACTCTCTCCTCTTACATCCTATCATCTCTTCCCTCTGTTCAATCCTTCTCCCTCCAATCTCCTGATTCTGCCTCCTCAACCCTCCTCTCCTCCATTTCTGCATCTTTTGACTCTCTATGTCCCCTATCCTCCCGGCCGGCTTGGTCCTCCCCTCCAGCTCTGTGGCTTGATGACTCATTGCGAGCTCACAGAACAGGGCTCCGGGCAGCCAAGCGGAAATGGAGGAAAACTAGACTCCCTGCGGACCTGGCATCTTTTCACTCCCTCCTCTCTACATTTTCTTCATCTGTTTCTGCTGCTAAGGCCACTTTCTACCACTCTAAATTCCAAGCATCTGCCTCTAACCCTAGGAAGCGCTTTGCCACCTTCTCCTCCCTGCTGAATCCTCCTCCCCCTCCCCCCCTCCTCTCTCTCTGTGGATGACTTTGTCAACCATTTTGAAAAGAAGGTTGACGACATCCGATCCTCGTTCGTTAAGTTAAATGACACTGCTGGTCCTGCTCACACTGCCCTACCCTATGCTTTGACTTCTTTCTCCCCTCTCTCTCCAGATGAAATCTTGTGACTTGTGACGGCCGGCCACCCAACAACCTGCCCGCTTGACCCTATCCCCTCCTCTCTTCTCCAGACCATCTCCGGTGACCTTCTCCCTTACCTCACCTCGCTGATCAACTCATCCTTGACCGCTGGCTATGTCCCTTCCGTCTTCAAGAGAGCGAGAGTTGCACCCCTTCTCAAAAAACCAACACTCGATCCCTCTGATGTCAACAACTACAGACCAGTATCCCTTCTTTCTTTTCTCTCCAAAACTCTTGAGCATGCCGTCTTTAGCCAACTCTCTTGCTATCTCTCTCAGAATTACCTTCTTGATCCAAACCAGTCAGGTTTCAAGACTGGTCATTCAACTGAGACTGCTCTTCTCTGTGTCACGGAGGCTCTCCGCACTGCTAAAGCTAACTCGCTCTCCTCTGCTCTTGTCCTTCTAGACCTGTCTGCTGCCTTTGATACTGTGAACCATCAAATCCTCCTCTCCACCCTCTCCGAGCTGGGCATCTCCGGCGCGGCTCACTCTTGGATTGCGTCCTACCTGACCGGTCGCTCCTACCAAGTGGTGTGGCGAGAAGCTGTCTCCGCACCACGTGCTCTCACCACTGGTGTCCCCCAGGGCTCAGTTCTAGGCCCTCTCCTATTCTCGCTATACACCAAGTCACTTGGCTCTGTCATATCCTCACATGGCCTCTCCTATCATTGCTACGCAGATGACACACAACTAATCTTCTCCTTTCCCCCTTCTGATAACCAGGTGGCGAATCGCATCTCTACATGTCTGGCAGACATATCAGTATGGATGACGGATCACCACCTCAAGCTGAACCTTGGCAAGACGGAGCTGCTCTTCCTCCCTGGGAAGGACTGCCCGTTACATGATCTCGCCATCACGGTTGACAACTCCGTTGTGTCCTCCTCCCAGAGTGCGAAGAGCCTTGCCGTGATCCTGGACAACACCCTGTCGTTCTCCGCTAACATCAAGGCGGTGACCCGATCCTGTAGGTTCATGCTCTACAACATTCGGAGAGTACGACCCTGCCTTACACAGGAAGCGGCACAGGTCCTAATCCAGGCACTTGTCATCTCCCGTCTGGATTACTGCAACTCGCTGTTGGCTGGGCTCCCTGCCTGTGCCATTAAACCCCTACAACTCATCCAGAATGCCGCAGCCCGTCTGGTGTTCAACCTTCCCAAGTTCTCTCACGTCACCCCGCTCCTCTGCACACTCCACTGGCTTCCAGTTGAAGCTCGCATCTGCTACAAGACCATGGTGCTTGCCTACGGAGCTGTGAGGGGAACGGCACCTCCGTACCTTCAGGCTCTGATCAGTCCCTACACCCAAACGAGGGCATTGCGTTCATCCACCTCTGGCCTGCTGGCTCCCCTACCTCTGCGGAAGCACAGTTCCCGCTCAGCCCAGTCAAAACTGTTCGCTGCTCTGGCACCCCAATGGTGGAACAAGCTCCCTCACGACGCCAGGACAGCAGAGTCACTCACCACCTTCCGGAGACATTTAAAACCCCACCTTTAAGGAATACCTGGGATAGGATAAAGTAATCCTTCTACCCCCCCCCCCCCCCCTTACCCCACCCCACCCCCCAAAATAAAAAAAACTTTGTAAAGTGGTTATCCCACTGGCTATAAGGTGAATGCACCAATTTGTAAGTCGCTCTGGATAAGAGCGTCTGCTAAATTACGTAAATGTAAATGATTGATGGGCTTAGTAGGGAGAGAAAGGAACACGAAGAAGGTACTTGAGTGTCAGTTTAGTAGTCTTGTGTAGGCTTCTTAGGCTATTTGTGATGTTTCTATCTATTGTAAATATGTTAGATTTGTGTATGCTAGATTTCATTACAAAGCATGAATGGATATAAAATGATCATAAATATTTATGATAATTCTATATCCATTCCTGCTTTTTTAATGAAATCTCACGTAGGTTAGTATCACACTTTGCTGTGGGGTCATGGATGCTGTAGGCACGGTTATTTGAGCCATCTGATTGGCCAGCGCGGTAGGCGCACTTAATTTAGCCACAGTTCTCCTCGTTTGTCCCTTCAGACAAATTAAATGGTTCAAAATGGGAACACTTTGCCTACCCGGCACCTGACACAGGGCTTCTGAATCAAGTGCACCTACCGCCAACAGCGCAAGACAAAAAAATAAAATATGTGCGCAAGCCTTTATTGTTGGCGTTTCTACAGAAATGTTTGGTGATCGACTAGGAATGCCTTGAAGATCAACCGGTCGATCTACCGCCAGCACTAAGATTTACCATTGCATTAGGTTTGATTAAATATAGTCCCTAGATTTTCAAAAAAAAAGAAAAGCTGCACACTCTAATACAGTGGTCACCTAGCACTATAGGTCCGGGGATGTGTCAGAAATATTTGTGCTATTTTCTCAGCAGGAATGATGAGTGCAAAAGCTGCCGTTGGCGCGAAAGGGCTGGGTTTTGATGAATAAATAAGTTGTAGGTGTGTCGAGGCTTGACCCCTCAATGGCCAATCAGAACATGCCCCATGGCTAAATATGTGTTTGCTTCAAGTTGTGTATTTACAGTCTTTTATGTCATCAACTCCAATTCCAATGTTAGTCCGTTATAGCCTAGTTTGTTAAATAGCCTACAGAAACGAAATAACAAAATGTAGGCCTATCCCATCTTTGCTAAATATGTTGAACATGTTTGTGGTCCACATTGTTCTAAGTAATTGCATGGCTTCAATATGGAAATATATACAGTGCATTCAGAAAGTATTCAGACCCCTTGACTTTTTCCACATTTTGTTACGTTACAGCCTTATTCTAAAATGGATTAAATTGTTTTTTTCCCTTATCAATCTACGCACAATACCCCCTTAATTACAAAGCTGGAGAGAGAGGGGAGAAAGAGGTCAAGGCGTACGGTAGTTCTGTGTGAGAGGGACCAGTGGACTCAATAGGCTAAGTGAATGAGGAGCGGGTGTCGTCAACCTTCTTTTCAAAGTGGTTGACAAAGTCGTCCTCAGAGAGGGAGAAGGGAGGGGGTGGAGAATTGAGGAGGGAGGAGAAGGTGGAAGAGTTTTCTAGGGTTAGTATGCAGAAGCTAGAAATGTAGAGTGATAGAAAGTGGCTTTAGCAGCGGATAGGAAGAGAAGGTAGAGAGGAGGGTGGAAGGATGATAGGTCCTCCGGAAGTTTCGTTTTCCTCAATTTTCGCTCAGCTGCCTGCAGCCCTGTTCTGTAAGCTTGCAATGAGTCACTCAGCCACGGAGCAGGAGGGGAAGGCTGAGCCGAGCCGGCCGAGAGGAAAGGGTACAGTGCGAGTCATAGGATGCAGAAAGGGAGGAGAGTTGGGTTGAAGAGGCAGAATCAGGAGACAGGAGGGAGAAGGATTTAGCAGAAGGGAGAGATGATAGGATAGAAGAGGAGAGAGTAGTAGGAGAGAGAGAGTGAAGATTGTGACGGCGCATGACCATCTGGGTAAGGGCTGAGTGGCTAGGGTTGGAGGAAAGGGAGTCAGAAAAGGAAGCAAAGTAGTGATCAGAGACTTGAGATTAGTAGGCGAGCAGCCTCTAGTAAAGATGAGGTCAAGAGTATTGCCTGCCTTGTGAGTGGGGACTGGGAACAGGGTGAGGTCAAAAGATGCAAGGAGGGGAAAGAGAGAGTTAAATGAATAGAAGGCAGACGTTGGGCGGTTGAAGTCGCCAAGTACCATGAGTGGTGAGCCATCGTCAGGAAATGAGCTTATCAAGGTGTCAAGCTCATTGAGGAACTCTCTAAGGGCACCTGGTGGGCAATAGATGACAACAGTGTTAAGCTTGTGTGGACAAGTGACAGTGACATCATGGAATTCAAATGAGGAGATGGACAGGTGAGAGAGGGAGAAAATAGAAAATCTTCAGTTAGGAGAAATGAGAAGCCCTGTGCCACCAATACGATGACCAGATGCTCTCGGACTATGAGAGAAAACATAGTCAAATGAAGAGAGAGCAGTTGGAGTAGCAGTGTTCTCTGGGTTGATCCATGTCTCCGTCAGGACCAAAAAGTCAAGCGACTGAAGGGCAGTATAAGCTGAGATGAAATTGGTGTTCTTGACCGCAGAGCAGCAATTCCAAACACTGCCAGAGATCAGGAATTCCACATGGGTTGTGCGTGCAGGGTACACTAAATTAGAAGGGTGCAACCAAGGGGTCAGGAGCATCTGTAAAGCCTACAGGGAGAGGAGCGAACTGGGATAGAAAACACACACATAGTTGCCAAAGCTACAAAAGAGCAAAATGAGATCATCTGAAAATAACAAGTTAAGAGATACTGAAGTGAGAGAGTGGTGCAGAGACTTACTCTCTTTCCTTTCTCGAACAACTCCGCAGAACCGTGTTAGTTTTGCGATGAGACCGCTGCTGAAAACAGGGAAGACTGATGTACTAATACTAATTGCTGATTGCCTAGGAGAGGAGAAACCACTCCCCCTCCAATACAGCCACTGATTACCAAAACAACAACAGTCACAAACTGCCCTACCCCTTAATAATGGTTGATGTGTCAACAATTATTTGCAAGTTAATAGCAGTCAGCAGTTCACACACCAGCACTTAAAGTAGATGGCCCTAGCTACAGATAAAGATAACAATTATACTTATCACTCCTGGAGATATCAGGAGTCCTGTAGCTATAGAATTAAGCACTATTCACTATTGATAAGGCCTAAAAAGACAGTGAATATAATTCTAATCAAATTCTAATCAAAAATGTCTAAATATACAGTTGAAGTCGGAAGTTTATATACACCTTAGCCAAATACATTTAAACTCAGTTTTTCACAATTCCTGACATTTAATCCAAGTAAAAATTCCCTGTCTTAGGTCAGTTAGGATCACCACTTTATTTTAAGAATATGAAATGTGAGAATAATAGTAGAGAATTATTTATTTCAGCTTTTATTTCATTCATCACATTCCCAGTGGGTCAGAAGTTTACATACACTCAATTAGTATTTGTTAGCGTTGCCTTTAAATTGTTTAATTTGGGTCAAACGTTTCGGGTAGCCTTCCACAATAAGTTGAGTGAATTTTGGCCCATTCCTCCTGACAGAGCTGGTGTAACTGACTCAGGTTTGTAGGCCTCCTTGCTCGCACACGCTTTTTCAGTTCTGCCCACACATTTTCTATAGGATTGAGGTCAGGGCTTTGTGATGGCCACTCCAATACCTTGACTTTGTTGTCCTTAAGCCATTTTGGAACAACTTTGGAAGTATGCTTGGGGTCATTGTCCATTTGGAAGACCCATTTGCGACCAAGCCTTTAACTTCCTGACTGATGTCTTGAGATGTTGCTTCAATATATCCACATAATTTTCCTTCCTCATGATGCCATCTATTTTGTGAAGTGCACCAGTCCCTCCTGCAGCAAAGCACCCCCACAGCATGATGCTGCCACCCCCATGCTTCACAGTTGGGATGGTGCTCTTCAGCTTGCAAGCTACCCCCTTTTTCCTCCAAACATAACGATGGTCATTATGGCCAAACAGTTCTATTTTTGTTTCATCAGACCAGAGGACATTTCTCCAAAAAAGTACGATCTTTGTCCCCATGTGCAGTTGCAAACCGTAGTCTGGCTTTTTTATGGCGGTTTTGGAGCAGTGGCTTCTTCCTTGCTGAGCGGCTTTTCAGGTTATGTCGATATAGGACTTGTTTTACTGTGGATATAGATACAAGGTAGGTCTTGAAATACATCCACAGGTACACCTCCAATTTACTCAAATTATGTCAATTAGCCTATCAGAAGCTTCTAAAGCCATGACATCATTTTCAGGAATTTTCCAAACTGTTTAAAGGCACAGTCAACTTAGTGTATGTAAACTTCTGACCCACTAGAATTGTGATACAGTGAATTATAAGTGAAATAATCTGTCTGTAAACAATTGTTGGAAAAATTACTTGTGTCATGCACAAAGTAGATGTCCTAACCGACTTGCCAAAACTATAGTTTGTTAACAAGAAATGTGTGGAGTGGTTGAAAAACGAGTTTTAATGACTCCAACCTAAGTGTATGTAAACTTCCAACTTCAACTGTAGCTACATGTACCGTAATTGCTCCCGTGGGCATTTAATATTAAAGCAATGTAGACTATGGAGGGTTTTAGGCTCATCCAAACTTTTCACCGGAGCGGGACAAAGATCCAATGTAAAGAGAAATGGGGGATGTCCACTCACCGTTATACTGCTCCCAAATGTAATATTTTATAAACATCAAGGAACCTCCTTACAGATCTCATTCGCACTTCTACAGATATAGCAGACGGCTCCTAAATTGCATTGCATGTGAGCCATGGACGTTCTCACAAAGCCAAAGAATGGTCAATCATTCTTATAAGTTTGGTTTGTAATCAAAACAAAAAACAAGCGATCAGTTTATTTTCCATGAGCATGAGGCAATGTGTGCACACGTAGGACTAAATGTCTTTACGTATAACATTCACACATCTATACAAAATACTAGGCTCCTGTCAAGACAATTTTATATTTGCCTGCGAGACACATTCTCAGTAAGCAAGATACACTATATATACAACAGTATGTGGACACCACTTCAAATTAGTGGTTTTGGCTATTTCAGCCACACCCGTTGCTGACAGGTGTATAAAATCGAGCACACAGCCATGCAATCTTCATCGACAAACATTGGCAGTAGAATTACCATACTGAAGAGCTCAGTGACTTTCAACGTGGCACCGTCATAGGATGCCACCTTTCCAACTAGTCAGTTCGTCAAATGTCTGGCCTGCTAGAGCTGCTCCGTTCAACTGTAAGTGCTGTTATTGTGAAGTGGAAACGTCTAGGAGCAACAATGGCTCAGCCTTGAAGTGGTAGGCCACACAAGCTCACAGAACAGGACCGCCGAGTGCTGAAGTGCGTAGCACATAAAAATCATCTGTCCTCGGTTGCAACACTCACTACCAAGTTCCAAACTGCCTCTGGAAGCAACGTCAGCACAATAACTGTTAGTCGGGAGCTTTGTGAAATGGGTTTCCATGGCCGAGCGGCCGCAGACAAGCCTAATATCACCATGCACAATGCCAAGCATCGGCCGGAGTGGTGTAAAGCTCGCCGCCATTGGACTCTGGAGCAGTGAAAACGCGTTCTCTGGAGTGATGAATCACGCTTCACCACCTGGCAGTCTGACAGACAAATCTGGGTTTGGAGGATTCTAGGAGAACGTTACCTGCCCCAATGCATAGCGTCAACTGTCAAGTTTGTTGGAGGAGGAATAATGGTCTGGGGCTGTTTTTCATGGTTAGCGCTAGGCCCCTTAGTTCCAGTGAAGGGAAATCTTAACGCTACAGCATACAATGACATTTTAGACGATTCTGTGCTTTCAACTCTGTGGCAACAGTTTGGGGAAGGCCCTTTTCTGTTTCAGCATGACAATGCCCCCGTGCACAAAGCGAGGTCCATACAGAAATGGTTTTTCGAGATCGGTGTGGAAGAACTTGACTGGCCTGCACAGAGCCCTGACCTCAACCCCATTGAACACCAATGGGATGAATTGGAATACCGACTGCAAGCCAGGCTTAATCGCCTAACATCAGTGCCCGTCCTCACTAATGCTCTTGTGGCTGAATGGAAGCAAATCCCCGCAGCAAAGTTCCAACATCTAGTGGAAAGCCTTCCCAGAAGAGTGGAGGCTGTTAGAGCAGCAAAGGGGGGACCAACTCCATATTAATGCCCATGACTTTGGAATGAGATGTTCGACATGCAGGTGTCCACATACTTTTGGTCATGTAGTGTCAATCCGCTGTTGATATGGCATTATAGGATGACTGAATAGTTTGTAGAAGCGCATCTTTGGTATCAGATGAGGGGCGCTCTTTGAAAATGGTGATGTATAGCCTACTTGAACAAGTAATAATAATAATAATATGCCATTTAGCAGACGCTTTTTATCCAAAGCGACTTACAGTCATGCGTGCATAAATGTTTGTGTATGGGTGGTCCCGGGGATCGAACCCACTACCTTGGCGATACAAGCGCCGTGCTCTACCAGCTGAGCTACAGAGGACCACGTGAAATGAAGTATGCCGGTATGTGAATTGTGAATCATAAAAAAGCATGAGGCCAAAAACCTCCAAAATATTTAAAGGCAGACTCAGCAGAACATTTAAAACCCATTTATGGATAGGCTACTCGGCTAATGCATGGCCAGGATCAATAGACGCACCTATGTGAAGCTGCTTAACCAGCCTTCATTGAGAGGAGGGTAGGCTATGCTTGGTTTTTAATCCAATTAAATGAAATGGAGGGAATGCAATAGGTTTTTCTCTGTTTCTAAATAGGCTATGAGGTTCACCGGCACAAAAGGCACATTTCTCGTTCCATGGGGACCGTGTGTCACAACTGGATAGGCTGCGCTTCCGCTCTCAAAATCCATGCCATTACCAACTGCATTACCGCTAAGACCAGCTTTTGGTCGGTCTAAATATCCCTATATGACACTGACCGAAATTAGCATATTGAAGCACATTTTTAAGGACACACCTCAAATATTTCCATCCTTCCCACCTCAGCGCAAGCGAGTTGATGTTAGACAGGTACATTTCCAACCTTGGCACAAGGGTTAGAAAATAGCAGAGCGCCAGCTTTTACAAGTCGAAATTGCCAACAAGCGTGTTTGACACTAGCAGCACTTGAACGAACGCCAGCCGAAAACAATACCCCTAGTAGTCTACCATACGAATATGTTAGCATCTATGTTAGCAGTATACATCCATATGATTAGGCCCCATTGGGATTGCATATTAGAAACAACAATACTGAAAGAAAGATGACATCAGAAAGATAGAACCATAGAGATACAATATAATACTATTTATTTCTATGGATCGAACATCCAATCTGAGTGCGCTCTCCCATGCCATCTGAGTGTCCTATCTGCTGGGCTGTCTGAGACTGAGACGTAAAGTGCAGTAGAAGCAGTTATCGGGGCTGATGGATGACGAGGCTGATGAGGTGAACACAGGTTCCTAACACGGACAGACAGACAGGAAATGAGATGTGCCAACGACAGCTGTTTCTCCGACCCTAACACCTCAATCAGAAACAGCAGTCTTCATATTTGAGCAGACCTCCTGAACCGAAGGCCACATTACCAGGCTGTCAGTTAGACCAGGCAGAGACAGAGCAACCATGATGAATAGGATGATCTTAGCCTGTCCTCCCGTGCTCAAAGGCTAATTCTGGATTAATAGACACTGATTTAATGGCATTATTAATCATGCTAACTGTGACACTGTCTAATGCTGACGGGGAAAAGGTATGCCCCACAATATGCCCCACAATATTGTAGGCAGAGTTGTTAATCTGTACTATTAGGGAGTGAACCAAGCAGTGTAGAATATTGAGAACTGCTACTGAATCAACAAAGAGTGGATCAACTTCAGTAGTTATCACTTCTATTGAATTGGAGTAACAGCTGACAGAGGAATGTGATATCTCATCAACCATCATGAACTCTGACAGTCTGTCCCTCTCAGCATTCTGAGCATGCCTCTTCTCCTCCCTCCATTTCAGGGAGAGAGAGCTGAAGAGCTGGGGAGCTGGAGAGCACCCTCCACAGCTGGTAGACTCCTACCTCTGCCAGCGTTGGTGCAGCAGCAGCATGGCTCCGTGTTGGCCAGCGCCAGGGAAGAGAGAGGCGTAGCAGAGTAAAGTGGCGGGCGCCAGAAGACTGGCATATGCTGCTCCCCATCAGGCGTGGCAGCAGTGGGCATGGAGCAGAGTGGGCATGAAGCTTGGAATGAGATGCCACAGGTGGCCATCCTGGCTGTTTCTGAAAGAGCCTCATTCATATAGAACACAGGCTGCATGGATGTGCATGCTTTAACATGGAGACTACTGTATTTACACACCATGCTCCTTTCAGTTAATGATAATTTACTGTCAACTATTGGGGCTCAGCAAGTGTTGCTTAAAACTGCTGTAGAAAATCCTGCTAAGAGCAAAATGCTGAGAGAGGTGTATAAATGAATACATTCTAAAAACACCCACAAAAAGTCTCATTGCAAAATCGTAGACTGTCACTAGGGCTGTGGCGGTCACGAAATTCCGTCAGCCGGTGATTGTCAAGCTAATAACTGTCGGTCTTACGGTAATTGACCGTTAATTAACATAAACACGTTTAGCATCTCCTGGCTTCCACACATAGCCTACAAGTCACTGATGCAGACCTTTGGAACATCTACATTTAAAAAATAAAATAAAAATCCATGTAATATAGCCTACACCTTCACAATAATCCATTATTTATTTTTGACATGTCTAAAGAAACATGATATGAAGAAAATGTAGTCTATTTCAGAAGAACAGAATATCATACTCAGAGTTGTCCTTATGTTAGGTCCTGATCTGGCTATGCCATATGGCTGTGGGCTACACTAGTTCATTTAGCAGAAAGGATTTGGTTAGAATTCTGTGGCATTATTTTATATAATTTTATAGTAAGAAGAATACAACTGAACAAAGCTGAATTAAATAGAAAGGATATTTTGCGCAGGCTGTATACACTTCCTCAGTCTCATTCACAATTTGACAAGCACTTGATAATGCCTCGAATTTCCAGGCGGCATCCCCTTTGCGTGGCCGTAATGCACCCTAAAAAAATCCATACCTTTTGCGGCCAGTGGCCGTTGTTCCCTTCTCCCTGAGCACCTCTCACTCACATGGCTCTCCATCACGTGATCGTGTCTTTCTCACAGGCTACAAGTAAAGACAGACAATTCGGAGACGCAACTGCGCATGTCCTTATCCAATTCCGAGTTGCATATTGAAGATATTGGAAGAACTGTCCACATTTACTTTTCGTCAGCCAACAAGATGAGTAGGCCTAACAAACAGCAAAATCACTAGCGTATGTCAATACTATCCCCCATAGTACAGTTGACCTATTCTATTCTGTGCGAGAAATAAATATTCAAATGCTTTTATTATAAAGGTGCATTTTAAATGGTGAAAATTATATTTTCCAAACTTGAAACTCACACGCTGCTTATGTATGCCAGTTAGGCTCTACACCCCTTGTAAAGCTGATTAACGTGTTTAATTTTAAGAAGTTCTTTGGCCACTTTAGTTGTGATAAAAACAGTATCAAAACATATAGGCCTATGGGCTAGGCTACATGAGGTGTGCGACTATGATTAGAAAAAGTCGCAAAAAAAAGGCATTGTTTCTTGCCTTATGCTGGGCATCATTCACAAGTGATAATATATAATTCACAAGTGATAGGCTAATATTGTCATCCATCACACTATTCTTGATTTAATCTTGTCTACATATACTAAGTAATATATGTGTAAAATTTGTTTTGATTTAGAATGGACCATTATCATGCAACTGTCTCGAAACAGGGGCAGGGGAAAAAATACATGTCATCTACATTTTACATTTTAGTCATTTATCAGACGCTCTTATCCAGAACGACTTACAGTTAGTGAGTGCATACATTTTTTCATACTGGCCCCCCGTGGGAAATGAACCCACAACCCTGGCGTTGCAAGCGCCATGCTCTACCAACTGAGCTACACAGGGCCTATGCACTTAAATAGTGAATGGAGGACGCTTTTCCCGTGGTTCATTTTCATGCCAGCCAGGTAGGCTATACTCCTGTTGTAAAGATAAGCAATGTGCTTAATATTAGGAAAGTTGAGAGAAAAAATATAGTAGGCCTAGCCTATAGAAAGCAAGTGGGGACAGCAGACTGGGATAGGGAGAGATTGAATATGTCCGTAAACACTCCAGCCAGCTGGTCTGCGCATGCTCGGAGGACGCGACTAGGGATGCCGTCTGGACCGGCAGTCTTGCGATGGTTAACACGCTTAAATATCTTACTCACGTCGGCCACGAAGAACGAGAGCCTACATACTGGCCCCCCGTGGGAATCGAACCCACAACCCTGGCGTTGCAAACGCCATGCTCTACCAACTGAGTTACATCCCTGCCGGCCATTCACTCCCCTACCCTGGACGACGCTGGGCCAATTGTGCACCGCCCCATGGGTCTCCCGGTCACGGCCGGCTACGATTAGAGCCTGGATTTGAACCAGGATCTCTAGTGGCACAGCTAGCACTGCGATGCAGTGCAGAGAGACTGAAAAACAGCTTCTATCTCAAGGCCATCAGACTGTTAAATAGCCATCACTAGCCGGCTTCCACCAGGCTACTCAACCCTGCACCTTAGAGGCTTCTGCCCTACATCCATAGACATGGAATCACTGGCCACTTTAATAATGGAACACTAGTCACTTTAATCATGTTTACATACTGCTTTACTCATCTCATATGTATATACTGTATTATATCTACTGTATTTAGTCAATGACACCACGACATTGCTCGTCCTAATATTTATATATTTCTTTATTCCATTCTTTTAAATTTAGATTTGTGTATTGTTGTGAATTGTTAGATACTACTGCACAAGCATTTAGCTACACCCGTAATAACATCTGCTAAATATGTGTATGTGACCAATACATTTGATATTCAGAAAGAGTCCCAACTGGAAATCTAGGGACAACAAAAAAGCTATTGAGTAATCCGATCCCAATCCGAGGACAGGCCTAGTATAAAATCACTGCTCCACATTTTGTGGAGAATAAGCACACTGTCTTCCCACTAGAGCTATTAAATATTTCATGTTGTTACACAATCATTTCCTTTTTCATGATCGAATTGTGACTGTTATGCAAATGTCACAGGCTGTGATTTGTTGGAGACCTTGAGTCTGTCTGTAACATGAATCAGCGCCGTGACTCATCCTTCCCTATCCAGCAGGCTCCTAGTGTACTGGAGTCTCTGTCTCTGTCTAATGATGTATCCAGGGTGCACTGGGAACTGGGACTGTACCACAACCCATGGACACCACAACCAGTCACGATCAAATCTTATCTCACAACAGTCATTTGTCACAACAGATGACACAACACATAGTAATTCTTCGCTCCAATTGTTTCCACTGAATAAATGCATGAAATCATTTTCTTTGAGATGCATTGTATTGCCATAGTGAATAACATGTTAAAGTGATCCATTTTTTACATTTTACATTTGAGTCATTTAGCAGACGCTCTTATCCAGAGCGACTTACAATTAGTGCATTCATCTTAAGATAGCTGGGTAAGACAACAGCATATCACAGTCGTGGCAAGTACATTTTCACTCAATAAAGTAGTTCTCAGCCAATTCAGGGCTAGCAGGAACATTTTCATTTTTGGGGGGTACAGAGATCCCTTCTCACACTTGAGTCTGAAAATCAGCATTTTGTGTCAGTGCGATATCATAGGCACATTTTATGTATAGGGTGAACTCACGTTATAGAGGATGTCCACCCATCCCTCCATGGTGATGCACTGGAAGACGGTGAGAATAGCAAAGAGGATGTTGTCGAAGTTGGTGATGCCGTAGTTGGGGCCGATCCAGTATTCCTGACACACGGTGCCATTCTCACAGGTCCTCGCTGGAGCCTCCATACCACAGGGGAACTCTGCTGCCTGCTCACCTGAGACACACACACACAGGTACACACACACACACAGGTACACACACAGATGAATGTACATTACATTACATTTACATTTAAGTCATTTAGCAGACACTCTTATCCAGAGTAGTGACTGCATACATTCCGTCTTGTAGTAGATGTCTTAACAGGGCCATTTCTGATACCATATCCAAGACTATGTGGCCAAACTCCTTTCCCTGAGAGGGGACTTCTTCAATCAAGCAATAAATCAATCAATCAATGAATCAATCCTGTGACCTATTTATGATGGACTTCTTAACCTTAGCGAAAATACAAAATCAAAATCACATGTTTATGCAACTTCTCCAAATGCTGGTTATTAGCTACATGTCTTTTATTGGGTCATGGCTAGAATGTAACGCTCCTTTTGCTAAGGGGCAGCAGCACAGCAAGCACGCAAACATAGACAAACATGCACGCATACTGGCATGCATACATGTAAAGGAAGTGGTTCATTGAAATACACTAGCGTGATGAGACCTAAAAACGTGTCTTAGCTCCCAGAACTATAGGCTACCTCAGCACATACATCATTTATATCAACTCTATATTTGCAAGTTATTGCAGTTACACAAAACACGGGTGACTAAGATTTCATAGCGATGTACATTGTGCATACCTGTATCAGTCCTGAAGCAGGTCCGGTGGAACTTGCCCATGTAAAAGTCCAGGCCAATGATGGCGAACATGAGGATAGCGAAGAAGAGCAGCATACCGATCTGCAGCAGAGGCACCATCGCTTTCATGATGGACTTCAGAACCACCTGAAGACCTGAGATAGGGCAGGTTTCACTTTACTCCCTCCCATGTTATAGCATTAACATTGGTCATGGGAGAGACCCCAAATTGCTCTTTACATTTCTTTATTGAACATTTCCTGTTATCAGAATTACATATGATGACATCAACAAAAATGTAATAATGCTTGGATGACAAACTTCAACATAAACATATCCAAACAGAACATTGTTGTTGTTTTTTCCAGTGATTCCAGAGTCATTGTACTTACTAGGGATTCCAGACACCAGTTTCAATGGCCTCAGGACCCGTACTGCCCTCAGAGTTCTCAGGTCAAAGTCTGCTCCCACTGTAGCCAGCATCCTGTTCACAATCAAACAACATGTCACGATCGTCAAACACAGTGGACCAATGCGCAGCGTGATGAGTGAACATACTTTTAATTTGATTCACCACACGAAACAAAACAACAAAACGATACGTGAAGTCCTAGGTAACAGAACCAAACCATACACAGAACAAGATCCCACCATATCTGGACCAAGCAGCGTGTCCAGGAGCCAACGCCAGAGAGGACTCTAATGGATGTCAACCTCGACTGGGTCAAGCCGCGTGAGGAGGAGAGAGGTTGGACTTGGGAGCAGAGGCTGGAGAGTCTGGCGAGAGCCATGGAGGCCATAGCCACGGGGGAGAGACGAACCCAATACATTTTTAGGGGGGGGCTCACACCGTGGACGACGGGACTGCTGGAGGCAGATAAGGGGCGAGTTAGTGGACGAGGAGAGAAGGCCACCGGGTTACGGGAGCCATTGGCGAGTAGAGGGAAGGAAAATGTAGAGGCACGGCGAGAGGTACTGAGGTGTGTTGCCAGTCCGGTCCGGCCCGTTCCTGATCCCCGGGTAAGGCCAGTGGTGTGTGTTCCCAGTGCGGTCCGGCCTGTTCCTGTCCCTCGCACCAAGCCTGTGATGCGCGTCGCCAGCCCGGTCCGGCCTGTTCCTGCCTCTCGCACCAAGCCTACGGTGCGCGTCGCCAGCCCGGCCCGGCCTGTTCCTGCTCCCCGCACCAAGCCAATGGTGCGCGTCGCCAGCCCGGCCCGGCCTGTTCCTGCTCCCCGCACCAAGCCAATGGTGCGCGTCGCCAGCCCGGTCCGGCCTGTTCCTGCTCCCCGCACCAAGCCAATGGTGCACGTCGCCAGCCCGGCCCGGCCTGTTCCTGCTCCCCGCACCAAGCCAATGGTGCGCGTTGCCAGCCCGGCCCGGCCTGTTCCTGCTCCCCGCACCAAGCCAGGGGTGCGCGTTGTCAGCCTGGTCCGGCCCGTTCCTGCTCCCCGCACCAAGCCTGTGGTGCGCTTCGTCAGCCCGGTTCGGCCCGTCCCTGCTCCCCGCACCAAGCCTGTGGTGCACGTCGTCAGCCCGGTCCGGCCCGTTCCTGCTCCCCGCACCAAGCCTGTGGTGCACGTCGTCAGCCCGGTCCGGCCCGTTCCTGCTCCCCGCACCAAGCCTGTAGTGCGCGTCGTCAGTCCGGCACAGCCCGTGCCTGGGTCACCGGTGCCTGGTCAGGTACCGGTCAGCTGCTCCACATCGGAGCCTAAGCAATCCGCTCCACCGATGTCCAGTCCAGCTCCAGCCAGCGGGGCCAGACCGGACCAGGGGCGCTACGGGGGAATTGTTGGAGGGTGGTGGTCAAGCCCGGAGCCGGAACCGCCTCCGAGGAGGAATGCCCACCCGGCCCTCCCCTGTTCGGTTTATGTTTGGCGCGGTCGCAGTCCACGCCTTTGGGGGGGGTACTGTCACGCCCTGGCTCTGGGACTCTGTTATGTTGAGCCAGGGTGTGTAGTTTCATTGTGTTGGTGTTCTAGGGTCTTTATCTAGCTCATGTGTTTCTGTGTTGGCCGGGGTGGTTCTCAATCAGAGGCAACGAGTGTCAGCTGTTGCTTGTTGTCTCTGATTGGGAACCATACTTAGGCAGCCTGTTTTCCACAGTGTTTTATGGGATCTTGTTCCGTGTATGGTTTGTGTCTGTTACCTAGGACTTCACGTATCGTTTTGTTGTTTTGTTTCGTGTGGTGAATCAAATTAAAAGTATGTTCACTCATCACGCTGCGCATTGGTCCACTTCTGTGTTCGACGATCGTGACACAACAACAGACCAGGAGATGAACAATCAGACTGACAATACTACAATCTTACAACCATCCATCATAAACACACAACATATCATTGACATTATGAACGATTGAGGAAATTCAAGAGCTTCAATAGCTAATTCTTTCCCATCTCCAAACATTGCATTCCTGAAAATAATGAGGAATTATTAGTTCCATTATCAAGCATTTCATGTGAGTGTACAATTTCTCCAGCATTCATGAAGGACTTGCATGTGATATAAATCTAAATGTCTCTGAAAATGAGGTCCTATGTATTGTATTACCTAAAACTACAGGGGTTGTCATGCGCTGTGTGTCTGACACTCGTGTGTTAATTGAGTATCGGCAGGGCTGGTTTAGAATATATAACTACAGCATCTTAAGCATCTACTGGGACAGCGAGACCGTGTGGAGAATATTGAATGATTTCACATGGACGATGATATGCAGAGGGGGCACTGACACAGACAGAGAGAGTGAATAGCAGCTCAGTACAACTGACTCATTCAGATTTCAGAAGAACTCTTAATCTGTGTGGTGCTCCTCTCCCTTGTGGCCAGTTTCAGGCTGAGCCGGTGACAAGCAGCAGCATTTCCTCATTCTCCTTGGCGTCTGCATAATCAAGACCTAACCCCCATCGTTAGTGGATCTGACTGCACTTTCACAGTCTCACGGAGGAGAGGAGTAGGAAGAGGGGAGAGAGGAGGAGGGGAGAGAGGAGAGCTGAAAGAGGCTGGAGGAGAGCGAAAGGGTGGAGTGGAGAGAGGTAGGAGGGGAGGGAGGAGGATAAAAGGAGGAGGGGAGAGAGGATGGAGATACGCATTAGCTTCACAGCCTGTCCAATCACCCCAGAGCATCTTCCTCTTGCAGAATGCTATTGTGTAAATGGAACTGGCCTGTGGAGAGCAGCTCCAGCTCCAATAGTCTGTTCCAGGGGGACAGACAGACAGGCCAGATCAGCATCATGTTACTGTGGCTGACGAGTGTTATTGTACACCCACTATCTAACCCACTGGCTGGGCAGAGGCACAGACTGGTGTCCTGGGAGGTGCTGCACTGAAATGAGTGGTATAATCTCTGCACAGAGAGCAGAAGAGAGAGAGAGAGAGAGAGAGAGAGAGAGAGAGAGAGAGAGAGAGAGAGAGAGAGAGAGAGAGAGAGAGAGCGAGAGAGAGAGAGGGGGAAACAGAAAGCATAAGAGGAGACAGAGTGTTGGTGTAGCTGCTAGTGAATCCAATTTCTAATTGCAAAAGACAGGTTTGAGGATTACCTAAAAGGATTACCTAAATCACACTGTTTCTAGAATAATACAGTCATGTATTCTTCATATGAACCAGAATAATATACATTGCTTTGTGATTACAGTAAAATGTATGCCACTTTAGTAATCTACTGTACACCACAAAGATTTCATATCCCCAGAATATAGGCTAACATAAGGAAAGTAGAAGGAGAGTCTCTGCAGGGTGAGGCAACCTATAATTGTTGTGGTTCATTCCATTAAAACTGATATTCCCTTTCCTTTCTACTGGATCTTAATTAATCACAGCCTACTGATACACTCCCAGCTGGGATTACCTTCATTACCAAGGAAAGAATGAGGAAATGAAGTGAATCAAATTTTCCACACATCAACTAGTGCGTATCTGACTCTAAGTAATATACAGTACAGTGGGAGAGGGCTATCATTTCCTGCTTATGGCCTTTCCCAGTGAGATAACCTCATCTCCCATCATGATCTATGTTTGTTCCAGACTGCAGCTGGCATCCTGAAATATACATAACTTACTGTATCCTCAGTGAAATGAGCACTCTGCTTCTCTCTCTCCCTGCCTGCCTCCCTCCCTGCCTCTCTGCTTGCCTGCCTCCCTGCCTGCCATTGTTTATCCCTACAGAAAAGAGAGAAAGCCTCAGGCCCTCATACATACTCCTGACTGAACCAGTCTCAACGCGCTGCATACAAATACAGATCAGAGGTCCCTGATGGCCTCGTTTTCAGGGCTTATATTTTAGCTTTACAATATATTCCTTTAACATTACCAAAACAGGTTTGAGATACAAAATGATGAAAATTAAAAACCAAATGTAATTCAGTTACACAGAGGAGATATTGGCAACCCAATTATCTGAGTTACGATTAGTTTTTTCAAACTCCTTGAACGAAATGATGGGAAAGCTAACCATGGACTGGACTGGCTGGAGTTCAACACCAACCCAACCAGGACCTGTCTGAATCTGATATCAGGCTCAAGCTGTGTCACTGCTTCAGCCACCAGAAAGGAAAGAGCAGGTGTGCGTGTGTTTCCCATCTCCAAAGTGGCCAGCATTGATCAAATGAGGAGGCCTACATTGGGCTGCTCCCAGGGGGCTTTATTTAGGCTGGTCAGAGACTTTCTCTGCCATCTCTCTATCCCACATAGCCCTGCCAGCAGACAGAGCAGATAGAGGGGTCACGGGAGGGCACTGAACAAACAGGCATATACTGTAGGGCTATACTTAAGGGACTAGGGCCAGGACAACATTAACATGTTACCCCAACATTGTAGAGTAAGGGAGACTATAAAATGCTAGTCGCTTAAGTATACACTGAGTGTACAAAACATTAAGGACACCTGATTTGTCCATGACATAGACTGACCAGGTGAATCCACGTGAATGATATGTTCACTTATTGATGTCACTTGTTAAATCCACTACAATCAGTGTAGATGATGGGTAGGAGACAGGTTAAAGAAGGATTTTTAAGCCTTGAGACAATTGAGACATGGATTGTGTATGTGTGCCATTCAGAGGCTGAATGGGCAAGACAAAATATTGAAGTGCCTTTGAACAGGGTATGGAAGTAGGTGTGTCAAGAACTGCAATGCTGCTGGGGTTTTCACGCTCAACAGTTTACCGTGTGTATCAAGAATGGTCCACCACCAAAAGGACATCCAGCCAACTTGACACAACTGTGGGAAACATTGGATTCAACATGGGCCAGCATCCTTGTACACACAGTGTAGGCCTACACTAAGCTGCTGTAAGAGGTATACTGTGTCAGATGTCTTTCTTCAGTACGAATATAGAGGCTACATTGTTAGTCAACTTACTTTCCATTCAATTAACTCCATTGACAGTAGCTAAGCAGGTTTCTAAATGAATGGTCGTACACCAAAATACAGAAAATATAAATATAAAATGTACATAATAATGTCATGGTTGTTTTCCTCTCAGATGCAATACATAAATGAACATGTGATGTAACTATTTCCAGGTGGCAATGGCATGTATGTGACTAACCATGCCTGTGTCCTGAGATTTCATCTCTACAGCACTGATAATGCATCCATCCAAGTATTATATACTATATATTTGCATCATTGCTGTTCCTATAGTGCCTCTGCTCTTTGAGAGTAAATTAGTTTGTTGTTGTTTTCAAATCAAACCTAAGCGTTGTGTGTGTGAAGGGATTGTGGCGCTCTGTGAAACATGCGGCATTAGCTTGTCCATCCTCACCAAACAACATCTGGCCAATGCAGGAAAAAAGCCCCATCTCCATCCCAGCAGAGGCATGCACCAGAAGATTAGTTACTTAATGGACCTTCAGATATTGGAGAAACACCATCCTCTCTGTTTTCAATAGCAGAGCTAGCATCTGTTAGGACTGTTACTATGCATACTGTATGACCATCTACACTAAAGAAACTACCAACACTTTTATCTGTGTTATTATTGTATGGTTGTTTTTGTTCTGTATTCTTTCCAAATAATCATTTGGCAAATTAATGCAAGTAAACAAACAAAGTGTAGAACATAACATCACACAGTGACTGTAGCTGACAAGCCTGAATAATGGAATTAATCATTTTGAAAATTGCTAGATAATTCTTTAGGGGACATGGAAGCACACTGCAATGTAGCAAAGGCATTTATCATATCCTGTGCCTGGGGGAGCTGTATAATGCATTTTGCTCCACGCATACATAAACTCAACTGACATGAAAGAGTCTAAAAGTCAAACACATTAGCTTGATTATCAATTAGTCAACCATGTTTGTTTACAGCACCTCCCAGGAAAATACTGGGAAGAGAATCTAATTCTGCTGCTCCAAGGGCAGGGAAATATAGTAGACAACTAACTCAGTCACAAGCTCCGTCTGGAGTGATACAGCATGCCAAGATCACCATCATCATCATCATCATCATCATCATCTTCTTCTTCTTCTTCTTCTTCTTCTTCTTCTTCTTCTTCTTCTACTACTACTACTACTACTACTACTACTACTACTACTACTAATAATAATAATAATAATAATAATAATAATAATTTATTACATTTGTAAAGCACTTTTCATTATACAAGAATAATATCAAAGTGCATAAAATGTAATAGAAAAATTGTTTTAAAAAACAAAACAAATATATATATAACTAAGTAACACGCTCCACTGTAACACATCCATGTGGAGTATAAGTGATACAGCATGCCAGGGTTGCAGTATAATACATAACAGGGGGGATATTTCTACTCACATATTCTACTAAGTCACAAGCCCAGGTGTAATATAACCATGCATGTTGGGTGTGAGTGATGCAGGATGCCAGGGGTGCAGTATTTTTCAGAACATGGAGAATTCTGAGCCAGGCTTTATTGGTAATACTTCTCTGCTCACATGTTCTCTGGTTCTAACTCACTGACAAGCAAGTAGCAGCCTATGAGACATGCCCTGTCTATCTGTCTGTCTGCCTACCTGCCTGCCTGTCTGTCTGTCTGGCTGACTGTACAGTATGGGATGTGATCTCTTATGAGGCTTGGCAGCATAATGACCTGCCTCCCTCCCCTGTTCTGTAAATGACAGGCGGAACCATGTGAGGGGCCTGAGAGGGACGGGTGAGAGAGAGGGGAAACACAGCAGTCATTGGACTCTGAGGAGAACACATTAATTTCAGCCCTGAGAGGACAATATGCCTTTCAATGTGCCTTTCATGATTAGGATCAAGCAAACAGATCAGAACTAGCTACGTACTTTGTTTTGTATGAGAGCGAATGGAGGGTCGTTCCAACTCAAAATGCACAAGAAACAGGGTTTTTGACACCCACCATCTCAGATTATGCTGAAATTGTTTCTGTAGTTAGAAACATATACGATTAGCATTCTTGAAACATTATTTTGTTGAAATATAATTTGATCTCAGATAAATTAATAAATATAGTACCGAACATCTGATTTGGACCAACATTCTTCCCAACAATGAGTAAGACATGAGGAATCCAATAAAATTATCAAAAGCCACCCACAGACACCCCGCACCAATCCCACCCCAACAACCAATATACAGTATCAGTTCTCTATGTCCGACAAGTAGTATGGAGCTGCGGCATGGAGTATTGTTTCTTCATCCTTTATAATGTATTCCCTGTGAATCTGGTGATGTTTTTTATTATTTACCATAAATTAGTGTAAAGGTACCAGGTTTTGCCCACTAGATGCTGCTGTTCCTGCTACTGCCACCCCTTTTATAAATGTTTCTGGTCTCGTGTTTATTAAATGGATCACAACATTTTCTTTGCAACTTTGGGTAGAAAACCAATAGCTTTTGCTCACGATAAAATTTATTGTGTGGCCAACCTCACAATTGAAGCCAGTTCTCCATGAAAGCAATTTATTTTGCTCTCTCAGAGAGCTTCCAGTTGTTTGACTATTCAAGGAGAGTTGCATTGAAGGATCAGGTTTCTGAGAGAAGGACAAACTGAATTGCTTTCATGGAGGACTGGCTTGACTATTGTAAATAGTGAACATGTAAAATAACTTAACCGCCTCAGTCCATCAAACACTAAAGGAAAGAACCTTCCGTGCAAAAGACACTTCCAGAGTACTCCTTTACAAAAGCCCATCAACTCCCAGTGAAGTGCTTGAGCAGATGTTAATGGCTATGTCCACAGAACAATGCTATGCTTCTCAACTCCATCAGTCCCAAGCATGAACAATCGGTCCATCATCACTGTCATGGCCAGGAAAGGGGAGGATCCAAAGCACTCACCAAAACATCCACTGACAGGTGAATCTGATGGGGGTTTTCATAGCGACGCCAAGCTCTCCAATCATAAACAAATTATGTCAGATGAGGGCGGAAGGTGAAATTGTGCAATGCCAGCAATTAATCTAATGCAGTGGAGTATGAGCAGGAGGTTTTAGAGAATTGACACAGTCACTGCTTTGTAATTTATTAACTTTCTCCAGCTGATGAATTATACATTTTTCCAATGACTGCCTGGGTGTGTAGCGGGCTCTTACTGAGCACACTGCCAGGGCAGCAGGTAGCCTAGTGTTGAGCCAATAACCGAAAGGTCGCTGGTTCAAATCCCCGAGCCGACAAGGTGAAAAATATGTTGATGTGCCCTTGAGCAAGGCACTTAACCCTAATTGCTCCTGTAAGTCGCTCTGGATAAGAGCGTCGACTAAAATGTGTAGCAGGCTCTTACTGAACACACTGTGTGTAGTGGGCTCTTCCTGAGTACACTGCCTGCGCGTGTTGCAATGTTCCTTCCCAAAAAATGTGGCACTTAGCAAATTTCAGGTCTGCTGAGTGCAATCTTGAACGTTGTGACAATTCTGTGCAACTTCCAGCGCGCGTTTACTTTGAACACTGAGGCTGTACATGCTCTAAGTTTCAGAAAGTGGTAAAGTAGGCTACTGTGGCTATTTGATCATAATGTAGGCCTACCATTAAAAACAATGGAGAAAATGTGTCCCATAACATTTGAACATGGAAATAGCTGTTGTATCATTCTGCCTACAGTAGCAGCCAATATGTGGTGTTCAATATAGGCCTACCAGTGGAAGCTCGTCAGGGGAGGACCATCCTCCTCAGTGAACATTAAAAAAGTGTCCTTTTTAGATAAAACTATACTAAATATATTAAAATGCCACCATATAATTCATTAAAACACACTGTTTTGCAATGAAGGTCTACAGTAGCCTCAACAGCACGCTGAGTCATGAGTGCAATAGAATCCTACTCCGATGCATTCCACCTACAACAAAATCTCTTGCGTTTTGTTTTGGTATGGTGCATTGAAAGTGGTTAATATTGAGTTGATTCGATCACAATTCCCACAGTAAAGGGAAACGTTGACAGTGTTAACTAAGGGGGAAAACTCTAGAAAGTTGATTGAAGTTCAATCTCGTGCTTCTCTGCGCGGGCAGATATTTCTTCTGCGAGGCAGTCCCGGGGGAGCTGCGCACAGCTTTGAGGGAACATTGGTGTGTTGCGGGATATTAATTAATGAGCACACTGCCTGGGTGTGTAGCGGGACACCTCTTACTGAACACACTGCCTGAACACAGAGACCTACTATGCTATACTCATCTTTGTGTGAGACAAGTTCAATGGTAGAGCTTATTTTCTCCGATTTCAGGTGGAAACAACAGCAATCTGATCATTAACATCTGAGATGTATACTGTGTACGCAGGTCAGCAAGAGCCATGGAAATGATCTGAATGGAAAAGGAAAATATCACCCCATTCAGCTCACATCAGTGAGTTAGCATAGAGCCAGCCGTATATTCTCCACAATAACGTAAACGAGAGTGCAACTCTGACAGAGATAGAAAAAGGAAGATAACATGATAGTTGTAAAGTAAGCTGTGAAAAGGCCAGCATCACTGTTAGAGAATCCATAAAGCTTTGCTCTACACAGAATGTGCTGCTTTGTCATTACAGCACGTCTAGTGAATGTTCTTCACAGTCTACACAGTCCATTAAACCTGTTTTGATACTGTACAGTGGGGGAAACAAGTATTTAGTCAGCCACCAATTGTGTAAGTTCTCCCACTTAAAAAGATGAGAGAGGCCTGTAATTTTCATCATAGGTACACGTCAACTATGACAGACAAAATGAGAAAAATAAATCCAGAAAATCACATTGAAGGATTTTTTATGAATTTATTTGCAAATTATGGTGGAAAATAAGTATTTGGTCAATAACAAAAGTTTCTCAATACTTTGTTATATACCCTTTGTTGGCAATGACACAGGTCAAACGTTTTCTGTAAGTCTTCACAAGGTTTTCACACACTGTTGCTGGTATTTTGGCCCATTCCTCCATGCAGATCTCCTCTAGAGCAGTGATGTTTTGGGGCTGTCGCTGGGCAACACGGACTTTCAACTCCCTCCAAAGATTTTCTATGGGGTTGAGATCTGGAGACTGGCTAGGCCACTCCAGGACCTTGAAATGCTTCTTACGAAGCCACTCCTTCGTTGCCCGGGCGGTGTGTTTGGGATCATTGTCATGCTGAAAGTCCCAGCCACGTTTCATCTTCAATGCCCTTGCTGATGGAAGGAGGTTTTCACTCAAAATCTCACGATACATGGCCCCATTCATTCTTTCCTTTATACGGATCAGTCGTCCTGGTCCCTTTGCAGAAAAACAGCCCCAAAGCATGATGTTTCCACCGCCATGCTTCACAGTAGGTATGGTGTTCTTTGGATGCAACTCAGCATTCTTTGTCCTCCAAACACGACGAGTTGAGTTTTTACCAAAAAGTTATATTTTGGTTTAATCTGACCATATGACATTCTCCCAATCCTCTTCTGGATCATCCAAATGCACTCTAGCAAACTTCAGACGGGCCTGGACATGTACTGGCTTAAGCAGGGGGACACGTCTGACACTGCAGGATTTGAGTCCCTGGCGGCGTAGTGTGTTACTGATGGTAGGCTTTGTTACTTTGGTCCCAGCTCTCTGCAGGTCATTCACTAGGTCCCCCCGTGTGGTTCTGGGATTTTTGCTTACCGTTCTTGTGATCATTTTGACCCCACGGGGTGAGATCTTGCGTGGAGCCCCAGATCGAGGGAGATTATCAGTGGTCTTGTATGTCTTCCATTTCCTAATAATTGCAGCCACAGTTGATTTCTTCAAACCAAGCTGCTTACCTATTGCAGATTCAGTCTTCCCAGCCTGGTGCAGGTCTACAATTTTGTTTCTGGTGTCCTTTGACAGCTCTTTGGTCTTGGCCATAGTGGAGTTTGGAGTGTGACTGTTTGAGGTTGTGGACAGGTGTCTTTTATACTGATAACAAGTTCAAACAGGTGCCATTAATACAGGTAACGAGGGGAGGACAGAGGAGCCTCTTAAAGAAGAAGTTACAGGTCTGTGAGAGCCAGAAATCTTGCTTGTTTGTAGGTGACCAAATACTTATTTTCCACCATAATTTGCAAATAAATTCATAAAAAATCCTACAATGTGATTTTCTGGAATTTTTTTTCTCAATTTGTCTGTCATAGTTGACGTGTACCTATGATGAAAATTACAGGCCTCTCTCATCTTTTTAAGTGGGAGAACTTGCACAATTGGTGGCTGACTAAATACTTTTTTCCCCCACTGTACATACAATAGGACTCACTCCATAACCCCCAGAAACTAAATGCTCAATGTAGTGCACATTGTAGATTTAATTTCCGCCCAGTTTGCACAACAACTCATTCAACATGCATTACAACTCTATTATTTGCAGTCGACGAGACGCTCAGTGACTCAGTAATTACACAGCGTGGAACATTGCTGAGCACTCTAGACATATCCCCCATGCACAGCACACAGCACACTCACACACACACACACACACACACATCCCACCTCAGCCAGTTCCCTTTCCCAGCACCCAGCAGTATGGAGTAGTAGAGGCTGAAATAGATCACCGTCTTAGCCTGTCACTGGAATAGAACATCACATCACACACTCAGCCAGCAGCATCATCTTGCATAAGTCCTAACCAGGGAGGCCCATTAGCCCCAGTCTAGTGGAGGTGAAGTGGAAAGGAGAATATTATGCATGGAGGACTGGCCGTCTGGCGGCACTACTGTATACTCATCCTCAGCAGGCAGGGCATTGGTTACACTGTGTTGGTCTAAAGCCAACATCCCCCCGAGCATGATGCCTCCTCTGTCTGTCTGTCTGTCTGTCTGTCTGTCTGTCTGTCTGTCTGTCTGTCTGTCTGTCTGTCTGTCTGTATCTCGTCTATCTTTCTGTCTGTCTGTAAGTCAGTCTGCCTGAAAGTCAGTATGTCTGTCTGTCTGCAAGTCAGTCTGCCTGACATAATTTCGGATGACATAATCATTTCACAAATAACACACTCGCATCATATTCTCATCGACATTTGATATCTCAACAATTGTCTCCAAAGCCCCATACACCACCCACCACTGTGACCTGTACGCTCTTGTTGGCTGGTCCTCACTACATGTTCGTCATCAAACCCACTGGCTCCAGGCCATCTATAAATCATTGCTAGGCAAATCCCCACCTTATCTTAGCTCATTGGTCACCATAGCAGCACCCACCCGTAGTCTGCGCTCCAGCAGGTATATCTCACTGGTCATCCCCAAAGCCAACACCTCCTTTGGCCGCCATTCCTTCCAGTTCTCTGCTGCCAATGACTGGAACGAATTGCAAAAATCTCTGAAGCTGGAGACTCTTATCTCCCTCACTAACTTTAAGCATCAGTTGTCAGAGCACCTTACCGATCACTGCACCTGTACACAGCCCATCTGTAATTAGCCCACCCAACTACTTCATCCCTATATTGTTATTTATTTTGCTCTTTTGCACCCCAGTATCTCTATTTGCACATAATCTCTTGCACATCTAGCATTCCAGTGTTAATACTAATTGTAATTATTTTGCACTATAGCCTATTTATTGCCTTACCTCCATAACTTGCTACATTTGCACACACTGTATATATATTTTCTGTTGTATTTTTTGACTTTATGTTTTTTTACCCCATATGTAACTCTGTGTTGTTGTTTTTATCGCACTGCTTTGCTTTATCTTGGCCAGGTCGCAGTTGTAAATGAGAACTTGTTCTCAACTGGCTTACCTGGTTAAATAAAGGTGAAAAAAAAAAAAAAAATGTAATTTTTGTAATAGACATTTCATACAGCCATGAGCCATATGATGTGATATCCATTCCAATAGCTAGATTGGGATTGGGCCTAAATAATGATTAAGAGATGTGGAAAATATGCTCTGAGAAAGTAGCATGAAGAGAGCATCCTGTCCTGTGGAATTAGCCCCAGTGGATGAGAGCTGGCAAGGATGAGGAGCTGGCAAAAAGTACCTGCTCCTGTTTTATTCATACATCAACAGCAGAGGATTCTGAGGGTGACAAGCCTGGCCTCAATGCTGGCAAACACTGTAAAGGAGAGGAGCATGCTCCTTGATGGATTGCTGGGGTTGGGAGTCTTCAAAAAGAATGTCTGATTCTGCCTGAAATATGCTGTGATTCTCTCAGAACTAGCGACTGAACATGCAATGCATCTAAATCTGTTTGATATTCATGTGAGGCAATATTTTTTCCAACACGGCTCTGGGCCAAGTTAAAGTCTGACTGAGGTTCAAATTCCATTACAAATCATATTATGTCGTCTTTGTTTCCTTACAGTGAATTTCTTTCTATATAGGTTAGTGATCCCATCATCCCACTGAACTATTGTATCTTATTCACTTTACAGCTGAGAGGACCGAGAGGGGGGAGATAGAAACAAGGGAGATAGAGAGAGAGGGGATGAGGGAGAGAGAGAAAGAGAAAGAGAAAGAGAAAGAGAAAGAGAAAGAGAAAGAGAATGAGAATGAGAATGAGAATGAGAATGAGAATGAGAATGAGAATGAGAATGAGAAAGAGAAAGAGAAAGAGATAGAGATAGAGATAGAGATAGAGATAGAGAGAGAGAGAGAGAGAGAGAGAGAGAGAGAGAGAGAGAGAGAGAGAGAGAGAGAGAGAGAGAGACAGAGAAAAGAGAGAGCGAGAGAAGTAGCGAGTTTGAGTGAGAGCGCAAGCGAGTGAACGAGCGAGAGAGAGAGAGAGAGAGAGAGAGAGAGAGAGAGAGAGAGAGAGAGGGAGAAAGAGAGAGAGAGAGAGAGAGAGAGAGAGAGAGGGAGAAAGAGAAAAGAAAGATATACAGAGAGAGAGAGGGCTCTCCCAGCTATAGCAGTGTGGATGAAACTATATTGGCCGCACGGGGAGGGAAAGCCACACTGGAGACAACTTTAGGCGTCACCATAGAAACAAAGGAGGCTCCATTGATCTCATTAGACAACAGCAGCCAGGAGACAGGGATTCTGGGAGCGAGAGGCAACAATGAGAGTAGGATGAAGCCAGAGACGAGAGAAAAGAAAGGTATTGTGTTTGTTTGCCTATAGAAAGCAAAGCAATAACATGAAGACATTGCTGTTGACTCAGTCTGTATTGGGCCTTTGTTGTTGCATAGCAACTATGACAAAATGAAATGTTTCTCTTCAGAAAGTATCAAAAGAAGAACAAATGAAAGTTGGAAGAGGACAGCTCTCAAGCAGTTTGCTTTGAGAAGGTGTATGCCTATTGTCTGTGCATGACTGTGTAAATAAATATGTGGAAAAGCAAACTGAGGTACTGTAATACAGAAGCTGCTGAGATCAAATGTTCTTTGTGTAATTGAATCTAAGCTAACAACAGAGGGATTTCCCCTAATAAAGCTGTAAATGTGGAGCAGATAAAGAGATGACTCCATGGATGACAGTAGAACACAATGTTCACACACAATGTTGTCAAAATCATTTGTTTTGATAATACGATAATATGTGAAATACCCTTGATATTTCTATGCTCCATTTCCCCCAATCCCCAAACTCTGAATCTGATCAAGAGATGAATTGAAGACACCGCCATGGTAAGCTTGTCTCCATAGCAACCAATAATTATCATAAACGAGCGAAGGGACCATGAGCTCAGAATGATGAAGTGCAGATATAATGTCTTTGACACATGGTTATGTACATTCTAATGTCAAGTTGGACTATCTTTCCATCAAAGTAAATTGGTAAAATATTGTTACATTAATAGGCCCTAGGAAATAGAATCACATCATTTCTGCCACATTTAGCTGTTTATGGGTCTCTCAGTTATGGAACATGGTTGTGATTAGACTTGGCTCAGTGAGCATGAGATGTGTTTGACAACACGATACACCGCTCCAGAGGCCTACTGATGTGACTGAGCAGGTCTGAAACAGAGTCAATGACAAAGCATGTCTGAGAAAGACAAGAGACAGTGCAAAGTAAATGAGATTGATAAAGGAAATATAAGAAGTAAGAGTCAATAAACCTGTTGTCAACAACACAAGTTGTGCCCCAGGTAAGTCAACCTACCCAGGTGTGCCAGTCACCTGCCACCCACACTGTAGTTAGCCTGGCAGCCTGGAACCAACCATACACTCCTCTTAGCGCAATATTCTTGAAAAGGAAATTTGACATCATAAAACTATTTGTTTTAGGAACTGTAAACATCTCTACCATCTCATGCAAATCAGCTTTATGATATCAGCTTCATGATGTGGTCCTCTGTAGCTCAGCTGGTAGAGCACGGCGCTTGTAGCGCCAAGGTAGTGGGTTCAATCCCCGTGACCACCCATACACAAAGATGTATGCACGCATGACTGTAAGTCGCTTTGGATAAAAGCGTCTGCTAAATAGCATATTATTATGATATCAGCCATGTTTCAAATCAAATCGCCACACAGTTCTGCATATTACAGCACAGTAATGTCTGGGCCTTCAGTATACTGTAGTACCAGTATAGCATGCAACTCAGGCCATCTGTGTGATGGACAGTAAGTGCAGATCAATGACGTGAAGGCCAAATCCAGGACTCATGTAATGGATATCAGCTTAACATACTGACAGCTCTGCTCAATAAACCTGCAGTCATTACTATCTAGCAGGTAGACAGAGGGCTAACCTAGCTAAACAGGTCAAACTAACACAGTCTACAACAGTTCATCATCGTTTCCATAAGGAGAGTGGCATCTGGTGAATACGCATCTGCAGTGTGACTGGACTAGTCTCTCGCTGAGACATGATGATAGCAAGGAGGCCGGTGGAGGGACACTCCAGTCAGTCTCTGAAACATGCAGTGGCTCACACCACTCCTTGACGACACACACACCGCGCATGCACGCCAGCACGTAAGCAGCGCGCACGCACGCACGCACACACACAGACTCGCACACACACAGACATGCACACACACACAGACACGTACACATACACAGGGTCCCACCACTCCCTGACAACAAAAAGCTTTTAGATCAATCACCTTCCCCAGGGAGGGAGAAACAGCCAGCCAGAGAGACACCCCCATCCCCCAGACATCGATTGTCTGTCCCTGTCTGAGTGGGAGTCCAGGAGCCCTCTCCATTACAGCACCCCCCTCCCTCTCTCATCTCTGATTCAACTTCTTCCATTTCCTGTGTCATTTGAAGAAGTGAAAGTGTCCAAAAACAGCTATTCTTGTCCAGTGGCCAGTGATGGGTAATGAAAAGACTGTCTGGAAATGCTCAAGACCTGAGTGTCCCAACTCCTAATCAGAATTGATTAGAGCCTTCACTGGTCAGGTGGTTAATGATGTGTTGCTGTGAAACATTTAAAAGAACAAACAGAAATGTGAATAATGGTGGTCACACTTGGCTGTCAGATCCCAGACAAAGTCACTTATAAATTGGTCTCTTTTCCAAACGAACTTGTTAACAGCGTTAATGCATCATGGCTTCGTGGATGGGACCGCCTCACTTCCAGGTATAAGGCTGCTCCCTCTCAGTCTGCTTCGGCTGTAGTCTGATCAAAATGAGGGGTGTGAGGGGAGGAAAGACATCAACTCCTGTCATTCGGCCAATAAAACACCCTGACGCACACACACAAACACAGGCCCTCTTCACAATGTCGCTAAGAGCATAAATACAAGGGCTCAGTCATAAAATCGAAAGAACATGATTGTAAAAAAAAAAGGTCATGAAAGGTCAAGAGAGCACAGATCATGTAATATAGGAACTTTACCCATTCGGCACTCACTGTCATCATGTTCACTACTATCCATGCCGCTTCAGAAACCCAGACTAAGATATCTACAGGTACATTTACCTGTGAAGACCCCCCTCCCCCTCTCATCAGAGCCTGTTTGACATGCGCGCACACACTCACACGCGCGCACACACACTAACACACATAGAGGACGGCTCCGTTCCATCAGACACAGAGCACAGCTGAGAGGAGGCAGTGGCACTGGTCCCATTGGGAGCTCCACTCAGCAGGACTGCCTCAGCCAGCTGGCCCACATGCCACCAGCTTTCTCTAAAATACAGTATGTCATGCCACTCCAATAAATACTGGATCAAACCAACACACAGTACTCAGAAGGCGGCGGAGCATGGCTCTGTTGCAGAAGGCTGAATGAATGAAGTAAGATCGCTGGTTCTCTTTCCACCCCAGTGACTATGCTGATCATGCCATGCGTGGTGGATTCTTTGGAAGACTGCATCAAGGCTCACTAGTCAGGAAAGACTGGGACTCTCAGATATAAACGTTGCTTACTAAGAATTGTGCAAGGACCCTGAAGTAACTGCAAGCCCAATTGATCTGGGGGACATTCAACCGTACCTTACCATAATACAGAAAATGTCATCATTTGTCAGTCCAGTAGAATACATTTATTATATTAAGCCATGGTTAAGACAGAACACTCCTCAGCCATCCGTACTGAAGGAAATGCTGCTATGCCATGACTATATTGCTGCTCATACGTCTTCATCTCAAAGTGCTTAGTTCAGGTTTTCTCTTGCCTTCTGTAGGAATGAATTACATAGATCAAGCTCAGTTCCATGCAATTCAAGTCATTGCAATGAAACATTATCGTTATTCAAATCGTAGAAGAGCAGACTATGTAGAAATAAAGCAATAAAATAGATCCTTCATGATGATAACAACACATATTTAAAGAAGCTAAATCCTGCATTTTGTGCTGAGAAGGGAATACGACAGCAGTAATGGGATATTTCTAATAAGCATAGGAGGATTACAATGCCCTGAAAATGAAACTGTTTAATTGCTTAACCTTTCTTATTCCCCCAAAGTGGGGCCTACAGACGTAGGATCTTAAATTGAACCAGTTTGCTACAGCAGAAACATAATCCTGCAGCAAAAGGAAATGTAAATTATTATGTGGATTATAATTAATGGACATTTTTGTAGAGGTTGATACATTTTTCAGTAGAAACTGCAAACTTTAGAAGCCTTTTTAAAACTCAAATACACTACACATTTGCAAATTCTCAGCAACAAAAGACTGATAAAATGATGATCCTACATCTGTAGAGGATCAGAAGGTCATGTTAATAATGTGTAACTCCTGGGCTCACTTGAAAAAGAGACGTCAATTATCAATGTGTCTTCCCTGATTAAATAAATAATAAAAAACAAATCTCTATTGAGAAAACAAACAGAGTTGTTTTTCATTCTCCCCATGGGGAATGATTCCCACCTGCAGTACAGTACGGGAGGCTAGTGACAGTACCTCTACCTGATTTCAGTATTCAAGGGGAAAGTGCATGACAACACAGCCAATCCAACATAGCCCATTGTGTCATTGCACAATTGACATTGGTGAGTATTAGCTTGTTTTCCTGAAATAACACCCACTTTAATAAATGGCACCTAACACCATGCGTGGAACAAAGCTGCCTGCCAGTCAAGCACTCCATCTCAACCAGGTCCTTCACCGCTACACTGCACAAAGCAATGAGAGCATCCTTCTCCTCCTCCTCCTCCCCCTATCTCATCAGATCTCTACCATTAGCAGTCAGGATGGTAATCCCACCAGTGCAGCCAGCAGAACAAAATGGAGTTAAGAGCCTCATCATCACACCTTCATATTGAGCTGAGTTGAGCTGAGGACAAGAGCAAAGTGGCTCTGAGAAAGGCGGGTCAGGATTGGTGGGGTTAAGACCAGTAGCAGTGCGTGGGTAAAATCACTGTGGAAGCCAAGCCAGAAAAGAAAGGCATATTACAACATATGTGTTGTGATAATTGCGTTGTATGTTAGTTCATATGCCTTGCCACCGTGATACTCTATATTCAGTAGACCTAAAGGCAAAGACAGCAAGAAGATTCAGTGGCAGAATAAATTCAATCACACCTTTGTTTCGTCAGAGAGCAATCTCTGTCTGGTGAAGTCCACAAAGCATATTGCATGTAACAAACCGCTACATGACCTAAAGCATGGTCAAGCAAGTTCATTTTTCTGACATTTTCTGACTACTAAACAACTATTGATTTAGAACCACAGAGAGTTACTGCAAGTCACAAAGAAAACAGGAGCTGCCTCCACTATTCCAGCCCCATTTCAACTTCAACATCATCAAATCACCTATGCTTAGTCTAATACAGTGACAACTAAAAGATACCAAAAAATATTTAGTCCAATCAACATAAGCTTAATATGATGTGGCTGCCCATGGTTCTGATTTCTGTGTGTGTGTGTGTGTGTGTGTGTGTGTGTGTGTGTGTGTGTGTGTGTGTGTGTGTGTGTGTGTGTGTGTGTGTGTGTGTGTGTGTGTGTGTGTGTGTGTGTGTGTGTGTGTGTGTGAGTAGAAAAAAACATGTTGACTCACTCTACTTGTAGAGAAACGCCAATGCCATCCTCCTCTCTTTCATGTTGCTGAAACGGTCTATGGCTCTGTCATACAGTACACGCTTTTATTTATTGTTGTCCTAGGCTAGCTGGCTAAAATGCTTGCTCACTAGCCTAACTTCCTTTCATGGGCAACGTTAGCTAGTTAACATTAGCCTTCTACATCTAGCTACATATTGAACTTCCATCCTCTCAGGCCAGGGGCACAATGTATGAATTAATGGTTGGATCAGAATCGTCATTATAATCATTGGCCAGTACGGAGAATTAAGTAAAACCACAAGTTCAAATCCATATCTCCATCCATGGCTAATTTAGGAAAGGGACAATTTTAGCTAGCTAGCCACATTTACATTTACATTTACATCATTTAGCAGACGCTCTTATCCAGAGCAGTCACCAGAGGACAACAACACAATGAGATGCAACAATTCAAATTGTTTCTGTTAATTATGTATTGCTCTCGATGTAATGTGATTGGAGTGAAGCCAAATCCAAACTGGCTTCCCTTTACACTTTTTTTGGGGTGCGTAGGACTATTCACAGTTAAGGTCAACACTGATTGGCTATTATTTTATATTTTTTTTTATCAAGGGAGGCCAAATGATCGCTGGCTTCCCTTGCATTCAATACTAGTGCTTGACTGGCAGGCAGCTTTGTTCCACGCATGGTGTTAGGTACTATTTATTAAAGTGGTGTCATATTCTTTTTGACCAGACAGCATCAGGTAGATGGCATACACATAGAGAGACAGAGGGGCGCTGTTTCGCTCGCTTGGATTCTTTCTCCGGTGAGATACATTCAACCTCTTGCGAATTGAAGGAAAATTATGAAACACAGAGATACGAAAGATACATTATTTTATATGTTTTTCTCCTTTTTTTCTTGGTAACTTTTTTTAGGAAGCCTGGCTTCACTTGGCATGCATGAATACACGACACTGGTTAAGGCGCAACAACCTTTTTCAAACTTCACTGAGCCAGTCAGTCATCTATTGCAGAAGTACTAACGATTGTAACTACGATGGTATATCTACATCTGCACTACTTACTCCCAAATCTAGAAAATGATTTTCACTGCTTATAATTTCTTTACAGCCTTTTGATATAACTTGACAATATTTTTTGTAATATTCAAAGGTTTATAAAACATGTGCTTAACCGTTTCACAGTGGATAAAAAGCACACTCCAACTAACTGGGCTGATTCCTCCACACAGTCAAACACCATTAATAATTCAGCTGTTTGTTCCATTGCTGTTCTTTTGGAGAGTGGCTTGCTGATTAGAACACATCCTCACACTACAAACCCACCGCTCATTTGATGAATATCTGGCCCTGTTCTGCATTAGCTCTAACCACAGAACTTGAACCAATCTCCTATCCCCATCTCATCTCCTGCTAGGTTTATGATATTGCTCAATTCTCAGCACAACGTCACAATGTGTCAAAACCCTTAAATGATGTATCTAGAAGTGAATTGGTTGTTACTACTGCGGGCACTGTTGGGGAGTATGAAGAACAACCATAGCACATCTGTTCCTAGTGTTAGTACTGGAGGAGGGGAGACTGTAGAGAGTGAAGCTCCCTTGATAATTACATATCATTTACACAGCAAACACACCTCTAATGTTTATCACATATCAATATTCCTGCTACTAGTGTATATACATAAAAAGAAGCACATCGTTAACTGTCAAAACACATGATTTAAAATGCATGAATCCATTTCAACCAACCAATAATAGGGAACACACAGAATCAGGTGCATTGTGAAACAGGAAAGGCCCTCTTCTCAAAAAAGAGGCAGAGTGTGCATTCAAGACAATTCTGAGGAGCACACTCAGCATAGTCCAGTGGTGAATCCATCAAACAATATGTCCGAGCTTCCACTGACACAACAATAGAAGAAGAAGCAGAATTATAAATAAGGAAAATGGGGATATAAATTTGAGGCATTACTAATTGAGAGCGTCATAGAGAAACATTGCAGAAGGGATGACGGTGGTGTGGCAGAGCTGAGGTTGATTAAGACTTTCACAGCACACTGGAGACCCCACATCCCTCAGCTCTACTGCTCACTGCTCCCCTCCCTCTCTCTCGCTCTCTGTCTCGCTCTCTGTCTCTTTCTACAGACCTCACATCCCTCAGCTCTATAGCTCACTGCTCCCCTCCCTCTCTCTCTCGCTCTCTGTCTCGCTCTCTACAGACCCCACATCCCTCAGCTCTATAGCTCACTGCTCCCCTCCCTCTCTCTCGCTCTCTGTCTCGCTCTCTTTCTACAGACCCCACATCCCTCAGCTCTATAGCTCACTGCTCCCCTCCCTCTCTCTCGCTCTCTGTCTCGCTCTCTGTCTCGCTCTCTGTCTCTCTCTCTACAGACCCCACATCCCTCAGCTCTATCGCTCACTGCTCCCCTCCTTCTCTCTCGCTCTCTGTCTCGCTCTCTGTCTCTCTCTCTACAGACCCCACATCCCTCAGCTCTATAGCTCACTGCTCCCCTCCCTCTCTCTCGCTCTCTGTCTCTCTCTCCCTCTTTACAGACCCCACATCCCTCAGCTCTATAGCTCACTGCTCCCCTCCCTCTCTCTCGCTCTCTGTCTCTCTCTCCCTCTCTACAGACCCCACATCCCTCAGCTCTATAGATCACTGCTCCCCTCCCTCTCTCTCGCTCTCTGTCTCGCTCTCTGTCTCTCTCTCTCTCTACAGACCCCACATCCCTCAGCTCTATAGCTCACTGCTGCGCCCCTCTCTCTGCTCCCCTCTCGCTCTCTCTACAACCTCTGTCATCACTATTCACTAGGGCTGGCACAATTACCGTATAACTGTGTAACCGACGGTTATGGATAATGACCGTCATGAAAATAAAATAACCGTCATAAAGAAATAGGCTTGGAACTTCTAACCCTAGCAATTTGACTGGTCAACTCATGGGTACACTCATGGCTCTACATCCAAATTATGTAAACTGATGTAGCTCATGCAATGGAATGTATTTTTTGTAATGTCAGTTGAGTTGAATCAACAAATCACAGCACATATTTTAGCACATATTTTACTTCCTGTTTTGCTCCTATGGGTACACTTGCATTGGCTGCCAGTCCACCTTTTATGCCATCATTGACTTGAATGGGGATGCCCGTTCTATTCATTCTATTTCTATGGCAGCACATGCAGTCAGGAGCGGAGGAGAGGCATTGAAGCAGAGTGCTCCCAGCCCAGCTGCAGACGGAGTGTGTTGGGGGTTAGTGCTGGTGTTAGTTGGATTGTAGAATGTTGTTGATGTTGCAACCCCACCTGTCTGCCCAGCATTCTCCCAATCAATTAGCTGTAATGAGCTGTCTCGAGCCCTAACAAACAGCAGAAGCAAGATAAGGTTTCTCTCATCTGATGGGAAATTGACGTGGTTGGTTGCCTCCTCTTTTGTTTCACAATATGATTTTTTTTTAAACATCTGCCCCATTGTACAAGGCACATTACCAGCGGACTTATTAAATGACGACAGTCACAGTGGCATCAATCCATCCATTGCTATTTAGTATTAAGCTATCATTGTGTTCAAGTTGTCTAAGTTCTTTTGTTCCTGTTTTACAATCTTGCATTGTGGCTGTTCTATTTTCCTGCCAAATAAATAGATTTTTTGCAGCGGTTGCACTTCCTGAACCAATTTCCTGGTTTCTCTATCCTGCTCTGTTTAGAGACCTTGGGGAGTCTATTATGTTGCATCCTCAATGGACCTTTTCTTGTCAATACTGGTGTACTTTTATGGTTGAAGTCATTGGATTGACTAAATCTCAGTGAAATGTGATGTACCATTTGGATGTGTTGGGAAGCTTTATGAACCGCTCTATCATGGCTGTAGTTGTAAAATGGCTATTATAAAAACTCTGACATTGTAGAAACTTTTAGAGCAATTTTTTAATGTAACTTTTTATGTCTAGGTCTTGAGTGTAGAAGTGTTTTTGACTAGTTCTTGTATGTAGTGTATAGTATGAAAGAATGTATGCACTCTGGATAAGAGCGTCTGCTAAATGACTAAAATGTAAATAGTACTGCACTGTACACAATATTTCCCAGATGTCTGAAAGACAGTGGGTAAGCACTGTGAATAACTTGAAGTGGACATTGGAGCGTGACAACTGTTATCTTGCTGACAGACGTGAACAGTAGGGCTGTGACGGTCATGGAATTTCGGATAGTGGTAATTGGCCAGCCAAATGACCACAGTCACCATAATAACCGTTCAAATAGAAAAGTGAATCTTCCAGCAAGACAATAACCCCGAGCATACATCAAAATCCACAAAGAAATTGTTAATTTACCACAAAATCAACATTTTGCACAATCACATCTCAGTCTCCACTCTTGAACCCCATTGAAAACCTGTGGTTTGAATTGAATAGGGCAGTCCGTCCATAAGTGCAGACGAAGGATATCAAGGATTTGGAAAGATTCTGTATAGAGGAACGGTCTAAGATCCCTCCCAAAGCGTTCTCCAATCTCATAAAACATTTTAGAAAAAGGCTCAGTGACATTATCCTTGCAAGGGGAGGGTGCTGGAGTATTGAAAACAGGGGATCCAATAATTTTGACCCCTATCTTTGAGATTGTTTTTAATTACTTGTTAAACAGAATCTCTTTATTTGAGCAATTGTATTAGTATAAAATATTATAATTTTTCCATTAAGGGACCCAATAATTCCAGACCCCACTCTATGCTCTTATTAGCAACACCCAACGTCTTATTGGAAAATTTGATTTGATTTTATTTAAAGGGCTGGCCCTGCCTGTGGGAGCTCAATACAAGCCCTTTCATTCGCAGACCCCCATATCTGATTACCACCAGCACCAGCACATTAAACATGGACCACATATGTCTTGGGGCCAAACATGTGCAAGATCTTAATCTTCTTAATAAATTCATCACCATTAACGGAACACTTTTTGTACATAATACTGTTAAAAAATTGAAAATTCACACCTAACGTTATGGTACACAATCACTGCTTTTACTTTTAAGGTAGTCAGACACTTCAAGCATTATCATTAACATATCAGCTGTAGCTGATCTGAAATGTATGGATTCCTTGATATTGACTTTATACCTGCTTCAAGTATGCATATCCCCGGGAATGGTAAGAATGGGTTTCATTAATAATCAATGAGTCAGCAATGGTAATTACTATGGCGATTAGTTTCCTGCTAGGCACACCCTGTAGTTACAGCCATAGGGATAGCGGGCAGCGCTTTGGTGTGCATGCAGCACATGGTGATCCAATAGCTGTCAGAGACTGACAACATGGGTCAATCACTCACTGTAGCATGGCACTGATAACAGGGCCAGACTGCTCCTGTAATGGCCTCATCCACCACAGCCCTTCAGTTATGGTTATTATGTCAGGCTGCTCTGTCCCAATTTAAATCAGCCTTGACTCCCCTCCTCCCTCCCCAGTCAGCCCTATCCACAAGTAGCGGCAGAGAATATGGAATCAGAGCAGACTGATGCCCTGTGTGTTCAGTGATTGTGGCAGGTCCATGTAGAGTCTGTGACAAGCTGTCAATAGCCCTAACAACACACTGTATTGACAGACAGACCGCTCGCTACCTTTGTCTCTACAGCTCTCACACACACAAGGCTTTGTGTGATGGTTACTCTGAAACAAGACCAGTTCCAGGAATTGGGCTTATTACATTGCCATTGGCTGGTTCCCCCTACGTTCACTGAGCAAGAACAAAAGGTTGGAACACTGAGATTGACTTCCAAGTGGGTGGAGTAGGGCTTCCAGAGAATCGGTTTATTGCAATTAGGTGTCAAAGCTGATGTAAGCCCCAATAGATGGGCCAAATAAATCTCAGAGCCAATAGGTACAGCAAGCCAGGACACTCCCTGGTGACGCTAGCAACTCCCCTGGGACTCTCTCCAGCGTAACAGCATCCTCGTCATTACCCCTCCTCCACTCGCTCCACTCCCTCCTCCTCCCCTTCATCCTTCCCCTCATGGTCCCTCACTGAAAGCCTACAGTAGTTACCTTATGCTCCTCTGCCACCCGTAGTTCCACTCCTATTGTCTCACTGATATTCTAGCTCCTCTACTCCTCTCTCAGTGCAAGCACTTCTACTTTTGTGGCCCTCTTCTTTCTATGGTATTGTTTACCATAGCATCCTGTATTGTTTCCCTGAATATCTATTCCAGACAATATTTGTTTTATAACTGCATATATATGCAATCATACAGTTATGTCTAAAAGAAGAGGATGATCTATCCAACGGAGTTCCGCCATTCCCAGTGTCTCCAGTGCATCACGATCCATCATGAGCATAAGACATGTAAATTGAAACACACACACAACACACACCACACACATTAACATTGTGCTTTCTCATTAATCCACTGAGGATCAGGTCTGTCATTTTAAAGCAGCATGAACATTTAGCATGAGCCATTAGCTCAGTACTCACCCTGTTAGCACCACCACAAAGTCCATTACATTCCAGCCATTCCGGAGATAGGAGCCTTTGTGAAACGCAAAGCCAAGGGCGATGATCTTAATGCCAGCTTCAAAACAAAATATTCCAATAAAATAGGGCTCTGTGTCATCCTGTTAAGACAAGAGAGGCTGATAATGTAAGTGACCATTGATATCCATCATCATTAGTTTATAATGTGATTTTTTTGTACAATTATGAACTGAATGTGAGTTCAAAAGCAATTTGATGGCTTAATATCATGATGGAGTGAGTCACGTCAATATGTCAGACAGAGCCTTGGTCTATCTGGGGGAGCGGATCAATTAGAGTGGGTGCAGCAGTGAGGCACTTTGCCTGAAGGGAGTGACATTTCATTCTTAAAATTACCAGCGTGCCCCAACCAGCTAAGTCTATTTGATTGGGTGGAGGAGCTCACAGCAATTTACCCTTTTAATGGCACTACTTAACAACAGAGTTCAATAGGGAGCCTAAAGTGGCTTTAAGCAGGGGCATGAAAGGCACCTCTGTGTGATACTGGTTAACTAACTGAGAACAACTGGTGAGAAACCCCAGCTGCCTACATGGGTAACATCCCCCCCTCCCTCCCCTCCCCCTTCCCCTTCCTCTTCCTCATAAGCTGCTGATGGGTTGTGTCATTAAAATCTGTAACACTAGTACTGTATATAGATATTATTCCTGTATGTGAGAATATAATGACTGAAACCTATTTTTCACTTGGAGAGAGGAGTGTAGTTAACCAATAATCCAAAATGATATAATATTGGTATGGTACATGTGACCCATGCGGTGGTCACTTACCAAGCGCTCGGACATGGGTGTCTTGTCGCCGGCTGGTAGGTGCTGCTCCAAGGCAAGGACGATGCAGTTGGCTATAATGGTGGCCAGGATCAGGTATTCAAATGGAGTGAGACAGTTAAGAAAAACATACTTTGTAACGTTAGGCATACAGTACCTACCATCTGCAATACATTCTAACAGAAGAAGAAGATGATGAGGAGGAGGAGGAGGAGGAGGAGGAGGAGGAAGAGGAGGAGGAGGAGCAGGAGGAGCAGGAGGAGCAGGAGGAGGAGGAGGAGCAGGAGGAAACAGAAGACTGGGACCTAAAGGAAGTAAAAGAAAAGCATCCCTGATAGAAATATTTGTGCAATTACCATATTGAAAAGCTCCTCAACAGTAGGTACCCTAAATTATACAAGAGCTGAAGCATAATGGCAAAGCATATATGCAGCAGTAAGCTACACTCTTAGAAAAAAGGGTTCCAAAAGGGTTCTGCGGCTGTTCCCATAGGAGAACCCTTTTGGTTCCAGGTAGAACCCTTTTTGGTTCTAGGTAGAACTATTTTGGGTTCCATGTAGAACCCTCTGTGGAAAGGGTTCTGCATGGAACCCAAAAGGGTTATACCTGGAACCAAAAGTGTTCTACCTGGAACCAAAAAGGGTTCTTGAAAGGGTTCTCCTATGGGAACAGCCAAATAATCATTTTTGGTTCTAGATAGAAGGGCTGCACGATATATCGTTTCAGCATCGACATTGCGATGTATGCATCTGCAAGAGTCACATCGCAGAACGTGCGATTTAGTAAGGTAAACATATATCAGTCTACAATATATATATTTTTTTAAATGTTAAACTAGCATTATATCTGTCTGATATAACGTAATTTACTCCGATTTATGGGTTATTGGATACACAGTTTATTATTATTATTATTATTATTTTAAACACGGAGTTCGTTGCTGCACGTGGTTGACATGCAGGCTCTGCTTGCGCGTGACGAAATGATGAGCGAGGAACAGGCAAAAAAGACCGAAATTGAGAATTTGGTTGCAAAAAGAAATGAATCGTCAATTATATAGAAATATTTCGGCTACAGACAGGATGATGTTGACCAAAAACAGGTACTTTGTCGAGAGTGCCTTGCAATTGTTGCCACAACACGAGGCAACACGACCAATTTGTTCGATCATTTAAGGCGGCACCACAAATCTTCGTATGACGAGTGCAAAGCATCTCAATGCCCTCCAAAGCAAACATCTATTTCAGATGCCTTTGCCACTATTACACCATACGAGAAAGGTTCCAAACGGCAGAGAGAAATCACAGATTCAATAACATTTCACGTCGCCAAAGACATGGCACCAAATAACACGGTTACCAAAGAGGGTTTTAAAAACATGATCCGGTCGCTTGACACGCGGTATGTAATGCCATCACGCAACTATTTTTCTAAAGTTGCCATCCCAGAGTTTACGAGAAATGCATGGCACAAGTTGAAACAGAGCTGTCACAAGTGGAATATTATACAGCAACAACGGACTTGTGGTCCAGCCGGACAACGGAGCCCTACATAAGTCTGACCGTACACTTTATTAATGAGGACTTCCACCTGAAAAGTCGCTGTTTGCAAACTGCATTTTTCCCAGAGGATCATACATACATCCTGTATTTTTTCATATCGCAATATATATCGCAGAAAAACAAAATATCGCAATGTCAGTTATTTCCAATATCGTGCAACCCTACTAGATAGCACCTTTTTTCTAAGAGAGTACCAAAACGTCATTTTCAGTTGAACTGGATCTCAGTGTCACGACACTAAACATGTGTGACTGAGGGAACTGAGTGATTTGTCAGTTGCTGACTTACATGATGTCTCAGTTGCTGCTATCCATGTCATCGCATGGTTGTTTATGGAGGCTATCTCCTCAGGAGACTGTGGTGCACAGAGGACTAGCATCTCACCTCAGGCAATGGGGTACAGTACATCAACAGATAAAAAAACATCATTCACTGGCCTAGGGCAGGACTTTCTTGCTACAATGGCTCCCATGAACCTATAATCTAACTCAAGGGAGAAAAATACTGTGCATGTGGCTTGGAAATGCACAGGTAAGCTAAAAGTTGAGAAGTGTTTACTCAGCACCAGAGTTAACCAAGCAGTTATGTAAGTAATGGATGCCATTACACAAATGAATGTAAATGAATTGCAATACCTCACAGGTTCATTATCCCAATCTCATGAAATAGTGCTTCAGGGTTGACTGTTTCTCTAGGAGGCCTATGCACAGCACAGGAGGTTGGTGGCACCTTCATTGGGGAGAACGGGCTCATGGTAATGACTGGAGTGGAATCAGTGGAATGGTATCAAATACATCAAAAGCATGGTTTCAAGGTGTTTGATGCCATTCCATTTGCTCCTTTCCTACCATTCTTATGAGCTGTTCTCCCCTCAGCAGCCTCCACTGATGCACAGGTTTCACAAGCTGCAGAGGATGTCCCTCATTTGGCAAATTATATAAAATATCTCATATCAACAGGTGGCTGCCAACATAAAAAATATATATATACTTCTACCTAGCATTTTATGGGACATAAAGGACAATAATGATACATTTTGCCATGAATGAAATCAATTGGTTTTGTAAACTACGCTAAATCCACAACTCATTTCCATTTATTCTCATGGATTATTGTTTTGATGTGACACCCACGCAGAATAGACTGTCTGTATGTGTCTTCCCGCTAGCTTGCCATTTAGGCCTACTATTGAGCAGCATTTTGCACATGGGTAAATTCAGCACCTTGGAGAGCGCTTGTGCTGAACCGTTGCTAGGAGAGACTTGGTCCGAGAAACAAACGGATCGATACAGCCGTCCCTTGGGCAGACTATCATACAGGCTTGTTTACTTAGCCCATATACCGGAATCAAATGCATTAGGTAAGTAGAACGTAAAATGAGTATAGGCCTCAACTATAATTGATGGTGCTTTACAAAACCAATCAAATTATCCTGCTGACAAGATTTTCACTACACTGCCATTCGGGTTGAAAAAGACAACAAACAAAACCTTTGTGTTAATTGTTCTGTAGCCATAGATCCGATTTATGCCACAGATCAGGAACACCACTCTGACAGGTTCTTGTTAGGCAACTTAGCTGCATGTAGGCCTACCAGAGAGAGGATGCCAAAAGTTGGAGAAAACTGGAATCTTGCCAAAAAACTCAACAGTATCACCTACAATAACCTATTGGAGTGGGTCCTCTCATCTGAGAGAGTGGTTATAGGCCTACTGAGAGTGGTTATGCTGTATTACAAACTCCAGTCAACAGCTGGTTGTCCTCCATGCCATATCTTCTCATTGGCTACAGTAAATTAACTTAGATAATCATGCCCTATAGTCTGTAACCTTGCCCCCTGTTCTCAATAACATCAAGCCATTCAAAACCACGTAGACCTATAATCTTATAATAAAATAATGGAACGAGAAATAGGCTAGGTTGTTTAAAGCAACAAAGGATATGGCCATTCAGTGATCTTTTTGGCATATTTCCTTATGATACAATCCTCACTAAAGATGAAGAGAGACCGGTTGACAGTAAGACAGCTCTGCTTGACAGGGATGGGGTTGTAAATGGCCATTGTCCTGGCTCTTTGGGCCATTGATTGTTTGTACACCCTAGGGCCGCTTGGGGGGCCTGCTGGCCGGCCTGCCCCCCTTGGTGGGCCCGCTTGACAGACCCCTCCACGCCGGTTGGATAGTTCCTCTTCGAAGCGAGCCATTCTACAATCGCACAGATCTTACTGAAAAAATCAAAACTGAGACTAGATAAAAGATAGAGAAAAAGCATCACAACACACAGTTGTTCCAGCCACGAGTTCCTTTCGGTGTGTGTAATGTTCAAGAGAATATTCAACAAACATTCAAAAATAAAATGATGTATTTTTCTTCAGATATTCTGTTGGGTTGTACCGCCTCGTTACTTTCAATAGTCCAGATTTTCAAATTATATGAAACATGAAGGAGAAAGTTTATATTTCCATGTCAAATATTTGTCCATGGGTCTTCTTCTGGCTGAATGGCCACATATATGTAGCCTATAGCCTATCCCTTTTCACTGGGCTAAGCTTTAAAAACAGCCAGTTTAACATGTATAAATGTCGAGCAATAACAATTCGCATCATTCGCATAACGCATGCCATAAGGCGGGCTATGACTGCATAGCTCACTTACAATTAAGGTCCACATAAAATAGATGCATTTATCTGGTGTATCCTCCTCGATTGGTTTGCCATTGCGGGTTTAAGTTTTTCTTTTTTATTACCTTACCCCACGTTCCTTATGAAAACGAGGTGCCTCATATGATCGGTTCCAATAATCTTCCTATTAATTCGGGCACGGTGTGACGAGAAAACACAGGGTTGGCACCTCTGCTTCCGCTAAATCGCTCTCTGGCAATGTATAATATAACCACTTTCTCCAGCCACTGCTCCTTATGAATCGGCACACGTGACTAAAAAGACGCCAGGCTCCACCTGTACGGTCTCTGTATCCATAGCACCAGGGAGAAAGAGGGAAGCAGCTTCTCTCTCGCTCTTTCTCCCTGAGCAGAATAATCACGGAAGTTGCTTGATAAATCGCATCAAACAATGCAAATGTATAAATCATGAAGGACAAAAATAGCATCCGCAATCTCCTGAGATGTTGTGGACCTGGGCATCCTCCCTCCCTTTCAAGGAGCTCTGAGCTTTGGGTTATCATGACCGGGTGGGGTAGCCTAGGCTACAGTAGAATATGACTGATGTTTATTCTTTGGTAAACTCTGAGCGGAAATCTGCCTTGTATAATGTTATTTTTCAATATGCAAAAATGAACAGCTGCTTATTGTCTTGTGTGGTGCTATACAGCTAAATGGGTGGGGTGGGGGTTGCATCCAATTCAATACTAGCCAATAGCCTACCTGTATCTCTATCATCCTCGCTGATGTCAAAACTGTTCAATCCCTAGGATAACATACACTACATATTATTTATGGTTAAAATAGAGAATTAGGCTTATTAAATAATATAACACAAAACTAGACAGTATCCTAGGCTACTATAGGCCATCATTAATTGACATTTGCTACCCCTAGCCTTCTTGTAAACTGGAATACCCATCAACAAATATGAGAAATAAATCATGTTTTAAAATGTACTTTATTACTATACTGAGCACTTAATAAAAAAGGAGACATGGAAAATGTGACCATTTTTGTATAGTCTAGGGCTAGGCTACCCTTAGCATTTGATTTCTGTCTGCAAATCTACTAAAAATACATGTCATATCAGTCTACATTTAAAAAAGGAGCCATAGTGGTGGTCAGAGGGAGTGAGAGACCCCCAAGGTGGTCGAGGGAGGACAGAGGTGGCATGGGGGTGTTATGATTGTGTTTGGGCAGAATGGGCACCTGACTGTTGGGCTGGGGCTGGGGCTGGCCACCCTCTCTAAGCTCTGAGCTCCATGGGCTATGGCGGCTGATGAGTGTCTACACTTTGGAGAACAGCATTAGCAGTTGTAATACTTGCTCTTGACCTTCCAGAAGTGATCACCGTAATCAAACCTGAATGGGGAACACTGGGTAGCCATCAAAGCACATGTTCATGTACTGGAGCCTTTTCATTGAGCTTTTTGATCGATTCTGTAGCACAACATTAATACAACATGAAAAGACACCATCTATTCAATTATTGTCTTATATATTTTGTGCCTCTCACCCAATCTGATCACCTGACTGAATGGGCTTGCTGGAGAAGAAGGCAATGCGTGGGAAGCGCAGGTCCTGGTGCATGGTGAACACTCGGGCTGCTAGCAGGTTAGGTTCACACAGGTGGTTTATAAACCGGCCAATGTTGCCAAAGAGTCGCGCATCAATACAGTGCACATCACCCACCTGCAAAACAGTAGATGAAGCAATAAATAATAAGACAATAATAATACATTTTATTTGGTGGACACCTTTCAGCGTACTCAAGGACATCTTGCATTACAATCGCACAATTGGCCCAGCGTCGTCCAGGGTAGGGGAGGGAATGGCCGGCAGGGATGTAGAGCCTGCCGTTTGCAATGCCAGGGTTGTGGGTTCGATTCCCACGGGGGGCCAGTATGAAAAATAAAAAGATAATGTAAGTCGCTCTGGATAAGAGCGTCTGCTAAATGACTAAAATGTAAAATGTAAGTAGGCCTACATACTGTAAAGCAAGTGCAGTACATAACATCATAAAATTAATTGCATCAATCAAAGTAAAGTTCCATGCCTCCAATCACTCACTCAATTAAAACAATTAGTAAAGGCTGATATGTTGATACCTCCTGTGAGGCGGTAGCACAGACAGTCATGAAATTGTAAATTTTTCAATATGCTTTAGTATACCAAATAGCCATCAAGCAAACTAAAAGCTAATGCAGCAGATGAGCGCTGTAAGAGGAACATATATCACCATTGGCATGGTGTGCTCTTCAGCACCGTCCATTGGTATACAAAAGTATAAACATTATGCCACAGTAACAATATTACATTCAACTTCGGAATACACCATTGGCCAATAAAAATGTGAGATTCTCATAGATGTAATTTAAAATCACCTTATTGTCCAGAGTGAAAAGGAACAAGTCATTTTCCCTGCCATCTGCCTCCGCATCAGTAATGATTTCACCCACATACCTGCAAAATAAAGAGAGAGCCTGCTGTATATAATCTGTGTAATCACAACATTGAAATGAAGTGAAAAACAGAAAATTACAAATTCTGTTTTAACATGATCTGTTCATGACATCACAATTGTCTCATGTCATTTGTACACCAAAATACATAAATCGTAAGTGTTATTCCTGATTCTGAATCTACGGTAAAAACAAGACATTATCATTGTTATGGTTGGGCAGTTTCCCAAATACTCAATAAAATGTCTTCCATAACATTCAGGGCCTCACTCGCAAATAAAAGTTCCTTGAGGAATATCCTGCAGCGCCCTCACACCCCAGCCCATCTTCTGGATTTTATAAAGCTGCAGCCGAGTTCTGAAAACAGACAAGAGAAGACATGAATCCAGTCCAACTAACTGATAACACATAGAGTGTACAGAGAAACTAATATTTTAGTAGTTGGCTGAAACTGTAGAACAGAAAGGTAGACATTATATTTGCTAATTTTCTTATTTTTTAACTCTGCATTGTTGGGAAAGGGTTCGTAAGTAAGCATTTCACGCCAAAGTATACACCTGTTGTATTCGGCACATGTGACAAATAAAATGCGATTGATTGATTGAGTAATTGATAAGATGCTGGTGGGTTAGGGAGGCCCAGTTACCAGAATCCATTCTGAACCACCAGGCAGAAGCCCCTCCTGAACAACCACAAGCAACACACTTTACACGTCATACAACACATCACATATGGTCCATAATATCCATTTGAAATACATGAAAGCATTAACTTTACCTTGTAATGTGAACTTTGCCTTGATGTAGTTATGTACTTACTTTGTCATACCAACAGCACAGGCTTAGCTGGGCACACATGCAGGTGTTTGAAGAGCAGTCATCTGTACATATGCAATGCTGAAATAGAAGGAGAGTGAGATCTTCATTAAACAACACTTATCGAGAGTAAGTGTGTCACTTGTTCTGGCCCACAGTAACTAATGAAGCAGAACAAGATGGGATTCGACCTTGACTGTGTTTCACAGAGCACTGGAGGTTCACCTGTAAGTGAGTGATGTCCTTGTCTATATTGATTGGGGAGGTGACACAGCTGTCAGGGATGTATTTGTAGTTATCAGGACAGGAGTCACTCTCCACGCCGTTCACACAGGTGATGGGGATTGCCTCATACCCCTGAGAGATGTCCCTGAAGAGGACAGAGAGGACGACAAACAATCAACACACACCATGCTGTTATACCTGCTAAGGACCTTCTCTCCATGACTGTCCCTGCTTCTCCTAGCATCTCTCAGCTTCTTATTGGTGTTCAGGACCGCCCACACCTTGGAGTTGTATATACAGCAGTCCAGAGGAGTCTCCCCCTCTCTGTTCCTTAGGTTCACGTCTGCTCCTCGGGACAGAAGCAGTCTGGAGGAGTAGACATCATACTGGATGTGGCTAGGCCCTCTCTCACATCCCCAGCATGGCTATGGTCAGCAGCATGACTGCCACCCACTGGGCAGGCTAGCGCAGTCACTGTCTCTGGATGTGTGCATCTATGATGTGTGGACAGGTTCCTTCCATAAATGTATCTAGGCTATATACCTAAAACTGGTCTCATTGCAGGTTAGTGCGCTTATGATAATATATCAATTTATCCAAGCAGGTGGGATAAGGCTATTGATAACAAATCATATTTTTCAAGAACAACCTGGTGTCATGCTGCAGCTCTGGGAGAACGGAGACTGTTTTACTACTCACGTCACACATTCCAGTTGGTTCTCCCTGACAGCGATGTGTAGAGGTGAGTCCCCATGGACGTTGACTGCATGGAGGTCACATCTGGCATCAAGCAGGATCTGAGCGATGTCATCGGAGCCAGACAGGGCTGCCCAGTGGAGGCCAAAGTTCTCCTCCTGGACAGGGATCACAGATCAACGTGAAAAAAAACATACCCAGGAGCAACACCTTCCCCACACCACAGAGACAACCTTACATCTAAAGGCTATCTTGAAGGTACATTGTTATATTTTTTAGGTGAGAACTGTAACCTTGCCTGTGTCTAGCCTCCCCTCCCCAGGCTGTGAGAGGTGTGAGAACAGAAGGTAGGTAAGGTGATGTGATGTACAGTAGGGTGAACAGCATGCATCCTATACAGTACTGACCTTTTCTCGGATGTTAACATCAGCCCCTATGGAGAGCAGCAGTTGGACCAGCTCTGTGTGCTTGTACTCTATAGCCCAGGTGATAGGGGTCCACCCACCGTCATCCTGAAACCAAGCACAACCAATCAAGGTTATTATAGTAAACTAAAACTGAAACTAAAACTAATCATGAAAAAAACAAGTAAACTGAAATAAAATAATGAACAAACCCGTTTGAAAAACTAAAACTATACTGAAACTATTATATTTGACTCCAAAACTAACTAACGGTTCAGTTGTAGGTTTTTAGGGGGCAAAAATTGAATGGGGTTTTCAAGCTTTTATTCCTAATGGGATTTTCAAGCTTGTGAATCTGGTGGGTCAAATTGAGATTTACTTTATAATTTAAAGGTAGATTAAGTTGAACGCACCAATTTGTAAGTCGCTCTGGATAAGAGCGTCTGCTAAATGACTTAAATGTAAATGTAAAATGTAATTCAGTAAGATGATGTTGCCACAAGCAGCACCGCAGATATTGGGTGCGTTTGAGTTGTAAGGCTAAATAGAGCCCTATAAAATCTGCGTTGCAGAGAATGCGGATGGAATCACGGAATCCAGACATTAAAACGAAATTCAACAATATTCAAAAATGTATTGAATTTATTAGAAAAGGCATTAATTTAATAAACATAATGCATCAGTGATTCAGAACTTTCTGAAACGGCACAGGAATGCCCCGTCTGTGTGTATGTGTACGTTGTGTGTACTGTATGTCTAAACGTTGTGTAGCTTTTAACGATTATGCTAATGCTAACCTTCTTCTGGTAGAGCTGGAAAGGCTTTCCCAAAACCCATCTCAATTAAATGTTACCTACAAAGTAGCCTATGCTTACCTGGCAGAATGATATCATGATTATTTGCATCAATCCAGTGGCCATTTATTTTGCAAACTCTGCAATCACATGAGCGCTACAGCAACACCGCTTAACCAAACAAAGGTCTCTTCCTGGGGCACACTTGCATTAAAGGATGACTACATCCCAAAATCACAATTTCTTCCATTTTTCCCAGACCTCAAAAATGATCTCAAGATGTACAGTTGAAGTCGGAAGTTTACATACACCTTAGCCAAATACATTTAAACTCAGTTTTTCACAATTCCTGACATTTAATCCTAGTAAAAATTCCCTGTCTTAGGTCAGTTAGGATCACCACTTTATTTTAAGATTGTGAAATGTCAGAATAATAGTAGAGAGAATGATTTATTTCAGCTAATATTTCTTTCATCACATTCCCAGTGGGTCAGAAGTTCACATACACTCAATTAGTATTTGGTAGCATTGCCTTTAAATTGTTCAACTTGGGTCAAACATTTCGGGAAGCCTTCCACAAGCTTCCCACAATAAGTTGGGTGAATTTTGGCCCATTCCTCCTGATAGAGCTGGTGTAACTGAGTCAGGTTTGTAGGCCTCCTTGCTCACACACACTTTTTCAGTTCTGCCCTCAAATGTTCTATAGGATTGAAGTCAGGGCTTTGTGATGGCCACTCCAATACCTTGACTTTGTTGTCCTTAAGCCATTTTGCCACAACTTTGGAAGTATGCTTGGGGTCATTGTCCATTTGGAAGACCCATTTGCGACCAAGCTTTAACTTCTTGACTGATGTCTTGAGATGTTGCTTCAATATATCCACATCATTTTCCTTCCTCATGATGCCATCTATTTGTGAAGTGCACCAGTCCCTCCTGCAGCAAAGCACCCCCACAGTATGATGTTGCCACCCCCGTGCTACACGGTTGGGATGGTGTTCTTCGGCTTGCAAGCCTCCCCCTTTTTCCTCCAAACATAACGATGGTCATTATGGCCAAACAGTTCTATTTTTGTTTCATCAGACCAGAGGACATTTTCTCAAAAAAGTACAAACTTTGTCCCCATGTGCAGTTGCAAACCGTAGTCTGGCTTTTTTTATGGCGGTTTTGGAGCAGTGGCTTCTTCCTTGCTGAGCGGCCTTTCAGGTTATGTCGATATAGGACTCGTTTTACTCTGGATATTGATACTTTTGTACCTGTTTCCTCCAGCATCTTCACAAGGTCCTTTGCTGTTGTTCTGGGATTGATTTGCACTTTTCGCACCAAAGTACGTTCATCTCTAGGAGACAGAACGCATCTCCTTCCGGCTGGTATGACGGCTGCGTGGTCCCATGGTGTTTATACTTGCGTACTATTGTTTGTACAGATGAACGTGGTACCTTCAGGCGTTTGGAAATTGCTCCCAAGGTCTACAATTTTTTTCCTGAGGTCTTGGCTGATTTCTTTAGATTTTTCCATGATGTCAAGCAAAGAGGCACTGAGTTTGAAGGTAGGCCTTGAAATACATCCACAGGTACACCTCCAATTGACTCAAATGATGTCAATTAGCCTATCAGAAGCTTTTAAAGCCATTAAATCATTTTCTGGAATTTTCCAAGCTGTTTAAAGGCACAGTCAACTTAGTGTATGTGAACTTCTGACCCACTGGAATTGTGATACAGTGAATTATAAGTGAAATAATATGTCTGTAAACAATTGTTGGAAAAATTACTTGTGTCATGCACAAAGTAACCGACTTGCCAAAACTATAGTTTGTAACAAGAAATGTGTGGAGTGGTTGAAAAACAAGTTTTAATGACCCCAACCTAAGTGTATGTAAACTTCCGACTTCAACTGTAGTTTAAACATTGTTGTCGAATTAGAACATCCAATAATTTTTTTATTCAATGTGTGATTTTGTGAGCGAAAACCTGGAAAAACAGGGGGAAACAGAAACCTGGAAAAACAGGGGGAAACGGAAACCTGGAAAAACAAAACGGAGAAAACAAAATGTTGGGGGAAAAAATATTTTATAGGGCCCTAGCTAAAGCAACCGACTGTAGAAGAAAGTCGAGGAGTGACGTCGGGGGAGATGCATCTGTGACAGCTGAAAGTTCGGATGCTAATGTGTTTTTCTAACAGCAAGGCTCAGATCAACATGGCAGTTTTTATAAAACGTCGAAATTCACGTGTATCTAACCCCCATATTACACACTTACAAACTGAAATCATAATATAATAGTGTGTACATTGTACAATCAATTAGTGACAGAGAGCCTCAAATATCACATGCATTTGTATATATCCACTGTACACATAAATCATAAATGGGTTCCTGTTTCAGTCATGTTTTTGGTCATGTTCAGAATGCAAAGGCGGTGACAATTGTTGGTCACCGACTTGACAAAAGTGATCCGCTCAAACCCGTCCATTGAGATGAACACAACAGCAAAGTGCGTTGTTAAATGCTTTTTTGCCCTTCCGCTTCACTTTATACACAGAAGATCTCTGCTAAACACAGAATCCAGATGTTTATCAATCTCTCTTTGACCTCTGATAAATTCAGAACGAAGTTGACTACAATTACAAAGTTGCCAATGTCTTTGCAATTGTTACAAACAAGCGAAGGACAAAAAGCCTAACTTCCATCGCTATTGGGAAACCGGCCCCTGCTTTTTGCGGAAATTGACCCACTACTACTGTTTACTTGGTGCTTCTACGTAATCTTGCTGAGTCTACCTTTAAACCTAACCTATGACCTGACCCATCACCTTATGCATTACTGCCCCACAGTGGCAAGAAGTGACATCCCAAAAAACACAAAAACAGCTTCTAGCCTCCCATGCATTGGCTACTTTCTGTCCCTAATACTGAAACTAAAATTGAATAATATAAAAACTAAATAGAAATGTTTTTATGAAACTTAAGCCTTTATTTGAGGAGTAAAAAAAGAAATCACGATTGTTCATACCGATCTAAAACGACACGTAAATAGATACAAGCTGTAAAATGCCAAAGGAAGACGTGACTGATGCACATGGGAATTTCTAAACTATTAACAACTCATTCTTTTGCATCTGTAATGCTAATGCTCAAAATTATCTTCTCCTCATGAACCATACGAGATTCACTCAGATTTTGTATTTAGACTCATGATTGCACATAAAGGAAGATAGTTCCTACATGATAGAGTGCTTACTTTGTTATCGAACTGATCTTGTGTCCTTTTTGACATCCTGTGAACCCCGTTCATTGCTGCTGCAGCTACAGTACCTTCAGAAAGTATTCACACCCCTTGACTTTTTCCACATTTTGTTGTGTTACAGGCTGAAATGTCTTGCGTCAATAAGTATTCAACCCCTTTGTTATGGCAAGCCTAAATAAGTTCAGGAGTAAAATTATTCTGAACAAGTCACAGAAGTTGCATGGACTCACTCTGGTTTGCAATAATAGTGTTTAACATGATTTTTGAATGACTACCTCATCTCTGTACCCCACACATACAATTATCTGTAAGGTCCCTCAGTCGAGCAGTGCATTTCAAACACAGATTCAACCACAAAGACCAGGGAGGTTTTTCAATGCCTCGCAAAGAAGACCACCTATTGGTAGATGGGTAAAACATTTAAATAAAGCAGACATTGAATATCCCTTTGAGCATGGTGAAGTTATTAATGACACTTTGTATGGTGTATCAATACACCCAGTCACTACAAAGATACAGGCATGCTTCCTAACTCAGTTGCCCGAGAGGAAGGAAACCACTCAGGGATTTCACCATGAGACCAATGGTGACTTTAAAACAGTTACAGAGTTTAATGGCTGTGATAGGAGAAAACTGAGAATGGATCAACAACATTGTAGTTACTCCACCTAATTGACAGTGAATAGAAAGAAGCCTGTACAGAATATAAATATTCCAAAACATGAATCCTGTTTGCAACAAGGCACTAAAGTAATAATGCAAAAAATGTGGTAAAGCCATTCACTTTTTGACCTGAATACAAAGTGTTATGTTTGGGGCAAATCCAATACTGAGTACCACTCTCCATATTTTCAAGCATAGTGGTGGCTGCAACATGTTATGGGTATGCTTGTAATAGCTAAGGACTGGGGAGTTTTTCAGGATAAAAAATAAAACTGAAAGGAGCTAAGCACAGGCAAAATCCTAGAGGAAAACAGGGTTTAGTCTGCTTTCATTTACATTACATTTACATTTTAGTCATTTAGCAGACGCTCTTATCCAGAGCGACTTACAGTTAGTGAATACATCTTTTTTTTATACTGGCCCCCCGTGGGAATCAAACCCACAACCCTGGCGTTGCAAACGCCATGCTCTATCAACTGAGCTACATCCCTGCCGGCCATTCCCTCCCCTACCCTGGACGACGCTGGGCCAATTGTGCGCCGCCCATGAGTCTCCCGGTCGCGGCCGGCTGCGACAGAGCCTGGATTCGAACCAGGATCTCTAGTGGCACAGTTAACACTGCGATGCAGTGCCTTAGACCACTGCGCCACTCAGGAGTGGTCTAACAATGGTCAGACAATGGGAGAATAATTTACCTTTCAGCAGGATAACCTACAACACAAGGCCAAATCTACACTGGAGTTGCTTACCAAGAAGACAGTGAATGTTCCTGAATGGCTGAGTTGCAGTTTTGACTATCTATGGCAAGACCTAAAAATGGTTGTCTAGCAATGATCAACAACCAACAACAGAGCTTGAAGAATTTTGAAAATAATAATGGGAAAATGTTGCACAATTCAGGTGTGGAAAGCTCTTAGAATGACTCACAGTTGTAATCGCTGCTTCTACAAAGTATTGACTTCAGGAGTAGATATTTCTATATTTCATTTTCAATAAATTTGCTAAAATTGTATTTCTAAAAACATGTTTTCACTTTGTCATTATGAGGTATTGTGTGTAGATGGGTGAGATAAAAAATATTTTGAATCCATTTTGAATTCAGGCTGTAACACAACAAAATGTGGAATAAGTCAAGGGGTATGAATACTTTCTGAAGGCACTGTATATTTATAATTATTATCATTAAATAGCCTAACTAAAAGATGTCATGAGTTTTGTTAAACTACAAAGAATTGCAGGAAATTAGCTTCAAAACACAATGTTTTCCTAGGTGCCTCAAATTAAACAAAATCAGGCATACAAATGCAAGGCAAAACATGATAAATCACCTGGAATCATGACAACAGTGAGGAGCAATTTCAGTCTCTATCTTTCCCCTTAAGGTCAAGAGTTTTACAATCCATTTAATATTACCCACAACATATTGAACATCCTAATAGGCAGACTGTTAAACTGGGCTGTCTTCCAACAACACTGACCGCCAACTCACCCTCCTAAAGTCTAGCTGATAGTACGCGTGAATTATGGCTAGACGATTTCAATGAAGCTGTTAACATTTCAACTGGACCTGTTAATAGAAGAAGGAGCAGAGCATGGATGGGTAACTACCTGACAGTTGACCTGTTTGGATTCCTTGGACAGGAGATTATCCACGATGGAGTAATGTCCCAGTTTAGCTGCCAAATGCAGACAAGTGGAGCCCTTGATACCCTGAGAGGAGATGAAGATCAAAATGTTTTTCACTGGTTTTGTTCATGGCTATTTAAAGAAACACCTACCTTTTTTGTTGATGTTGTAGTTTTACCCCTTTTTGTGATATCCAATTGGTAGTAACAGTCTGATCCCATCGCTGTCTTGTCCCATTGCTACGGACTTGGGAGAGGCGAAGTTTGAGAGCCATGCCTCCGAAACACGACCATACCAAGCCGCACTGCTTCTTGACACACTGCTCGCTTATCCCGGAAGCCAGCCACACCAACGTGTCGGAGGAAACACCATCCAGCTGGCAACCGAATTCAGCTTGCAGGCGCCCAGCCCGCCACAAGGAGTCGCTAGAGCGCGATGGGACAAGGAAATCCCGGCCGGCCAAACCCTCCCCTAACCCGGACGACGCTGGGCCAATTGTGCGCCACTCGGGAGGCCCAAAACACTGACCTTGAGCTGCTACAGTATGTGGTTAATAGTTTAAGACATGAACGTGTCATGGACATAAAACAGCTTGATCACTTTACAGTACACCAGAGGTCCAGCTCATTTAGCGAAAGTCTTATCCTATGAACGGTAACACAGCTGGTGGGGTTGACAGAAGATCATGGCCTATCTATGGGGTGATCAATGAACTCCACGCACTGACCTTATAGCTGACCGCTGACCCGGCCCTCAGCAGGTACTTGACCGTGTCCAGATGGTTGTTGTCACAGGCGTCCATCAGGGGGGTTCTCTGCTCCTCATCAAACATGTCCAGGTTAGCTCCAGCCTAAGCGAGATAGGGAATAAGAAACCTTTCACACCTGTATGCTTGCACAGTATAATAGAGTGAAAGTTATGTCCCGTCCAACACTCACAACCCTCTGCACAGTAAACACAACGTACTCAAGAAGCACTGTCAATATTGACCCAGAAAAGCAAATACATTTTCTTGGTGTGAGGGACAGTACTTCAAATCTCTGAAGGAATGCAGCAGAGCTGCTAGCTTAGTCATCTGCTACACTTGTATGCCAAGTGATTATATTGTGAAGAGATAGGCAATACCTGCTATATGTCAGAGTACATCTCCTCACCTGGACAAGCATGTGACAGATCTCCTGGTGTCCTTCATCTGCTGCAGCATGTAGAGCGGTCCTTTTGTTCTGATTGTCCATCAGGTAGTTTGGGTCTTTTCCATCCACTGGAACAAATAAGTAAATTACCCTTTGAGTCATGTTGACAACTTTCCCCTCGGGGACAATAAAGTATATCGTATCATATAATTTCCAGGTGTGAAAATAAAATAAAATCAATAAGTTGTTTACCTTTTCATTAATGTTAAAATATTAGAAGAGGTGGCTCCATGTAGGAACGAACTCTGCTTACAAAATACATCTGGAGAGATGTGGCATGTTCTTACCCAGCAGATGGATGACTTTCTGGAGCTCCCCATGATGGGCAGAGATGTACAGTTGCTTCGTGTGATATTTCACTTTCTTTGGCCTCATACTAGATACCAAAAAGAGAAATCTAGCTACATCACTTGGTATGCAGCAGCAACATCTGTAAGAGTGCCTATTACAATCATAATTGACATGAAACAGTAATGACTATGGACCTACTATGTGTTCATTATATTATCTTATCCAAACTACTAAAAGTCTAATAAGTAATGACTTTAAAAATAGCTAAATTGTAAACTTACTTTTCCTCATCCAGGGCCATCAGGATGCTCTCCAGTGACGTTTTAGCTGGTTCCTCTCCATCACCTAAAGGCTCCCTCTAAATGCCCAAGCACATTATCAATGGTAGCACTAATGCAGAGAGAAAGAGACACAGATTAGGATAGAGGGAAGTAAATTGAGAATGGAAGAGTAAAGTCTGAACTACCTGTTGTTGGGTAGGTGTCCAGCGTCCTCTCAAGCTCTGTGGTCTTCTTAGCCCTGTGAATGAGGGGCCTGGTGGACACAGCAGGAACAGGGGCCACAGGGGAAACAGCTGACACAGGAGGAAGTACGGGCTCAGGTTTGGGGACAGTAACAGGCTTGGGAACAGTGACTTCCTGGGCCCCGGTGGCATCCTCCCCACAGTGGGGACAGAAGCTCTGGGCCTTGATGACTGAGGCACAGCCACTGTGGAAACAGTGAGAGATGCTGCCATACGTTCAGCACTCCATGAAGGTCCCCTGCATAACACATCCATTGGCAAGAAAAAGTATGTGAACCCTTTGGAATTACCTGGATTTCTGCATAAATTAGTCATAACATTTTATCTGATCTTCATCTAAATCACAACAATACACAAACACAGTCTGCTTAAACTAATCACACGCAAACAATTATATGTTTTCATGTCTTTATTGAACACACCGTGTAAACATTCACAGTGCAGGGTGGAAAAAGTATGTGAACCCTTGGATTTAATAACTAGTTGTGACCCTCTTGTGGCAGCAATAACCTCAACCAAACGTTTTCTGTAGTTGCGGATTTTTGACCATTCCTCTTTACAAAACTGTTTCAGCTCAGCAATATTCTTGGGATGTCTGGTGTGAACTGCTCTCTTGAGGTCATGCCACAGCATCTCAATCAGGTTGAAGTCAGGACTCTGACTGGGCCACTCCAGAAGGCGTATTTCCTTCTGTTGAAGCCATTCTGTTGTTCATTTACTTCTGTGTTTTGGGTCGTTGTCCTGTTGCATCACCCAACTTCTGTTGAGCTTCAATTGGCGGACAGATAGCCTTACATTCTCCTGCAAAATGTCTTGATAAACTTGGGAATTCATTTTTCCGTCGATGATAGCAAGCTGTCCATGTCCTGAGGCAGCAAAGCAGCCCCAAACCATGATGCTCCCTCCACCATACTTTACAGTTGGGATGAGGTTTTGTTGTTGGTGTGCTGTGCATTTTTTCTCCATACATAGTGTTGTGTGTTCCTTCAAAACAACTCAACTTTAGTTTAATCTGTCGACAGAATATTTTGCCAGTAGCGCTGTGGAACTTCCAGGTGCTGTTTTGCGAACTTCAGATGTGCAGCAATGTTTTTTTTGGACAGCAGTAGCTTCTTCCGTGGTGTCCTCCCATGAACACCATTCTTGTTTACTGTTTTACATATCGTAGACTCGTCAACAGAGATGTTAGCATGTTCCAGAGATTTCTGTAAATCTTTAGCTGACACTCTAGGATTCTTCTAAACCTCATTGAGCGTTCTGCGCAGTGCTCTTGCAGTCATCTTTGCAGGACGGCCACCCCTAGGGAGAGTAGCAACAGTGCTGAACTTTCTCCATTTATAGACAATTTGTCTTACCGTGGACTGATGAACATCAAGGCATTTAGAGATACTTTTGTAACCCTTTCCAGCTTTATGCAAGTCAACAATTCTTCTGAGATCTCTTTTGTTTGAGGCATGGTTCACATTAGGGTGTCTTTTCCCTGCCTCTAATTCCTGACTGACTCCTCTACTCTCCATGGCTGTCCAGGAGGAATCCTCTGGCCTCTCCACACCAATGTCAACAGTTTCACCTGGAAGATTACAGCTGTTAGTCCCATCAAATAAGATGCTACATTAATCACATTCACACACTTTTAAGTGGACGAGTGGTAGTTGTAAATGAGGCCAATGTGACAGTGTTTATAGCATAGGTAGAACTCACCAGTCCCTCTGGATCTGGGGCAGCAGGTGCTCCTTTTTCACCGTAGATCTCTCAGAATCTGCCTCACAGCTCTTCTAGGGTAGTACCTGGCAAGCTGAGAAATATCACCCGAATCAGGACAATCCCATTTGACATACCAGTGAATTACATTTCAGCACAGTTCAGTATCTCAATTGCAGAACTTGTGCCTACTTAGCACAAGTTTAGTTTTCACAAAACTTTAAAAACCACAAGTACTTCTCTAATCCATGTTTAGTACTTCTACAAATGATGCTGTACTACCAGAACCCAACTTTCAAATCCGTAAACTACATCTTTACAAAAACAAAGCTTAACCTACTAGGATCACACACAGAGAGGAAAGCACTGAAAGACTCAAAAAAGTACATGCAAATACAAGTAAGATCCAGAAGTATGCCCTTGCAAAAGTTTAGGCAACAAAGTAGCTTCATACCTGCTTTCTCGATGGCCTTAGTTGCTGAGCGAGAATAAGGGGGGGGGGGGGGGGGGGGGAGACCAGAGCCAGAGCACACTGCTTCCCCTTCCTTTCCCCACCCGCACACATTCAGCCACGGTCATGTGACAATAACTGCTGCTCTATTGGTTCCCTCTGCACAGCCCAGATGGAGCATGCTGAGTCAACGTGTGGCTCCTTTCAGGAGCAGCAGTGCATGAGCCGGCCAGAGTGTGGCACAGCAGTACTGCTCCACAAAAGACCTGTCACTCTACAACCACATTAGACAACACTTAGGGTCTTCACTGACATTTTCGATCTCTCCTTGTCCCAGTCTGTAATTCCAAAAGGTTTCAAGCTGACCACCATCGTCCCTGTTCCGAAGAGCTCCAAGGTAACCTGCCTAAATAACTATTGCCCTGTAGCACTCACATTTGTAATTATGAAGTCCTTTGAAAGGCTGGTTATGACACACATCAACACCATCATCCCAGACACCCTGGACCCACTCCAATTCGCTTACCACCCCAATAGATCCGCAATCTCAATTGCACTTCACACTGCCCTCTCCCACCTGGACAAGAGGGGAAATAACTATGTGAGAATGCTGTTCATAGACTACAGCTCAGCGTTCAACACCATTGGATGCAACTGGATCCTGGACTTCCTGACGGGCCGGCCCTAGGTGTTGAGGGTATGCAACAACACCTCCGCCATGGTGACCCTCAACACGGGGGCACCTCAGGGGTGTGTGCTTTGTTCCCTCCTGCACTCCCTGTTCACCAACGACTGCGTGGCCACGCACGACTCCAACACCATCATTAAGTTTGCTGACGGCACAACGGTGGTAGGCCTGATCACCGATGGCGATGAGTCAGCCTACAGGGAGGAGGTCAGAGACCTGTCAGTGTGGTGCCAGGACAACAACCTCTCCCTCAATATCAGTAAGACCAAGGAGCTGATCGTGGAATATAGGAGAAAGAGGGGAGAGCACACCCCAATCCACACCGACAGGGCTGTAGTGGAGCGGGTCGAGAGCTTCAAGTTCCTTGGCGTCCACAACACTAAGGACTTAACATGGTCCACACACACCCAGACAGTCGTAAAGAGGGCACGACAGCACATCTTCCCCTCAGAAGGCTGAAAAGATTTGGCATGGACCCTCGGATCCTCAAAAGTTATACAGCTGCACCATCGAGAGCATCTTGTCTGGAGCATCACAGCTTGGTATGGCAAATGCACCGCCCTCGACCGCAAAGTGCTACAGAGGGTGGTGCGGACAGCCTAGTACATCACTGGGGCCGAGCTCCCTGCCATACAGAACCTCTACAGTGGGGAAAAAAATTATTTAGTCAGCCACCAATTGTGCAAGTTCTCCCACTTAAAAAGATGAGAGAGGCCTGTAATTTTCATCATAGGTACACGTCAACTATGACAGACAAAATGAGAAAAAAAATCCTGAAAATCACATTGTAGGATTTTTAATGAATTTATTTGCAAAATATGGTGGGAAATAAGTATTTGGTCAATAACAAAAGTTTCTCAATACTTTGTTATATACCCTTTGTTGGCAATGACACAGGTCAAACGTTTTCTGGAAGTCTTCACAAGGTTTTCACACACTATTGCTGGTATTTTGGCCCATTCCTCCATGCAGATCTCCTCTAGAGCAGTGATGTTTTGGGGCTGTCGCTGGGCAACACAGACTTTCAACTCCCTCCAAAGATTTTCTATGGGGTTGAGATCTGGAGACTGGCTAGGCCACTCCAGGACCTTGAAATGCTTCTTACGAAGCCACTCCTTCGTTGCCCGGGCGGTGTGTTTGGGATCATTGTCATGCTGAAAGACCCAGCCACGTTTCATCTTCAATGCCCTTGCTGATGGAAGGAGGTTTTCACTCAAAACCTCACGATACATGGCCCCATTCATTCTTTCCTTTACACGGATCAGTCATTCTGGTCCCTTTGCAGAAAAACAGCCCCAAAGCATGATGTTTCCACCCCCATGCTTCACAGTAGGTATGGTGTTCTTTGGATGCAACTCAGCATTCTTTGTCCTCCAAACACGACGAGTTGAGTCTTTACCAAAAAGTTATATTTTGGTTTCATCTGACCATATGACATTCTCCCAATCCTCTTCTGGATCATCCAAATGCACTCTAGCAAACTTCAGACGGGCCTGGACATGTACTGGCTTAAGCAGGGGGACACGTCTGGCACTGCAGGATTTGAGTCCCTGGCGGCGTAGTGTGTTACTGATGGTAGGCTTTGTTACTTTGGTCCCAGCTCTCTGCAGGTCATTCACTCTGCAGGTCCCCCCGTGTGGTTCTGGGATTTTTGCTCACCGTTCTTGTGATCATTTTGACCCCACGGGGTGAGATCTTGCGTGGAGCCCCAGATCGAGGGAGATTATCAGTGGTCTTGTATGTCTTCCATTTCCTAATAATTGCTCCCACAGTTGATTTCTTCAAACCAAGCTGCTTACCTATTCCAGATTCAGTCTTCCCAGCCTGGTGCAGGTCTACAATTTTGTTTCTAGTGTCCTTTGACAGCTCTTTGGTCTTGGCCATAGTGGAGTTTGGAGTGTGACTGTTTGAGGTTGTGGACAGGTGTCTTTTATACTGATAACAAGTTCAAACAGGTGCCATTAATACAGGTAACGAGTGGAGGACAGAGGAGCCTCTTAAAGAAGAAGTTACAGGTCTGTGAGAGCCAGAAATCTTGCTTGTTTGTAGGTGACCAAATACTTATTTTCCACCATAATTTGCAAATAAATTCATAAAAAATCCTACAATGTGATTTTCTGGATTTTTTTCCCTCCATTTGTCTGTCAGAGTTGACGTGTACCTATACTTCATTTACTATTTTACACCTGGGGTTACTATACATAACTTTAACCAATTGTATAAGATATTCTCCTAATTTAAAATAGTCCAGGCATTTATCTATACATGCCAGTCATACTTTATCAAAGGCCTTCTAAATGTCAGCTATGAATACCAGGCCTTGTTTCACAGATTTTTCATAATGTTCTATTGTTTCCAGTACTTGTCTCATGTTACACTGCTCAAAAAAATAAAGGGAACACTTAAACAACACATCCTAGATCTGAATGAATGAAATAATCTTGTTAAATACTTTTTTCTTTGCATAGTTGAATGTGCTGACAACAAAATCACACAAAAATTATCAATGGAAATCAAATGTATCAACCCATGGAGGTCTGGATTTGGAGACACCCTCAAAATTCAAGTGGAAAACCACACTACAGGCTGATCCAACTTTGATGTAATGTCCTTAAAACAAGTCAAAATGAGGCTCAGTAGTGTGTGTGGCCTCCACGTGCCTGTATGACCTCCCTACAACGCCTGGGCAAGCTCCTGATGAGGTGGCGGATGGTCTCCTGAGGGATCTCCTCACAGACCTGGACTAAAGCATCCGCCAACTCCTGGACAGTCTGTGGTGCAACATGGAGTTGGTGGATGGAGCGAGACATGATGTCCCAGATGTGCTCAATTGGATTCAGGTCTGGGGAACGGGCGGGCCAGTCCATAGCATCAATGCCTTCCTCTTGCAGGAACTGCTGACACACTCCAGCCACATGAGGTCTAGCATTGTCTTGCATTAGGAGGAACCCAGGGACAACCGCACCAGCATATGGTCTCACAAGGGGTCTGAGGATCTCATCTCGGTACCTAATGGCAGTCAGGCTACCTCTGGCGAGCACATGGAGGGCTGTGCGGCCCCCCAAAGAAAGGCCACCCCACACCATGACTGACCCACCGCCAAACCGGTCATGCTGGAGGATGTTGCAGGCAGCAGAACGTTCTCCACGGCGTCTCCAGACTCTGTCACGTCTGTCACGTGCTCAGTGTGAACCTGCTTTCATCTGTGAAGAGCACAGGGCGCCAGTGGCGAATTTGCCAATCTTGGTGTTCTCTGGCAAATGCCAAACGTCCTGCACGGTGTTGGGCTGTAAGCACAACCCCCACCTGTGGACTTCAGGCCCTCATACCACCCTCATGGAGTCTGTTTCTGACCGTTTGAGCAGACACATGCACATTTGTGGCCTGCTGGAGGTCATTTTGCAGGGCTCTGGCAGTGCTCCTCCTGCTCCTCCTTGCACAAAGGCGGAGGTAGCGGTCCTGCTGCTGGGTTGTTGCCCTCCTACGGCCTCCTCCACGTCTCCTGATGTACTGGCCTGTCTCCTAGTAGCGCCTCCATGCTCTGGACACTATGCTGACAGACACAGCAAACCTTCTTGCCACAGCTCGCATTGATGTGCCATCCTGGATGAGCTGCACTACCTGAGCCATTTGTGTGGGTTGTAGACTCCGTCTCATGCTACCACTAGAGTGAAAGCACTGCCAGCATTAAAAAGTGACCAAAACATCAGCCAGGAAGCATAGGAACTGAGAAGTGGTCTGTGGTCACCACCTGCAGAATCACTTCTTTATTGGGGGTGTCTTGCTAATTGCCTATAATTTCCACCTGTTGTCTATTCCATTTGCACAACAGCATGTGAAATGTATTGTCAATCAGTGTTGCTTCCTAAGTGGACAGTTTGATTTCACAGAAGTGTGATTGACTTGGAGTTATATTGTGTTGTTTAAGTGTTCCCTTTATTTTTTGAGCAGTGTATATCCAATGTATCATCCATGTAAAAAACCTGTCTGATTAGGATGAATAATATCCAACAATACCTTTTTAATTCTATGCGCTATGCATTTTTCTAGGATTTTGGCATCACAACACTTAAGTGTAAAGGGTGTCCAGTTTTTTAGGTAGACTGGATCTTTATATTTACCACTTGGGTCCTGTTTCAGTAATAGCGAAATCAGACTTTCTTGCTGAGTATCTGATAGTCTACCATTTTTATAGGAGTGATAAAACATGTTAATAACGGACTTTAGAGTACATAGACAAATATTTGATATACTTCAACTGGTATGCCATCAAGCCCTGGAGTTTTCCCGGACTTGAAGGCTTTAATTGCATCTAGAAGTTCCTCCTCTGTAATTAGGCCTTCACATTAGTCTTTCTGTAAAGCTGTTCATTTTACTCTAATAATAAACACAAATCCCTACAATTAACTTCAGTTAGTAGAGATGGAGGAGACTGAAATGAAAACTTATTCTTAAAGTACTTTGCTTCCTCTTTCAAAATATTGTTAGGTGAATATTGGAGGACTGTCATTTGTAATACGTTTCTGTAAATTATTTTTGGTAGCATTTCTATGTTGAAGATTTGGGGCATTTTTCCCATATTCCATCCAGTTCGCTTGATTTTTCTTGAATAAGTTCCTCCATTTTCTTTTTCCCCTCTAACTTATTCTGTGCCTCTGTGTTACAGTTTTATTGCTATATATATATATATATATACTGTATGTAATGTTAGTTCCTCTATTTCCCCGTTGGTTGTGACCCATCTTCCCAAGCACCTCTGTGCAGTCCGCTTGATTATTCTATGCTGCCAGGGCCACAATAATATGCCCCCTCTCTGATTGTCAGAGTGTGACTCCCTCCCAATGGGTTACTGCTGTCATTGTTTTTTATTAGTTTTTTTCCTGTGAAGCACATTGCGTTGCATTCCATGTCTGAAATGTGCTGTATAAATAAAGCTTGATTTGATTTGAATGTGTTTTCATTTGTAAACCTTCATTATTACAAATGACAAATGGGCCTAAAAGTAGAGATGTACAATTATCCTGGCATAATCAACAAAACAAAACAAAAATGGTGAAAAACAACTTTATTAGGTTGTCCATTGTAAATTAACAAGGCACTATATTGCCTATGCATACACAATTATTTGGATATAGGACATAGTGAATTGTCTATGAAGACAGTTAAGTGAAAACTATAAATAAAAACATACAGGTTACATAAAACAGTGTATGCATCACAGGAGATTGGTGGCACCTTAATTGGTGGAATGGTATCAAATACATGGTTTCCATGTGTTTGATGCCATTCCATTCGCTCCATTCCAGCTATTATTATGAGCCATCCTCCCCTCAGCAGCCTCCACTGGTATGCATTGAGTAGTGTAATAGAATGAGTAAAAAAAGTCAATGACATTCCGTTATCAGCCACAAGAGGTAACTATAGAGTAAGATTTACAGTCTGGTGTTCAGTTTAACATCTGAAAACAACAGCATTACTAGGGGGTTGTCTTAAAGGTCTCGAACAGTCATTCTGATTCCATGTAAAATAGCCTTTTGGGTGACAAAAAAAAGAAAATCACCCATAATATATTTTTTCCTAATAAAAAAGCTAAGTACTTTCTCTCATGTCAAAATACCAGAAAGTTTGAAAAGACAGACTGAGTAGGCAGGGAGCTAGTAGGCTGAGTGGGCGGGGAGCTAGTAGGCTGAGTAGGCAGGGAGCTAGTAGGCTGAGTAGGCAGGGAGCTAGTAGGCTGAGTAGGCAGGGAGCTAGTAGGCTGAGTAGGCAGGGAGCTAGTAGGCTGAGTGGGCGGGGAGCTCACCTTAACTGGCGGTTCTTTGAAAAAGACAAGAAAGCAGTGAGCAACATAAATGCTGTGAGCAGTGTTGCAGTGACATTATCTCAAGCAAATCTGCTGAAATATAAAGCAACTCAAAATAAATATTAACAGGATATCCCATGGCAAATGCTAGACTAGTAGAAATCTAAATAATATACCACAGTTGATTTTATAGCCAAATGAGGACAACAGCTCTGTGCACAGCTAGCTTGATTTTAAACACTATGCAATCTTTCTATAACAATTAAACAGCAAACTAAGAATCTCACACAGTTAAATCGTCAATCACAGTGTACACCTTATGAGAAGATTAATCAATTGTTGACAGTCAAAAACAATGAACAAACCATAGCATTATTGGAGCACTCACTAAGCTAGGTTTCTTGCATCCAATATCTAAACATATCAGCAGCACAGGTTTCACAAGTCAATTTTCAAACATACAAAACTAAAATCCCTGTCCTTCATGTTTCAAACATCACAGATGCAATTTCAACATATATTCTAAACTAATTCTACATGACCCTGACTTAACTTTAAAAACTTGTCTCCAGCTATAAAAATTGTTTATGTAAAAACATATTACTCTCCTGAAAGTGCTAAAATTGTGTGAAAACAATCAGTAGTCATAAAAAGATGTTGCTTAACCAGGGCTGATGTACTTAAGGAGGGCTGCCTGGCAGCATGATCCAGTAGCAGGGAGTAGGGAGGTTGATTATCATGTTCAGTATAGCATTGCCAGCAGTCAGTCTCTCCTGTTTCATTATGTTCATGTGTTGCTGCTACAGCTCTCGACATAGCTGGGAGGAGCTTCTGTAACAGTTATCAGATAGAAAGAGACATTATTACACAATACCCTCCTAACTACATACTTTCCATCAGAAAGGACATACGTCATGGGCAAAGGCATAAAAGGCATAAATGTCTAAGGAATGGCAATTAGACTCTTACATTCATATTGGATATTAGCCAAGATTCTCAAGCCAGCCACAACTGATACAGTGAGATGACAATACAACACCAGAAACACCTAACCCAAATACTAAATATCAAATTGTGTATTAAGATAACTAAGTAAAAAGTAATTAGCATTAGCACTGCCAATCACTACAGGTTATTCAATAGGAGTGTAAGACTGACCATGTGGGAGTGTGGAGGTGCTGTACTCTGGAGGCAGTAGTGGGTAGAGGGTTGGCATGGAGTTGGCACAGCCCTCAGAGAAGGACGGGACGGTGAAGGTGAAGGCACCCAGCTGGGTGTGGCGCTTGGTAGGGATGGCCTTGATCGCCAGCCCCCTGGCCCCCATGGCCAGATTGTCCATCTCAGCTGGAGGGGCACTCGGGGAGGCAGCTGGAGGGGCGATAGGGAAAGAAGTGGAGACTCTGATCCTGGGAACAGGTTTTGGGGCTGGGTGGGAGGCAGGGCGAGGGGCTGGGGTTGGGGTAGTAGTAGGAGGTCCTTGGTTATAGGAGGATGGCTCAGAGCGGCTGCTGTTTTCTAGCTTGGTAGGCTTGGTGGAGGAGCAAAGAGGATCAGGGGTATGGGGAGGTGGTCTGGAGGGTTGTGCTGACGTGGTGTCCACTGAGATGTTTCCAATGTGGATGGGCAACAAAAACGAAGCCACAGGAGATTTCAGAGAGACCTAATGTACCAGGGAGTAAAGAGGAGAAGGATTCATCAAAACATGTGTTCTAAACTGAGGACCAAAGGGTTTGGCTGTAGAGGAAACAGTAGAGGAATGTTATTGTGAAAAGAGAAAAGTTGCTTACTTGAATAAAGTATTCTATGTTTATTAGGCCACAGCCAGCCAGAGATGACTGGGGCAGAGGAGGTACAATAATCTGCTCCTTCCACTCAACCTGTTTGTCAGCCTTCACCCCAGTACCTTCCACCTGTGCTAAAGTCCTCAAGTCAATCGTAGGCTTCTTTGTCTGGTAAGTCACTTTCTATTGGAGACGAGCACACAGAAATATAGTAGAAAATGTTTCAGTGGTTAAATAAATGCCTTTATCTCTCACCTACACATTGAGACAAGAATTACCACATTGCAGCTTTATAACACCATTGACTAAATCACACTTTTTTGTACAACACTCTTCTGTTGTACATCCATAGCCTTCCTTTATTTCAAGCACTGTAGACTCAGTACTCTGTACCTGCATGAGACAGGCCACCACAGTCCCTGTGGTTTTCCCAGACTGGTTGTCGATCTCTGTGGTCAGTTTGATGACCTGACCAGGGGTGTAGCCCTTCATGTCACTCTGGGCCTTCAGCACCACCGTTCCCGTCTTTACCCCCAGCAGGTAGGTGAAATTCTTAGTAATGGAAGATGAACTAGGTCCCTGGAAACAGGTGGAAAATATAAGGTTAAGACCAGATTCACCAATGTCCTGTTTCTAGGACTTGGATATTTCTGATTAAGTGAAAATGTATCAAATCTGCCAGGGAAGCTCTCACATGGATGTCAGGCACTTCATTGAGGTTGAGGAGACTCAGCAGGTAGAAAGGCTTCTCTGTCTTATAGTCCTTAGAGAAGCGAGAAGTGTCGATGAAAGCCCTCACTCTGTACATAACTTTTCCATATTTCCCTTCAAAAGATGGGGGAAGAGAGGCTATATGGGAGGGAAGGAGTAAAGATATTTAGCACAACATGTCTTTTCACAGAGGCAAGAATACTGGCAACAGACTTGTCAAATGGCCTGTATCTATTGTAATTGTAAAATCTGTGTCATTTGCAACCAGCACCTGCTGTTCAATTTACACCTTCAAGACGTACATTTGAACATCTTGAAGGTATAAATTGAACAGCAGGTGCAGGTTTCAAATGACACAGATTTTAAATCACAACGGACAGTTGATTAGGACCGGTTAGGTTGTTATGAAAGACTACTTTATCAGAGTGTGTCACGGATTCTGCCGAGGCTGCCCCTCCTCCTTGCTTGGGCAGGCTTCGGTGTTCGTCGTCACCGGAATACTAGCTACCGCCGATCTATGTTCTATGTTTCTATGTTCTACCTGTTGTTGTCTGATTGTCACACACCTGTTTCCCATCATGTAATTACTCCTTCCCTATTTAACCCGGTGGCTCCCAATGTGTTTTGTGCGTGTTTGTTTTTCGTTTCGTGTGTCGTTTGGTGAGCGTGTTTGTTCCTCTCTGTGTGGAGGTATTTTGTATTGGTTTCTTTACTTATTCAGTAAAGTACGTTTTCATAGAGTTCTGTGTCCTGCGCCTGACTTTGATTCCACCACATTACACTGACACTCGTGACAGAGTGAAAGGGAATCCCTTCTCAGCTGGAAAGGCAGTCTGTCTGTCTGATAGACCTTATCGATAAGTAATGGGCGGAGGGGTTATGATGTTATCATTGGGCTCCCTCCCTGAGAGCTAAAGCATAGATAAGGCAGAACATGTGATACTGTTTTAAGAATGATCTATCACACTAATTTCCTTAGCATGCAAAGGTTTGAAACATAAAGACAAGAAGGCCATGACAGATTGTTAGCAGAAACTACCACGAGACAAAACACAACAACAAGGGAGAAAGCAACTGTCATACCAGTACAGGAGATAGTATGACAACAGATGGCTTTGCACACTTCAGGGCATCTATGCTCTCAGTCCCTACCACACTAGTCAACAATTGGAGAAGAGGAGGCTAATGGGTACAAGGGTAACTATAAGCTAATAATGAATGATTTATAAACAATTTATAACCCCTTTATAAAGTATACCTCAATGTTAAGTGTTACCTCAATAACGCTTACAAACTGTTCATGGGCACGAGTAAATTACCTTACAATTACTCTACTGTGTGCTCATTTGTAGCACCATTTCCATTCAAGACACATGACATTGGTCCCGATGGTAATCCTCATAATCATTGATGTTAAGCCACAGGAAGCGGTACTGTACTACATTTCTCACATTACTTCTGCTTATAGTGAATGAGCTATGACAGAACTAAAGTAAATACTTACATGCCCCGACATGTCTGATTATAAAATGTAAGGAAAACCCATATCATTTTACATTTTACATTTTAGTCATTTAGCAGACGCTCTTATCCAGAGCGACTTACAGGAGCAATTAGGGTTAAGTGCTTGCTGAAGGGCACATCGACAGATTTTTCACCTAGTCGGCTCGGGGATTAGAACCAGCGACCTTTCGGTTACTGGCACAACGCTCTTACCCACTAAGCTACCTGCCTGCCATATGTTTAAAGGAATGTGGTGCAACAGGTGTGCAAAGCTCCATCACTCAGTGGCCTTACCTGGAATGAGAAACTTGAATGGAAAACTGTGATCTCCCCATTTCAGGGTTCCTGGGACACCGGAAAAAATATAAACAAACATCAGATCAGCTGGCCGGAAAACATTCTGTCCATTAACAATTGTTCCTCTTCTAGGAATCACATTTCACTTTCAGGGTAGAAGGGGAACCTCTGAGAATAGGGATTAAATGTTTGTTTACCTTTTCCTTCTTACATACAGTACCAGTCAAAGGTTTGGACACACCTACTCAAACAAATCAAAATACATTTTATATATTTGAGATTCTTCAAAGGTAGCCACCCTTTGCCTTTATGACAGCTTTGCACATTCCTGGCATTCTCTCAACCAGCTTCATGAGGTAGTCACCTGGAATACATTTCAATTAACAGGTGTGCCTTGTTAAAAGTTAATTTGTGGAATTTCTTTCCTTCTTAATGCGTTTGAGCCAATCAGTTGTGTTGTGACAAGGTAGGGCTCGTATACAGAAGATAGCCTATTTGGTAAAAGACCAAGTTCATATTATGGCAAGAACAGCTCAAATAAGCAAAGAGAAACGACAGTCCATCATTACTTTAAGACATGAAGGTCAGTCAATACGGAAAATTTCAAGAACTTTGAATATTTCTTCAAGTGCAGTCGCAAACACCATCAAGCGCTATGATGAAACTGGCTCTCATGAGGACCGCCACAGGAAAGGAAGACACAGAGTTACCTCTGCTGCAGAGGATAAGTTCATTAAAGTTACCAGCCTCAGAAATTGCAGCCCAAATAAATGCTTCATAGAGTTCAAGTAACAGACATCTCAACATCAACTGTTCAGAGGAGATTGTGTGAATCAGGCCTTCATGGTCGAATTGCTGCAAAGAAACCACTACTAAAGGACACCAATAATATGAAGAGACTTGCTTGGGCCAAGAAACACGAGCAATGGACAATAGACCGGTGGAAATCTGTCCTTTGGTCTGGTGAGTCCAAATGTTAGATTTTTGGTTCCAACCGCCGTGTCTTTGTGAGATGCAGAGTAGGTGAACGGATGATCTCCACATGTGTGGTTCCCACCGTGAAGCATGGAGGAGGAGGTGTGATGGTGTGGGAGTGCTTCCCATCTGGTTTGCGCTTATTGGGAATATAATTTGTTTTTCAACAGGACAATGACCCAACACACCTACAGGCTGTGTAAGGGCTATTTGACCAAGAAGGACAGTGATGGAGTGCTGCATCAGATGACCTGGCCTCCACAAACACCCGACCTCAACCCAATTGAGATAGTTTGGGATGATTTGGACTGCAAAGTGAAGGAAAAGCAGCCAACAAGTGCTCTGCATATGTGGGAACTCCTTCAAGACTGTTGGAAAAGCATTCCAGGTGAAGCTAGTTGAGAGAATGCCACGAGTGTGCAAAGCTGTCATCAAGGCAAAGGGTGGCTACTTTGAAGAATTTGTTTAACACATTTTTGGTTACTACATGATTCCATATGTGTTATTTCATCGTTTGGATTTCTTCACTATTATTCTATAATGTAGAAACTTTTGACTGGTACTGTATGTACAGTGAGGGAAAAAAGTATTTGATCCCCTGCTGATTTTGTACGTTTGCCCACTGACAAAGAAATGATCAGTCTATAATTTTAATGGTAGGTTTATTTGAACAGTAAGAGACAGAATAACAACAAAAAAATCCAGAAAAACGCATGTCAAAAATGTTATAAATTGATTTGCATGTTAATGAGGGAAATACGTATTTGACCCCCTCTCAATCAGAAAGATTTCTGGCTCCCAGGTGTCTTTTATACAGGTAACGAGCTGAGATTAGGAGCATGCTCTTAAAGGGAGTGCTCCTTATCTCAGTTTGTTACCTGTATAAAAGACACCTGTCCACAGAAGCAATCAATCAGATTCCATACTCTCCACCATGGCCAAGACCAAAGAGCTCTCCAAGGATGTCAGGGACAAGATTGTAGACCTACACAAGGCTGGAATGGGCTACAAGACCATTGCCAAGCAGCTTGGTGAGAAGGTGACAACAGTTGGTGCGATTATTCGCAAATGGAAGAAACACAAAATAACTGTAAATCTCCCTCGGCCTTGGGCTCCATGCAAGATCTCACCTCGTGGAGTTGCAATGATCATGAGAACGGTGAGGAATCAGCCCAGAACTACACGGGAGGATCTTGTCAATGATCTCAAGGCAGCTGGGACCATAGTCACCAAGAAAACAATTGGTAACACACTACGCCGTGAAGGACTGAAATCCTGCAGCGCCCGCAAGGTCCCCCTTCTCAAGAAAGCACATATACATGCCTGTCTGAAGTTTGCCAATGAACATCTGAATGATTCAGAGGAGAACTGGGTGAAAGTGTTGTGGTCAGATGAGACCAAAATGGAGCTCTTTGGCATCAACTCAACTCGCCGTGTTTGGAGGAGGAGGAATGCTGCCTATGACCCCAAGAACACCATCCCCACCGTCAAACATGGAGGTGGAAACATTATGCTTTGGGGGTGTTTTTCTTCTAAGGGGACAGGACAACTTCAACGCATCAAAGGGACGATGGACGGGGCCATGTACCGTCAAATCTTGGTTGAGAACCTCCTTCCCTCAGACAGGGCATTGAAAATGGGTCGTGGATGGGTATTCCAGCATGACAATGACCCAAAAAAACACGGCCAAGGCAACAAAGGAGTGGCTCAAGAAGAAGCACATTAAGGTCCTGGAGTGGCCTAGCCAGTCTCCAGACCTTAATCCCATAGAAAATCTGTGGAGGGAGCTGAAGGTTTGAGTTGCCAAACATCAGCCTCGAAACCTTAATGACTTGGAGAAGATCTGCAAAGAGGAGTGGAACAAAATCCCTCCTGAGATGTGTGCAAACCTGGTGGCCAACTACAAGAAACGTCTGACCTCTGTGATTGCCAACAAGGGTTTTGCCACCAAGTACTAAGTCATGTTTTGCAGAGGGGTCAAATACTTATTTCCCTCATTAAAATGCAAATCAATTTATAACATTTTTGACATGCGTTTTTCTGGATTTTTTTGTTGTTATTCTGTCTCTCACTGTTCAAATAAACCTACCATTAAAATGATAGACTGATCATTTCTTTGTCAGTGGGCAAACGTACAAAATCAGCAGGGGATCAAATACTTTTTTCCCTCACTGTAGGTGATGAAGGAAATATCCATTACAAAACAATGATTTACTGGAAGGTGTGTATGTTTCATTTAAAAGGAACCAGTTATGCCATAACTGAAGTGTCTAAGTCAGAAGGGGAAAAGTGAGGTGAATGTGGACTGAAGCTCCAAAGGTGAGGAGGAAGCAGGTAAAGACCCAGTTGACAGTACCTTTATCTGCCACAGAGAGAGTGCTGCTGAAGTACTGCTCCTCCACTGTCCAGGCTGTGTCATTGATCTTGCTGGTGACACCACATAAGCCTTGGCAATTGACCTTGATATCTGGAGGGATAACATATAGTAAAACACATGAACATAAGAGAACTTGAGGTCCTCAGACTTCAAAACAATAGGCAGATACAAACAGAAGCTGAGCATAGTATTGTATTCTTCATAGGCCTTTTAGGATAGTTTACATTCTCAGGGATATCATGTTATTTTCTTGCAAACAAAGCCCCAAAGCACCTTTTGTGGACACCTATTTTAACACATCACACAGAATATTTATATAAAAAACAGAACTAAAAAGCAAAATCTAATTCTGAGGAATCCAAACACAAAGACCAGTAAAAGAAAGACATACAGGTAACTGCCAAAATAAAGGAAACACCAAATGAAAGTGTCTTAATAGAGCATTGTGCCGCCAGAACAGCTTCAATGAGCCTTGGCATATCTGTTGACTGTGACACACACATCCTTTAAAACCCCCTATGATCCTTTGAAACCCTTCTTTAAAAAGTAATCTCTTCTTCTAGCCATAGTAGCCAAAATAAATGGGCAACTGAACATTTCTATACATGACCCTAAGCATGATGGGATGTTAATTGCTTAATTAACTCAGGAACACCACCTGTGGAAGCATGTGCTTTCAATATACTTTGTATCCCTCATTTACTCAAGTGTTTCCTTTATTTTGGCAGTTAGCTGTAGTTTTCCTGGTGTGATGTAATGCGGCACCCTTTATCAGTTTGCTTTCCTCAGTGAGTCACATGCCTGGCAGCAAAACTCTCCAAAACACACTGAAGCCCATGAGCACAGAAATTAAAGGGTACTAAATGGGAGTCCTAGTGGGGGATTAGAAACAGCTCTTGGCTAGCAGTGTGCATGGTTATGACCCAGATTAATTAATAGTTCAATCAATCATAATTCTGGTTGGAGCCCAGTAAGACCTTGACAGTCCTGGAGGAGGATGGCCAAGTAAAAACTTATCAACAAACCCTGTAGAAGTATGAAGTGCAGTACTCTGATTGATATTCAGTTAAATATTCTGGCTACATCATACAAGAAGTTTAATTCTAACTTCCCGTTATTACTTTTTAAGAACATGAGAGTGGGTCCACTTTACAGTCTAGAAATTACATTTACATTTTAGTCATTTAGCAGACGCTCTTATCCAGAGCGACTTACAGTTAGTGAGTGCATACATTTTTCATACTTGTTTCATTTTTCATAGAAATGTGCTCTTGTAGGGAGTACCACCTCTTGTGAAAAGTGTTGGTCCCAGAATTTTTTTTTCCATACGCACAAAAAGCTTATTTCTCTCAAATTTTGTTCACAAATTTGTTTACATCCCTGTTAGTGAGCATTTCTGCTTTGCCAAGATAATCCATCCACCTGACAGGTGTGGCATATCAAGAAGCTGATTAAACAGTATGATCATTACACAGGTGCACTTTGTGCTGGGGACTATAAAAGGCCACTCTAAAATGTGCAGTTTTGTCACACAACACAATGCCACAGATGTCTCAATTAAGGGAATGTGCAATTGGCATACTGACTGCAGGAATGTCCACCAGAGCTGTTGCCAGAGAATTGAATGTTAATTTCTCTACCATAATCCGCCTCCAACGTCATTTTAGAGAATTTGGCAGTACGTCCAACCGGCCTCACAACCGTGCCAGCCCAGGACCTCCACATCCGGCTTCTTCACCTGCGGGATCGTCTGAGACCAGCCACCCGGACAGCTGATGAAACTGGTTTTGCACAACTGAAGAACTTCAGACACCGTCTCGGGGAAACTCATCTGCGTGCTCGTCGTCCTCACCAGGGTCTTGACTTCAGTGAGCAAATGCTCACCTTTGATAGTCATTGGCATGATGGAGATGTGTGCTCTTCACGGATGAATCCCGGTTTCAATTGTACCGGGCAGATGGCAGACAGCGTGTATGGCGTCGTGTGGGTGAGCGGTTTGCTGATGTCACTGTTGTGAACAGAGTGTCCCATGGTGGCGGTGGGGTTATGGTATGAGCAGGCATATGCTAAGGACAACGAACACAATTGCATTTTATCGATGGCTATTTGAATGCACAGAGATACCGTGATGAGATCCTGAGGCCCATTGTCGTCCCATTCATCCACCAACCTTCACCTCATGTTTCAGCATGATAATGCATGGCCCCATGTCGCAAGGATCTGTACACAATTCCTGGAAGCTGAAAATGTCCCGGTTCTTCCATGGCCTGCATACTCACAAGACATGTCACCCATTGAGCACGTTTGGAATGCTCTGGATCGACGTGTACGACAGTGTGTTCCAGTTCCCGTCAATATCCAGAAACTTTGCATCGTCATTGAAGACGAGTTGGACAACATTCCACAGGCAACAATTAACAGCCTGATCAACAAGGAGATGTGTCACGCTGCATGAGGCAAATGGTGGTTACACCAGATACTGACTGGTTTTCTGATCCACGCCCCAACTTTTTTTTTTAAAGGTATCTGTGACCAACAGATGCATATCTGTATTCCCAGTCATGTGAAAGCTATAGATTAAGGCCCAATTGACTGATTTCCTTATATGAACTCTAACTCAGTAAAATCTCAGAAATTGTTGCGTTTATATTTTTGTTCAGTGTAATTTGAAGTCCTCACAACTCATGGGTCAGATAACCAATACTATAGTAACTTGGGAGGGTTATCAAGTTCATTAAACATCAGTTATCAACAACAGTGCAGCCAGTGACTCCGCTCAGTATCTAAATGCAATGACTCAAGCTGCTACAGCCTGACCTGTTTTTCCTGACCTGTAATGTAAACAAACCAGAGGTCCAACACAAGACATGGAGCAGAAACTTCCATGACACAAAACGCCTTCAGTGTAATGAGGGCAATTTAGTTTCCATGTTGGCTAAGGTTCAGAGAAAATATATATTCAACTATTTGTTTTACCGTGGACTTAAAAAAACATCAAAAAATGTTTTTTCTAACTCTATGCAATGTCTCAAAACATGTTTGATCACCCACAGTACAATTTTGTTGAAAATATGAGTGAATGAGTGCGTTTGTTCTACCAACAACAAGTGATAGGGATGAGGGTGACCACAACCTGTCAATAGCAGCAGGTAGCTTAGTGGTTAAGAGCTTTGTGCCAGTAACCAAAAGGTCACTGGTTCTAATCCCCGAGCCGATGTGCCCTTGAGCAAGGCACTTAACCCTAATTGCTCCTGTAAGTCGCTCTGGATAAGAGCGTCTGCTGAATGACCAAAAAAATTAAATAACTAGCCATTTGAGATCCTTGACATAAGGCACACAGTTCCATTGAAAAATGCAATGTTCTATCCTACTACATTTCTGGCATAAAACAACTTGAGTTTATGCTTGCCTTATTGCCATTTCATCCTTGGGTTAAAATGTTAATGGCAAACAAATCTTGTTTTTTGTTAATTTTTCCTGTTAAGATATGGTAAACAACTAATTCCATTCATCAACAGTCCCAAAAAATTACGGTCAAATGTGTCCTCTCTGACAGTACCTTTAAATGAGACTGATCACCTTGTCCCCCCCAACGCAGCTATAGAAAGCGTATGTTCGAGTGATCGCATACAAACAGTATTTATTCAATTCAGTTCAACCCAACACCTCAAATATTTACAGTTGTAGGCTACACATTCATCACCAGAAACGAATAAATACAAAACATTCAATGTAGGCTGCTGTAAATAAAATGCGCGTTACAAATCACACCCTTGTGTTTGTTTCAGTGAACACTAATTTACTTTCTTGTCAGTCCGAGGAGACGACGAAGGTTTGAAAATTGCCAAAGTAAGACTGGAAATAGTGACGTTTTCAGAACGTTACCTTTAAATAGTAGAGCATGGGCGGTTGTGATTTTCAGGGTGCCTGAAACGGACTCTCCGGGACTATAAACAACTTTATTGTCCTTAAAAGTGATGACAAATTCTTGCAGTTGTCCCATGTTTCCTATCATGAGCGGGTGGCACCGAAGGGTCTATCACCTGTGCTCTGTGGAAGCGTTTTGTTCCCATCCATCCAGCCTCTCAACGTGACGTCACTAACATGAAACTCGAGACGTGCCTCTAAAATACAAATCAGGGTGTCTGATATGCCTACTGTATGGAAAGTTAACACTCTCACCTTCAGTGTTTGTGAAATGACAACTATTTGTACATTTGTAAGGGCTTTTAAAAATATATTTAAAAATAAAAGCAAAAGATCACAGAAACAGTAATTATATTACAAAATATGATAATTACAATTCATAAAAATAAAATACAATAAAACCCCAAAAACTATTAGTTTGGCAGTTAAAAGTTGACCCATTATGACCCGCATGCAGATAATTATCAATGAGACATGAATATGGAAGTGAGAGAAAGCTGCATACTGTACATAGAATGAGATACATTCAATGATATTGCTGGTATATTGATAACCTTACGGTCTCTGACTGTGACTCACACAAAGCTCTGTTGTACTTCTTTAAGTGTCCATCCACCCTGAAAGTCAGTGACTGCTGTTGGCTGGGATGGATGGTTATGTTTGAGATGGTGGTCAGGGACTGGAGGGTCATGGAGGATGACACTGTGCTGGTCATCTTGAGAAGAAATTGATGTAGAGTGGAAATAGACTTAGCTTAAAACACCTTTGAATGAAAATATATGAAGAGTAATACTACTTAGGATGGAAATTATCACATTGATGTTTCTCATTTTCATGTATTCAAAAAAATGGCAGAATGTATTAAGTACTACTTAAGTAGTTTTGGGGGGTATCTGTACTTGACTATGCATATGTTTGATTACTTTGACTTTTACTTCACTAAAATAATGTACTTTTTACTCCATACATTTTCCCTGACACCCAAAAGTACTCATTACACTTTGAATGCTTAGCAGGACAGGAAAATTGTCCAATTCACACACTTGTCAAGAGAACATCCCTGGTCATCCCTACTGCCTCTGATCTAGAGGACTCACTAAACAAAAATGCTTCGTTTGTAAATTATGTCTGAGTGTTGGCATGTGCCCTTGGCTATCCGTAAATTGATTTGATCGTGCCTTCTGGTTTGCTTAATATAAGGTATTCGAAATGATTTATACTTTTACTTTTGATACTTAAATACAGTGGGGAAAAAAAGTATTTAGTCAGCCACCAATTGTGCAAGTTCTCCCACTTAAAAAGATGAGAGGCCTGTAATTTTCATCATAGGTACACGTCAACTATGACAGACAAATTGAGAATTTGTCCAGAAAATCACATTGTAGGATTTTTAATGAATTTATTTGCAAATTATGGTGGAAAATAAGTATTTGGTCAATAACAAAAGTTTCTCAATACTTTGTTATATACCCTTTGTTGGCAATGACACAGGTCAAACGTTTTCTGTAAGTCTTCACAAGGTTTTCACACACTTTTACTGGTATTTTGGCCCATTCCTCCATGCAGATCTCCTCTAGAGCAGTGATGTTTTGGGGCTGTCGCTGGGCAACACAGACTTTCAACTCCCTCCAAAGATTTTCTATGGGGTTGAGATCTGGAGACTGGCTAGGCCACTCCAGGACCTTGAAATGCTTCTTACGAAGCCACTCCTTCGTTGCCCGGGCGGTGTGTTTGGGATCATTGTCATGCTGAAAGACCCAGCCACGTTTCATCTTCAATGCCCTTGCTGATGGAAGGAGGTTTTCACTCAAAATCTCACGATACATGGCCCCATTCATTCTTTCCTTCACACGGATCAGTCGTCCTGGTCCCTTTGCAGAAAAACAGCCCCAAAGCATGATGTTTCCACCCCCATGCTTCACAGTAGGTATGGTGTTCTTTGGATGCAACTCAGCATTCTTTGTCCTCCAAACACAACGAGTTGAGTTTTTACCAAAAAGTTCCATTTTGGTTTCATCTGACCATATGACATTCTCCCAATCCTCTTCTGGATCATCCAAATGCACTCTAGCAAACTTCAGACAGGCCTGGACATGTACTGGCTTAAGCAGGGGGACACGTCTGGCACTGCAGGATTTGAGTCCCTGGCGGCGTAGTGTGTTACTGATGGTAGGCTTTGTTACTTTGGTCCCAGCTCTCTGCAGGTCATTCACTAGGTCCCCCTGTGTGGTTCTGGGATTTTTGCTCACCGTTCTTGTGATCATTTTGACCCCACGGGGTGAGATCTTGCGTGGAGCCCCAGATCGAGGGAGATTATCAGTGGTCTTGCATGTCTTCCATTTCCTAATAATTGCTCCCACAGTTGATTTCTTCAAACCAAGCTGCTTACCTATTGCAGATTCAGTCTTCCCAGCCTGGTGCAGGTCTACAATTTTGTTTCTGGTGTCCTTTGACAGCTCTTTGGTCTTGGCCATAGTGGAGTTTGGAGTGTGACTGTTTGAGGTTGTGGACAGGTGTCTTTTATACTGATAACAAGTTCAAACAGGTGCCATTAATACAGGTAACGAGTGGAGGACAGAGGAGCCTCTTAAAGAAGAAGTTACAGGCCTGTGAGAGCCAGAAATCTTGCTTGTTTGTAGGTGACCAAATACTTATTTTCCACCATAATTTGCATATACATTCATAAAAAATCCTACAATGTGATTTTCTGGATTTATTTTCTCAATTTGTCTGTCATAGTTGACGTGTACCTATGATGAAAATTACAGGCCTCTCTCATCTTTTTAAGTGGGAGAACTTGCACAATTGGTGGCTGACTAAATACTTTTTTTCCCCACTGTATATTTTAGCAATTACATTTACTTATGATACTTAAGTATATTTCAAACCAAATACTTTGATACTTTTACTCAAGTAGTATTTTACTGGGTGACTTTAAATTTTACTTGAGTCATTTTCTATTAAGGTATCTTTACTTTTACTCAAGTATGACAGTTGGGTACTTTTTCCACCACTGCTGGATTTAAACTATAACATCCAAAAGATGAGGAAAGGTAGCCTAAAATCAAACATTTACAAACCATGATTTTAATATCTAGACTGTAACTCTGAATTTCTAACTGTATGTTGTTGACAGTAAGAAATCATGTCGCTCTCTACCCTCCCTATGATCATGCCAAAGACAGTGTTATTATAAGCCCATAAGAAGAGAGAATTTACCAAGACTTTTAAAGCATTACAGGAGTAAAATTTAATTTAAAATGAAGGCTGTGAAAAAGGTATTCCTTTTAAAATGCATACGATAAACACTTTAGTTTTAAACAGAGCATGTTCATAGGTTTTGCTTTACAATTACAATACGCCATATGACAGTACAGTTGAAGTCAGAAGTTTACATACACCTTAGCCAAATACATTTAAACTCTGTTTTTCACAATTCCTGACATTTAATCCTAGTAAAAATACCCTGTCTTAGGTCAGTTAGGATCACCACTTTGTTTTAAGAATGTGAAATGTCAGAATAATAGTAGAGAGAATTATTTATTTCAGCTTTTATTTATTTCATCACATTCCCAGTGGGTCAGAAGTTTACATACACTCAATTCGTATTTGGTAGCATTGCCTTTAAATTGTTCAACTTGGGTCAAATGTTTTGGGTAGCCTTCCACAAGCTTCCCACAATAAGTTGGGTGAATTTTGGCCCATTCCTCCTGACAGAGCTGGTGTAACTGAGTCAGGTTTGTAGGCCTTCTTGCTCGCACACACTTTTTCAGTTCTGCCCTCAAATGTTCTATAGGATTGAGGTCAGGGCTTTGTGATGGCCACTCCAATACCTTGACTTTGTTGTCCTTAAGCCATTTTTCCACAACTTTGGATGTGTGCTTGGGGTCATTGTCCATTTGGAAGACCCATTTGCGACCAAGCTTCAACTTCCTGACTGATGTCTTGAGATGTTGCTTCAATATATCTACATAATTTTCCTTCCTCATGATGTCATGTTTTGCAGAGGGGTCAAATACTTATTTCCCTCATTAAACTGCAAATCAATTTATAACATTGTTGACATCAAATCAAATCAAATTTTATTGGTCACATGCGCCGAATACAACAGGTGCAAACATCACAGTGAAATGCTTACTTACAGCCCTTAACCAACATGCGTTTTTCTGGATTTTTTTGTTGTTATTCTGTCTCTCACTGTTCAAATAAACCTACCATTAAAATTATAGACTGATCATTTCTTTGTCAGTGGGCAAACTTACAAAATCAGCAGGGGATCAAATACTTTTTTTCCCTCACTGTAGATAATAAAACTATACTTTCTCAGGATTATGAAGACACTGAGCAAATGTGATGAGATAACTATGAGGTTCCTTATTCAAGACGTGTTCGAATGCTGGGTGTGGATGTTTTCCTTGTGTTCTAATACAATGGAGGGAGAATCAATAGCAGCATTGTAGCTGATCTGGTCATTTGTGGCAGGGTCTTCTTTGAACTTCACATCAAATTTTCTGAGAGACCCATGAATAGCCTTAACAAAATTGTGTGATCCAAAACAGTAAAGCAATGGGTCCAGACAGCAGTTTGCTCCAGCCAAAATCCAGGAAAAATAGTATGCGGTCTCCACCTGCAGAAGGATGCATTGTTCTGGAAAGTACTTCTTTAACACAACAGCCACAGTGCGTATCACGTTCAAAGGCATGAAGCACAGTCCAAATATCACCAGACACATGGCCACCATTTTACGGGACTTGGCCTTAATACCACGGCCCTTAAACGTGTTGATATTGATGCGAGACACTGATCTTGCTATCTGAACATAGCAGGTTACTGCCACTGAGAAAGGCATTAGGAACCCAAGGATGAGCAAAACGAAGTTGATGGCAAAGTAGGTGTCAATGTAATCTCGCTGATGAATGCTTAGACATTGTGTGCGGTTTCCCACTTGACTTGTGTTTAAGAAGGAGAAACAGGCAATCCCCTTAGCCAGCAAAACCAGCCAGACTCCAGCACACAGCTTCTGAACAAACGCCTTTCGTTTCATGCGGGAGCCTTGTTTAAACTGGACAACTGCCATGTATCGATGAATGCTGATGAGTGTGAGGAACAGGATACTGCCATAGAAGTGAATGATCAGCAGGGCAATCTTCAACTTGCACAGAAAAGCTCCAAAGGGCCAGTGGCTACCCATGACAAAGTATGTTGCCATAAATGGTGCAACTGGTGTGATGATGGCATCACTGACAGCCAAATGAAACTGCAAGACGGCACCAGAGCTCCACTGTGGTATACGGCAGCAGAAGACCCACAGACTGAAACTGTTGAGGAAGAAACCAACCAGGAAGACCAAGAGGAGGAAAACAGTGATGGAGACATGCTGGGGTTCCACTATACAGAGACTGCTGTTGGTTGTGATGTTGCCCAGAGGCAGCATGGACGCAGACATTGTGCTGTTCATCTTGGGATGGGATGTAGGGGGATGCAGGATATAAACATTCACCTTGAAAAATTGAAAATGGATGGATTGCTAGTCAGACCACAAAGAAACTTGCATGAAATTGTACATATTTAGTAGAAAAAATAAGTTACACTGTGTGTTACATCCTTGTCAATTCTTATAAAGCGGTGTTTAGTGTAGCCAGATAGTAGAACTGAAAAGCCACAGAACAGGATGTAAAATGTATAACTGAAGTGAGAAAAGATCTCACGAGTGACATCAACTTTGTCGCAAAAAATAGAACTCCCTTATTTAAAGTATAAATATTACGAAAAAGTATTAAAAATGTATGCACTCACTCTGGATAAGAGCGTCTGCTAAATGACTAAAATGTAAAAATGTAAATCTAATTCAAGCTTACATAACTGAAAGCAATTGTGAAAAGTATTTCTGAATCCAATGAGATGAAGGTTACAATATCTCTACACAATGGAACTTTCAGAAATATTCTGCATTATGGAGAAGCTCGTGATCATGATGAAAAGTCATAAAAATCTACTTTTTAGTAGGCTACTTACTTAAGCTTGCACTTGTAGTCCATCAGTGGGACAACATCTGAATGACAAACATGTTATAACTTCCCGAATACTATGAGGTGGTTGCCCACAATCATGATATGTAAAGCATACAGAAGCGGAACTGCTCTTTCTCATTACCACATGATGGTGTACAGCACACATATGATCTAAACCTAATTATTTTTTCCTGTGTGGTTCTAGGAGTTGCAACCCCTAACATTATTATAGTCAGGTTGTGACATCACTTCACTGAATACATTAATTTAATTTTGAAATTTTATTGTAGCATTTTCAAACAAGTCCATACAAACTTTCACCTTCAAGACCCGGCCAGTTTGTCATAGTCAATGTACAAACAGGCCTACTGGTTGCACAAAAATGGCCACTACATTATCTTGCTGATAAATTGTTCCTGAGTAATGGATGTAATGTAAATAAACAGGAAAAACATATTTTATTAATTCAATGTTTTAAAATTATCCTAGTAATCTTTTATTTTGTGTCTTTCCTAGGTCCAGTCATTTAGATGTTTTTGTAGCCTATTTTGATTGTAGTGTCTAGGTGATATTAGAATCAGTATTGCTACATTGAGAATTCCAAATTCTTTACTTTGTCCAATTACCATAGCAATGCCAATGAACTTTAAAGTGGAACTGACAGTGTTAACTACTTTGCAGATATGAAACAAACAGACAATCATAATATCAGTAAAAAATATCAAATTCCCAGTTTATGCTACAAAGCCAACTTCATAAGAGGTTTTACAAATAGGTTATATTGGAGTCAACATTCCATGACGTAAACTAAGGCATTGTTGGCAGAATAGATTGATGCAGTTTAATGCATGATTAATACAATTCACCAACACATTTCTTGGTAGTCCAAAAAATATTCCTAGCAGGTTGTAAATCACAGCTGTCCTGGTTGCCTCCATTCGGGATGCACTGTTTCAGTTACAATGACTCAATATTTTGGACAAAAATGGACGAATGTAACTAAGGCTGCGACTGTCAATACAATCAAACTAGCAAGGGCAATGATCACAAGTCAGTCAACATGGCAAATAGGCTAGCATATCTATTTATGTAGCATGCTAAAAACACAGAGCGTAACGTTAGCTAGATAGCTAGCTGCTAGGAGGATGTCATGTCATTGGAGGAGTGGGTGAGTGATTTACTTTTTCCCTCATATCGTTTTTCGGTGGCTTTACACAGCTAGAGATGCAGGTGTAATTTGGTTAGCTAGCAAGAACTTGAACAACTGTTATCCAGTTTGCATATCTCTTGCGTTCGCAAATTCACTCTGGCTATCTATCAGAGCACTGTCATCTGAGTGTGCCAGAGAACAGAATAACTGATTAATTTACTAATGCGCAACACCCACTGAATGTGACTGGTGTCAGTAAATGTATGCAAAAAACTAAGTAATAGTTAGTCACGAACGCTCTAGATAACATGTAAACAGCCTAACCAGATCTGCTAGAACGAGTAAAATGGTCAGAGTGAGGCGTTCTCTCATTTGTGTGTGGAAGTAGCTAGCTAGCAAGCTAGCCGACTTTAGCCAGTTAGCTTGGGTGCTTGGTTGGGACAAGCATGCATTGGCAGGCAAGCTGCAAAAGGATGAGTAGGCTACAATTCCCCATCGTTTATCCGTCCAATTTTGACGGCCAACTAGCTAAAGTTTGAGAGGATTTATCTAATGTTCCATCATTCGATTTTAGCTCATCTTGCTCTGGCAAGCATTCGTTGTTGATCTTGCCGTTGTTGATGTGCATAACTGAAGGAGAGATTGCCTACCTTTTCATGGTTGTTTGATCAATAGGAAGGTAAAGTTCCCAAATGTAAGAGGACTCCCGTGGTATTTACATATGTGTAGAAATCCATTCAGGTGTATTTTGTGGCTTAGACAGCCCATCTTAATCTTTTCTTTTTATTGGCCAGTCTGAGATATGGCTTTTTCTTTGCAACTATGCCTAGAGGTCAGCATCCCAGACTCGCCTCTTCACTGTTGACGTTGAGACTGGTGTTTTGCGGGTACTATTTAATGAAGCATTAACACACCTACTCATTCAAGGGTTTTTCTTCATTTTTACATTGTAGAATAATAGTGAAGACATCAAAACTATGAAATAACACATATGGAATCATGTAGTAACCAAAAAAGTGTTAAACAAATCAAAATATATTTTATATTTGAGATTCTTCAAATAGCCACCCTGCCTTGAAGACAGCTTTGCACACTCTTGGCATTCTCTCAACCAGCATCATGAGGTAGTCACCTGGAATGCATTTCAAATAACAGGTGTGCCTTGTTAAAAGTTAATTTGTGGAATCTCTTTCCTTCTTAATGCGTTTGAGCCAATCGTTGTGTTGTGACAGAGGATAGCGCTATTTGGCAAAAGACCAAGTCCATATTATGGCAAGAACAGCTCAAATAAGCAAAGAGAAATGACAGTCCATCATTACTTTTAAGACATGAAGGTTAGTCAATCTGGAAAATGTATATATCTACATACATACACACACACACAAAAGTATGTGGACACCCTTTCAAATTAGTGGATTCGGCTATTTCAGCCACACCCGTTGCTGAGAGGTGTATAAAATTGAGCACACCGCCATGCAATCTCCATAGGAAAAAACATTGGCAGACAAATGGCCTTACTGAAGAGCTCAGTGACTTTCAACGTGGCACCATCATAGTATGCCACCTTTCCAACAAGTAAGTTCATCAAATTTCTGACATGCTAGAGCTGCCCCGGTCAACCGTAAGTGCTGTTATTGTGAAGTGGAAACGTCTAGGAGCAACAATGGCTCAGCCGTGAAGTGTTAGGCCACACAAGCTCACAGAACGGGACCGCCAAGTGCTGAAGCATGTAGCACGTAAAAATCATCTGCCCTCGGTTGTAACACTCACTACAGAGTTCCAAACTGCCTCTGGAAGCAACGTCAGCAGAATAGCTGTTCGTTGGGAGCTTCATGAAATGGGTTTCCATGGCCGAGCAGCCGCACACAAGCCTAAGATGACCATGCCAAGCGTCGGCTGGAGCAGTGGAAGCTTGTTCTCTGGAGTGATGAATCACACTTCACCATCTGGCAGTCCGAAGGACGAATCTGGGTTTGGCGGATGCCAGGAGAAAGCTACCTGTCCGAATGAATAGTGCCAACTGTAAAGTTTGGTGGAGGAGTAATAATGGTCTGGGGCTGTTTTTCATGGTTCGGGCTAGGCCCCTTAGTTCCAGTGAAGGGAAATCTTAACGCTACAGCATACAATTACATTCTAAACAATTCTGTGCTTCCAACTTGGTGGCAACAGTTTGGGGAAGGTTCTTTCCTGTTTCAGCATGACAATGCCCCCATGCACAACACGAAGCCCATACAGAAATGGTTTGTCGAGATCGGTGTGGAAGAACTTGACTGGCCTGCACAGAGCCCTGACCTGAATTGCAGACTGCGAGCCTAATCCCCCAACATCAGTGCCCAACTTCACTAATGCGCTTGTAGCTGAATGGAAGCAAGTCCCCGCAGCAATGTTCCAACATCTAGCGGAAAGCCTTCCCAGAAGAATGGAGGCTGTTGTAGCGGCAAAAGGGGGACGAACTCCATATTAAATGCTCATGATTTTGGAATGAGATGTTCGACGAGCAGCTGGCCACATACCTTTGGTCATGTAGTGTGTGTATACACACACACAGACATATATAAAAAGTGTAAAACAATAATTTAAAAAAAGTATATGGCTCTGCTACCCACTACAAAGACAAACTTCTAAATGATCTCACGCAATGCTTTGACATATGTAAAAATATCTAATTTGTGGAAACTCAAATGGACCACTCCAATGGCACAAGTAAAAAGCTCTGGAAAGCCCCTGGATTTTGTAAGGTGCAGGTAGAGGATCATGACATCAAAGGAGGCCCTAATATGCAAATCATATGACATCTAATTGTCTCAAAACTATAGCCCGGTCTCATCCTCTGATTTTCTTGTTTTTCAGATAAGATGTACAATCAGAAACAGATCAGCATGCTTGAAGCCATAATCAAAGAATGAGAACACATCAATGCTTTCCATCGACCCACGGTAGGCTACCAACATTCTACATTCTATTAGAGACTAATATTAATCACACCCAATGAAAATAATAAATATACAATGCTTGATTTCTACACTTGAGGCCTATGCAGGTCTGGCCAAAGACATGACGTAGTGTGAGATGGTGTGTTCCAGTTACTATCATCTTTCCTGTTGTAACAATTGTGGATTAGGGGATGTGCAATGTTGATTCTTTAAGATGAGTTCAAGGATATTTCTGATGAGTTCTAAGTGTTCCATCTTCACAGGTCGGGGACAGTCAATGTGGAGATGTGGGGTCAAAGCGGTCTGAATGGAACATCAACAGGATCAGGAGTTCCCAAACACCAAGCGCAGCATCACGTCTGGGTTGACTTGCTAACTAACGCTTTCATTATTATTATCCATTCCTTTAGAGTGCCAATGTCTCTCAGGTCACCACTGCTAGGACTCAGCACTCCCATGTTTCTAAGACAGGCGAACTGCAGGAAAGCCTAAGTCAGCTCAGAGCTAATACTAGTCTAGACCGCATTGATCTCAGGAAGCACAGGAAATCAGTCGATCTGAGGAATGGTGGTTTGAAGCCTTAGAAACCTGTTGGCCCACAGAGACCAAGTCTTTTCCAGTGTACTGGCATAACTCCAGGTGAAGTCACATAGTTCCTGTTATTTCATTTAAAACTGAGCCTTCTTCAGACTTTGTACTGCAACCATTGACAAAATGTATGAAATTAAGTTGTTCAAGACTGCTTAACCTTTTGATGTGATGATAAAAGCACCTCGCCTCCTCAGCCCCCACTAGGAATGTGCAAGAGAAATACCACCAGGGCGACAACACATCTCCAGAATTCAGGCGCTTCTATGAGGTGATTCTTGAGGAGCCACAGAGGAGACGTCAAGACAGGCAAAGGCAAGCACCGACAGCCCATTAACAACTCAGTCACAGGTAGTTTGGCTCGCAAGATTCGCAAATGTTGTAATACCTACTTTGATATAAACATGACATCATGGTTGCCCTCCAGATGTGCCCACACGTCAGGAATGTGTGGATATTACAGGGATGTTGAACACCTAGAGACAGCTACATCACGTTGCTGCCTGGAGGTCCCTTGCTGCTCCCCAGACACCCTGCAGCTCCAACTAGAGGTCCTGAGTCTGCAAGGGGAGTGGGGCCAACTGGGTGGGGGTAAGAGGTGTAGCTCACTACCTACAAGACGCACAGTAAAGAAGAGTTGCTTCAAGAGTATGGTGTCAAATGACTCCCATGAGGATGCAGGGTGTGTGAGTAGCAGGAGCTTAGAGGACACAACTACAGACAGTTCAAAGGACACAACAGACTCTTTCTTCATTGCCAAGTGGGATCCAGCCCATCTTAAAGTCACCTTCACACGTAAAGACACAAATGGGCAGCCGAGAAAGAGTGTCCTCCATCCTCTTCTTGAAAGCAGCAAGATTAGAGTCCATCTTCTATTCTTCATAGTGATGTCACTCTACTGTGGGAGGTCTGAGGTTAAATAAAAAGGTATGTCTGCTGTTGTTTCAACATCATGTATGTTTGATCATTTAATTCCAGTACTAGTCATATTGCTTCCCTTGACAACTTCCATTTTTGAAAATATTTTTGGACTTAATTTCTAAATAATTATTTTATTTACAGCTTGCTTCACCACTGACACAAACCAAACAACAGTAGGCCTTCATACATTGACATTCAGACTAGATAGATAGCTGCACTACATATTAAAACATACTTTGAACAATAATTAAGCAAGACTACATATTCATAAAAGTAATAATTGCCACTGAAAAACATTGGCCACTGAACTACATTTGTAAAGCTGGAAGACCGCTTAAAAATAGACAGCTTAAAAAAAACAAGCACTGTGGCCCGTTTGGTCCAGCGGTTACTACCGCTGACCCCGGCATACATGTATACAAATCTGACCCCCCCCCCCACCACCCCCGTCTTTCAAACACTTTACCTCTTCAATAAAGCAACAAAAATTACAAAAGGAGTGGGACTGCCCCACAAAAAATACCTTTAAAAAAATAAACAAGCATTAGAAAACAATCTAAACCTTGACCATAGAGGAAATGGCATTTTGTAATGTTCATTATGCAGTCTTTTTTTGTGGTTTCATGAGCCGACCTCAATTCTATATGAAATATCAGCATCCTTTTTTCAGACCACTGGGTTTCTTTCTTTCGATGCTTCCTACCTCCTCTTCTCTCAAAGTGGTGTGGTTGGCGTGGAGGCTGTAGTGGGCACTGTAACAGGATGGAGCCCCAGGTCCAGAGAGGGGGCTTCATCTGGCTGGGGAGGACTCTTCTTCTGGGCCTCCAGTTTCTCTGTCAGCTGGATGTACAACTCCTTCACCTGGTCACTGCTCTGTGGACACCAGACAAGCACAGAGAACAGAGAATGAGGAATATGGAAACACAATAGAGTTTCCATATGTCACTGACTATGTGACTTGAGCAGGAAAAATTACGGTATAAGCCACAGGTGGAGTTCAGAGTAAAAAAAACAACATGACAACACCTAGTGTGAGCCACCAACAAAAATTATTAATATCAATCACTGAGCTTATGCGGTTAATATAATGTTCTCATGGGGAAAATGCATGATTACATCATTAGTTATTCAGGTGTCTTAATTACATGCATACATCTTTCGGAACCTGTTTCAAGCTACAAAAAAAATTCAAAATGTCAGCTTGCCCACCTGTTTTGGGGGTTCCAGGGTTTTCAGTAAGGTCTCCACACAAGATGGCAAAACTTTGTGGTGAAGGTGAAGCAACAGGCGTAGGGTGTGTCTGTGGACATTCTCTTTACTGGAATACACATAAATATATGTCAGGGAGTTATAGGTTACATGAGATAAGAAAGGCAAAATATATAACCAATTGCACAGGAAGTACAGTATTATTATTTTATTTTTTCTATCTATCTAGCATTCGGAAAGTCTTCAGACCCCTTGACTTTTTCCAAATTTTGTTACGTTACAGCCTTATTCTAAAATGGATTAAATTGTTTTTTCTCCTGATCAATCTACACACAACACCCCATAATGACAAAGCAAAAACAGATTAGTAGAAATTTTCCCACATAAAAAAAACAAAAATGGATATCATTTACATAAGTATTCAGACCCTTTACTCAGTACTTTGTTGAAGCACATTTTGGTAGCGATTACAGCCTCAAGTTTTCTTGGGTATGACGCTACAAGCTTGGCACACCTGTATTTGGGGAGTTTCTCACATTCTTCTCTGCAGATCCTCTCAAGCTCTGCCAGGTCGGATGGGGAGCGTCGCTGCACAGCTATTTTCAGGTCTCTCCAGAGATGCTTGATCAGGTTCAAGTCCAGGCTCTGGCTGGGCCACTCAAGGACATTCAGAGACTTGTCCCAAAGCCACTGCTGCATTGTCTTGCCTGTGTGCTTAGGGTCGTTGTCCTGTTGGAAGGTGAACCTTCGCCCCAGTCAGGTCCTGAGTGCTCTGGGGCAGATTTTCATCAAGGAGCTCTCTGTACTTTGCTCCGTTCATCTTTCCCTCGATCTCGACCAGTCTTCCATTCCCTGCTGCTGAAAAACATCCCCACAGCATGACGCTGCCACCAACATGCTTCACCGTAGGGATGGTGCCAGGTTTCCTCCAGACGTGACGCTTGGCATTTAGGCCAAAGAGTTAAATAATGGTTTTATCAGACCAGAGAATCTGGTTTAGAATCTGGTTTCTCATGGTCTGAGAGTCCTTCAGGTGCATTTTGGCAAACTCCAAGCAGGCTGTCATGTGCCTTTTACTGAGGAGTGGCTTCCTTCTGGCCACTCTACCATAAAGGCCTGATTGGTGGAGTGCTGCAGAGATGGTTGTCCTTCTGGAAGGTTCTACCATCTCCACAGAGGAACTCTGGAGCTCTGTCAGAGTGACGATTGGGTTCTTGGTCACCTCCCTGACCAAGGCCCTTCTCCCCCGATTTTTTGGACGGGCAGCCAGCTCTAGGAAAAGTATTGGTGGAAAATAACCTCTCACTCAACGTCAACAAAACAAAGGAGATGATCGTGGTCCTCTGTAGCTCAGCTGGTAGAGCACGGCGCTTGTAACGCCAAGGTAGTGGGTTCGATCCCCGGGACCACCCATACACAAAAATGTATACACGCATGACTGTAAGTCGCTTTGGATAAAAGCGTCTGCTAAATGGCATATTATTTCAGGAAACAGCAGAGGGTGCACCCCCCTATCCACATCGATGGGACCGCAGTGGAGAAGGTGGAAAGCTTCAGGTTCCTTGGCATACACATCACTGACAAACTGAAATGGACCACCCACACAGACAGTGTGGTGAAGAAGGCGCAACAGAGCCTCTTCAACCTCAGGAGGCTAAAGAAATTTGTCTTGGCACCTAAAACCTTCACAAACTTCACAGATGCACAATTGAGAGCATCCTGTCTGGTTGTATCACCACTTGGTACGGCAACTGCAACGCCCGCAACCGCAAGGCTCTCCAGAGGGTGGTGCGGTCTATACAACGCATTACCGGCGGCAAACTACCCGCCCTCCAGGACACCTACAGCACCCGATGTCACAGGAAGGCCAAAAATATCAAAGGACATCAACCACCCGAGCCACTGCCTGTTCACCCCGCTATCATCCAGAAGGCGAGGTCAGTACAGGTGCATCAAAGCTAGGACCGAGAGACTGAAAACAGCTTCTATCTCAAGGCCATCAGACTGTTAAACAGCCATCATTAGCACATTAAAGGCTGCTGCCTATAGACAGACTAGAAATCACTGGCCACTTCAATAATATCTTGCATTACTCATCTCATACAGTGGGGTAAAAAAGTATTTAGTCAGCCACCAATTGTGCAAGTTCTCCCACTTAAAAAGATGAGAGGCCTGTAATTTTCATCATAGGTACACGTCAACTATGACAGACAAATAGAGAATTTTTTTCTCCAGAAAATCACATTGTAGGATTTTAAATGAATTTATTTGCAAATTATGGTGGAAAATAAGTATTTGGTCACCTACAAACAAGCAAGATTTCTGGCTCTCACAGACCTGTAACTTCTTCTTTAAGAGGCTCCTCTGTCCTCCACTCGTTACCTGTATTAATGGCACCTGTTTGAACTTGTTATCAGTATAAAAGACACCTGTCCACAACCTCAAACAGACACACTCCAAACTCCACTATGGCCAAGACCAAAGAGCTGTCAAAGGACACCAGAAACAACATTGTAGACCTGCACCAGGCTGGGAAGACTGAATCTGCAATAGGTAAGCAGCTTGGTTTGAAGAAATCAACTGTGGGAGCAATTATTAGGAAATGGAAGACATACAAGACCACTGATAATCTCCCTCGATCTGGGGCTCCACGCAAGATCTCACCCCGTGGGGTCAAAATGATCACAAGAACGGTGAGCAACAATCCCAGAACCACACGGGGGGACCTAGTGAATGACCTGCAGAGAGCTGGGACCAAAGAAACAAAGCCTACCATCAGTAACACACTACGCCGCCAGGGACTCAAATCCTGCAGTGCCAGACGTGTCCCCCTGCTTAAGCCAGTACACGTCCAGGCCCGTCTGAAGTTTGCTAGAGTGCATTTGGATGATCCAGAAGAGGATTGGGAGAATGTCATATGGTCAGATGAAACCAAAATAGAACATTTTGGTAAAAACTCAACTCGTTGTGTTTGGAGGACAAAGAATGCTGAGTTGCATCCAAAGAACACCATACCTACTGTGAAGCATGGGGGTGGAAACATCATGCTTTGGGGCTGTTTTTCTGCAAAGGGACCAGGACGACTGATCCATGTAAAGGAAAGAATGAATGGGGCCATGTATCGTGAGATTTTGAGTGAAAACCTCCTTCCATCAGCAAGGGCATTGAAGATGAAACGTGGCTGGGTCTTTTAGCATGACAATGATCCCAAACACACCACCCGGGCAACGAAGGAGTGGCTTCGTAAGAAGCATTTCAAGGTCCTGGAAAGGCCTAGCCAGTCTCCAGATCTCAACCCCATAGAAAATCTTTGGAGGGAGTTGAAAGTCTGTGTTGCCCAGCGACAGCCCCAAAACATCACTGCTCTATAGGAGATCTGCAAGGAGGAATGGGTCAAAATACCAGCAGTGTGTGAAAACCTTGTGAAGACTTACAGAAAACGTTTGACCTGTGTCATTGCCAACAAAGGGTTTATAACAAAGTATTGAGAAACTTTTGTTATTGACCAAATACTTATTTTCCACCATAATTTGCAAATAAATTCATTAAAAATCCTACAATGTGATTTTCTGGAAAAGAAATTCTCATTTTGTCTGTCATAGTTGACGTGTACCTATGATGAAAATTACAGGCCTCTCTCATCTTTTTAAGTGGGAGAACTTGCACAATTGGTGGCTGATTAAATACTTTTTTTCCCCACTGTATGTATATACTGTATTCTATACTATTCTACTGTATCTTAGTCCATGCCGCTCTGACATTGCTCGTCCATTTATGTATATATTCTTAATTCATTCCTTACTTAGATTTGTGTGTATTGGGTATATGTTGTGAAATTGTTAGATATTACTTGTTAGATATTACTGCACTGTCGGAGCTAGAAGCACAAGCATTTCACTACACCCGCAATAACATCTGCTAAACACGTGTATGTGATCAATAAAATGTGATTTTATTTGATTTTAAGAATGATGGAGGCCACTGTGTTATTGGGTCCTTCAGTGCTGCAGACATTTTTTGGTACCCTTCCCCAGATCTGTGCTTCGACGCAATCCTGTCTCGGAGCTCTACGGACAATTCCTTTGACCTTATGGCTTGGTTTTAGCTCTGACGTCCACTGTCAACTGTGGGACCTTATATAGACAGGTGTGTGCCTTTCCAAATCATGTCCAATCAATTGAATTTACCACAGGTGGACTCCAATCAAGTTGGAGAAACATCTGAAGGATGATAAATGGAAACAGGATGCACCTGAACTCAATTTCGAGGTATATATTTTTTTAAATTTGTTTAACTTTGCACACACAAAATAAACCTGTTTTCGCTTTGTCATTATAGGGTATTGTGTGTAGATTGATGAAGAAAAAATGAAATTTTATCAATTTTAGAATAAGGCTGTAACGTAACAAAATGTTGAAAAAGGGAACCCGATGGTCACTCTGACAGAGCTCCTCTGTGGAGATTCTTCCAGAAGGAAAACCATATCTGCAGCACTCCACCAATCAGGCCTTTATGGTAGTGTGGCCAGACAGAAGCCACTCCTCAGTAAAAGGCACGACGGCTCGCTTGGAGTTTGCCAAAAGGCACCTAAAGGACTCTACGGTGGCACCAACCCTACGGTGTAGCATGTTGGTGGCAGCATCATGCTGTGGGGATATTTTTCAGTGGCAGGGACTGGGAGACTAGTCAGGATCAAGGGAAAGATGAACAGAGCAAAATACAGAGAGAACCTTGATGAAAACCTGTTCCAGAGCGCTCAGGACCTCAGACTGGGGCTAAGGTTCACCTTCCAACAGGACAACGACCCTAAGCACACAGCCAAGACAATGCAGGAGTGGCTTCGGGACAAGTCTCTGAATGTCCTTGAGTGGCCCAGCTAGAGCCCGGACTTGAACCCGATCGAGCATCTCTGGAGAGACCTGAAAATAGCCGTGCACGACGCTCCCCATCCAACCTGACAGAGCTTGAGAGGATCTGCAAAGAAGAATGGGAGAAACTCCCCAAATACAGGTGTGCCAAGCTTGTAGCGTCATACCAAAGAAAACTCGAGGCTGTAATCGCTACCAAAAGGTGCTTCAAAGTACTGAGTAAAGGGTCTGAATACTTATGTAAATGTTATGTTTTTTATTTCTAATAATCTGTTTTTGCTTTGTCATTATGGGGTATTGTGTGTAGCTTGATGAGGATTTTTGGGGGGATCAATTTTACAATAAGGCTGTAACGTAACAAAATGTGGGAAAAGTCAAGGTGTCTGAATACATTCCGAATGCACTGTAGTCTTATGACCAAGTATACTTTTTAAAAGAATGTCTTTGGTGGGGTAATTGGTACTACCGAAAATAAATACAACAACTTTGGCAGCCATGCCATTCTAAAGAGGTTTATTCTACCTGTAAGATTCATGGGAAGATCATTCCATTTAATTAGATCTGCTTTCATATTGTTGAGTAATGGAATAAAGTTCATGCATTTGTTGTTTATTGTCACTCATTAAGCATCCTAAGTATTTCATATTTTTTGTGGTCTACTTAAAGGATTGCTGTAGATCTTGAGTTATTATTTTTCCTATTGCCATTATTTCGTTTTTTCCCACGTTAATTTTATATCCTGAGATTTTTTAGTATTCTGAAAATATTTTTTTTATATTAGTCAGGTATATCAGGAGACCATCTGCAAATAAGTTTAGTTTATATTCATGTTTACCAATACCTGTTATGTTTGGGTCCTGTCTAAATCTTTCTACAAGCGGTTCAATTGCCAGTGCAAACAGGAGGGGGGAGAGGGGACATCCCTGTCTTGTGCTCCTTTCTAAAGCAATTTCATTAGATCCTGTATTATTTTATGTCTATTTTTGCTTTAGGACATTTATACAATATTTTTATAAAATGTGTTATTTCAGCTGAAAAGTTGAAAGCTTCCAATGTTTTGAATAGAAAAGGCCATTCAAGACGGTTGAATGCCTTTTTGGCATCAACAGCCATTATTGATAAATCTATAGCTTTGTTTTTTTTTGCGTATTGTGAGTACAGTATTCTACTTCAATGTCACATATTTCATAAATGTGCAGTAAGACTTCCATCGGTTTCAAATGCAGTATTTGCAGTAATCTCCTGTATGTCCCAGGACAAGACAGACCTGGAGAAAGAGGCGAGAAGAAAGCCATCAAACACGGCAGAGCAGAACTCTTCAGTCCCAAACTCATCAGAGAGCAAGGTGAGGTGTCCTGTCAGGAGGTGCAGGAAGATGTCCCCAAAGGCCATGTCGTTGTGGGTCTCCACTGCAGTTAATTGAAAAAACTATGTTGAGAGCCATGTTAACAACAATACACTAACAGTATTTTTTTCCTTCTATTAACCTGTGGCAAAACAAGTGCAGAACCTACCCAAAGCGGGAAGTAACCGTTGTAAGGCATTCTTGTTCCTCTGCTTGGCAATGTGGAGTGTGTAGTACAGACCTATCTCACAAGCCACCCTGTTCTCCTGCAGGTACCTAGGGCAGGGGAGAACTCACTTTATATCAGAGGCTTCTCATTGAAATGCATTAAACACAAATCTCCCATGTACACTGTACATAATATTGACAATTTAAATGCACATGTATATTTTTGAATATCAATACTATGTGTTTTACATTCTATAGTTTTACATGATTATGTTATTAATGTCATCAAACATATATAAAAATGTATTAGAGCCATACAAAGTCTACCAAAGTAACATGTTCCATTCTAACCCCATCCCCTGTGTGACAGCCCATCCCAGTGGTTACTTGTTGAAGGCATCAGGCAGGGCTGTGGGGTAGGTGAGGGAGGTCTTCTCCTCATTGGGGAGCTTCTGTTCTACAGTGAAGGTGTAGTCGTCCACAACTAATGACAACATGGCTGGTAGAAAACGGGTTACAACCTCCAGTTCCTGAGAGGGAAGGAATCAAATATGATGAGTCTCTGCCCTGGCCGGATGTCACATCTACGCCATACCTAGCAGTGGTAATTGTGAAGAGGTTGCTTTCCAGCTCTGCACATCAAACTATTGTTTACTGTGTATCTCATAAGTAATATACTACAGACTCGTAAACTCACTGAAGAAAAACAAATGATTATAAAATAATACTAGTGGAAACATGAAGTGAATGCATACCAATCTGGGCTCTTTAAAGACTTGGCTGTCAATCATATCCCAAGCACCTTGTCCAAGAGACAGCATTCTGAGCAGCAGCATCAGGTCTGGACTGTCCTGTTCATTCACACATAAACATCTCTCTTCAGTAGTGGCAGTAGGTCTCCACATAGCATTGACAGAATATAGAAATGGATAGAAGGAACATAAGGCCATAAACGACAACATTGAATGTCTTACTCTGGGTAGAGCGTCCTGGCTTAGCAATTCCTGCAAGTTTCGGACTGTACTCAAAACCAGGGTGTTACAGGCAAATGGATCACACAGGATCATGGACAGGTCCCTGGAAAGCAAGAAGACCCACTGCGTTTTTGTCACATCTTTTTATGAATCCTACAATCATAAGCCACGTTCAATCACATTTCCTACACTCTTCTTTTCTCACCCAAGTACTTGCTCCTGTCCTTTCTTCACTCCATCCAGAAAACCTTGTAATTCCCGGGCTCGCTTGGCATCCACAAACTTCTCACGGATACAGGCATCCAAGCACCAGGTGAACTGCCAAGATAGACATAAATACAGCACTCTGCCTCAGCATGCAGAACATTCACCAGCGGATTTGTATATATTTGAAATCAATACTATTCCTGTTTCAGTTTGCCTACAGAAGAAGGCAATTCAGATCAGTTGCATTGTCTCTTTCTTAGGAATTGAGCACACCTTATGGCAGGGGTCTACTGAACAGATCTCACTGATGTCCAGGTCATGGAGGGACATGAGCAGCTCTGCACGCAAGGTGCAATAGTGGACGTTGCGCGTACGCAGGAAGAGGGTTCGCAGGAACTGAAGCACCATGTCATACAGCTTCACATTCTTCCCAATCATCTGGGTCAGCTTCAAGACTACCTGTACATAAAACAGAAAAAACACACACAACTCTCTTCTGAGTTTATAGAAAAATGGTTGATAGACTAGGAAAAACTTTTGTTATAATGGGCTCCTGGCCCTAATCAAAACCTTATTGGAATGTGAACAGAATCTATTGGGAGTCAAAAGGTAATGAAAAGGTCCAGATGTACTCGGGTGGCTCACCTCTCCTTGGCGTCTTGCTTTGGGGGAGGGGCTGAAGAAGTTGTGCAGAATAGAGAGATCGCTGCTGAAAAGTGCTGCCTCCTTCTCCACAATATACTGCTTGAGCAGGGGCGAAACCTCATCCCCGAAGAGAGCCTGGTTGTCCTGCCAGATCTGCCTCTTCACCTCAACAGCACAGACCTTATACAGTTCCTTATCAGCCATCACAAGCTTCAGCTTTTTCTCTGGAACCTGTTCATAGGAAGTCAGTCAGGAAATACATTTCAAACACTGAGCTGTGGTAGGACCACAGTGTTTTGAAGAGAGAAAACATGGCCAATGGCAGGTGCAAACAACTATAAAGAGAAAAAGATCTGCGTTGCGGGTTAATGAGGTGCATTCATTAAAAGTACGGTGGAAAGACAGAGACTTGCCTTTGGAAGATGTTTCAGAACCTGCATGACCACTGGCTGAATGGAAGGCATCTTCACCAGCGGAAAACTCTTCTCTAAAAGCTCTTCAAGTTTACCATAACTGTAGAGGGAGGAGGAATAAACAAACAATCATGTCTAACATGTACAACAGTTTACACTGATGATTTCGCTATCCAGACCTGGTGTTTACTAGCTAAGTAGTAGCCAGCTATATACAGTGCATTCGGAAAGTATTCAGACCCCTTCACTTTTTCCACATTTTGTTACGTTACCTTATTTTAAAATTGATTATATTGTCTTTTCCCCTCATCAATCTACACACAATACCCCATAATGACGAAGCAAAAACAGGTTTATATACATTTGTGCTAATGTATTACAAATAAAAACTGAAATATCACGTTTACAAAAGTATGCAGACCCTTTACTTTGTTGAAGCACCTTTGGCAGCGATTACAGCCTCGAGTCTTCAGTATGACGCTACAAGCTTGGCACACCTGTATTTGGGGAGTTTCTTCTCTGCAGATCCTCTCAAGCTCTGTCAGCCATCCGTAGGGATGGTGCCAGGGTTCCTCCAGACGTGAAGCTTGGCATTCAGGCCAAAGAGTTCAATCTTGGTTTCATCAGACCAGATAATCTTGTTTCTCATGGTCTGTGAGTCCTTCAGGTGCCTTTTGGCAAACTCCAAGCAGGCTGTCATGTGCCTTTTACTGAGGAGTGGCTTCCGTCTGGCCACTCTACCATAAAGGCTTGATTGGTGGAGTGCTGCAGAGATGGTTGTCCTTCTTCAAGGTTCTCCCATCTCCACAGAGGAACTCTGGAGCTCTGTCAGAGTGACCATCGGGTTCTTGGTCACTTCCCTGACCAAGGCCCTTCTCCCCCGATAGCTCAGTTTGGCCGGGCGGCCAGCTCTAGGAAGAGTGAAGAGTCTTGGTGGTTCCAAACTTCTTCCATTTAAGAATGATGAGGCCACTGTGTTCTTGGGGACCTTCAATGCTGCAGACATTTTTTGGTAACCCTTCCCCAGATCTGTGCCTCGACACAATCCTGTTTCGGAGCTCTACGAACAATTCCTTCGACCTTGATTTTTGCTCTCACATGCACTGTCTGTGGGACCATATATAGACAGGTGTGTGCCTTTCCAAATTATGTCCAATCAATTGAATTTACCACAGATGGACTACAATCAAGTTGGAGAAACATCAAGGATGATCAATGGAAAAAGGATGCACCTGAGCTCAATTTCGAGACTCATAGCAAAGGGTCTGAATACTTATGTAAATAATCTGTTTTTTATTTTTAATAAATTGGCTAAAATTTCTAAAAACTTGTTTTCGCTTTGTCATTATGGGGTATTGTGTGTAGATTGATGAGGGAAAAAATGTATTTAAGGAAATTTAGAATAACGCTGTAATATAACAAAATGTGGAAAAAATGAAGGTGTCTGAATACTTTCCGAATGCACTGTATACATGTAAAGAGATGTCGCACCGGTCCTCATCCTTGCCCTCCGCGATAGTGGCGACTCGCTCCATCAACTTGTCACGAAGCTCGTCAAAGACAGACTGGTGAAACTCCAACCGAGGAGTCCCGTGAAGGTCCAGAAAGGGAAGAGCGGACTGAAGAGTTGGCAACAAAATGCCATTTTCTGTCTGCAAACACATTATCAGACCGGTGGTGAGATAATAATCAATGCACTGAAATAGTGGTGTTATTAATTTGATAAATCGGAGCAGTGAAATGTTATTGTAATCTATACTCAGGGAGGTTGCTAAGTAGAGGCAAAGTGGTTCAATCTAACTGTTGTGTTAATTAGTTGCGATAATTATAAATTAAGTGGCTAGTTAGCATAGGTCTCGTCATTCAAATAACATTAGCTAATGTTAGCTAACTAGCTTTGTTGTTAGCACGTAGTTAGCTAGCTAGCTCTGAATCGTTTCATGATGAATTTTGTTTACTGATGGAATTTAGTAACTCACTAGCTAAAGTACATGTGTTGGTAAAGTGCTGACAAACATCTATGTGCGCACAGTGTCATTTATCCAAAATACGAAATGCATGACTTCAGAGCACTTTGAATCGTTATACTGCCAGCTGGCTCTGGTCCACACGCCGGGTGCGCACGCATATTTTGGACAAGGCGAACACAAAGAAATGTTCATGAGCGAGGACAGAGAGTTAGAGGTGAAGTGAGAGGGTTTCCTCCACCCAAAATCTGTCAACAAAAATAAGTCCATGAAGTAAGAAATGTTTGCATAGAGGTCAACGAGTGTTGAATTTGGTCAACAAAAAAATGTAATTGCTACTTTGCTACGTGAGGCTTATTTTTAATCGAATAGAAGTTTCGATATTTTATCGAAAGCGCTATGAATAAGTGTAGAAAGGGAGAGTAGGAAGGTAAATGGAGTCCCTTGAGAAAGCAAGAAACAGATGCATGTCAGGAGAAGTGCAGTATTATCATAAGGAAACTTATACCTGGATGACTGAGGAGGATTTAGGGAAAAAGAGAGGCAGAGGAGGTCTAAGAGAGAGAGGGAGGAAGACTGTGAGCTTGAGCCAGTTAAAAATGGAAGAAAAAAGGGAGAAGGTTTGTTAAAGAAGAATGGTAGGAAATGTAAGCAAAGTGAGCTGAAGACAGGAGGAGAAATGGAAGTGAATGAGGGTGAAGTATCGGAGGTGGAAGGTGTGGTGAAGTACTCGGAGCCTGAGGATTGCACAGAGGATTGCAAATCGGAGGGCCTGTTGTCTGGACCTCTGGCAGTCTCTATGGGGGTGCCACAGGGTTCAATTCTCGGGCCGACTCTATTCTCTGTGTATATCAATGATGTCGCTCTTGCTGCTTGTGACTCTCAGATCCACCTCTACGCAGACGACACCATTTTGTATACATCTGGCCCTTCATTGGACACTGTTAACAAACCTCCAAACGAGCTTCAATGCCATACAACACTCCTTCCGTGGCCTCCAACTGCTCTTAAACACTAGTAAAACTAAATGCATGCTCTTCAATCGAACGCTGCTTGCACCCGCCTGCCCGACTAGAATCACTACTCTCGGCGGGTCTGACTTAGAATATGTGGACAACTACAAATACCTAGGTGTCTGGTTAGACCGTAAACTCTCCTTCCAGACTCACATTAAGCATCTCCAATCCAAAGTTAGATCTAGAATCGGCTTCCTATTTCGCAAACAAAGCCTCCTTCACTCATGCTGCTAAACTGACTATCCTACCGATCCTTGACTTCGGCGATGTCATTTACAAAATAGCTTCCAACACTCTACTCAGCAAATTGGATGTAGTCTATCACAGTGCCATCCGTTTTATAAAAAAAATAAAAATAATATGCCATTTAGCAGACGCTTTTATCCAAAGCGACTTACAGTCATGCATGCATACAGTTTTGTCACCAAAGCCCCATATACTACCCACCATTGTGACCTGTACGCTCTCGTTGGCTGGCCCTCACTACATATTCGACGCCAAACCCACTGGCTCCAGGTCATCTATAAATCCCTTCTAGGCAAATCCCTGCCTTATCTTAGCTCATTGGTCACCATAGCAACACCCACCCGTAGTATGCGTTCCAGCAGGTATATCTCACTGGTCATCCCCAAAGCCAACACCTCCTTTGGTCGCCATTCCTTCCAGTTCTCTGCTGCAAATGACTGGAACGAACTGCAAAAATCTCTGAAGCTGAAGACTCTTATCTCCCTCACTATCTTAAAGCATCAGTTGTCAGAGCAGCTTACCGATCACTGCACCTGTACACAGCCCATCTGTAATTAGCCCACCCAACTACCTCATTCCCATATTGTTATTCATTTTGCTCATTTGCACCTCAGTATCTCTATTTGCACATCATCTTCTGCACATCTATCACTCCTGTGTTTATACTAAATTATAATTGTAATTATTTCTGCACTATGGCCTATTTATTGCCTTAACGCCATAACTGAATACATTTGCACACACTGTATATAGATTTTCTATTGTGTTATTGACTGTACGTTTTGTTGATTCCATATGTAACTGTGTTGTTGTTGTTTTTTTCCGCACTGCTTTGCTTTATCTTGGCCAGGTCGCAGTTGTAAATGAGAACTTGTTCTCAACTGGCTTACCTGGTTAAATAAAGGTGAAATAAATAAAATATAAAAGGGTCAGGATGAAGATGAGTCTGTGACAGTAGGAGTGACGTTTTTGGAAAAAGTGGACCCTTGCCTTTTGGCTGATCCATTTGGGGTTTCAAGATGGGTGAAAAAAGCGTTGGGTAAAGTGGCATCGTGAGGGTAACCAGAAGTGGTCTAGTGATAATTGTTTGGGTTTCTGTTGGTCAGAGAGAGAGAAGGTGCTCAGATTTAGACAAATGGGGGAAAGAATGGTGAATTGTTTCGTTCTCAAGAAAAGGGCACCATTGAAAGGAGTGATTACTGGGGTAGCAGTAAATGTAAAAGTGGACCAACTGAAGGGGAAGATTCCCGGTGTGTGTGATGCTCGTCGTTTGGTGCGACACAAACAGGGGGGCGAGAGTGGAGAAACAGGGGAGTCATTGTCTGTTCTTTTGAGTTTTGAAGTTGAGTCTGTCTGATAAAGTGAAGTTAAGTTATAAGTTATCCTGTACGAGCTTATGTGCTGAACACATTACGATGTTACAGGTGTCAAACTTATGGGCATGTGGCAGCAGTGTATAGGAGGGAGGTTCCAAGGTGTGAGAAGTGTGCAGAAGGGCATGAGACAAAGGAATGTGTAGCATTGGGGAAAGTAGTGGTATGTGCTAATTGTAGGGGTGCCCATGGGGCTGGGGATCAGAAATGTCCTGTGCGAGAGAGGCAGGTTGAGGTTTCCAGGGTAAGAGTAGTGAAGAAGTTGTCATATGCTGAGGCAGTGAAGAAAGTAGAGGAAGATGGGTCAAGGGGGAGGAGTGGTGAGAGTAGTAGAGATGTACCAATGCAGAGGGATAGGCCAAGAAGTGATATATGTTTCAGTAAGACTGGATTTTTAGCATTTATAGCAATGGTTATTAATTGTACAGCAGGGATGGAATGTAAGTCTAAGAAAATTGAGGTTGTGGTGGCAGCTGAAGAGAGGTATTTGGGTGTGTGAGACTTGACATCAGAAGAGTTACAGGGAGTGTTAAGTGGTGATGTTCCATCATCTCAGGTTGAGGGCATGAGGTAGGAATGAATATTTTTAAATAGTGGAGTGGGGTGATGTTAATTATTAATAATAATTTTGAATTTGTGAGTGTAGTGTTAAAAGATAGGGTATTTCTTTATTTAATTTTCCAAGCAAAATATAAGGGAGTTGTATACCAGTCTAGTAGGTGGTGGTAATGCAACAAATTGGATGCCAACCGCCGTTAAACCTCATCGAAGAAGAAGTCCAAGATGTCTGGCCGTTGTTTTCAAGGTAATCTACTCACGTTCGCATACGAGGAATCGATTATTTTGGAGTTTAGTAACAAAACCTACATGTACGCAACTATAGGGCAAAACAGATGGGGCTGGCTTAGATTGTTGACATGTAAACTATATTTCGTCCCATGTTTTTTGCAACAAATACATTTGAACAATGAGCACTTGTCTCTCAAATACATCGTTACTGTTGCTGGTTAGCGAGCTATCAAATGTTTGACATATTAACATGAAATCTGTCAAAACAAGACATGGTATCATGAACAAGATGAAACGAGTCACATACGATTCCCTACATGGCCGTTTCATTTAATCGTTGGTAGCTATCTGGCCATCCAGAATCACAACTACTCATGGACTTCTGCCCCCATTGAAGTGTGCGCATCGTGTTTTGTGACGTTGTCAGCTAATCCATCTATTGGCCTATCTTCATACTGTACTGCCTTTGCTTTGTTGTCACTGAAATTGTTGGCTGCAACTGTTTTAAAACCGGTTATGAAAGTAGAGGGCTTTATGTTTCTAGAACCATAACGCGATTGAGAATCGATTCATAGTGGAGTATTTGGCTGCCAGAGCCAATTCGCCTAAATAGGACACTTGAAATAGTAACGTTAGGCTCATTTAGTGCATTACTGTATTGCTAACGTTGTTTTAATGACATAGCCGTACGTTAACGAACCGCTTAAATTAGAATGATCGTCAATAATCAACACACCGTTAGCTTGAACCACTTTGTCGATCCGCTAGTATCATCATGTTTAGCTGTTGTTAGCTTGCTAGCTAAAGGTAGTTAGCTAGCTTACCTGAAACTGGTCAATGGCTTTCAGAGGCTCTGTGCAGTTGGTCAGTGTTTCTTTTAGATCCTCGCCATTGGATATCCCAAGCTCAGGCAGGCCCGCAAACATTTTCTATTTTGTATAATATAATTGCACATATGTTTAATTAAAGAAACATAGAGCTAATAATACGATATATTCGTAAACTAATGACTACAAGTTCGCTACTTTCTTTCTTCTTGGCTAACGACGCACGCTTCCTGTAAGCAGTGCACCCAGTAAAGAGGCCGATGTGCACAAACAATCCGAAGCGCAATTAGTTACGCTTCTCCATATAATTACATATTGGAAGTCGGATTTAGTGTATCATTTCAAGAATACAACATTAAATCAGGGACATGAACAAGACCATCTAAGTTTCAAGGACTCTATGAAGTGATTTAGCAATAAAAAAACTATTTAATAAAGCAAAATGTAAAAATGTCACCGCAATGTCATAACATTTATATGACCACCATAACTACTCATTTGAGGTCACATCAGCCAGAGGATCCATAATAGGTTGTGGTTTTCATAGATTTGTATTATTTTGGTTCCCTTTTCTTTTTAGTCTTTCTTTGGTATTGACTGTCAAAATGACAGATTATCAACAAGGAAAAAGCAATAAATGTAGCTCATTTTAAATTTCATGACATGCTAGCAAAGAATGACACACACAAACAACAGAGTCCTGAGTTAACACAAAGTCTAACAACAGCACAAAAAGACAATTCATGAATTCAGATGGCTCACTTGCATTTCAGCATTGTAGTATACTCAGGTATATGTGAGGTTAAATGGAAGTGCTTACATAGCACTTCAATTTCACCTTTCACATACTTACATATAGGCTACTACAAATCTATCCTCAGTTTTCTTGATTATAAAACATGTACTCGAGATAGAATGGTTTGGAATTACAGTGCATGCCATTAAATCACTTAGACATTACCAAATGTCCAAAACTTGTACAAAATGTAGTATAAATGGTCACCAATACATCTGACTTCAAATTGGGGACCTTCAATGCTGCAGACATAAATGTGGATATACTTTTCTCCTGTAGCCTCCTCTAAAATATGTGACATTGGAATGATTGAAATTCTGGGACTGATAAGTGCATGATTCTGACTGGGGAGAACAGTAACCAAATGGTGCCATGAAGACATTCTTAGATGATGCCATCACTGCCCTTCTTCTTTTGGCAGGTCTTCAGTAGAAGATATCCAGACACAATGAGGATAAGGAAGATAAAGAGGAAGATGAGACCAGCCCAGGCCTCGGGCCGCAGAGCCTTCCTCAGTCCCATGCTCTCCCCTGGCAACAGACTGCTCAGACTCAACATGTAACCCAGCGCCCAGCCAATAGAGGTGTCTCCTGCCTGCACAAAACAAGAAAAACAAACCATTACTGAACTCCTAAGTATATACAGTAGTCAAGGGGTACATGAAAAAGCTATATGGAAATAGCTTTTATTGCATTGAAATAGAGTCAAACATTCATAAGGTTTACTTTGCTGCTCACCTTTCTCTGAAAAGAGATCCGAGGGAAGGAGAGCTCATCAAAGCCATAGCCTTGGAGCATGAGGACCTGGATAAAGACAGAGGCTGCACAGTAATCCTGTAGACGACCCTTCTGGTCTGGGGCCTTCTCTAGCATCTGTTTATGTGGAGGGGGGGTTAGAAAAATATGACAATGTTAATTTCTCAGAATTCTTAGTATTCCTCTGTTGTTCACTTTTCTGGTGGGAGGAGCTATAAGAGGACGGGCTCATTGCAATGGCTGGAAAGGGGTCTATGGAACGGAGTCAAACACATTGTTTCCATTGATTCCATTCCAGACAGAACAAATTCAATTAAATGTACAGTATTATATAGAGCCATGATTGCATGGAACTCCCTTCCATCTCATATAGCGCAAGTGAACAGCAAACCTAGTTTAAAAAAACAAATAAAGCAACACCAAGTGCTCAGAAAGCATCCAAAATGCTAGCAATGGAATAAAATTCCCTGATTATTAGATCAGATCTCCTTTCACTCAGATTATAATCCTGTGCAGTGCCTGCTACCCTCCAGGGAACGTAATTAAGGCTCACTCTCACAGCCTAAGTAGATATATTCTTCCCAGCATTCAACATTCGTGAGAACATCCACCCTCTAATGTTATTTTACTCAGTTGCTGTAATATGAGATTCACTGTACACTCTTAGAAAAAAAGGTCTCCAAAAGGGTTCTTCGGCTGTCCCCATAGGATAACCCTTTTTGGTTCCAGGTAGGACCCTTTTTGGTTCCAGGAGGAACCCTTTTGGTTCCATGTAAAACCCTCTGTGGAAAGGGTTCTACCTGGAACCTAAAAGGCCTCTATCTGGAACCTAAAGCGTTTCACCTGGAACCAAGGTTCTTCAAAGTTTTCCCCACGGGGACAGCCGAATAACCCTTTTAGGTTCTAGATAGCACCTTTTTTTCCCTAAGTGTACTGCGAAAATGTGAAAATAAGAGAATGCGCTTTAGAGCAAGAAAACCATTGTTTGCAACTAAAGTATATTACATAGATACATTGTCTAAGAATAGCCTGAGTCAGTCAGCTGAGCCCAGCAGTTCAGTACAGTACTTCCTGATAGCTCATGTTGCAGACAGTGCGGGTGGCTCCCTCCAGTAGAGTGGGGGATGTTACAGTGATGCCAGTGGTGCTCTGCAGGAAGACATGAGTGTAGAAGAAGGCAGAGAAGGCCTGAGGAGAGGAAGATACAATCAGCCCCTTGAGATCAGAGCAATACCCAGAGGATTAGCCTGTCTAATTAATCTCATGAGGCTGTGGGATTGTCGTCTGTATGCGATGGCATAGTGACATAGCCTATGAATGAAAACAGAACAAAACCCTATTGTTCTGACCAAATGTCTGCAAATAGATACTTGCCTGAAAGGAAATCAATCAATGTTATTGTTAAATAGCTTGTACCAAAGTACATACTGTAACTAAATACTAGGATACCGTGTACATTTGAAAGAAAATGGGATCTATTGTGAGAAACAGTGAACCATAGATTGATCCTATGATTGATCCTAAAGTGCGTTCCATGCAGGGGATCCTCCTCACCATGAAGCTGCCAGTGACGTTGGGCTGAAAGACTCCATCAAAGGAGCACTTGGAAAAAGAGCACCTGTCAAAGGAGAAAATCTTGGACATGTTGCCCAGGCAGTGCTGGTAATGCCCAGTGCCAATCACTGTCAGGGGGTCCTGGGGGCTGTAGGGAGTGGGCCTTTGGTCTGCCGTGCATGGGGAGTCAAACACCTTGTCCAGCTTCATGGAGACATTGAAACCTGCTGGATAGCAGGGGTGTGATACATGGGGCCCAGTGCCTTGAGTCTGAGAGACAGAGGAGACAAAAGGCATACCTCTGTAGCCATATCCTCATGATAAATGGCTATAAGCTGCCTGCAGTGGAGGCTGCTGAGGGGAGGACGGCTCAGAATAATGGCTGGAACGGAGCGAATATAATGGCATCAAACACATGGAAACCATGTATTTGATGTATTTGATACCATTACACTAATTCCACTCCAGCCATTACAACGAGCCCGTACTCCCCAATTAAGGTGCCACCAACCTCCTGTGATATCCCGTATTTGAGCCTAACATTGTTCTATGTTTTTACAATCATTATGCACTTTGGTTTGTGATGTACTCAATCATTCTGTGTTTGTAATGCTACTGTATTTTAGGAGAATGTTTGTTACCTTGACCAAGTGAGCCAGCAGTCTGCGTAAGACCTGGTCCCTGCCGTAGCACAGGAAGCTCTGTGTGTATAGGTGGTAGTCTCTACCGTAAAGATGCAGCTCCATGACGTTACTCTTGTCCTCCACCATGTCTGCGGTCTCGAAGGTAATCTGAGTGGAGGCGCCTCCGAAGTCCAGAGCACCCACTGTGTCTCTGCCAGGACTAAGCCAATGCCCCACAAAGCCATACTAAGTGACAAAATAAAGAATGAGAAGGAAATTAAATGAGAGCCAGTTGGTCTTGAGAAACAATGAAAACAAACCAATGTTTCCTATTCATCATTCCTCAACATTGCCAACACTGCTTAACATTCATTCCTAAGTGTTCTTGAATGGCTCTGATGCGGACTCTGAAACTTCACCTTGATAAAGTTCTCTAACAGGTAGTTGACAGTGACCCAGCCATATGCCCCCTCCTCCTGTCCACTCAAGATGGTCGCTCCTCTGAAGTCGAAAGGATAAGTATGCAGCTTGCTGCCTAGTTCCTTCAGTATCTTCTCTGACTCTGTGGGGTTGGATATACTGTGGGAAAGAGAGAGGAAATAGGGACAGAACTAGACAATAATTTATATCAAAATGTTGTCATTATCCAAGTAAGTATAAAGCCATTCATTAATCATTCTAATGTGATAGCTCACATTATCCATGAATGGAAGATGCTATTATACTGTGTATCCAGTGGCGACCTGTCATTCAGGGCAGGTGGGGCAGAGTCCCATCTGTCTTGAGCCCCACATTTCTTTTTTGGGGGGCTTGCCTATTTTGCATGTTAATTTGGCATTAATACGTGTCACATTTCAGTTTGCAAACAATGTAAAAAAATAAATCATTGAATTCATAAAGCCGCTTTCTTGAGTAAGGCAGCTCCAAAATGCAGGTGTTTCAGCCTAGCTCAGTGCTTTCTGTGGTGGTGGGGCAGCCAGCGGAAAATACGGAGCGTAGGTGTTGGTAATGTTCTCTAGTTGCGCCGTGATTGGTTCAGTGTTCTGTCACTCATGGGGACACTAGTCACCGCCAAGTCTAAGGGTAGAGCTCGAAAATTCAAGCCCCTTGGGTGCTGCCATAGAGTTACATTAGAAGTGCCCATCCAAGAAGGCTCAAGGTCATTGTCCACAGATAAAATGACGTCAAATCATGTTATATCTACAGTAGCTTTGATTGGACTGATCATGTCAACATCATACTTTCAAAATCTTAGCTAGCAGTCATCATCATGAATCAAGTCCACAATCTACTGGCAAATCCTTTTTAATCCTTGTCATATGAAGAGAAATAATGAAGAGAAATTATAGATAAAACAAATCGGTGCTCATCGGCCATTGGACACAAACATTACACAACAAGTTGGAAATCGCAAATTCAACAATGAGTGGTTTGGAAGGTATCAGTGGCTAACTGCAAGCATTGCAAAGCAATCACTAGCCTGCTATTCAGTGGAGTGGCTGTGTGGTCCCAAGTCTGGGATTAAGGGTCTCTTTTCCAAGGTTAAAATGATAAACATTCAACATTGGCCATGCTGTCAATGAAGCATGATTTGTGCCGCGCTCAAAACAACTGTTAACTTGGAACTGCGAAATCTGAATTCAGTGTGTTCAAGACAAATGGGAACTCAGGAAAAAACTAGCTCAGACTGGGAAAATACGTTTTGAACAGTCATCCAACTCGGAATTGTAAATCGGGAACTTGGGCCTCTTTCTAGAGCTACGACCTGAAGATCACTGACGTCATCATGATTCAACCTTGTTTTTTTTCAGAGTTCCCAGTTATCTTGAAAGCACCATAAATCCAGAGAATGCCAGACTTTGATGACAAAGTTTGATGACAAAATCTGCCCACGAAGGACCGCCGCGCCACCTTCCTGTTCAAGTGAGCACAGCACAACAAGGTGAGTCCAAAAATGTCCTGTATGCCGCTGCATAAATGATGTAATATGCCAGGGAGGTATGTATACTGTAGCTAAGAAAGTAATACTAAGTGTATGTTGTGTAGTAAGCTGTTAGTAGCCCATGTGCCTCACCCTATTTTCCCCTGTTAATTTTGCCTAGTGTTCTGACTTGGTGGTGCACATGTAGCCTATAACCTGTTTTAGAGAAATGTAATCATTTTAATATTGTAAGAGCTTTCATTGTCTGCTTATATACCCCATTTATTTATCATACGGTTCTGACTTGGTGTACAGAGAGAACACTGTAAGAATGGCCCATGTTCTGAATTCTGTCGCTGTACATTTCAAAAGTGCTGAACAAATAGTTATATTGACTACGTCCGTCCTAGCTCGCTCATTAATGTCTTAATCGAAATTACGGATTGCCTCTTATCCGCTCGTCGTCCCCTTATGCCATAGTTTGTACATCTGAATTGTCAGTAGAAACCACATTTGTTTAAGCAAGTCAGCCTTATCAGCTATGTTTTTTTAATAGGCAGTAAATGAGGCTGAATGAACTGTTTCGCTGCCAGACAAGGCTCCGCTGATAGCCAGGTGTAGCAGTGCTAAGGTGTTGGGACAGCTTTATGTAGGCCCTAACAGTTTGTGGGCACCGTTATAGTGTAAGTAATGTATTGTTTAGTGTTGTGGCTTTGCTGGCATGCATCCTACATTGTTTTAGTCATGCTAAAATCGCCACTGTGTGTATCTGATCTGAAAGTACATTTAATGGTGTTTTGCCCACTCACTTCAGAAGCCTCATACCCGCTGTGGCTCCCAGATACACTGGGGTGAGGCGGTGTCTGGATTTGGGGATGTCTTTCAAAGCCTGTTCCAGACAGGGTTGCAGACTGCGCCCTGCACCCCCTCGCTCACCTGCATAGCTGGATACCCCTCCTCCTGGGTAGATATACAACAGAAAATAATAGAGTAGAATAGAAATCAGAAAATAAGTGCACGTGATTTCTGCCAATTTTGACTTGTGCCTAACCTTTTTTCTTTCATGTAAGAGAACGTGTATCTGAATGGATGGAATACAATTTCACAAGTGTTTCTATGGTAACCTGCTCAACTGAAACCAAACTTAAGTTATAGAGGAAGAAATGTAGAGGGCAACCAGCGTACATGGCATAAGAACAGGAACCTGACCACTCAGTTAAGAAACAGAATTACGCAAAAATAATTAGTGAAAGGTCACTTCTGTAATATGAATGTCTCTGACCGGTCATTCCTCAGGGAAACAGACTGAGTTCTCCATTGGAGAACAATTGAAGTGGAAGTTTCCAGAACACTCAAACACTGGATGAGTGCCAGCCTGTCTGGCTCTGATAGACACTACTCAATTCTAAATCCACTACTAGCCCTTACCCTAGGCATTTCATGTAGATTTGGAATGGATAGTTATGCGAAATATGGTAATAGCTCCAACTTTCCCTGAAATAGGCGAGGTGGATTTTGTGTGTGTCATATCAACTTATCCAATCTCTTCAGTTCTTCAGATTTAGTGGGTGTGTTTGGGGTTGATACCTAATTGTGTAGCAGCAAAAGCTCTCTATGCCCTCTTACCCTTAACATGACACTCGCTGTGCTGAGTGACAATGCCAGTGCCATTTTGTTTATCAGCTGGCCACTTGTAGATGTACATGGCAGTGTGGGACGAGCCAGCATCCAGGACTACTCCATACTGAAACAGACAGAACGGTTGGAAATGTCAGAGACACAGGCAAAATAGACATAAGCAACACACGTTTCAGAATTTGCCTGACAATACTACACTACTTTTTTATTTATTGTATGTCTTACACGTGTTGACATTTCAGTGCTTTTATTTTCTATTTTTGTGTTATTTCCCCTGCACAGTGAAAGGTTCCCACAGCAAAGTGTAAGTATCGCTGACCAACATCTGGTCCTTCAAAATGTTTTTCTCGTTAATACAATATGGCCACAAAAGGTCACCATAGTAACTGATGAGGACAGAAAGAAAGAAAGGATAAAAGTAACCAAAAGGGACAATAGAACATTTGCTGAATAAAAGAGGCATGGCTATCCTTTATTCTCTCTATATTTTCACCCTTTATTTTCTTGTCTTTCATCCCTTCCTTTTATGCTTCCCTTTTGAAGTTGGTTTAAAAAATGCTTTCCAGTGAGTGCTCTGAGGTTGGGTTTATTAGGCAAGATAGTGCATGTCAGAGGCACAGCATGTCTGTATCTGAACAAGTGTGCAGGCAAGGGGCATTGCACTGCCAAATTGCAGAAATGCTGGTTTCACTCATATCCAAGTTTCACTATCTGCCTGTGTCACGCCCTGGCCTTGAGAGGCCGGTCGTCTTTAGTTGGTTTGGTCAGGGCATGAGAATCTATGCTAGAAATTCTATGTTTATGTTCTAGGTATTGTATTTCTATGTTTGGCCGGGTGTGATTCCCAATCAGAGACAGCTGTCGCTCGTTGTCTCTGATTGGGGATCATACTTAAGTAGCCTGTTTGCCTACCTTAGTTGTGGGATCTTGTTCCGTGTTAGGCTTGTATGTGTTTAGTCTGAGGACCTCACGTTACGTTGTTTAGTTGTATGTTTATTTGAGTTAAATAAACATGTTCGCATACCATGCTGCACCTTGGTCTGACCCGTCTCTCAACGAGCGTGACAGCCTGTCTCTGACATGTCTTCATGTATAATTACATGTTAAATTTAATCTAACTTTTTAACTCCACATTATGCACATCCATAGTATAAATAATACTGCATTTGTGGTTTATTGTATTGTCTTTGTAATGGGAAATATACATAACCGGTCCGGGATGCTTTAGAGAGCATTGTTTCTACAGATTCCAAGAATGAACCGTATTCTACTGAATGGAGCATAAAATACACTGAACAAAAATATAAACACAACATGTAAACTGTTGGTCCCATGTTTCATGAGTTGAAATAAAATATCCCAGAAATGTTCCATATGCACAAAAACCTTATTTCTCTCAAATTCTGTGCACAAATTTCTTTACATCCCTATTAGTGATCATTTCTGCTTTGCCAAGATAATTAATCCACCTGACAGGTGTGGCATATCAAGAAGCTGATTAAACAGCATGATCATTACACAGGTGCACCTTGTGCTGGGGACAATAAAAGGCCACTCTAAAATGTGCAATTTTGTCGCACAACACAATGCCACAGATGTCTCAAGTTTTGAGGGAGCGTGCAATATGGGCATGCTGACTTCAGGACCAGCCACCTGGACAGCTGATGAAACTGTGGGTTTGCACAACCGAAGAATTTCTGCACAAACTGTCTCAGGGAAGCTCATCTGCGTGCTCGTCATCCTCACCAGGGTCTTGACATGACTGCAGTTCGGCATCGTAACCGACTTCAGTGGGAAAATGCTCACCTTCGATGGCCACTGGCAAGCTGGAGAAGTGTGCTCTTCATGAATGAATCCCGGTTTCAACTGTACCGGGCAGATGGCAGACAGCGTGTATGGCGTCGTGTGGGCAAGCGGTTTGCTGATGTCAACGTTGTGAACAGAGTGCCCCATGGTGGCGGGTGGGTTTTGGTATGGGCAGGCTTAAGCGACGGACAACGAACAGAATTGCATTTTATCTATGGCAATTTGAATGCACAGATACCGTGACGAGATCCTCATCTTTCAGCATGATAATGCACGGCCCCATGTCGCAAGAATCTGTAAACAATTCCTGAAAGCTGAACATTTCCCAGTTCTTCCATGGCATACATACTCATGAGACATGCCACCCATTGAGCATGTTTGGGCGTGTATGGCATCGTGTTTCATCTAGCGTCTTCTTGTTCCTGTGTACAACAGCGTGTTCCAGTGTCCGCCAATATCCAGCAACTTCGTACAGCCATTGAAGAGGAATGGGACAACATTTCACAGGCCACAATCAACAGCCTGATCAACTCTATGTGAAGGAGATGTGTCGTGCTGCATGAGGCAAATGGTGGTCACACCAGATACTGACTGGTCCACACCCCTACCTTTTTTTAAAGGTATCTGTGACCAACCGATGCATATCTGTATTCCCAGTCATGTGAAATCCATAGATTAGGGCCTGTATATCAGTAACATCTTTGAAATTGTTGCTTTTATACTTTTGTTCAGTGTAAGTCTTCAATTGAGACTATGTGCTGCAAAAATATGACAAACAATAGCTTGGATATTAATTGCAATTGTGATGCACTCCCTGCTGCAATGCATATCATCACCACTTTAGGAGTTCCACATGCTCCTTTGTGTTAAGAGGGAAAGCATCGTTAAACCCACATTCAAATCAAACAGTGGATTTTAAAAACACGGATTACATTGTGAGGAATAGCAAGTTGGTGGATGGACCCCTGATAAAAACGTTGGAATAACAGTTGGACTGTAGCTCTGGCTGGTTTCTCAGAGTGACCCCATAGTACAAAAACACAAAGCATATTGTTTACAAATATTATAGTAAACTAAATGCTATTATATCTTGTGTTGTTTGCGAAAATATTCAAAATAGGCCTATGTTTTCCTAGCCCCTATTATCGCATGCCTTTATAATAACATTATAACCAACATCTTTTCAGCTTGAAGTGAAGTCCTACAATACAGCTGTAGGCATATAGTCTACATAAAGTAACAACATTATTTGTAACAGCTTGGCACCAACTGGTGCTTTAATTAAACAACATGTGTAGTGATCAGTCTCTGCAATGATTAAGTAAGATTCTATAAAACAGTTATCACATCAGACCTAACGTTATTTTCCTCTAATTTTCTCTAGGCTATTTCGTGAAATGATTGGCCAAGCCACTCATCGACAGGTGTATGCAAATACGATCAGTACATTCATTTTCGCGCCCGTAAACATGAGAAAAGGTAACGAACGTTATTACCATGAATTGTGGAGGTTCCTTCACGTCGTCACTCGGGATGACGACCAGTAGAATCCCTGCTATTCCCAGTAGCAGGAACACGGCCGGGGCTATGACTTGACGGTACTGGGTACACATGAGGCTGCCCTGTCGCTTCTGACACATAGACCGACAGACGAGCCAAGTTGCTGTTGCCACAGCCGGTGCCAGCAAAAATAAGAATAACAGCGAACCCATGCATGAGTAAAGTGAAAGGCTTGTGTGGGAGAGAGTGCGGATGTGGGCTTGGCCAGATCCATTGTCCTATCAACACATGCCCTGAATATAAAAAATAAATAAAAAATAATAATAATTAACCCCCAGCGGTGGCAAACACACCAGTGATAAAACCTGAACTTACTCCGGAGAAAATATTATTTGATTGAATGACAGTGTTGAGTAGGATGAAAATCCTTAAGGGGACCAAATATAATTGTGTTTGGATACTCACTCAGATGGTGAGTAATATGTATCCAATGAGAATGCAAATTAAAACAGGTTATACACAATGTAATGTCTAGGCCTGCATCTGTTCTAGCTTGAAGCATAACGTGTACAGTAACCACCATAACAAACTAAAACTCTACATTTAGAAATAAAGTGAAATGTCAAACAAGGACCACTAGACCTAAGGTGTTCACTGTGAGTTGATGACATCATGTTGGTATTCACATTAGTCCTCATGTAACCTTTGTTCAGCTCAAGTGAAAACATCAGAACCATGTCCTAAAGACTAGAAGAATGCTTTCTTTTTACCCATCAATGTTCTTATCCACACTCCATTTTTTTTTGCCATTCACACCCATTACTGTTTGCTCTCTAAGAGACATTCAGGGGTAATATTAAATGCAGATTGTCAGCCACATCTGAAATGATGGTGTAACGATGCCCTGCAGTTGGTCTGAAGCTACAGATGTCTCCGCTGGTCATGATAGCCATAGAGCGAGAGTGAAGTCTGGAAGGACACACACAACACTGTGCCGCCATTTGATATTTGATCATATTAACCTACAGCAGGTCCACACACATTTAATAGAAACATGTTTCCTTTGAAAATACCATTAGGAAGAAGAAGACTATACGTCACCCTCTTGTGGCACAATATTGTCATCACAGCTTATTTGACGAATCAGGTACAATTGTGATGAATAAGAATATCAAGCTAATTTGGACAGATTTAGTTTTTTTGATCGATGACGCAAAAATTCTACTCTTGATTGGTACAAGTGTTTGCTCTGTACTTGATATCTCTATTGGTCAGGTTTTGCTGCCCTGAAAGAGTGGACTAATTCAAAATCAAGATCAATATAAATGCTAGACTTTTGAAAAATGTATGACCTTAAATCTTTCATCTGTACTATTTTACTGTCACTTTATTTACCTCCATTTGAAATGTTTATCTAATTTGAACCAGTGGAGGGTGCTACTCTCTCACAATTATATGTGAGGCAACCTACAGGCATACCCTGGTCTATGCTTTGAGAAAATTACCCAACTCTGGTTAATTCAACCACAATTGAACCAGCAGTAACCCACATTCCATGTCTATCTTCTTCATTGGTGTCCATGCTTCTTTCAACAGCAGAGATCATGAGTCTAATCATCCATCAATATAGCATGGCGACCTGGGTTAAAGGCAGCTGTCAGATCGATACAAATTAGGCCTATAATTCTGCTCATCTGCCTGCAGATGTCAAATGATACATTTTCAAAGGAGATTGATTTTCAAAAGAGGAATAGAATGTCACACCTCCCAGGGAGTCAGTGACCTCAGGTTGTGTGTTTGCTGAGGTTTAATTTTGATGAAGAGGAGCTGTGTTTTCTAGTCTGTCTTCAAAGGCTGAATGAATGTGTGATTAGATTGGCATAGGTAATCTATAAGGTCATTTAAAATTAGTTTCAAAGTATATACATTATGCTGTTTGATGTGTCCCAGAATGTCCAGCAGTACAGCAGAATCTATCCAAGCCTCCCCCGATGCTTTACTCTCCAGTGTGGCCAAGACAGTGTGTGGTGTGGCGTTCATGCCGAACTGTAGATGACACTGAAGCTGGTGACATGTACTGGAGTTGGGTGAGGGGTGAGATGCACGGGTGTTTGATTGCTTGAACAGAGCAGGGGGAAAACATAATACAAATGGCGGAGAGGTGAAGAGGTTAGGAACATAATTCTGAAATGCACAGATAAATCAGGAGTGTCCAGGCAGTCAGGCAAGGCCACTCCTCTCTCCTGCAGGGCCAGCTCTGGTCCAACCAAAAACCACCTGATGTTTCCTCTCTAAGAACAATACTGTCACTGTTCCATCCCCCGGGCCTGGTACCGGGTCCCTAAGGACTTACACAGGCTGCTGCTGCACATTGGAGGACCAGGGCACCGGGAGGGCATTCACACCTTGTTAAGTTTTACAACTTGTGCATTTGTCGATCCCAGTCCTCTATTGCCCCTGTGACTAAGGCAAGCCTTTGAAGTGACTTTCTCCACAGAGCAAGGTGATGGAGAAAGATTATCCCTTATGGATGTGAATGATGCAACATTGCCGTCATGCATACAGCATATTGGCAAGTGACACAGGCAGACAATATATACTATAGGAGACAATTGTTTTCTGCCACTTGAAAAGTCATAAGAAGAGACGGAAATTACACAACCAAGTGTAAGAAATCATGTCAATACTGTACAGTTTGACAAGCAGAATACATTTAAGTAAAACACAGATAGACAAAGGTAGTTTTATCAACCATAACAACTACGTTATGTCATTACGCTGACACTTTTATGAATAGTCCCTTATAAGTGATGCATACAGTAAGACAGGGAGCAGAACTAATGGAGCTATTGCATGCCACACATGTCAAGCCATGGAATCTTTGTGACTTCTAGAGGGCTCATCACTAAAGTCTACTAATCCATCTATTGCACGCTGGAATTTATAGTGAAAAAGTATTTCTATTTAATGCAAGTTCACAGTTTCCATGTAGGACATGTCAGTTGTGGCTTGCATGGATTGCTTCACTTTTGTTCTGAAATTCTTTCCCTTTTACTTGTACATGCAGCCTGGTCTCATAGACTAGACGTAAAATAGTAAAGGAAATCCAGCACATTTAAATTAGTATGATATGTTACATTTGGCATGGTTACATAAAACAGAAGGTTCCGTAATGCAAAAACCAAAAGAGGGTGGATGGGTGGGCGTATAATGCAGTGGAGGCTCCTCAGAGGAGGAAGGGGAGGACCATCCTCCTCAGTGAATTTCATAAAAATAAAAATGGTAAAACATTAAAAAAGTTATCCTTTTTAGATAAAACTATACTAAATATATTCACATGTCACCAAATAATTGATTAAAACACACTGTTTTGCAATGAAGGTCTACAGTAGCCTCAACAGCACTCTGTAGGGTTGCACCATGGTGTAGCCAGAGGACAGCTAGCTTCCGTCCTCCTCTTGGTACATTGACTTCAATACAAAACCTAGGAGGCTCTTGGTTCTCACCCCCTTCCATAGACTTACACAGTAATTATGACAACTTTTGAAGGACGTGCTCCAACCTATCAGAGCTCTTGCAGCATAAACTGACATGTTGTCCACCCAATCAAAGGATCAGAGAATGAATCTAGTACTGAAAGCATAAGCTACAGCTAGCTAGCACTGCAGTGCATAAAATGTGGTGAGTAGTTGAATCAAAGAGAGAGGAAGACAATAGTTGAACAGTTTTTAACAAATTAATTTCTTCAAAAAATGAAGGAGAAGCAAGAGAGAGAGAGTTTCACTTAGATAGCGAATGCAGCTAGCTAGTTTAGCCTATTCAAATCACCCAGCTCAAACAGAGGGATGCTATGTTAGCTAGCTGGCAATGACTATCCAACACAACACTGGAACTCTTCCAAGTCAAGGTAAGCTTTTGGTTTTATTAATTTATTTCCACTGGGGCCCACCGGTGTAAACGCTATACTGCTTAGTGACTGTAACATTACTGCATGATTGTAGGGGGTTTACTAACGCATTAGTTATTTTAGCTATGTTGACTAGGACGTTACTTTAGCTAATATGGTGACAACGATGTAGGCTGTGTGTAGCGGTTAGGTCACATACTGCTGATGTGTTGTGCATTGAAGTCCACAAACGAAGTGAACTGTGTTTACGCGTGATCAGGGGTGTATTCATTCCGCCGACTGTTGAAAAACGTTTCTTAAATGGAAGCAAACGGAACGAAACGGGGATAAACATACCTACATTTGTCCAATAGAAACTCTTGTTTGCAACTGTTGGACTAATGCCTATACACTAGATCAGCTAGATGCAGGCAAGAGTGTGCAAGGCGGTATTGAATGTGTTGCTGTCTGTCCATGTGTCACTGTCTGTCATCTCAAAATTTTCTCTCGACCTGTGTGCAGCTACGTTGTAAAACTTTCATTCATAGGCTAGGTTGTAAAAACCTCATGATGGGTATAGGGAAAATTTGAGTATCACGTAGTAGCCTAAACCTATCGATGTTACATTGAACTGGGTGAATGGAATATGAATGACAGTCATCCAATATGCTGTAATAGAAATAAGGCCATGCTCATAAAAACAATATCATCCTCCCTCATCATAAACGGCACTGACCGCCACTGTTATACTCATCACGAACAACTTTAGCATTTTAGCTAATTAGCAACTTTTCAACTACGTACAACTTTTTAGCTACTTTGCAACGACTTAGCATGTTAGCGAACCCTTCCCCTAACCTTAACCCTTTTAGCTAACCCTTTAACCTAACTCCTAACCTTAACCCTAAAGCCAAGCCAGCTAGCTAACCTTAGCATTAGCCACCTAGCCACGTAGCTAACGTTAACCACAACAAATTGGAATTCGTAAAGTATCATACATTTTGCAAATTTGTGCCATATTGTAGGTTTAGCTAATTCTGAACATATTGTACGTTTTGCAATTTATAACATATCATACGAATTTTAATTCTTAACATATCATGTGAAATGGATGATGGACATCCACAAATTAATACATACCATACGAAACGTAACCACAGGAGGCTGCTGAGGGGAGGACAGCTCATAATAATGTCTGGAACGGTGCAAATGGAATACATCCAACACATGGTTTCTATGTGTTTGATACCATTCCACCAATTCCACTCCAGCCATTACCACAAGACTATCCTCCCCAATTAATATGCCATCAACCTCCTGGGAATGTAACATATCATACTAAATGGAGTGTCTCGGATTTCCGTACAGAATAATACAAAATCCTCTGAGACCAGGTTGGTACATGATAGACTGTTGTAAATTGCATGAAGGAATGCCTATTCAGGTGATTAAAGGAGCAGAAAGCAGATTATATTTTAGAGTTTGGGGTACTTGGTATGTGAAGACTGACTTGAGCAGGGGGAAAAAAAAGTGAAACCCCAGCCATATAGGTGAAAGTATGAGCCTAAAAACACATAAGGCATCTTTAATCCTCCAGCACAAGGCCATCCTTTTACATGTTTTACTGTTATTTGTGTCAACCATTCATCACTCAGAAATAGAGGAGTTTGGAATGGTATCCTGATCAGGGCTCTAAAGTGCGACCATTTTGGTCGCATATGCTCCTAGATATTTTGCTGTGCGACCTGGCATTTTATTTTGGGAGCACCAGTGCGACCAGGAAAAAAAATCACCTAGATAATAATTGTTGTAATGATAGGCTTCACTGTGCAGTTGCTTCCCGAGTGCCCTAAAGAAAAATGTGAGCGCAGGTTAGTTCAATCCAAAATCTACATGTAAAGAATATTAAAGAATGCATTAGTGATTTGTATTTCTTGCAACTTTCTGAAGACGTAATGACATGGGAATGCCTCGGTCTACCACTTTGTGTAGCCAGTTAGCGATGCCCGAAACAGTCATTTCTAAAAGCTTTCCAATAAAACATAACAAGTGAAATGTTAACTGCAAAGTAGGCTTACCTGGCAGAATGATATGATGTCATATTTTGCAAACTCTGCTAATGTGCATGCAGTACAGAAACACTGCCAGCCATACACCAGTCTTTTGAGTTGCTCAATTGAAATTAAAGGGCAACTATACACTCCCAAAAATATTTTTTATGTTATTCCCCAGACCTCAGAAGTGGTCTCCTGATGAGGTTTAAGCATTGTTGTGGACTTTAACATCCACTTCTGTTGTTTTTCCATTCAAAACGTGTCATTTTGAGCATGAAAACCTGAACAATAAAATGGAGGGAAAATCTTTTTTTGTGTGTGTTTTTTTGTGTTATTATGGCAAATAAATGTATTGGCTGGTTAGAATTCTGAGTGGCTGGTAGATTTTTATATCTACCTGCCACAGTGGCTGGTGGACCAAAAAGTTAGTTTTTAGGCCCTCTTCATAAACCATGTCGTGGGTCATTCCAAAACCACTCACAGGCATTTATTTACACCTTGTTCAGTAATGTTACCTCATTAGCTAGCTAGCTAACAATCTGGTTACTTTACCAGTATATCTAAACATTTGGGGGCACAGAAAGAAAGGAAACGGGATAGCTTCTTTAGATCAATGATCATAGCAATGAATGAATGACTAACCTCTTGTAAGTCATCACTCCCAAACATGATGCTTTTAAAGAGACAGTGTAGAATTTTCAATGCAATGTAGGCAGTGCATTTACACAATGTAGAAACCTAATATTCAACAGATGACTTTGTAATTTAAATGACTGGTTTTTGTATCAACATTGTAGCTTTTTTAAATAAACAAATGTCTTTACAGAGTTAAATATTAGCTTCTAGAGCACAACATGTGCTTTATAAATAGCAATAATTAATATACAGTTCTTCAGAAAGTATTCAACCCCCTTGACTTTTTCCACATTTTGTTGTGTTACAGTCTGAATTAAACATTTATTAAAATGCGATTTTGTGTCACTGGCCTACACACAATACCACATAATGTCAAAGTAGAATTATGTTTTTAGACGTTTTTACAAATTAATACAAAATGAAAAGCTGAAATGTCTTGAGTCAATAAGTATTCAACCCCTTTGTTATGGCAAGCCTAAAAAAGTTCAGGAGTAAACAATTGCTTAGTTAACAAGTCACATAATAAGTTGCATGGACTCACTCTTTGTGCTATAAGAGTGTTTAACATGATTTTCAAACACAGATTCAACCACAATGACCAGGGAGGTTTTCCAATGCATCGCAATGAAGGGCACCTATTGGTAGATGGGTAAAAAAAAGCAGCCATTGAATATCCCTTTGAGCATGGTGAAGTTATTAATTACACTTTGGATGGTGTATCAATACACTCAGTCACTACAAAGATACAGGCCTCCTTCCTAACTCAGTTCCCGGAGAGGAAGGTAACCGCTCAGGGATTTCACCATGAGGCCAATGATAATTTTCAAACAGTTACATAATTGAATGGCTGTGATAGGAGAAAACTGAGGATGGATCAACAACATTGCAGTTACTCCACAATACTAACCTAAATGACAGAATGAAAAGAAGGATGCCTGTACAGAAAACAAATATTCCAAAACATGCATCCTGTTTACAATAAGACACTAAAGTAAAACTGCAAAGAAATTGCCAATGAAAGGAACTTAATGTCCTGAATGCAAAGTGTTATGCTTTCGGCAAATCCAACACAACACATCACTGAGTACTACTTCATATTTTCAAGAATGGTGGTGGCTGCATCATGTTATGGGTATGCTTGTCATCGGCAAGGACTAGGGAGTTTTTGGGGGGGGATAAAAAGAAACAGAATAGAGCTAAGCACATGCAAAATCCTAGAGGAAAACCTTTTTTCAGTCTGCTTTCAACCTTTTTTCAGTCTGCTTTCCAACAGACACTGGGAAACAAATGTACCTTTCAGCAGGACAATAACCTAAAACACAAGGCCAAAAATACATTTGAGTTGCTTACCAAGACAACATTGAATGTTCCCGAGTGGCCTAGTTACCGTTTTGACTTAAATTGGCTTGAAAATCTATGGCAAGACTAAAAAATGGCTGTCTAGCAATGATCAACAACAGACTTGACAGAGCTTGAATAATAAATACAAAAATAATGTGCAAATATTGTACAATCCAGGTGTGCAAAGCTCTTACCCAGAAAGACTCACAGCTGTAATCGCTGCCAAATGTGATTCTAACATGTATTGACTCAGGGGTATGAATACTTATGTAAATGAGATATTTCTGTATTTCATTTTCAAGACATTTGCAAAGATTTCTAAAAACATGTTTTCACTTTGTCATTATGGGATTTTGTGTGTAGATGGGTGAGATACAAATCAATGTAATTAATTTTGAATTCAGGCTGTAACACAACAAAATGTGAAATAAGTCAAGGGATATTAATACTTTCTGAAAGCACTGTTGGCCCAATATGCTATACTTCAATCAATGATAATAATACACATCTTCTGGTGCTCCTAGATTTTATGGTGTGCTTCTAACTGTTTTAAGTTGAGAGCACCAGTGCTCCCAGTGCTACCAATGAAAAATGTGAATTTAGAGCCCTGATCCTGGTCAAATTGGCCTCAGTAAAAAGAAAGTCTTTGAGACAGCATGACTGAAGGATTTTGAGGTGCTCCCGACAGGACAAGCCAACAGGATCAGGTTTCCCCTAGCTTGTTCTGGGAATGGAAGGCAAAAATTCCTGCTGTGTAAGCTAAAAGAAATCACTATAATTTAGGTAATTGTTTTTTCTTTTCTTTTGACATGGAAAGCAGGAGATGTTGGGGGGTAAGACAGGGGAGGGGAGCATACCTGAAACAGTGTTGTACCACCTTTCAATATGAATGACTTTTCCTGTGGGCTCTGAATTAGGGATTAAACCTTTTGAGCACACCTACTTTGTAGAACCTGAATGTGAAATAAAAGCAGCTATTGTCTGGGCATCGCTCACCCTCAGGGTCCTCACAGCAACCGGGCTTCCCAGCTACCTCACACACTCTCTCAGCCTGAACCGGCAATTAGCCGTCCAAATCAAACCCGGCGGTCAGGACTAATTGTTTGTAACAGGTCTTTGTTAAAGGCCATGCTGTTTCCCATTCAGGTCAACTCTCCGGCTCCTTGTGTGTCAGATTGGGAGGGCATCGTTCCACCCGGGAGATAAGCCCATTTTTTTATGCACCAAAGTAGACTTAATTTTCACCTTCCTTTCACGGTTCAGGTGCACTTGTGTATTGAGGCAGTTAGAATCTGTGGTGGGAGGGTTGGGTGAGGGATACAGTACCTCACAGGATGTCATTCATTGGCGGCTTCCTCCTTTGTTGGACGTTGTGTGAAAGGGTGTGGATTTGTGGGTTTCAAAAAATAATCCTGTATTCTTCTGTGTTCCTGACTCTGAAAACTGTTGAGACTTGAAATACATGTTTTCCACAAAGTCATTCCTTTGTCAATGTTTGATAAAAAGTAGTGTATGCAAATGTTGGTTCTTTGTTATTTTGCCAAAGGTTCTTTCAAGTAGTGTCTGTCCCACTTTCAAGCCAACACTTTATAGGCTCTGCATGGAATCGTAATTTCAAGCCATGTTTTCCACACTATCTGACACTAAGGCCGATAAGATAACATGATATGTTTTACATTCAACAACTGACACTTTTCAGACAGCGTAAACAGAAAAGTCTTATAGAGCTGTCTGTTGAATACATGATCAGTGCTACTGTGCTTTAGCTGGAAGAATGATTCCCTTGTCGAAATGGCATTACTCACTGTTCATGATGTCTTGACAAAGTCACTTGTCACTTGTCATTATTCTACTAAAGAATGTTTAAAATAATTCGACTGAAGCATGTTCTTAACCCTAGGATTGACATTATATGTCAAAACATTAAATGTGTTCACATCGTTCATAATCGTCATTTTGGTAGTATGTCGGCATGCATATTCATTTTTATCTGTATGATTTTCCACTGTCTCTAATAAATTATGCAGTTGACATATCCAGACTAAAATAATTGTTTTACTTTTGAATGCCATTTAACTAAACATGTGTTAAGGAGGGGTGGACATTTATCATAGCTCTTCCATGGCTGAAAATGTGTCAAAGTGATAGCTAGTGTAAAGACAAACATTGCTAGGGCGGGTCCCTGTGTCCCATTTCAAATGGCTGTCTGCAGCCTGTCTAAGAAGGTGCCCCTCAGATCAGATTCTGGTTTAATTGGAGTGTGACAGGGTACACTGGGAACTATGGGGGGCCCAGTGATGGGCAGGCAGAGTTTCCCCCTGCTGTGGACCCCTCTGTCCGCAGCTCAATCTGACAGCCCAACCCAGAGAGAGAGAGCGAGGGGGGGTGAAGAACAGAGGGAGTGGTGAGGGAGACATTTTCTCTGGAATGTTGGAAGCTATCAGAACTGACATGTAACCATAGCCATTCTCAAATCTCTGGCTTTATCTCTGTGCCTGTTGACTAGTCGTCCTGCATCTGTTGATATCTACCATCTGAACCCCAGCAGGACCTTGGAAAGAGGTGCCTCTCTCTGCCCTCTCTCTGCACCTACGCTGTTACTTTAACAAGAGGAAAAGATGGTTAGCTGTCTGTCACGTTAACAGAATGGTCCACTAGGCCCATCTGTAGTCATTATGGTGGCCTGTGTGCACATTCTTCTTTGGTTGGTTGATTGTAATGATGTAATTGTGTTATTGGAAAAGGGCCTATTCATTTTATTATTGATAAAGGATGATCTCTAATAGGGTAAACGGAACCTGATTCATGGTTTTTAATGGCTCCTAAATTTGTGTTTCTGTTGTGACAGGAATTTCTATAATCTTAGTCATATAAACGGGCCATTTACTTAGTATTCTCATCTACTTGAAGGGTGTGCCTAACCGTTCATTTTCATGTAGTACAGATGTTTGAGCCATTTTGCTACAGCAGGAAAAGAATCCTGCAGCAACAGGAAATGTGAATCATTATGTGGATTATAATTCATGGACATTTTTGTAGGGGTTGGTGCATTTTTCATAAGGGAACATCAAGTCAGAAATGTCAAAAAGGTAAATTACAAACTTTTTAAACCTCAAATACACTGCAAGTTTTAAATGTCCTGCATTGCAGGAAGGTTCCCCTACAACAGGGTGATCAAATTAAGATCCTACATCTGTAGTTGTACTTTCCATTGTTCATTATTCTTCACACATTGCTTGCAAAATTAAAGCACAATAAATGGACAGTGCTTCAACACAGGGATGCAAAACTCCAGTAACAGTTTTTTTTTGTTGTTGTCTTTTTCTTCTTCTTTTTTCTTTGTCTTTTTTCTTTAGGGGGTAGATCAGTAGTCTTAATGAACTAAGAACTCTGAGATTCATTGATGGTATTCTGTGTCTATTTTTGATGTGAAAGCGACTTCTGTGTTCCCAGCTTACTGAGGGGTCCGTCCTGTAGTGACTTGCTGGGAGAGAGGGCCTCAACGCTGGGTTGTGCAGGTGAGTGGAAACAGGAGCTGCACTTGTGTTTTTGTAAAGAGTTTAAGTGCTGTCTTTGGAAGTGTCCTGTTACGCTGCTCCTTAGGTGACCCTCTGACCCTCCCCCTGCATCAAAGCTAAGCCAATTACTTCCATTACTTTAGTGTGGCATTGTCAATGGAATCGTAAGCTATTGATTTGCTCTGCCTACTGAGATCTATATCTAAGCAGCAGACCATCTGAATGATTTTTTTTTATAAACTCCTGATATAAAAGGTTGTTTAATCTCATTTTTGTTTCTGTCATGACTATTAACCTCAACTGCCCCAGTTCGGGTAAAGACTTCCGAAGAATTGTAGATTCAATAAAAAAAATCCTACAATCATGCATGAAACATGTACTTTTGTTTATTATTAAGGAATGCTATTAATATTATTATTATTAATGTTGTTGATGTTTTTGGGGGTGGGGGGGGGGGGGGGGGGGGGGTTGGGGGTATTGTACAGAATTTGTATTCCCTCACTTCGAATGCAGAAATCCCAATGATGAGCAATAATGAGCTTGACTATAAAAATAAATGAAACTTTTACTAATGAGGTTGACACTGCCGCCTTTACACATGAAAGGACACACCTGCACCACCACACACACACATTCCCCCAACACACACACATTTCCCCAACACATACACATTCCCCCAACACACACACATTCCCCCAACACACACACATTCCCCCAACACACACATTCCCCCACCACACACACACATTCCCCCACCACACACACACATTCCCCCAACACACACACATTCCCCCAACACACACACACACATTCCCCCACCACACACACACATTCCCCCAACACACACTCTGGCAACGGCCTTCACAATCCTCTTTAAGGCCATGCGTCACCAGCCCTTGTTTGACTTTGCCATTATGTCTGTGAAATATGTGACTGACTGATAGAGGACTGACTGAGCACTCGTCCACAGCACTACAGACCAGTCAGGGGAAGCAGGCCTGCCCTGGGTTCAGAGATGCAGTGTTAGATTGGATGTGAAGAGGCCTTTGAGAGGGACATGGGCCTCAGAGTAAAGAGATGTGAGGAGAGATTGACGGGGGTCAACGGCAGCCCTCTCAGAGGTCACAGGCAGGTAAGACACAGCATGGCTGAGCGAGGACATCTTGGTTCTCACGGCAGTGACTGGTGGATTGACGTACAGCTCACAGTAGCATGTGACCTCTAGACAGGGATATCTCAGGGGTCAGTCTCAGATATGGTCTGATTTTCTCAGCTATTGTGACATTAAACTGCTTCAACTCAGCGGGCGAAGCTGGTGAAATAATGTCGTTACAACCAGATTACAACTAGAATTGTCTGGCTGTAATGACACCATTTCAACAAGTTTTGCCTGTTGGGAAGAGATCATTGGAGGTGATGAGTTAGGAGATAATGAGGGGATGTTGCTCATTGAACACACAGACAATTATTTGACGTAGAAAGGCTTTTCAAAAGCCTCAAAGCATCTCCATGAAAAAAGTGTCACCGGCCACATCATCATGATGATGCAAAACGCATCATATGATGCAAAACGCATCATCATTATGATGTAGCGGTGACACTTTGCTTCTTGAAAGTCCAATATCTTGAAAACTTAACTGCTGGCATGCAAAACATTTTGGGACTGTATCAACAGTGGAATAATGAAAAAAATACCAAAATATTTTAAGTCTACTGCCTTTATGTCTACTTCCTAGAGTCACAACAACAGAGAGAGAATAGCCTTTTACTCCTGTGGCAACTGAGTCATGGAAGTGTGATTGAAATACCAGGCATGCTGTTGTGTCACAGCCTGGTTTGGGTGTCGCCAGTCAGGGAGTTGTAGGGCACCACTTGTCTTGCCGGTGGGGGTGGGCCCAGGGTGAGAGAAAATAGAAAATGGAAAATTCCTGTGTGAAGTGCAGTCGTTGGTGATCAGGTGTGAACTGCAGAGCAGAGATCAGAGGACTGAGGGGTGGAGGGAGCAGACAGCTGCTCCAGACCCAGTCAGCCCTCCACCACTCCACACACCAGCTGGGGTTGGGGCCCACAGTCAGGCAGCTACTGGAGGGCTCAGGGCAAGGGGAGGCAAGGCAGCAGATGGAAAAATGCAAGGCGGGGAACCTCAGTCATCTGCCTATACTTGCACATTCATATTTGCAGAATGTGAGGTTTTGAATATGTCTGATCAATAAATGAAGTGATTTCCGTTCGTAAAAAGCTTGTTCATGAACCATCATAGCATGCTCCACATAAAAATGCATCAGCATGATTGTCTATCTGCAAAGTGACAAACAAATTGCAATCAAATCAATTTTTTTATTGACTAGATTGAGTGACTAACTACACGTACATTATGTCCTGTTCTATACAGGAAGTTGTTGAGACCAGTGTAGGCTGCTGATGGAAGGACGACTCATAATTATGTCTGGAACGGCGCAAATGGAATGGCATCAAACACCTGGAAACCATGTGTTTGATGTATTTGATACCATTCCACCAATTCCGCTCCAGCCATTCCCACAAGCCCATTCTCCCCAATTAAGGTGCCAACAACCTCCTGTGGTTGAGACGCACAACATTTTATGTGCAATCACTGGCTGATGACAGCTTGTTAAACTGTATCCAGGGGTAGAATATTCAACACTCCCCCCATGATATTTGGCCCCGGCTGTTTGGAATGTATCAACAAGTTCACAAATCATGATGTCAAAAAAGCAGATGCATGTTTTGCTTAGTTGTTTCACATTTATCATTTGCACAAGGTACAACAACCAGTAAGGTGAAGGGGGACCTATAATTCAGAATCTATAGAATCTATATTTTGCAACAACAAAAAAATTCATTCAAATGTACAATATTAAATTATATGTTGTTGCTGAGGGGCTCGAGCAGGGTTGCACAGCTCAGGTCCTCAAGGGCTATTGCTGCTGTCAGCTGACTTTCATGGTTGCCAAGGCCTTATTTACACCTAGGCAACCAGGTGTGTGTATTACAGTCAACTAGTGACAAAGTTGATCAATTAGTCACAGTTTATTAATTGTATTATCAGCAGTCGATCCCTCTCCCTCTCCATGATGAACTATTTTCATCATAATTGGATGTGCACAAAAAGTCCTTGTGCTTTTAAAACAAAGGACATGGTTTATTTTGAAAACATCATTTCTGTTCTAATGTTTTATTGCTAAAGGAATCAACTACCTATGCTAAATGTGAACTAGTATCCCTCTGCTACAAAAAGACTGGGGGTGAACTTCTAAAGAATCCCCCTTCTAAAAATCCTCAGGGAATATACTCAGCAATTCATTGTTTTGACTACAAGGCCCAGTGACATCAGTGACATATGTATGAAGTCTTGCTGTCAACTGATGAGAGAATAATAAAAAAAAAAGCCTATCAGTGAGTTCTTGAAACCCCAAACCAGTCAAATATAATGGCTTAATGTGTCCTCGGGGAGCAGGAGGTCACATGTTTCTGGATGCATAATTTCTAATAAATTGCTATTTTTCTAGTGCCAGTGTTCCAAGGTCACATTGTTTGCATTCTTTTTTTGTTGCTGCGGTCTCTCATCTCCAAAGACTGTTTGAGACATGAGATGTGAGCAGTCCTGGATTTGGAGCCCCAAAAAAGCTGTTGAATAATACATTTGATCATTTAGATTTGTAATGACTCATGGTTTCCCTGAGTTTCCCAAAATATCCATAAATTATGTCTGTGAACGAGGGACAACCGCAAAGCATCTTCATAAAAATGGATGCAATTTTCATACACAGACTTCAAGGTTCTCTCTTGTGAGTGTATTGGAACAGCTCCTACCGATACTGTGTTGACAATAACTTGATCAAATTTAACAATGTATTTTTTCTAAATGTTGGACCAAGAGGTGGCACCACAGGTTCAAAAGTGGAATGGCAAAATTCGTCCGTGTATTTTCTGGGGCCTGGAGTTGTTCCTGATCTCATGACCTGATCAGGTAAAATTCTGGGTCTTATTCGTAGGCTATGAGAAAATATTATTATTATAGATAGCTTCCTTTTCATCTGTGCTATGACTATAGGGCTGGGGGTTTTCTTGTCGGGTCATGCGAATTGGAAACACTCCTGGCCTGGTGGATCAAACCCTTTCAAACTACCACAAACCTTCATATTATTCATTCTGAATCTGATATCAAAAGAGCCAGACACAACAACTTCAATGGACAAGTATACTCTGTAGTTTTGTGAACTACCATAGCACGGCGGGCTGAGCGTTATGCAAAGAATGGTTACAATGTCTTTAAATATAAATGTCACTCCATACACACACAATGTTAAGCAGTGGACTTTGAAAAATTTAAAAGACTGACAGGTTTCAATGTAGAAAAGTATTTTAATTTTATGAAACGTATCATTTGTTCATCTGATTACAGTGCTCTTTTGCAATTATTAATTCTGTAAGTGTTATGTAAGGCAGGGTTACATTTAAGACTATACACAGTAGTAACAAAGTTTTTTTAATGTGTAAGTCAAAACCATTTTTCAATCATTAAATCAACTACTTTCAACAAAACTTTGGTTTTAGAAGTAGGGGGGACACATATTTGTATTATTATTTAAAAAAATATCCAGTCCAATAAACACACCAAACAGCCTACCCGACCGCTCAGAGGCGTCCGCATGGTCCTAAAGCACACCGTCACCTCGTTTTCTATCACATTCAAATGATAAAACTGGGGGGGGGGGACAAAAATGCTATTTCAGAATATGGGGGGGGGGGGGGGGGGGGGGGACGGACTTGTCCCCCCGTCTCCAGGGAAAGTTGCACCCCTGACTTTCACCAATTTCATTGAAAATATCCCCCTTTTCATGAAGTAGATTTTATTGAATGTGGCTCATTCTATTGCACTCTATTCTAACCAAACCTGCATTACCAGTTCATATCAATAGGTGTCAATATGCACTAGCTAGTCAAAAAAGGCGGTCGCCATGGCTGCCTGTCTCTGTTTTGTGAAAGTTATGGTGGTGCATGAATCCATCAATTATCTCTTTCTGCATTAGCCATCCATCTGTTATATTTGGACAAACGTGTTCTTGTCTGTGTAGACTGGTCTGCGGTGGAATTTGTAGGTTTTTTACTTTTAAGACAGTGAAATATGTGCTACAAACATTTGTGAATAATCACCAGCAGTGGAAATAAAATAATATGCAAATGAACATTATTGGACTAACAAACTGGCTGACTAACCTTTTTTTTTTTTTTGGCCTTGGGTAGCAGCAGCAGATCATTTCATATTCTTTATCCTGTGCCAAACACATTTATTCAGTGAATCTAAATGATTAATGTTAGCTGCTGGCTGCATGATTGCATCAACCTAGATAGCTCATGTTAGCTAGCTAACTAGCTATCTAGCCAGGCTACTCTAAAGCTAACGTTAGTAGTTTTTCTAGTTAGCTATAGATTGGATCATTCTAGATTGTTTTAGAGGACGACTAAACTGCTTTTATTAACCGTTTTTATTAACACATACCTTGTTTTCCATGAACATTTGTGTTTGCTCTCTTATGAGGCAGGCAAGCATGGTTGTCACTAGTTACCACAGCCACAAAGTGAAAATAAATTATATCTTAAAAAGTCATGAAAACAACAATTTGCTTTTTGGTCTTGATTTAAGGTTAGGGTTAGGCATAAGGTTAGCAGTGTGGTTAAGATTATGGTTAAGGTTAGGTTTAAAATCCGATTTTTATAAAATAAATTGTAGAAATAGGCGGGGATTAGCCATTTGTGGCTGTGGTAACTAGTGAGACCGGCAACCAGGCAGGCAGGAGAGTAGGGTTTCCACTAGATAACACAGACACAAAGTCAGATTCCACCAGACCTGAGAAGGGCGATATGGAGAACTAAAAGTAGGAAGAAGTGGGAGTTTTGTTTGTTTTGGCAATGTACTATTTTTATTAGGGTGGATTGTTAGAATCACTATTAAGTAGGGATTTTTTGGTTTTGGTTTTGGTTTTGGTTTCAAACCGTCCAGTTGGTGGCGGCAATACAGCTTGTTGATGTAGTCCGCCATAAAACCCACAGAAGAAGAAGAAGATTCCACAGACCGGAGAGGAGTGTGAGCGAAGAAAGAAATCAAGTCAAACAAAAAGGTGCTGCTGGTGCAACCAAATAGTTGTTGAGAGGCATGGTTGATGAGGCTCTGTAGGCTATAGCTAAGAGACCACTGTGACTAACAAGTGAATCCACCTGTCGCAGCGAGCGTGGGGGGTTACCGTGTGAAATCCCAGGGACATAGTTGTATTCACTAGACAAAAACAGAGGCAAACGGGCTGAAATTGGGGGAGGTATTATTTCAACTTGTCCAATAAGAAAGGCCTGATTTTTTTTCCCATTGCAAAGCGTTTTTCTATGACGTGAACTAATGAATTTGATAAAGGCCTTCGGTTTTCGGTGCTGCTGCTTTGAAAGTGGTGTGGCGCCTCCGCACCAGATTGAAAAGTACTGGGGCAAATGATGTCTCGCCACACGTTTTCCGGCGGCTCTGGCTGGACATTAAAAGCACTTGATCTATGCCACATTAACAACAGTGACTATCTTCAGAAAGTGATATGGCTTCAACGTGACCTTGTGCCTAACCCTGTTACACATGTGCCTTGAGCATGTTCATTGCTCAGTGACATTTTGCTCCTTAAAAATAACACGGATGCTCTGACGCCATCGGCAGGCCAGTCTGATTCCAACCATTTGAATTGGACAGCGTCCAGCTATTTTCATTGCCTCTGTGAATCGCTCTTGTCTGAGTCACTCTAATAGTTTTGAAGGCTGACATGTTACCAGCTTCTTGGCCTCATCAGATGAAGCGGTCAAACCCTGTCTGCAACTGGCGGGTGTTAATCGTGGATCAACAACTCGGGTTTCACCTGTAGAGCATCCCAGTGGTCTTGGACTTCCCACCGTCTATAGTCTCCTTGCTAGTGTTTTCATTATTACACAAAGATACACTTTAGTTACATCAAATGGAAAATGTATTATATAGATATACTTTTTTTTTTATTATATGGTGTTTTGACTAGGCCTATACTTTCTCTTCCCATACTAGCAAATGCACTTACTCTGATAAATCAGCATATCATCTATTTTTGTTGTGCTGGCAATAAGTGTGGTCCCATTCAAATTGTGTGTTTGTGTGTTGTAGGCCAAGGCTCATTACAGATAAAGGGGGTGGGGAAACTAGTTCAAATTTATAGCCTGTCTCAGCTGTGTCAAATTTGGCAAACTCAAATGGTCAGCTTGCAAATGGTTGGGGTATACTTAGGGGTCAGAGGCCTTTCTAATAACTGCAAATCTGTACATTTTTAGCACTCTACATGTATAAATGAAAAAGTGTGATTAATGTAATTAGATTTCAGGTATGTTACATGTTGATACATTTGTACACATTTGTCATCATTTACCCCCTCACGTCTGAGTATGACACTTCTAGAAAGTCCACTCTGACATAACATTCCATAAGAGGCAAATATGTACGTTCTGTCTTCATACAGAGTGATGGTGAGTGCCCTCCTATGAGTCTATGGAGCCCTCTCACCAGAGCACTGCTGAGTGACCTACTAGCAGGCGTTTGGGTGGCATGAATGGAGGTGCCCCACTGCTGTGCAGAAATCCACATGGGGAAGCAACAGGGATATTCTCCAAGCTCATCCTTTGAAACAATCAGAGTTTTTATTATTCATAAAGAGGACCACCCACTTTCTAAACCTTCGCCTCTATTTTTGCAGGGTCAGAAAAGAGTGACCAGTTGTTCTTTATGGCGGAGATCTTTACGATGTGGTTGGAGCTGTTGGGAGACCACCAATCGTCCTTTCACTTGTTACTGGAGGTACAGCAGCTCTGAAGTATACTGGATAAAGATTGTCATGTGTTGACAAAGTTACTCAATATAATAATTACATGTAGTGATACTGTATAGTGAGGTTTTAAAGCTGTCCATTACTTTATGCAGGAAGCCTTTGGTCAACTGGTGGCAAAATATGAATTGATTTGAGGTAGGTAAAAAACATTGCCATTGCATAACATGAGGAATAACTTTTTCAGGTTGTAATATACATTTACAATCACATACAGTTGAAGTCGGAAGTTTACATACACCTTAGCCAAATACATTTAAACTCAGTTTTTCACAATTCCTGACATTTAATCCTAGTAAAAACTCCCTGTCTTAGGTCAGTTAGAATCACCACTTTATTTTAAGAATGTGAAATGTCAGAATAATAGTAGAGAGAATGATTTATTTCAGCTTTTATTTTTTTCATCACATTCCCAGTGGGTCAGAAGTTTACATACACTCAATTAGTGTTTGGTAGCATTGCCTTTAAATTGTTTAACTTGGGTCAAACGTTTCGGGTAGGCTTCCACAAGCTTCCCACAATAAGTTGGGTGAATTTTGGCCCATTCCTCCTGACAGAGCTGGTGTAACTGAGTCAAGTGTGTAGGCCTCCTTGCTCACACACGCTTTTTCAGTTCTGCCCACAAATGTTCTATAGGATTGAGGTCAGGGCTTCGTGATGGCCACTCCAATACCTTGATTTTGTTGTCCTTAAGCCATTTTTCCACAACCTTGGAAGTATGCTTGGGGTCATTGTCCATTTGGAAGACCCATTTGCGACCAAGCTTTAACTTCTTGACTGATGTCTTGAGATGTTGCTTCAATATATCCACATAATTTTCCTTCCTCATGATGCAATCTATTTTGTGAAGTGCACCAGTCCCTCCTGCAGCAAAGCACCCCCACAGCATGATGCTGCCACCCCCGTGCTTCACGGTTGGGATGGTGTTATTCGGCTTGCAAGTTACCTCCTTTTTCCTCCAAACATAACGGTGGTCATTATGGCCAAACAGTTCTATTTTTGTTTCATCAGACCAGAGGACATTTCTCCAAAAAGTACGATATTTGTCCCCATGTGCAGTTGCAAACCGTAGTCTGGCTTTTTTATGGCAGTTTGGAGCAGTGGCTTCTTCCTTGCTGAGCGGCCTTTCAGGTTATGTCGATATAGGACTCGTTTTACTGTGGATATAGATACTTTTGTACCTGTTTCCTCCAGCATCTTCACAAGGTCCTTTGCTGTTGTTCTGGGATTGATTTGCACTTTTCGCACCAAAGTACGTTCATCTCTAGGAGACAGAACACGTCTCCTTCCTGAGCGGTATGACGGCTGCGTGGTCCCATGGTGTTTATACTTGTGTACTATTGTTTGTACAGATGAACGTGGTACCTTCAGGCATTTGGAAATTGCTCCCAATGATGAACCAGGCTTGTGGAGGTCTACAATTGTTTTTCTGAGGGCTTGGCTGATTTATTTTGATTTTCCCATGATGTCAAGCAAAGAGGCACTGTTTGAAGGTAGGCCTTGAAATACATCCACAGGTACACCTCCAATTGACTCAAATGATGTAAATTAGCCTATCAGAAGCTTCTAAAGCCATTACATAATTTTCTGGAATTTTCCAAGCTGTTTAAAGGCACGGTCAACTTAGTGTATGTAAACTTCTTACCCACTGGAATTGTGATACAGTGAATTATAAGTGAAATACTCTGTCTGTAAACAATTGTTGGAAAAATGACTTGTGTCATGCACAAAGTAGATGTCCTAACCGACTTGCCAAAACTATAGTTTGTTAACAAGAAATGTGTGGAGTGGTTGAAAAACGAGTTTTAATGACTCCAACCTAAGTGTATGTAAACTTCCGACTTCAACCGTATATGATCAGTTTCACATTGAAGCATGTCAGATCTCTCTGTCCACCTGTCATGGGTTTCTGCAGTGTTTTTTAAATTTAAAAAGTCACCCTCTCTCCCTCATGAGGTTCAAAGGAGGCTCAAAGGAGTGTTAGTGTTTTTTTGGACCAGGAAAAATTCTATACCTTTTCTGTGGGTGGCTCTAGGTGCCTGCTTTTCATTGAATGTCCGGTTATTTCCATCACAGCTTTAGCGGCAGTAAAGCTAGTGGAGACACGAATAAATAAGATCAGGTTGCAAGGCCTCAGATCTCACCGTCACTTTGTAAACTGAAGTGTGTGTGTGTGTGTGTGTGGGGGGGGGGGGGGAGTAGACGAGAAGCATTTCATGAGGCCACATCTCTTTTTTTCTATGTACATCCCACTCCCCAAAAAAAATTCTGACACCCAAGCAAGGCAGCCTGCTGGAGATGAATTCCACAGTGATGAGGCTAGCTACTGCAAAAGCTCTCTCTCCCCACAGCCCCCCCCCCCCCCCCCCCCCCAACATTTCTTCTAGTTAGCTCCTATAATTGGAGTCTAGTCACAAGAGCTAAACATCCCACGTTGCCATGTTTCTACGTATAGCAATATGTAACACCCCTTGTGACACTCCTTTTGAACTACGGTCATATTCATCATATTATTGCCCCGTTGCCCCGTATTGCCCCGTATTGCCCCGTATAGAAATAAAAAAGACTATAGGTAATTAGATATGAATAATAAATTATGGCAATGTCTTCAAAACTACATGTGATGAGCAACCGTAAATGTGCATTTTATGTGTGAAAGGTCAATTGGTAGGGTGGAGTGGTAGTGGAGGTGTGTGTGTGGGGGGGGGGTGCTCTGGCTAAGTGGGTAAGCTTGAAGTGGTGTTTACTGGTTTGAGATGCTTTAAAAATAGTATATTTTAATTGTCCAAGCAGACTACGCTGAAGACAGGATCAAATATCCACAGATGCCTGGCAAACATTCTTTGAAGAAGCAAATAGGTTTTCCAGGTGATGTGGTGTCTATTACTGCTGCATAAGAAATTGTGGTTTATTTTTGTATTGCTGTATGTGCATCTATATGTATACATACAAATGTGTTTTAAGCATGTTTCCTTACTCTCAAATTATGAATGTTACCTTGCTTACCTGCCTCTTGCTCGTTTTTGCTTTGTTTTTACTAAAAAACAAACATTGGTTGTTGTCAAATTATGCCAGAGACTACAGTTTGGGCAACACAACTTGATGGATGGACTGACTGACAGCGTTTAAGAAGTGACATTAACTAGTGGAATCATTGCTACAAAGTCTGTCAGTGGCTACAAATGCCTGTCACCCATTGGGCAGAATGAGTTGTCAGAGATGCTTAACTGCTGTATTTTACAACTTTGCTGGCTGGTCAAGAGCGCCAGTGATGTGAAGGAGTGGAAGATGTAAGCACTGGGCTTGCTAAATCCTTGCACAGAGCTCACATTACACAATGTTGTGTTTGAATGGACTATTTTATGGTGAAATGTATAATAAACTATAACAGTGCAAGGTTTTCCATGTGTGTAACTTGTCTCTTGCAAACTGTGCTGCTAGGCCTAAGAATTGTTTTGTCAATGTGCTGTATTGGATATCAGTGTAACTAAAGAAAAAAGTTATAACATAATTTAAGATAACATTAACTACAAAATCAAAACAAAGTTTATTGGTCGAGTACACAGTTAAGTACACAGTCTAGCAGGTGTTATAGTGGGTGCAGCAACATGCTTGTGTTACTAGCACCTAACAGTGCAGTTAAATGTCAAACAAGTACACAAATAATAAATAATCAAAAAGTAGAAACAAGAAATCAAGAATGTCAGAATTAATCCAATTAACAAACCAAATAGCACTGTAGATTATCAGTAATCCAAATGCAATGTATGCACATATACACCCAAAATATATACTAAGAAGGATATATGTACAGCAGTAGGCCTAGATATATTATAGTGAGCTATGGCGTGTATAAAAAATGCAATGTACAGTATTAGAATGAGCTATGTGAATAATACAGTATATGAATGCACAGTGTGAAAAACAGCTAATGCACTGAAACAATAAATGATGCAACTATCATAATCTCTGAGACAAATAATTTGACACTGGTGTAGGCCTAGACAAAAATAGACCTCCATTCAATGAATGCCAGTTTAACCAGCGGAAAATAAGCATCCTGTTAACATCAGTTAGTCATCAATTAGTGATGTTGATTAGGCTACTACACAAAGCCTATTGTTAAAATGATTTGTTTTAGCCGTAAACCGCTCAACGAGAGAGAATGGAGAAAGCAATGGAGTATTTTACACCTCATTGCCACACCCCTTCAAGTGAGATTAGGCTACTCACTTTTAACAGTGATTAATTATGATCTAAATGCATTATAACATAGTCGATAACTTGCATTTACATCCGTCATGAAAGAGAAGAGAGAGAGAAAGAGAGTGAGAGAGCGAGCGAGCGCAAGAGATGAAAAACAGGATATATTTCATAAAATAAGAAAATAAAAACAGATGATGTACATGCTGATATGCATAAGGCATGTTGGTTAATTTGCCGTGAATGCCTAATATTGTGCTTAATACATACCCAACGTGAATTACATTATCATCTGTAGGCCTACCCGGGAGCTACAAAACTTTTAGCCCCTTGTTTTTTTTTTTTTTTTTTTTTACAGGCCACTGTGCCCTGCCCACCCACAATACAAAACCTCCGACAACCAGCTCATGGGAGGGACCTGCCTTTCAACATTTAAACACTGCCCAGCAAAAGGCCAAGACGCGCTATGAGTAAGAGGGCTTTTTAAACCTGGAATTACTTGAGGCTACATTGCGCTACGTATGGGGGACAATATTTTCTCTTGGAATAAACATCCAAATGACAATAGTTAGGGCCTAATAGTTTTTTCCACTGGACTTGTATGATGGGTCTCGGTGACTATTTTGGTTGCATACTTTTTGGATACTCTCAGGAAGACCTTCACACTTCAACACACCTGCTGTAATTGGAGTATAGGCCTACCATTTTCCTCATATGCGTACCATGATGTGTTTCTCCTATAAACTTTGAAGAAGGTGTTTCACATCTGAAAGTTGGTGTGTGAATGGAATAAAACTCATAAACTAACAAGGGACACAGACTGGACAGGTCAAGCGCATTACTTGAGGCTACATTCTGTTGGATTACTTTGGATCTGTTGGTCTCTTGCTCTCCGTGAAGAAATACATTTGCAATTGGATGAAATAACAAGAGAATGTATGGAATAAATCAGCGCTGTATTTACATGTAAGAATATTTACCTTTTGAAACATCCTTATCGAAAAACATTTGATTGTTGGTGATGTTTTATTTATTGTGATTTCGTTTCGCAGATCTTTTCATTTATTCGTGCTGTGGTGCCATGCTCAGGTAAACCCTCTTTCAATGTTCCGTGCAGATAGTTTAGACAAATTATTATTAATAGGCATTTGATGATAAATGTCATATTTGAAATGTCTTGATTTGCTTGTTATTTTTAAGTGGGCAGCTTGCCTCTGAATGCATTTATTATAGGCCTAATGCAACACAATATTTGATAACATGCTTTTTTTAACCAAATAATTTACAATCCCAGATTTTGTATTTTTTGGATTCTGTTATTCAGTGAATCTCTGGAGTCAGGCAGTGGTTGGCTTGTTTTAGAAAACATTTCAATTAGAGGTTAGAAGAAAATCCTATAAGTGATGTATTTTTCCCTTTGCATAAAAAGGGGGAGAATCATCCGTCTCCTAATTTTAACCAGTATGTGAGGGAGCAGGGCGCAGTGACAGACCAGTTTAGCCGGCGACAGGTCAGGGTTTACCAACTATACAGCCGGACCAGCGGGAAGCACGTCCAGATACAGGGCAAGAGGGTCACCGCTACTGCTGAGGACGGCAACAATTACGGTAAGTTGTTCTCTTCCCATGAGGGCCATGACACAATGTTGGCTAAATCTGGATAAAAAAGTATTTGTTTTCAACCAGTCGGACGCATGCATGCAAGGCTTATTAATAGTTTTTGATGACGACTGCATTTGCAATATGCTGTCTGTCTATGAAGAGGTCTGCAGCCTAGGCAAGGCCTACATGCCCAGCTAATGCTAGCCCCACCCTCTGTATGGGGCTGTATGGTAATTTAGCCAACCTACAGTATCTAAATCTCGTCTGGCGAATCAGGCCAAGTCTTTTGTCCAAGTCCAATACACATTCCTGTTGTTAGCCCTAATTAACCAGAGGGAGTAAATCAATGGACCAATAGGACAAATGCAATTGGTATTTGTGTATTCCACCTACATTACTTTTGTCTTCAAACATGCATAATAACACTTAATTAATCATATCAATGGCTTGTTAATGTCTCAAAACCCGAAACCCATAATATCTCACATCATAGGCTGTTGAGATCTTCTCTCTTCAATATGTTGTTTGTAGGCCAGTTAGGGCAGCTTATTGCTGGCTTCCTACAGTTTTGAATTTTCATTCCACTTCCATATAAGAATTTTAATATGATATAAGGAGTGTCCAAAATATACTTATATAGTTAATTGACATACTGGATTTATCACACCATTGTTGTATTTTCATATGGATATGTGTGTGTGGTAGCACGTCTCTTTGTAGAAACGGACACCTTTGGGAGTCGGGTTCGGATCAAAGGTGCAGAGAGTGGACGTTACCTCTGTATGAACCGGAAGGGGAAACTGGTTGGAAAGGTATAATATCAAATCCACATCACTTTCAAAGTTGAGCTTGCTTGTTTCGTAGTTATATGGTAATTGTTATGTAACTGTGATTGTACATTCTTTAAGTGAAGTTTTCTTTCAACAAATAGAAAAATAGTTTGAAGAGTTGGGTGAAATAGTGAAACTGCAATAAAAGGGATATATTTACTAACCAGTTTTCTCCCTGTCATATGGCAGACGTATTTGGCTCATATTGTGTTATAATGACACTTGTTTGTAATGTCATTCGTTAGCCTGGATAGGGTCGGTGATGGGGAGACAACCCAACATATATTTCCAACTGTAGCAGATGTACAGTTGCAAGGCATGGGATAAACTCTCCTCATACACTTTGGTGGTTGGTCAGAAGTCAACCCTCCACTTCCTTCATGGAAATGGAAAATATGTATTCAGTGTTGTCTGCTTGCCATGAGAAGTAAAGGGTCTCATCTCTCAACATCTTTTCGGGGTGTTGAAAGACTAGGTTCTAGTTTCATCTAGTGAATAAATAAGTACAGCTGAAGGCTGTAGCTTTCTGGCGGTTCCTGTCCTTTGGAAACCTGAGGTTTGAGAGGAATAGTTTGTTAATACTTCTCACAACTCCTACAATATAGTTATTGTGGTGTGGTTTAGATATGTATTTAATTTTTCATACATCATTCACTGTTCATAGTTTATTGTTTTGAAATGGAGGAGGCTGTACTGATACGGCATCTTCATTGTAGTTTTTATGAAACCGTCAGAAAATGTAGATACAATGGATTTGAGCTTGTCTTGTACACATTGTTTGCATTAGTTTGATGGTGATACAACTCAAGTAAACATCATAACAGTAAACTAGTCTGTTCCGGTGTTTCAAGAGAACATTGAAGTATTCCAAAATAATAGCAATGTAGTTCAGAGGGACATACTTTAATTAACCTATCCAGATGTTGTTGTTTTGATCTATATGCCTTCTAGTAGTGGCACTCTGACTTTAAGTCTTTCCTCTCTCTCATCCTCTCAACAGCCAAATGGAAGAAGCAGGGATTGTATCTTCACAGAGATTGTTCTGGAGAACAATTACACTGCCTTCCAGAATGCCAAGTATGAGGGCTGGTATGTGGCTTTCACCAGGAAAGGGAGACCCATCAAAGCCTCAAAGACGAGGGAGAACCAGAGAGAGGTCCATTTCATCAAGAGGCTACACAAGGGCCCACTACCTTTCCCCAACATGGACAGAATCAAACACTTTGAGTTCATCAGTTTTCCACCCACCTGTCGCGCGAAACGGAACAGGAAATCACAGGTTGCTGCCTAGTACAGAACAAATTGGACTCATATTATTGAGTAAAAATATGGAATTTTATATTTTTTATATTTTTAATATGTGAAGATACTTAAAATGCCCAAAAGTCTAAAGGATTATTGTTGTAAAATGATCCCATGTAAATAATGTAAGAGCGTAAATGAGATTGATGTATATATTTAATATGACTGTGTGTATGTGTTTTATTTTGCTTTTGGAGTGGTGATGCGACAGAGAGGGAATAGGTACATTAATAAACATGTTAAACTTGGTTAGCACAAAACTTAAGCGTGACAAATGCAACATCTTACCTTTAGATCATGTCTCTCAATTGACTGCTTTCTTGGTACTTGTGCTGAAATAGATTTCTGAGTTAAGAAAACCTCATCAGAAATGTACAGGAACTAGTAATGTTATTGTTTCGCAGATCAGTGTGCACAACCAGTGCATCCATTTTTATCCAGTATAAAAATCTATAGCCAATAGGCATATCATTCTAACAAATGGCTATGCAAAGACAATATTCATTTCTCAGGCTCAAATCTTCAAATTATTTACTGATATGTAGCCTAGCTACTGTACTTTTGGTCATGAATATGAATTCATTGCTTACTATTAAAGTGAGACATGTACTTATACTTACTAAATTCTGTGCTATTAATTATGTTGCTTAGCCCTACTATTTTGTACAATTACGTAAATGCTTCTTTCAAACTATTTCAAAAGATCAACAACACCAATCAAACCCATAACACCATTCATGTTCTGTGTGGGATGAACGTGTCAATCAAAAATAGATAACAAAACAACATCAAATTATCAATCACATGGATTTATGGTACTGTTATGACAGATCATCTCTTGTAATGAATTTGGCAAGGAAGTAAGACATGGGTATTAAAATGAATTATCCTTAATAGCAAGAAATGTGGTCATGTTTATGTAATATAAATTAGATCTATTTTCAACCTGATGACAGATTATTTTTTAGGAAAACCATTTGTCACTGTAGGCCTAATGAAAGCCACAATCTGAATGACCCCACTGGAGAGGTGCTGATCCATCCACCCCCCACATCTGTCTTTTATTTCAATCATCGCCAAAAGTCAGATAAGAGCATCCATCTCCAATACGGATGTTTGTGTACTGATTAAACACGGACCACATTGATATGCCCTGTTAATGCTATTATAGAGACAGAATACATTTTCCCCCATCCTTTTGTAATAGTACTCAAATAAAATAGCCTGTTGACACATGCAAATGTACTCAATGGGATAAGCATCCTAATTACAATGTTTCCCCCCTCCCCGTAGTTAGTGTTCCATCATGCCAGTTTGTTCTTTTTTTGGTGTAACCTTCTGCTATTACTGGGATGTTTAAATTGGAGTAACAGTTCACTCTAGTGGTTATCATTGTATACTGCAATGGTAATTGTCCCATTGGGCTGATCTAGAGTCATTTTTTGTTTGATTCCGGTGGTTTTGGTTGGATAAGCTAGAGATTCCTGTATAAATAACTCTAGATCAGTCCAATGGGGCAATTACCGTTTTCAATTACCGTTTTAATGGGGCAATTACCGCTTCGCCTCTTCCTCTCTGCACAAGCCCAATAACCCCATTTTGGATAAACTGACCCTGGACCTGCAGTCAGACCTAAAGGAAAAGCTGCCGCTGTGTGTCAAACGGAAACGGAATTTAAAGAGTGTCTCAATTTACCCCGGAGCAGAAAAATTCACAGTACCATGGATCAGGTGGTCTGAACAGGAAGAGATCCAAGTTCAGTGAGCGGTGGCAGTCATAGCGTTGTTATTTCTCAAGAAGTATTATAGTTCTCACTCCAAGACACATCATACTATCTGAGAAAAAAAGTATTCTGCTACTCTATAGCAAATCAATTCATAATGTTTGCCGCTGACGACGAGGATGGAGATTTTCTGTCACCTACTGGAGGGTGAGTGAGTTTCCTTTCTCTCATAATGCCATCCAGCTAGCTACATAGCTAGCTAGTTTACATAAACATTGCCATGTGGGAGAGTCGTGACTCGTTTCAGCTTGTTCATGATACCATGTCTTGTTTTGAAGTGTTTTGACTGATTTCCTGTCATGTTAATATGGCAAAAAAATTCGTTAGCTAACTAACCAACAACTATTATAATGTATTTGAGAGACAAGTGGTCATTGTGCAAATGTATTTATGTTTTCAATAAACATTGGAGACCAAATATAGATTCCATGTTGTCAACAATCTATGGCAACGGCTATTTTGCCCAATGGTTGCGCGCGCGTCTTTTTGTTGCTAAATAACCAACCCTTCTATGGACGTGAGCAGGTCAGGTGCACAGACGTTCCATTTACCAGAATGGCGAACATTCAACAAATCTGATCTAACAAAGTGGATATTCCTCAAATCCGTCATGATTTATGTGTTGTAAGAGGCCCATAATGTTGTTACTTAAGTCAGATTTGGGTATATTTGGCTGTTTTAGCTGCATAACATGTAGAAGTTGTCCCTTTTCAGTGACTGCTAAATGCTACCTCCCATTCATATAAGCTTCATAACTAGCATACAGAAATCGGTGGTGGTAGTCAAATACGTTTATAACTTTAATGCAGTTGATTGGTAACGATGACATGAACATGTGTTTGGGTTGACAAGCATTATACTAAAATGTTTACCTCAACATAGTGTGAAATATACATAAATAATAGCCTAAATGGAGGCTAATTTTAATGGGGGGCAATGAGGAGACTCGGGATCTTTCCCACATGCGTTTTCATGGCAATCCATTGTTTTGGTCGAGTTCGATTGACCTCTTTACCGCATCTATGCCTTGCACAATAATAATCGAAGGGAAGGGTGACATGACCTCAACTGACTCCTCGCGCATCCTCAGCCAGAGCCTTGTGAGACAGGCGTTGTCCTCCACCTCTTACCCAGAGACACAGTACTGCACGGGATTTGAATGTACAGTAGGAGGTGCCTCATGCAACTGATGCAGGTCACTCTAGTTGCTAGAACCTAGGTTTTGGGTCGTTTGGGATTTTTCCCCAAGATCTGTTTCCTTTTTGGCTGTGAGCCCGTTTTCACTTCAAAAAGAGTTTCAGTATCACATTTGCTGGATTAATAGGCCTGCTATGTCTGCTCTGAAATGCATAGCTATAAATCACTTGTACAATGCAGGCTAACTACCAACTAGGGTCTATGTGATTTGCTCTCTAGCATTTCTTGGCTAGTGGGGCAATAGTTCCCTCAGCTAATATGATTTGGAGGAATAAAGCTTGTCTGGGCCAGAAGCAGTGAAGGAGGGGGGAGGCAAGCATTGTGGCTCCTAATTCCTCTCACATGCTGCTAGTTAGGGCCAGTAGGGCGAGGGCTGCCTGCTCCTTCATATCAGCTCAGCACACTCTGGAAACACTGAAAAGCAGTGTGTTGGGTGGCCCGTGCCTGCCTTACACGTGTAGGCTAAACGGGCTACTCTTCACCACCAGCCGTCAGCAACAAAGACAGGCTTCAAGGTGTCCACCATGTCTTCTGCTCTAAGGGATAATGACTACCTGTGGAGGGAGATCCAAGGGTCAGTATCGTCCTGATCTGGAGGGAAGACTTAAAGTAAAACCTGATGTTTTTTGTCTTGATGACGAACACAGCATTAGCCAAATTTGCCACTGGTGGTCTGTCTGTAGCAGTTGAGGAAGGTTATGGGGCGTTTTTACTATTTTAATTTGTGATAGCCTGGTTCTAATAGCGACTGTGAAAATGTTATTGTCATCCATCTATTTACGCTTCAGTTATGGCAATGTGAAATTGTTAGAGATGATGTTGCAATACATGATGATATAGGCTATTCTAGTGTGTAAGATATTGTATCGTAGTAAGAGCTGCTGTGATAAAATAACCTACATTAATGGTATAGTGTTTTCGTCATCTTGCATTCAACGACCTGTTAAATGTGGAAATTGGCTACTTTACTTTTTAACATGAACAAGTCATTGTGGTGTTAACTATGGAATGCTGACTTGACTTGTTGGAGGCAGTTGTATTGGGATTCAGATATCCTCAGTCTGTCAGATGAAAGGGCTCATAAGAGCAGCTTTTCTCTATTGTTTGGGCATGGGTCTTGATATACAGTGTGTGGTTGCTGTGTCAACTGGGCATGGGACTTTTGTTCTCTCTGCTCAATATAAATAACTTTTTCCACTTACATTTTTTGTGTTATCAGGAACAGTAAGCCAGGAAATTATTAACCATGAAAGAGCACAGCTGCTGAAATAACAGAATACCTTTTAGCTTTTTATCCAATTAGATGTTTTTGTCTCTATGGAACATAATATGGTGTATTGATATCTTTGATAAAATATTTTTGAACTTCACTCAGGAGAGAGCCTAGTAGGTCTACCCCATTACACCAATAGGCCTATTGCAGATAATAGGCTTACAGAAATAACCTAAATATCACTTCCTCTGTGTTATTTCAGAGCAAAGCTGGCATCACTTTTTGGACTGGACCAAGCAGCAAGTCAGGGGAATGAATCATTTCAATATACAGCCCCTAAACAGCCCAGGAAGACCTCGAATCCAGGTAAAATTATAACTTGAGCAATGCAAGGAAATGTGACCAAAGTGAGGTTAAAATGCTCAGGTGAACCTGAGATGTGTTTACTGCATGTTTTCATTTCCAGGTCCTCCTGCCCAGAAACCCGCTGCCCCTCCTGGTGCTCCTGCAGTATTATTGGCCACAGCTATCCATGCTTTCAAATAGTGAGTATCTTTAAACTGTAAAAATAACTAGAAATACCACCCCGTGGATCCCGTGACATCATGACACCCATTCCTTGGTTTTGAGTTCATGACTTACTCCATAACTGATGGTGCATCTTTCTGTTCAGTCTTAACGGACAGTATCAGGAACAAGGAAAGCTGGGAGCTGCAGTCTTGGGTAACCAAACAACAAAAGAGGTGAGACCAGAGTTGTGCTTTTATTGGAAACTGTCAATTTTCATGAGAATTCTGTCGCTTTGAAAATGCTTATCATCATGCAAGTTTGCTACCAATGATCAAAACATTCCATGTCTGTTTTCTCGTAGTACAAACTCTTGCTTTACATCAGTCAGCAGAAACAAGTGACTGCGGCCAAGATTCATGTTGGCTTCATCTTTACGGTGAGTTTTTGTCAGAGGAAGCTGAGCAAGTGAAAAGAGAGCCAGTAAGCTTCTATAAAAGAATCTCGCCTCTCACTCTCTACCGTTGTCTCCTTCAGGTTCAGCCCAGCAACTACTGCACATTTTATGATGACCAGCGCCAGAACTGGTCCCTTATGTTTGACACAGAGAAAGCTGCTGCAGACTTTTGTAAAGAGGTGATGGACAGCAGATGGACTCTAAGCGTAGTTCATGTTTAATTCATCTGTGTAGAAACATTTTAATGGAGAGTGGTATAAAAGTGATTTAAATTGGCTATTTCTTTGATTTAGGTGTGTTTGGCAAAAGTGAACAGCGCCCCGTCCTTGGATATGGTGGTGGTGCAGGACCTGACACTAGGGGAGGGGCAGGGAGTTGAGAATGGAGATTTCCTGGAGGTGACATACACAGGCTGGCTCATGCAGAACCATGCCATCGGACAGGTAAGATATAGCTGTGTGTGTTGAGCCATTAGAGATTAGTGCTTTGCACATTGCTGTGTGTCCTCTTTGCCCTGGGAGCTAGTGGTACAGCAGTGTTCTTGTAATGTTCAACTATTGTTTCAGGTGTTTGACTCCAACCTGAACAAAGACAAGCTGCTACGACTGAAACTTGGCGCTGGAAAAGTGATTAAGGTGAGTAATTTATGTCCTATGGGTGAATAATTTGGGTTGTATAGGCACAGCTGACACTTTTGTTCAAAATAATAGTAGGGGCATTCTATACATTTTACATTTAGATTTTTAGTCATTTAGCAGACGCTCTTATCCAGAGCTACCAGACTTGCATGGGGAACGCACAGCTTCCTCTCTCTTCTTTGATTGCTAGGGCTGGGAGGAGGGCATGCTGGGTATGAGGAAGTCAGGCCGGCGTCTCATGGTGATCCCCCCCAGTCTGGGCTATGGCTCCCAGGGAGTGGCCAGTCGCATCCCAGCAGACAGCACACTCATCTTTGAGGCAGAGATACGACGGGTAGGACCTCCAGCATCTCTGAAATGGGAGTGTCCAATAACTCTAAGCCAAAGGTCATATTTAATGAGTGTCTTTGTCTCGTCATGCCCCTCTGTTGTGTCCCCAGGTGAAGTTGGCGAAGGACAGTGGGTCTGACCGGGCCAGTGCTGGGTCTCAGGACTCTGCTGCCCCCTCACCTGCCCCCAGTGTGGAGAACCTGGGTCCGGACCTCCCGACAGGGCCCGCTCAGCCCCCTGCTACAAGCCCCGGGAGACCAGGGTAAGAGCAGGGGCCTACCTAAACACACTCACAACCAACTCCCCCAGCTCTTTTCTGTCTTTGTCCCTCTTTCCTCGACTCCTCATTGTTTTCATCCGCTCTTTTTCAGGGAACCACCACTTCGGGCAAAGTCGAATTCCATCAGTGAACAGTTGACAGTGAGTACTTTCTCTCTTTTTCTCTTCTGAGTCACATTAGACTTTAATATAAAACAGGCACAGCTAGGGCTGTGGCGGTCATGACATTTGGTCAGACGATTATTGTCATGCCAAAGACTGCTGGTCTCACAGTAATTGACTGTTAATTAACATAAACACGTTTAGCATCTCCAGGCCTCCACCCATACAAGCCGCTGATGCGCGCCTTTAAAAAAAAAAGTATAATAAATAAATGTAATATACACCATCACAATAAATCCATTATTTATTTTCCCCCTAGAGTCGCTTGACGCGTCGGTGTGTCAATCTAAGTTACAAAAAAAAAATATCCAGCAAAATCCGTCAGTTTTAAGATAGAGATATCTGCTTTTTGCATTGGATGTGTCTCAATCCACTGCATCCGCCAGTGTCACACTTCTGCATCTGCAGTGAAAGGTGGCAGAGCTAGAGCGGTGTTTGCCAGACCATGAGACATTCCAAAAATCAGTCTTCTAACGTAAACGTCTGTAGCGTCCGAACGGTTTGACCTACAAACTGTTATGACCACTCTATGGAAAGGGGAGACTCTCACGAACATGAGTGTCAGTAGATTCGTCTGAAGTCGGTACAGTCGATGTGCCAACTTCTGTTTGGTAGCGTCCAAACCGTTTGGGTTACAAACTAATGGGATCCCACTGTGGAAAGGGGAGATTCTCACGAACACAATGGTGTTCTCTGTTTTGTTCTAGGACCCCCACAAGTGTCACAGGACCCGTCTGAAGGTAACGGGTAAACCGGTAAAACCAAAACAAATTGAAGTACCAAGGTAGTTTTTGTGCTACCCAAAAAAATAGGTTAAATATGTTTTTAAAAATATGTATTTCCTGATTTTTATTTTATTTTTTATATCTCCTAGATTTACGACAGACCTTCAAAACCTTGTTTTATTCAATGCGTTTCTATGGGCTTTAGTAGTAAAGGCCAAAATCAATATTTTATTAAATATGTTTTTAATTAAAATGTTTGATACCTTAAAGGGGTCCTAAAATTCCAAATCAAATAGCTAAATGATCCATAGTATGACCATCTTAAAACTATTCCATATGTCAGCTTAGCACCCCCCCTCCCCCAACGTCTTAGACTCTAAAGAAACATTATCATATGAAGAAAATGTATTTCAGTAGAATATGAGTTGGCCTACTGTAGGCCTATGTTATGTATGCTCCATGCCATAGGCTGTAGGCTTGTTCATTTAGCTGACAAGATATGCTTATAAGTCCCGTGCCGACGAAGATGGCTGCCTCGCGACTAGCTCTTAGGACACTTTGCAGTATTTTGTTTTTTTTATGTATTATTTTGTACATTATTAGCTCAGAAAGCCGGGAAAAACGAATGGATATCAGAGCGGCGGTAACTCACCAGCATTACGACCAGGAATACAACTTTCCCGAAGCAGATCCTTTGTTTGCTCTCCCCAGGGCAACTGAACTGATTCCAGCTGCTGACCCAAAACATCGCCGGCGGAGGAGAGGCACTCGGAGCGGCCTGCTGGTTCGACTTAGGAGGCACGCACATCACCCACCGCTTCCAAGTTTTCTACTCGCTAATGTTCAGTCTTTTGGTTAACAAAGTCAACGAACTACGGGCAAGGATTTCTTTCCAGAGAGACATCAAGGCCTGTAACATACTCTGTTTCACGGAAACATGGCTCTCTTGGGATATTCTGTCGAAATCGGTCCAGCCAGATGGGTTCTCAGTTCATCGCGCAGACAGGAATAAATATCTCTCCAGGAAGCAGAAGGGCGGAGGTGTGTGTTTCATGATTAACGACTCGTGGTGTAATTGTAGTAACATACAGGAACTCAAGTCCTTCTGTTCACCTGACCTAGAATATCTCACAATCAAATGCCGACCGTATTATCTCCTAAGATAATTTTCTTCAGTTATAGTCACGGCCGTGTATATCCCCCCTCAAGCCGATACCACGACGGCCCTCAAAGAACTTCGCTGGACTTTATGCAAACTGGAAACCACATATCCTGAGGCTGCATTTATTGTAGCCTGGGATTTTAACAAAGCAAATTGGAGAACTAGGCTGCCAAAGTTCTATCAACATATCGACTGTTGTACTCGCGCTGCTAAAATCCTCGACCATTGCTATTCAAACTTCCGGGATGGTTATAAGGCCCTCCCCCGCCCTCCTTTCGGCAAATCTGACCACGACTCCATTTTGCTTCTCCCTTCCTATAGGCAGAAACTCAAACAGGAAGTACCTGTGCTAAGGACTATTCAACGCGGGTCTGACCAATCGGAATCCACGCTTCAAGATTGTTTTGATCACGCGGACTGGGATATGTTCCGGGTAGCTTCCGAAAATAATCTTGACATATACAGTGGGGGAAAAAAGTATTTAGTCAGCCACCAATTGTGCAAGTTCTCCCATTTAAAAAGATGAGAGAGGCCTGTAATTTTCATCATAGGTACACGTCAACTATGACAGACAAATTGAGAAAAAAAATCCAGAAAATCACATTGTAGGATTTTTTAATGAATTTATTTGCTAATTATGGTGGAAAATAAGTATTTGGTCACCTACAAACAAGCAAGATTTCTGGCTCTCACAGACCTGTAACTTCTTCTTTAAGAGGCTCCTCTGTCCTCCACTCGTTACCTGTATTAATGGCACCTGTTTGAACTTGTTATCAGTATAAAAGACACCTGTCCACAACCTCAAACAGTCACACTCCAAACTCCACTATGGCCAAGACCAAAGAGCTGTCAAAGGACACCAGAAACAAAATTGTAGACCTGCACCAGGCTGGGAAGACTGAATCTGCAATAGGTAAGCAGCTTGGTTTGAAGAAATCAACTGTGGGAGCAATTGTTAGGAAATGGAAGACATACAAGACCACTGATAATCTCCCTCGATCTGGGGTTCCACGCAAGATCTCACCCCGTGGGGTCAAAATGATCACAAGAACCACAAGGGGGGACCTAGTGAATGACCTGCAGAGAGCTGGGACCAAAGTAACAAAGCCTACCATCAGTAACACACTACGCCGCCAGGGACTCAAATCCTGCAGTGCCAGACGTGTCCCCCTGCTTAAGCCAGTACATGTCCAGGCCCGTCTGAAGTTTGCTAGAGTGCATTTGGATGATCCAGAAGAGGATTGGGAGAATATCATATGGTCAGATGAAACCAAAATATAACTTTTTGGTAAAAACTCAACTCGTCGTGTTTGGAGGACAAAGAATGCTGAGTTGCATCCAAAGAACACCATACCTACTGTGAAGCATGGGGGTGGAAACATCATGCTTTGGGGCTGTTTTTCTGCAAAGGGACCAGGACGACTGATCCGTGTAAAGGAAAGAATGAATGGGGCCATGTATCATGAAATTTTGAGTGAAAACCTCCTTCCATCAGCAAGGGCATTGAAGATGAAACGTGGCTGGGTCTTTCAGCATGACAATGATCCCAAACACACCGCCCGGGCAACGAAGGAGTGGCTTCGTAAGAAGCATTTCAAGGTCCTGGAGTGGCCTAGCCAGTCTCCAGATCTCAACCCCATAAAAAATCTTTGGAGGGAGTTGAAAGTCCGTGTTGCCCAGCGACAGCCCCAAAACATCACTGCTCTAGAGGAGATCTGCATGGAGGAATGGGCCAAAATCCCAGCAACAGTGTGTGAAAACCTTGTGAAGACTTACAGAAAACGTTTGACCTGTGTCATTGCCAACAAAGGGTATATAACAAAGTATTGAGAAACTTTTGTTATTGACCAAATACTTATTTTCCACCATAATTTGCAAATAAATTCATTAAAAATCCTACAATGTGATTTTCTGGAGAAAAAAAATCTCATTTTGTCTGTCATAGTTGACGTGTACCTATGATGAAAATTACAGGCCTCTCTCATCTTTTTAAGTGGGAGAACTTACGCAATTGGTGGCTGACTAAATACTTTTTTCCCCCACTGTACACTGAAACGGTGACTGAGTTTATCAGGAAGTGTATAGGTGGTGTTGTGCCCACTGTGACTATTAAAACCTACCCTAACCAGAAACCGTGGATAGACGGCAGCATTCGCGCAAATCTGAAAGCGCGAACCACCGCATTCAACCATGGCAAGGTGACTGGGAATATGGCAGAATACAAACAGTGTAGCTACTCACTCCGCAAGGCAATTAAACTGGCAAAACATCAGTATAGAGACAAAGTGGAGTCACAATTCAACGGCTCAGACACGAGACGTATGTGGCAGGGTCTACAGACAATCGCGGACTACAAAAAGAAAACCAGCCACGTCGCCGACACCGACGTCTCGCTTCCAGACAAGCTAAACACCTTCTTTGCCCGCTTTCAGGATAACACAGTGCAACTGACGAGGCCCACTACCAAGGACTGTGGCCTCTCCTTCTCCATGGCCGACGTGATTAAGACATTTAAGCATGTTAACTCCCGCAAGGCTGCCGGCCCAGAGCATGCGCAGACCAGCTGGCTGGTGTGTTCATTGACATATTCAACTCTCCCTTTCCCAGTCTGCTGTTCCCACATGCTTCAAGATGGCCACCATTGTTCCTGTACCCAAGAAAGCAAAGGTAACTGAACTAAATGACTATCGCCCTGTAGCACACACCTCTGTCATCATGAAGTGCTTTGAGAGACTAGTCAAGGATCATATCACCTCTACCTTACCTGTCACTCTAGACCCACTTCAATTGGCTTACCGCCCCAATAGATCCACAGACGATGCAAATGCCATCACACTGATCATCAAGGACATCAACCACCCGAGCCACTGCCTGTTCACCCCACTATCATCCAGAAGGCGAGGTCAGTACAGGTGCATCAAAGCTGGGACCGAGAGAATGAAAAACAGCTTCTATCTCAAGGCCATCCGACTGTTAAATAGCCATCACTAGCACATTAGAGGCTGCTGCTGCCTATTGAAATTACTGGCCACGTTAAGAAATGGAACACTAGTCACTTAAATAATGTTTACATATCTTGCACTACTCATCTCATATGTATATACTGCATTCTATTCTATAATATTCTTCTGTATCTTAGTCCATGCCGCTCTGTCATTGCTTGTCCATATATGTATATATTCTTAAATCCCATTCCTTACTTTTTTGTGTGTATTGGGTATATGTTGCGTTTTTCTGGATTTTGTTGTTGTTATTCTGTCTCTAATAATAATAATAATAATAATAAAAATATGCCATTTAGCAGACGCTTTTATCCAAAGCGACTTACAGTCGTGCGTGCATAAATTCTTGTGTATGGGTGGTCCCGGGGATCGAACCCACTACCTTGGCGTTACAAGCGCCGTGCTCTACCAGCTGAGCTACAGAGGACCTCACTGTTCAAATAAACCTACCATTCAAATTATAGACTGATCATGTCTTTGTCAGTGGGCAAACGTACAAAATCAGCAGGGGATCAAATACTTTTTTCCCTCACTGTATGGGCTGCATGATGCGACTATAGGCTATTGATAAAAAAAAAAAAAAAACAGCCACTCTGTTCCTTGCCTCAGGCTGCACAGCTGTTCTCTCATCAAGTGATCATATTTTCACCCATCAGACTTTTCTCAATTTAATCTTGTCTTTACTAATATTTTAATATGAGTTTCAAATTAGAATGGCCCATTATCAAATGGGCAGGAACAGGGGCAGGGGGGAAAATATGTCACCTGTATGCATTCCAATAGCGAATGGAGGCTGCACACTTTCCTGCCGGTCCATTTTGTAGGCTACTTCGGTTTTATAGCGGAGCATGTGCTTAATATGAGCAGCTGAGAAATAAATATAACACTTATTTCACTCCACGCATCAGCCACTGTTTGAGGAGCATGCTCTCGCTGCCCGACAGGTGATATTCTGCCTAAACTCTGTATGCCATGGGCTCTCAAACCTTGTTCCTGCAGCTACCCAGTGCTTAATTTGGGAAACCAAATGAAATCTGTTAGGGAACATCAATAGTAACATGTTTTCACAACGAAACATATTTCACTAAACTGTTGACAGCCCGTCAGTGTGCTTAAGAAAGGAATAAAGGAGAGTGAAGGTAATGTCACTCAATTATTTATGAAAATATAAAAAAAATCCCTATTACTAGGCTATTCAAAATCAAATACAAATTCACTCATTGTAGGCTAACTGTTAGCCACCCTGCCCAATCAATGAACCAACAGCATCACCTAGGGCTATACATTCTCACCCAGAATCATGGATATACATTTAGGAGAGTAGCAGAAGGTAACCAGTTCATCCAGAATGTATAATGATACAGTCCACACTCAAAGACGATTACTTGAATTTGTTTACCAATTACAGTATGTACCAGTTTTTCTGGCCTGCATAATATGTAATATGCAGTAGGCTTTGTATTATATAACGGCACAATCATCATTTTAATTCAGTTTTTTTTTGGGGGGGGGGGGGGCTTGGGCTCCTATGCATAAGCGCTAATATGCATATGGGTGTTTTGATTTAATCATCACCTTAGAAAGCACTGTTCATTTCTTTGTTAGACTTTGAAACGACATCCACAACAACCATGTTCTACACTGTTTCAACCTGCTGTTGAACTTCTTTCTTCAAATTCACAGTCACAGTGAGCTGAGTTTTAAAAGTACTATAGGCCTACAGTTTTGATCATATGTTTTTTGATTAGATTTTCGAATGCATTTGTATTTATGTCAGAGTGGTTACAGGGACAATAGATCCCTGAGTACCAGGCCATTAGAACCTGATGGTAGTTAGCAAGTTGGGTACTACCAAAGCATGTGGTAGTATAAAAGGAGTGCATAAAAGGAGATTACCGTGACTCAACGGTCACGTGGAATTTTACTGCGGTCATGACTCATGACTGCTGGTGTGGCAGTAATACGGTCACCGCAACAGCCCTAGGCACAGCTGACCTGTTACTAACCCAAGCCCTATCAGGCTGATGACGTATAACCTACTCCTTAATCTTCCCATTGCTCCAGAATCCAGATGCCACCAAAGCCAAGCTGATCTCTCGCATGGCCAAGATGGGCCAGCCCATGTTGCCCTTCATGGCAGGCCCCTCCTCTCAGCCAGACTCCAGCGACTCAGAGATGGAGGTGAGATCAAGGGTCCAAGGGGTTTATTCTCCATATAGCTGCACCTACAGTATATTAGTTGAGAAAAGTATTTGAGAGAAAATCTCTGTCTACCTCCAGGACCCCAGTGTGTCCAGAGTGAAGGAGCGTCCTGCTGCTCCCTCTCCTGTACAGATCTCCACTGTCCCCCAAGCTCCAGTGCAAGGTGAGCACTCCCACAACCTCTGCTGGAGTCATCACTCTCCATGTTTAGCTGACCAATAGATAGGCCAATATCACTGTTTTTTAAGACCAATGTCTTGAATTGTACATATTAAATTTTTTCTCAAGTGCTTTCTCACCCTCACGGGGCACCGCCCTCTGCCTTGATGCCTGTTGCTATGACATCTGCCGCTCCGCAGCCTGTGATGTCAGGCTCCGCCCATGCCTTTCTGGTGAGAATGACCCATGTCATCTTCATCGTTCAACTGTCAAACAATTTAACTAATTTCCATGCTATTTTGTATTGACTTTAAGGCTAACCTCCCTTTCTAATGAAGCTCTCCTTATTCTCTGTTACCATTAAATCAGTCCATTATGTTCTTTCATAGCCTTACGCCTACCCACAGTCCTCTATGTCTCCCTCTCAACTTCAACTAATGGGCCAGATGTACCCCACCCAGACAGTACCATACATGGGAGGCACTGGTGAGGTCACTTCCTTCCTTATGGCTGAAGCTCGGCAGCACAACACTGAGATCCGATTGGCTGTCGGCAAAGTGGCAGATAAAGTGGACCAGTTGGCTTCAAAGGTCAGCAATAATATGAAGGGTATTTCTCTCTTTTTATCAGACATTTCCACCTCCAGTGTGACATCAGTTTTCCACTTCTCATCGATCCTCATGTTTTGACAGGTTGACGACCTTCAGAGGCAAGGAGGCCACTCATTGGCTATGCCCAGCATCACTATGGAAACCGCCATGATAATGCACAACATCCAAAGAATCATTCAGGTATAGTCTTTCAATTTCTTTAATATATATCTTTCTTTTTTTTCATTAAATGTGTAACTGTCTTTATAGGAAAATGAATCTTTAAAGAAGGACGTGTACGAGAAGAGCTCACGTATAGAGGAGCAGAACCGCAAGATCGGGGAGCTCATCAACCAGAACCAGAGGTAAGACTTACAGTGATCTACTGAAGAGGACAACATTGGGCATATCTGAAATGGCACCTTATTCTCTATCTACCGCACTACTTTTGGCCAGAACAGAATCGGGGAATAGGATACCATTTCGAACACAGCCACGTTTCCATTCAAGCTGAGTTTCCCTGTTGTTGTCCAGGTACATGGAGCAGAGTAACCTGCTGATGGAGCAGAGGAATGTCTCCCTAAAGTCCTCCAGTGAACACAACCAGGCCCGGGTGCTGCAGACCGAGCAGGATAAGGTAGATCACAGCACCCACCCTACGTCTGTATATACTGTTATCACCCTGCAAGGATGAACTAACGTTCCCTTATACTCTCCCAGCCAGTGCCAATATGAGGTGTGATTATTTAATCCATAACGATGGCTCTAGGAATTATTCTCGTGACTAAAGGGTTTATTACAGTATCTAACATGGCTGTGGGGATTTCAGTGTCGTTTATGTCTGGGGACTAGACTAACAGAATAACACCTCCAGCCAGTGCTCCTGGCTGTTTGTCCTGCTATGTTAGTCTCAGGACCTTTAGTAGTGACTGTTCTCTCTTTCCAGCATGCTCTGCCTCAGGACCTGGGCTTGGACCAGGTGAGCCTGTTAGCTCACTCTCTGCCTCCCTCCACTCATCCTCCTCCCCGTCCCCCTTTTCACTAACTTTTCATTGATTACATTTTTTCTTCAACCCTTTCCTCCTCATTATCAGTCATCTTCATCTTCTTCCTACAGGGTCATGCGGTTAGAGGCCATGTTAACTCTGTCTCTCACTCATCATCACGTCCAGCCAATCACCATCACCACTGTCAACTCACTGTCTATGGCCGTGTCCCAAAACTCTGAGATGGCCTCCTTTCCTCGTCGCCTTTCCTTCATGACCACTGGAAAAAGGGCTAGACACTGACAGTTCCCACCATGTTGCTTTGCTTCCAGTCAGATTAGTGATCATAAAGGAAAGAAGATGAGGAAAATAAGCAATGTTAGGTTATTGGGACACAGCCTGTCTCTGGGTTGTGTATTGTATAGACAGACAACACTGGTGACTAACAGTGCTTGTCTCTGTCCCTCAGGTACGTCTGACAGAGGAGCTGGCCACGTGCACAGCACGGGTGTCCCAGCTGCAGCAGGAGGCCACCTCTCACCAGCAGAGGGCTGCAGAGCTGCAGAGCAAACTGACCTCCGTCCTGCAGGACAGCGACACACACTGCACACGCATCTCCTCCTTAGAGACCCAACTGGAAGGTATACGCTGCTCTTACATAATGATGTGCTATAAACATAATGTGTTTTATTTAGATGGGTTAGAGAGGTGTCAGTGAGAGTATGTTTTATATGAGAGTGTGTTCATCTTGGTGTGAGACGGAGGAAGTGTCACTAAAGGGGTTTGTGTGTGTGTAGAGCTGAAGGAGACAGCAGAGAGAGGCCAGGCTCAGTACCGCACAGAGAAGCAGAAATGCAAAGAAATGGATCTCAGGGTGAACAACATGGAGGAGGAGCTGCAGGACCTGAAGACTGACAAAGAAAGTATGGAACGAGTGAGTATGGCACACAGTGACTGTTCTTGTTGGTTTGTCTTTTAGATTTGGGCACCAATGCTTACATCAGTGTGCGTGGGCCTCTTTCAGACGTCCCTGGTAGAAATTGCCCAGAGGCAGAGATCTAGGATCAGCTTACAGTTCTCAGCTCAGCTCTCTTCAATCCTAAACCATAACCTTAACCATTAGAGTGGGAGAAGGACCTAAAACTGACGTTAGATCGGTGTCTAAGGGTATCTTCATCCTTCTCTCAGATGGTGTCGGACAGGAAGAGGAAGTGGCAGGCGGAGAGGCAGCGCTGTGATGAGGAGATGGAGGAGCTGAGGAGGAACAGCCAGCAGGATATGGAAAGTCTGAGGACACAGCTCCGCAAGGCCAGGACCAGCACTAGCCAGGCAGCCTCAGAACAGGTACTGTACAGGGTGTACAGTGTTTCCCCGATATTAATTTAGCAGCGGCGGGCTGCCCACTAGAGATGTTTCCATCAAAATGACTTTTTGCGGATAAAAGGCTGTGCGTGATGATCTTTTAAGATCCCATGTACTGAATAAAAAATACAAGTTAAATGGTTTTCCATCACATTTTCCACTCTACTGATGGTTTTATCACAAAAACGGTTGTGTTATCTAGCTGGTCCACTCTGGTCTTGGCACATGCGCTCTAGCCTAACCAACAGCTTGCAGATACAGTGTGGGTAGGCTACCTACGTTATGAGATTATTACGGATAAGAGCTTATTTTATTTGTATTTGTCAAACGGCAGCTAAGCATCGATTTTTTTTATTTATTTATTTTTTTTATTTAACCTTTATTTAACCAGGAAGGGCTCATTGAGATTTAAAATCTCTTTTTCAAGAGCGTCCTGGCCAAGATAGGCAGCACCAAGTCATTACAAAAAATTACAGACAGACAACATGAAAAACTACAAGTAATCTAGTAAAAAACCATTCATGAATTCACAAGAGTATAACAATATCAAAAACAGCAAATTAAAAACATTGACAGGTCAGGGAATCAGCCTCAAAATCCTTCATCAGAGATTTAAAAACACCAATCGGGACAAATTCTTCCAGTTTAAAATTATTTTGTAAGGTGTTCCAAGACGATGGCGCAGAGTACATAAAAGACCTTTTACCAAATTCAGTTCGGACATTTGGAACAGTTAGCAGGATAAAGTCCAGTGAACGAAGAGAGTACCCACCACATTTCTGAACAATAAAAATGCCCAAATAAAAAGGTAGTAAACCCAAAATGGCTTTGTAAATAAAAGTATACCAGTGACTGAGCCTACGAGTGACTAGAGAAGGCCAGCCAACCCTGGTATACAAAGTACAGTGGTGCGTAAGGGTTTTGCAGTTTAAAATAAATCTCAAAGTACCATGATAAAGAGTGTCAATTGATCTCAAACACTGAGCGGAAGCATTCATATATAAAATATCCCCATAATCTAGTAAAGGCATAAATGTAGCTGATACTAGCCTCCTTCTGGCTTCAAAAGAAAAACAGGCCTTATTCCTAAAATAAAATCCCAATTTCAGCTTCAATTTTTTTGTAAGTTGTTGAATATGCAATTTAAAAGAGAGGCCGTCATCAATTAGAATTCCAAGATATTTATATGAGGTTACAACCTCAATCTCCTTGCCCTGACAGGTAGTAACAGGTGAAAGGTTCAGAGGTCTATTTCTTGCATTAGAAAACACCATTAGTTTAGTTTTGTCAGTATTGAGGATAAGCTTCAATTGACACAAGGTATGTTGAACAGTATAAAAAGCAGTTTGCAAGTTCTGGAAAGTTTTTGTAAGAGATGAGGCACAACAGTAAATAACAGTATCATCAGCATAAAAATGAAGTTGTGCATTTTGGACATTTTTGTCTAAATCATTAATATAAATAGTGAATAAGAGAGGACCAAGTACAGAGCCCTGGGGCACACCATTCAGGACAGACAATTTAACAGACATAAGCCCATCAAATTGAGTGCACTGAGTTTTATCAGACAGATAGTTAGCAAACCATGCAACTGCATGCTCCGAAAGACCTACACTCAACAATCTCTGCCTTAGTATAGCATGATCAACTGTATCAAAAGCCTTAGAGAGATCAATAAAAAGTGAGACACAGTGCTGTTTTTTGTCAAGGGCTTCAGTGATATCATTTAAAACCTTCATGGCTGCTGTAATTGTGCTATGCTTCTTCCTGAAGCCCGATTGATACATTGATAAAATAGAGTTAGTAAATAAAAACTCTTTTAGCTGTTCACTTACAAGGGTTTCAAGTATTTTCACCAGGGGTGACAGCTTTGAGATTGGCCTATAATTATTTAAAAGAGTTGGATCTCCCCCTTTTAAAAGTGGTAGGACAAATGCTGATTTCCAGATCTTTGGAATTTCATTACATTCCAGGGTTAGATTGAACAGATATGTAAGTGGTTCAGCTATGAAATCAGCTGCCAGATTTAAAAAGCAGGGATCCAAAAGATCAGGACCTGCAGGCTTTCTTTGATCTAAGGATTTCAGGGCTTTATGTACCACCTGCACTGAGAATGGCAGAAAACTAAAAGTTTGACCAGCTCTCACTGGTTCATCCACACAGGGTTGTACAGAGACAGAGGATCGATCATCATGTCCCCAGAATAAGACCCTCGATATTTATTGGAAAGGAACATCAAGCTCATCACCTTGCACATTCACCACCCTGTGAAGTTCATCATAACTTATTTCATCTGTAGTCTAATAAACTGCATGCTTTCCCGAGTCGTAGTGGGAGGACCACACAACATATCATCACGTGACTCCAAGTTTATTTCGATATGATGGTTATTATATCAATATTTGCGCATAAAGGTGTTTCCGTCGTCATTTCTCGCATAATTAACTTTACAGACACAAAAGAGTCCACCATGGCGAACGAACAAATTGTATGTCAGCATTTATAAAACTGTACCGGCATTTCATGTTGCAATCAGCCCGTCATGACTTTTTTCATGCCTCAGGTAATTCATCCACATGAAATGGTTGGATGGAAACGTTATTACATAGGGAGAATCTAAAATTCTAATAATGTCATGGCATGGGGCCCGTATTGATTACATTATAATGTTTGAGTTACTTAGATAGCATAAGAACACTGGATAAGCCATGGCAAACTGCCATGGAATTGCAGGAAATTAGCTTTAAAGTAATTGTCCAGTGTTTCCAGATTCCTATGAAATATGACCTTATAATTACTTACAATATGAGTGAAATAGTTTTCCTTCCAAAAAATTGTATTTAAATATCTTAAAAAGCAGCTATTCTGTGTTGGAATGGTGTGGGGGTACACCAACAACAGAATGGTGTGGGCGTATACCGGTCATTAAAATATTAATACGAGTAGACCGCTGATTGGCCAGCTCATCCTCCTCTAGACCGCTGATTGGCCAGCTCATCCTTCTCAGAAGTATAACATCATACTCTAATTATGAAATAGCAAGCGTATTTTCAACGGTCTGTTTGAGATACAAGTTTGAGGTGTGTTTTTTTTTTTTCTTCTTTTTTTTTCTCCAATTTATGCTTTGGCCACATGAGTATAGGATGAGTCAACAACATTATTTGGGTGTGAGTTAACAGAATATGAACTTTTAATGAGAGATTTGCACTGGACAGTTACTTTAAAACTGCACATTTTCTCTCAGCCCCATGGCAAAATGTGTAGAATTGAAGGAAATGAGCTTTAAAACAGTGTGTTCCTTTCTCTCAGCCCCATCACAACACCCCCACCCCCCCTACTCTAACTTGGCCACCGCTACTGAAAAAAGTCCTAGGGGAAACACTGGTGTATATGTGTTTGTCTATGGGGAGGAAGTGATAAATAATAACACAAATATATTTACACAGCTAAATCTCCTTTTGGATACGCTTTTTTGTCTGAGAATTTTGTGTGTGTGCCTGACTGCTTGTGTCTGTGTTTTTGCATGTGTGTTCCAGTTAGCCCAACTGCAAGCGGAGCTGGAAGAGGAGTGGAAGGAGAAGTGTGAGCAGGCGTTGGCCTCGGCCAAGGAGCAGCAATGGCGTGAGATGGCCGACCTGGCAGAGCAAAGAAACACACTGGAGCAGAGACTGACCCAGCTACAGGAAAAGGTCAACAGCCTAACCCATATTATACCGTACACAAAGCTTTCTCTCTCACGACGTCCCTTTGGACTCCTGAGTTCATACATAGTTTTATAATGTGTGGCTAAGGGGGGATTTGTTACTGTTGTTCTACAACAATGGAACGACATAAGTACAAGGCTGTGAAGTTTCATTATTGTGTAGCTTTAATCTATGAGAGTCTAGTGGTGCGGAACCCTAACTGGCTCCCTTTCATTCTAACAGTTCTCAGCTCTGAAGCAGTCCAGGGACTCAGAGGAGCAGTGCTTGCTACAGCAGCAGGGCCAGAGCGAGGAGCTGCAGGTCCTACAAGAAAAGGTATTGATCTGGTTACGTGTTAGTAATAGCATTAGCAGCTAACTCTCTCCATAATGTTATGAAGCCCTCTCTCTCTCGCTCGCTCGCTCTCTCAGTATTCAAGCCTGGAGGAGCAGTGGTCAGCTGTGAGACAGAAGCTGGAGGGGCGAGTGGCTGAGCTGGAAAGGAGGCTGGCAGAGCAAGGGGACCAAGCGGACAGTGCAGGACAGGACACTGCTGGAGAGGTGAGAGGGACACAGAGACATGTTTTCATTCAGACAGCTGTGTCTTTCTTACCTGGAAAAATGGGCAGTAGATATTTGGTTTAAACCAAAACTTAGAACATACATTCTTGTCAAAGAGAACTACAGCCCTGACCCATATGTCAGTCTGAACTTAACAAAAGGCCAAAGGTCAGTCCTAAAAAAATATAAATAAAATGCTCACCTTGAGGTGTTCTGGCTACATGACGAACACAGGCTAGTATTCTTTTTCAGAAAAGGAGATTTCGACATCGCCCAATTTATTTTCTAAGCCTCGGGAGAAGGAGAAGTGTATAGTTTGTATGATGTGACAAGGTGAAAGCTGTACTTTTGTTATGCATTAAAAATATATATATGTGTTTTGTTCACACATACTTAAAGAAATAGTGTTTTATAAGCCCATACGGGCTGCGCACTAATTGGTGTACGACACAAAAATAAATAAATAAATAAACCTGTATTTCATGTTTTGACCCTGGCCCTGTTTTCCTGGCAGGTGAAGCGTGTAATGAATGGAGTGTTTCACTCTCTGAGGGGGGAGTTTGACCTACACGAGACTTACACAGGCAGCACTGTGCTCGGAGTAATCGTCAACACCATAAAGGTACAGCATCTCTTCAGGACAATGACCAAAACTGTTATGTCTTAATACCATGTTATTCACAATGAAGATGGCCTGAAAAGGATTTGGGTGAATTAATGTTGGTCTTTGACCCTTTACAGAGTGTTACCTTGCAACTGCTCAACGGTACTGAGAGACCTTCATCCCATCTGAGGGAAGAAGAAGAAGAAGAAGAAGAAGAAGAAGAAGAAGAAGAAGAAGAAGAAGAAGAAGAAGAAGAAGAAGAAGAAGAAGAAGAAGAAGAAGAAGAAGAAGAAGAAGAAGAAGAAGAAGAAGAAGAAGAAGAAGAAGAAGAAGAAGAAGAAGAAGAAGAAGAAGAAGAAGAAGAAGAAGAAGAAGAAGAAGAAGAAGAAGAAGAAGAAGAAGAAGAAGAAGAAGAAGAAGAAGAAGAAGAAGAAGAAGAAGAAGAAGAAGAAGAAGAAGAAGAAGAAGAAGAAGAAGAAGAAGAAGAAGAAGAAGAAGAAGAAGAAGAAGAGGTGGACAGTGGTGTGAGGCATAGAGAGGAGAGACCACCACAGGATGTCCATGTGAATGGGAAGGAAGGAGAGGAGGAGCAGAGGACAGAGCCTGAGCAGCCTAGTGAGTCCCCTGTGCAGAGGGAGGGAGACCCCAGAGATGTGCAGGAGAGGGCTCACCTTGAAGCAGAACCAGAGACGAAGAAACCGACTCGAGTGGAGCCAGAGGCAGATATCGACACAGATCCAGAGCACCAACCACTCTCAACCCAGCCACGACCACCATCTCCCCAGCCACAGGGAGAGATCACCACAGAGCCTTCGGAACCCACTGACATAAACCCTGAGGAGAATCTGCCCTCTGAGATGGGACAGCAAACTCAGTCCAAAGGTGACACAAGTAGCCCAGACGTGAAGAAAGTGGGTGTGACTATTGAGGGTCCCCTGGGTGAAATGGAAATAACTAGTTCCAAAGCCACAGGTCCTCCAACACAGCCTCCACCTCCACCAAGCCCTCTGCATGATAGTCCTGGGAAAGTAACAAGGTGAGTTCTATAGAGACCAGTGAACTAATACACAACCAAGTTTAATTTAACTGAGCCTTATCTATGTTTGTAATAAGTCTGTTGTCCCTTGCATGAATTCCTGCATATATCTCTTTCTCACCTCCTCTTAACCCCTCCCTCTATGTCCATTCACACTTGTGTGTTTTACTATTCTCTCAGTCTGACTGAGGGAGTAGGAGAGGAAAATGGGAAGGAGCCATTTTTCCTGAGCACAGCCCAAACCAAACCCCTACCCACTGAGGAGGAGGATGATGAGCTGGTGAGGAAGGATCTGTAGAGCCACACCAGTTATCTCAGATGTCTACACACTGCTTCTGTTCCCCTTGTTTGTCAGTGAAGCCTATGTTTATCTGTTTCATGGCTTACTCTGAATAGTACATCAGGTAACGCAAAGATGGTTTCGGGATCGAATTCAGTGGCATTCTTTGCTGTTGAATTTCTATGACTGGAACTTGTTCTGAATTACTTTAATTTATTTCTGAACAGTGTTTTGTGGTTGGTCAGCAGAGGACTACTGAACACAACTCACATTTCATATACTTTTCCCATGTTTTCTCAGAGCTTGAAGGGGCAACCTCCCCCAGCCCCTCTGTTTGGCGATGAAGAGGATGAAGATGATGATCTTGACTGGCTGGGATGAGCAACAACTGAAGTGATGAAAGTCTTATGAGTCTTAAAGTCCAGATGGAGGGACAGGCCCTCCTCTAGAGATATATCATTTCCACTGTCCTAAAAGAGACTATAAATGGAAGGACATGTGGTGAACTCCGTCTCAGTCTGAGATAAGGCAACTCTGAACAAGTGAGTGAGAAGGACGTCCTGTCTGACTGCTCTGAACACTGCGGTTAGAGACCTGTGCCGTGTTGAGATCTGTTGGGCGGACCTGACTGCTGCTGCTGCCTAAAAACCACCTTTAATCAATTAAGTCTGATGAAATCCACCAGAAATATTAACCCCCCCCCCCCCCCCCCCCCCTCCTCTGTTGTTGTTTCCTTTCCAACTTTACCCTTTCTTGTATTTCCTTAAGATATTGCACTAGAGAGATTTCTGGATCATTTTGGTGCTGACATTCCATAATCAAACCAACAACTTGCAAAATGTAATACTGATACTTGCAATTAAAACATTTTAAAAACACATTGACAAAAAACTGGATCAGAATTTGGTGTTGACAGACATTTCCATAACACAATATAATAATTAAATATACCCAGAATGATTTATGTCATGCGTATGGAGAGCTGTGCAGGGCATCCTCCAAGACAGGATGGGTGTGGGTGTAAAAACAACTTTGACCAGCAGGTGGAGAATGAGAAGAACTAGTATGGAAGTGTCTCGCTGTTGCTTGGTAACGCTTAAGTTCTGAAAGGTTGCTCTTGGGTAGCTACCGTTCTTGCTAGAACAGTTGTTTAGCTAGCTCCTACATTGATTTTTCTTAGCCTATTCCATTCACTTGTCTGGCTTGCCCTCCATGACGTACGTATCCGTTGCACTGGGATGTTTTTTTCTCAATAACTATCAGCAGAGTTATTGTAGAGGTGGCTGGCCTAGCTAGCTAGCGAGGCTTCTCTGAATGTTTTGAAGTTGTTTCCTTCCAATGAATGAGACAGACCGAGAACAATGGGGCTTCGCCAAAGAAGTAAGCAGCTCTCTTCTAATATACATACAGTGAGGGAAAAAAGTATCTGATCCCCTGCTGATCTGTTTGCCCACTGACAAAGAAATGATCAGTCTATAATTTTAATGGTAGATTTATTTGAACAGTGAGAGACAGAATAACAACAACAAAAAAATACAGAAAAACGCATGTCAAAAATGTTATGAATTGATTTGCATTTTAATGAGGGAAATAAGTATTTGACCCCTCTTCAAAACATGACTTAGTACTTGGTGGCAAAACCCTTGTTGGCAATCACAGAGGTCAGACGTTTCTTGTAGTTGGCCACCAGGTTTGCACACATCTCAGGAGGGATTTTGTCCCACTCCTCTTTGCAGATCTTCTCCAAGTCATTAAGGTTTCGAGCCTGACGTTTGGCAACTCGAACCTTCAGCTCCCTCCACAGATTTTCTATGGGATTAAGGTCTGGAGACTGGCTAGGCCACTCCAGGACCTTAATGTGCTTCTTCTTGAGCCACTCCTTTGTTGCCTTGGCTGTGTGTTTTGGGTCATTGTCATGCTGGAATACCCATCCACGACCCATTTTCAATGCCCTGGCTGAGGGAAGGAGGTTCTCACCCAAGATTTGACGGTACATGGCCCCGTCCATCGTCCCTTTGATTCAGTGAAGTTGTCCTGTCCCCTTAGCAGAAAAACACCCCCAAAGCATAATGTTTCCACCTCCATGTTTGACGGTGGGGATGGTGTTCTTGGGGTCATAGGCAGCATTCCTCCTCCAAACACGGCGAGTTGAGTTGATGCCAAAGAGCTCAATTCTGGTCTCATCTGACCACAACACTTTCACCCAGTTCTCCTCTGAATCATTCAGATGTTCATTGGCAAACTTCAGACGGGCATGTATATGTGCTTTCTTGAGCAGGGGGACCTTGGGGGGGCGCTGCAGGATTTCATTCCTTCACGGTGTAGTGTGTTACCAATTGTTTTCTTGGTGACTATGGTCCCAGCTGCCTTGAGATCATTGACAATATCCTCCCGTGTAGTTCTGGGCTGATTCCTCACCGTTCTCATGATCATTGCAACCACGAGGTGAGATCTTGCATGGAGCCCCAGGCCGAGGGAGATTGACAGTTCTTTTGTGTTTCTTCCTTTTGCGAATAATCGCACCAACTGTTGTCACCTTCTCACCAAGCTGCTTGGCGATGGTCTTGTAGCCCATTCCAGCCTTGTGTAGGTCTACAATCTTGTCCCTGACATCCTTGGAGAGCTCTTTGGTCTTGGCCATGGTGAAGAGTTTGGAATCTGATTGATTGATTGCTTCTGTGGCCAGGTGTCTTTTATACAGGTAACAAGCTGAGATTAGGAGCACTCCCTTTAAGAGTGTGCTCCTAATCTCAGCTCGTTACCTGTATAAAAGACACCTGGGAGCCAGAAATCTTTCTGATTGAGAGGGGGTCAAATACTTATTTCCCTCATTAAAATGCAAATCAATTTATAACATTTTTGACATGGGTTTTTCTGGATTTGTTTTGTTGTTATTCTGTCTCTCACTATTCAAATAAACCTACCATTAAAATTATAGACTGATCATGTCTTTGTCAGTGGGCAAACGTACAAAATCAGCAGGGGATCAAATACATTTTTCCCTCACTGTAATATCACACTACTTAGATTGAACCAATGTATTGGGAATGCTAAAGTGGTATGCTAGCATGGACAATGGAAATAGCTAGTGTGTAGCACATGTACAGGACTAAATGATTTCACTCACTCAGTCTCTCAAGTGTAGTCCATGGGCAGCCTTGCCAGTGAGGTTCTGGATGAGGCCCACTGTTTCTGGGCCATGTGTCCTCATCCTTGCTTCTGGGAGTTGGAGCAGCGCATTGCCAAAGGCATCCCACTCCACATAAAGTCCAGAACATCAGATACGGGAAGACCCCCTCTGTAGAGGGTAGGCAGTCATGTATTCAATTTCTCTCTATCTCAAACACACACACACACACAGAGCAGTACCACAAAATGCATTGAGCAGCTGCTGGTTCATATATGGACCATTATGTCAAAGTTGATTGAGAGTGCTGTTCTTTCTGTTCTATCAGTGGAAAGGTTTCCAACCCTTAGTGTGGTTAATGTATCAGAGTGGACTGAAGGCTGAAAGACCCCTAAAGTTAAGTTGCTCAACAAGATGAGAATTTTGCCACAGATGCCTCTCTAACTCTTCCCTCCAGCCAGTCACAAGCCCACCAGAGGGAGCACAACACAAGGTTGGAGAGGTGAGAGAGAACAGAACAGGGTTCTAGCGTAATACAATTCAATATAGTAAGTATATTGCCATTGGCCATCCAGTATACTGCAACAGAAAGCACCATAAAATTACTTTGAGTCATACATTTTAGTTGAAGATGTTTAAAAGTTAGAACAATAGATTTGCATAGGGGTCTACATTGCAGCAACTCCAACACTCTCATTCTTTGCAGTGTAGATCTTCACTTTCCAGGGTTCAACTCTGTCGACCATAGTCCTAGTGACAAGCAACACAAGGGAGTAAAGGTTGGTCACAGTTACACTTGCAGATAGTAAGCCTAAAGTCAGACGCAAGGCTGTTGTGGATGTTATTGCAGCTCAGCACAGCCCAGATCAATCAGTTGGTCAGCTGCTGCAGTGCATCATGGGGCTCTGGCTCCCTAGTGTTGTGGATACCCAATCCCCAACACATCCCTCAGTGCCACACCCAAAACAGGTCATATGATGTATTGTATTTGATGTAGATTGTATCTTTAACTTTCATCATATCAGTCACTTTATGTTGTACTTTTGATGTTATAGGCCTTAGAAGTTTGCATTGTTTGCATACCACATTAAACTTGGCAGATATGCAGATTTTGGTGTCAAATGGCCTTTTTTGAACACAGGCATCTCCCCATGTAGCTGTGAAAGAGCTAATTTGCCTTCTGTCCTCAAAAACCTCCAAAATGGTGAGTACCATATTTTCACTGCTTTCGTAAATTGAATGTGGCAGGCTATTTATCTTTGTATTACATTAGTGAAAATGAAAACGCCTATATCGTTTACCAGTTACATTTACTCATCTATATTGAATGTTATAGAACAGAAAGAAGTCCAAGAATGTGTGGAAGAGGGTGCAGTTCCAGTAGACACCATTGATGTCACAGCTGAGAAGTGAGCATGGGTTGGGCTCCCTAGTGGCACAGCAAGCTGTCCATCCAAAAGACCTTGTCCTGGCCAAGCCTGACACTGACCCTAAGAGGGAGGAGGAGGATGCTGGAAGCCCCCAGGCCCAGAACCAGGAGATTCTGTCATTGGAGGCTAGCCCAGAGTCCCAGTCCAAGGCTCAAAAACACCCACTCCCCCCTCAGCACCCAGGGTCCCCAGTGCTTTCCTCCTCAGGAACAAGCCTCTGTTGTTCCACAGTGTCAGGGAGAGGATGCTGAGGCGACACCCAGCAGGATCGCTCAACATACAGATTGGACAGCAAGGTCACTCATACTGTCATACTACTGCCCCATGGCATTATTTTGTAACTCTTAAGTATGGCTGACCTATGATCTGACTGGTCATTAAAAGGGGTGTCTCCAGTGCTCTTTGAGTGAAATGGAATGCATAGAGTACATGTAACTAACAGGCGTGAAACCTGCTGCCTCTCAGTCATTATTCGTCAGGCTTGCTGAGTGGTTGAGAGAGGGGAAAAACCCTGCTTTGGCTCCACATGTCTAGCAATGAGGGAGAGTCACGGGAGAGTGAGACTGGGCATTGGTTCTGGAGATGCAGGCCCTGATAGCTCTTATTACACTGAGCTTTTCTGCCTAGTTTTATAACTCAGTGTTTATTTTCTGTTTTCAACATCTCATGTAGAGAGTGGTCAGTGGTCACGTACTTCCTTGATTATCCGTGCTTTAGTCCAGGAAGAATGTAAGAAATTCCTCCTCAGCTGTTCATAAACAAACTTAACTGAATGATTTCCAAATATACTGTCTGGGATGTATGCTACTTGTTGTAGACAACACTTGTCCATCATAATGTCCTGTTGGTGTGTGTAATGAGGAGAGGAACTGCTATTTCATAGGATTTAGTTTAGTCAATGAAAATAAACTAATATTGTAGCGTTGCACTTGAATAAGGCAAATCTGGCAACCCATGTTGTTTTGTTTGAGAATAATATACGTTTTTTTTTCTTCTTCTCTCTTCATGGCTCTTACTCTAGACTGGAGGGGATGGCATTGACTGGGATAGTTTGAGAAGACAGACCTACAGTGCATTCAGAAAGTATTCAGATCCCTTTACTTTTTCCACATTTTGTTATGTTACAGCCTTAAAAAATTAAAAATCCTCAGCAATCTACACAGAATACCCTATAATGACAAAGTGAAACCAGGTTTTTGACATTTTTGCAAATGTATTAAAAATAAAAAACATAAATACCTTATTTACATAAGTATTCAGACCCTTTGCTATGAGATTCGAAATTGAGCTCAGGTGCATCCTGTTTCCATTGATCATCCTTGAGATGTTTCTACAACTTCATTGGCGTCCACCTGGGGTAAATTCAATTGATTGAACATGATTTGGAAAGGCACAGAACTGTTTATATAAGGTCCCACAGTTGACAGTGCATGTCAGAGCAAAAATCAAGCCATGAGGTTGAAGGAATTGTCCGTAGAGCTCCGAGACAGGATTGTGTCGAGGCACAGATCTGGGGAAGGGTACCAAAACATTTCTGCAGCATTGAAGGTCCCCAAGAACAGTCGCGTCCATCATTCTTAAATGGAAGAAGTTTGGAACCACCAAGACTCTTCCTAGAGCTGGCCTCCCGGCCAAACTGAGCAATCGGTGGAGAAGGGCCTTAGTCAGGGAGGTGACCAAGAACCCGATGGTCACTCTGACAGAGCTTTAGAGTTCCTCTGTGGAGATGGGAGAACCTTCCAGAAGGACAACCATCTCTGCAGCACTTCACCAATCAGGCCTTTATAGTAGAGTGGCCAGACGGAAGCCACTCCTCAGTAAAAGGCACATGACAGCCCGCTTGAGTTTGCCAAAAGGCACCTAAAGACTCTTAGACCATGAGAAACATGAACTCTTTGGCCTGAATGCCAAGTGTCACGTCTGGAGGAAACCTGGCACCATCCCTACAGTGAAGCATGGTTGTGGCAGCATCATGCTGTGGGGATGTTTTTCAGCGCAGGGACTGGGAGACTAGTCAGGATCGAGGGAAAGATGAATGGAGCAAAGTACAGAGAGATCCTTGATGAAAACCTACTCCAGAGCACTCAGGACCTGACTGGGGCTAAGGTTCACCTTCCAACAGGACAACGACCCTAAGCACACAGCCAAGACAACGCAGGAGTGGCTTCAGGACAAGTCTCTGAATGTCCTTGAGTGGCCCAGCCAGAGCCTGGACTTGAACCTGATAGAACATCTCTGGAGAGACCTGAAAATAGCTAACCTGACATAGCTTGAGAGGATCTGCAGAGAAGAATGGGAGAAACTCCCCAAATACAGATGTGCGACGCTTGTAGCGTCATACCCAAGGAGAGTCAATGCTGTAATCGCTGCCAAAGGTGCTTTAACAAAGTACTGAGTAAAGGGTCTGAATACTTATGTAAATGTGATATTTTAGTTTTGTATTTGTTATAAATTAGCAAATATTTATAAAAACCTGTTTTTGCTTTGTCATTATGGAGTATTGTGTGTAGATTGATGAGGGGGAAAAAAACAATTTAATCAATTTTAGAATAAGGCTGTAACGTAACAAAATGTGGAAAAAGTCAAGGGGTCTGAATACTTTCCGAATGCACTGTATCTGTGGAGAAAGCACAACCTTCCACCCAACTGTGACAGAGAGAAGCCATCGCCCCCAGAGGACATAACTGTTAGCCGGCCAGCCCAGCAGTGGGATGGCTTTAGCTTCTACCCCATCCCTAAGGCCATGCTCCATCACCACCCCAGGAGCCCTCTGTCCATAGGTAACACTGGATCTCTAGGCTACATATGCATGCAGGCCAGGAGGCTTTGCCATGCTGTCACAGAGAGGCTTACAGACTTGTAGATCTGACAATGAATGGATTAAGTTGATTAAAGAACATCTCATTTGTAACAAATGTGTATATATACAGTTGAAGTCAGAAGTTTACATAAACTTAGGTTGGAGTCATTTAAAACTTGTTTTTCAACCACTCCACACATTTCTTGTTAACAAACTATAGTTTTGGCAAGTCGGTTAGGACATCTACTTTGTGCATGACGCAAGTAATTTTTCCAACAATTGTTTACAGACAGATTATTTCACTTATAAATTAACTGTATCACAATTCCAGTGGGTCAGAAGTTTACATACACTAAGTTGACTGTGCCTTTAAACAGCTTGGAAAAATTCCAGAAAATGATGTCATGGCTTTAGAAGCTTCTGATAGGCTAATTGACATAATTTGAGTCAATTGGAGGTGTACCTGTGGATGTATTTCAAGGCCTACCTTCAAACTCAGTGCCTCTTTGCTTGACATCATGGGAAAATCAAAAGAAGTCAGCTAAGACCTTAGGAAAAAAATTGTAGACCTCCAATTGGGAGCAATTTCCAAACGCCTGAAGGTACCACGTTCATCTGTACAAACAATAGTTCGCAAGTATAAACACCATGGGACCACGCAGCTGTCATACCACTCAGGAAGGAGACACGTTCTGTCTCCTAGAGATGAATGTACTTTGGTGCGAAAAGTGCAAATCAATTCCAGAACAACAGCAAAGGACCTTGTGAAGATGCTGGAGGAAACAGGTACAAAAGTATCTATATCCACAGTAAAACTAGTCCTATATCGACATAACCTGAAAGGCCGCTCAGCAAGGAAGTAGCCACTGCTCCAAAACCGCCATAAAAAAGCCAGACTACAGTTTGCAACAGCACATGGGGACAAAGATCGTACTTTTTTGAGAAATGTCCTCTGGTCTGATGAAACAAAAATAGAACTGTTTGGCCATAATGACCATCGTTATGTTTGGAGGAAAAAGGGGGTGCTTGCTAGCCGAAGAACACCATCCCAACCGTGAAGCACGGGGTGGCAGCATCATGCTGTGGGGGTGCTTTGCTGCAGGAGGGACTGGTGCACTTCACAAAATAGATGGCATCATGAGGAAGGAAAATTATGTGGATATATTGAAGCAACATCTCAAGACATCAGTCAGGAAGTTAAAGCTTGGTCGCAAATGGGTCTTCCAAATGGACAATGACCCCAAGCATACTTCCAAAGTTGTGGCAAAATGGCTTAAGGACAACAAAGTCAAGGTATTGGAGTGGCCATCACAAGCTCTGACCTCAATCCTATAGAACATTTGTGGGCAGAACTGAAAAAGCGTGTGCGAGCAAGGAGGCCTACAAACCTGACTCAGTTACACCAGCTCTGGCAGGAGGAATGGGCCAAAATTCACCCAACTTATTGTGGGAAGCTTGTGGAAGGCTACCCGAAACGTTTGACCCAAGTTAAACAATTGAAAGGCAATGCTACCAAATACTAATTGAGTGTATGTAAAATTCTGACCCACTGGGAATGTGATGAAAGAAATAAAAGCTGAAATAAATCATTCTCTCTAATATTATTCTGACATTTCACATTCTTAAAATAAAGTGGTGATCCTAACTGTCCTTAGACAGGGCATTTTTACTAGGATTAAATGTCAGGAATTGTGAAAAACTGAGTTTAAATGTATTTGGCTAAGGTGTATGTAAACTTCCGACTTCAACTGTAGGTGTGTTGGTGTGATACCGATAGAGAGAAAGATTTCAAAGAACGTTGAGGAAGATGTGTGTGTATTGCAGGTCCTGCTGTTTGGCGCTGCCTGGACTGTGTGGACGGGATGTGGCGTGGCCATGGTGGTGTTCCACTGGCCTCCAAGTCCAAGTGCCATCTGTCATTGGTGTCAAACAATTCCTTCAGGTTCTGTAGCAGCTCCAACCTCAGCTGTCAAAACCCTTCGCAACCAAGTAAGTGTCTGACTCTACACCTCTCAAAGCTAGCCAAAACATTCAGCATGAACCAATAAAAATTTAGCCCTGCATTTGAAACTCATTTCCCATGTCCTCTAAGCTCCTAGATAGAGATGAGTTAAGTGATGTGGGCACCATCGCTCGATTTTCCTTCAGGACACAGCTTCGACAGATGTGGTCAGTATATCAATACAGTATAGGATTTTTTAAAATGTTTTGTTATTGTATCATCATTCATCTGCTACTTTTTTAAATGTATTTGTGCATCAGAAGTGTTAAAATATGCATTTTATTCTCATTGATTATTTTCCTCATCTCCGTGTGATTCCACAGACTGTCAAGGAGATGATCCATTTGGCCTATGCCCAAGGAGGTCTAGGAGCCCTAGAGAGGACAAGGAGGAGCTCTGAGGACAAAGGCCACAGGCCCTCAGGGTCCCAGCCATCCCTTCCACCCACTAGCGTCAACTCGGATACAAATGGAAATGGTAAACCTTGAAAAGGAAGAAAGACACTGAAAGATCCAGGACTAAGACCCGGGAGTAAATAACCTCATAAGGCCTGTGAACATTCATATTACATTTACATTTACGTCTTATCCAGAGCGACTTACAAATAGGTGCATTCACCCTATAGCCAGTGGGATAACCACTTTACAATATCTTTTTTTTTTTTTTTTTTTTTTTTTGGGGGGGGGGTAGAAGGATTACTTTATCCTATCCCAGGTATTCCTTAAAGAGGTGGGGTTTCAAATCTCTCCGGAAGGTGGTGAGTAACTCCGCTGTCCTGGCGTCGTGAGGGAGCTTGTTCCACCATTGGGGTGCCAGAGCAGCGAACAGTTTTGACTGGGCTGAGCGGGAACTATGCTTCCGCAGAGGAAGGGGAGCCAGCAGGCCAGAGGTGGATGAACGCAATGCCCTCGTTTGGATGTAGGGACTGATCAGAGCCTGAAGGTACAGAGGTGCCGATCCCCTCACAGCTCCATAGGCAAGCACCATGGTCTTGTAACAGATGCGAGCTTCAACTGGAAGCCAGTGGAGTGTGCGGAGGAGCGGGGTGACGTGAGAGAACTTGGGAAGGTTGAACACCAGACGGGCTGCGGCATTCTGGATGAGTTGTAGGGGTTTAATGGCACAGGCAGGGAGCCCAGCCAACAGCGAGTTGCAGTAATCCAGACGGGAGATGACAAGTGCCTGGATTAGGACCTGTGCCGCTTCCTGTGTAAGGCAGGGTCGTACTCTCCGAATGTTGTAGAGCATGAACCTGCAGGATCGGGTCACCGCCTTGATGTTAGCGGAGAACGACAGGGTGTTGTCCAGGGTCACGCCAAGGCTCTTCGCACTCTGGGAGGAGGACACAACGGAGTTGTCAACTGTGATGGCGAGATCATGGAACGGGCAGTCCTTCCCCGGGAGGAAGAGCAGCTCCGTCTTGCCAAGGTTCAGCTTGAGGTGGTGATCCGTCATCCATACTGATATGTCTGCCAGACATGCAGAGATGCGATTCGCCACCTGGTTATCAGAAGGGGGAAAGGAGAATATTAGTTGTGTATCGTCAGCGTAGCAATGATAGGAGAGGCCATGTGAGGATATGACAGAGCCAAGTGACTTGGTGTATAGGGAGAATAGGAGAGGGCCTAGAACTGAGCCCTGGGGGACACCAGTGGTGAGAGCACGTGGTGCGGAGACAGCTTCTCGCCACGCCACTTGGTAGGAGCGACCGGTCAGGTAGGACGCGATCCAGGAGTGAGCCGCGCCGGAGATGCCCAGCTCGGAGAGGGTGGAGAGGAGGATCTGATGGTTCACAGTATCAAAGGCAGCAGACAGGTCTAGAAGGACAAGAGCAGAGGAGAGAGAGTTAGCTTTAGCAGTGCGGAGAGCCTCCGTGACACAGAGAAGAGCAGTCTCAGTTGAATGACCAGTCCTGAAACCTGACTGGTTTGGATCAAGAAGGTCATTCTGAGAGAGATAGCAAGAGAGTTGGCTAAAGACGGCACGCTCAATAGTTTTGGAAAGAAAAGAAAGAAGGGATACTGGTCTGTAGTTGTTGACATCAGTGGGATCGAGTGTTGGTTTTTTGAGAAGGGGTGCAACTCTCGCTCTCTTGAAGACGGAAGGGACATAGCCAGCGGTCAAGGATGAGTTGATCAGCGAGGTGAGGTAGGGGAGAAGGTCACCGGAGATGGTCTGGAGAAGAGAGGAGGGGATGGGGTCAAGCGGGCAGGTTGTTGGGCGGCCTGCAGTCCTAAGTCGCAAGATTTTATCTGGAGAGAGAGGGGAGAAAGAAGTCAAAGCATAGGGCAGGGCAGTGTGAGCAGGACCAGCAGTGTCATTAGACTTAACAAACGAGGATCGGATGTCGTCAACCTTCTTTTCAAAGTGGTTGACGAAGTCATCCACAGAGAGAGAGGAGGGGGGAGGGGGGGGTTCAGCAGGGAGGAGAATGTGGCAAAGAGCTTCCTAGGGTTAGAGGCAGATGCTTGGAATTTAGAGTGGTAGAAAGTGGCCTTAGCAGCAGAAACAGATAAAGAAAATGTAGAGAGGAGGGAGTGAAAAGATGCCAGGTCGGCAGGGAGTTTAGTTTTCTTCCATTTCCGCTCCGCTGCCCGGAGCTCTGTTCTGTGAGCTCGCAATGAGTCATCAAGCCACGGAGCTGGAGGGGAGGACCGAGCCGGCCGGGAGGATAGGGGACACAGAGAGTCAAAGGATGCAGAAAGGGAGGAGAGGAGGGTTGAGGAGGCAGAATCAGGAGATTGGAGGGAGAAGGATTGAGCAGAGGGAAGAGATGATAGGATGGAAGAGGAGAGAGTAGTGGGAGAGAGAGAGCGAAGGTTGCGGCGGCGCATTACCATCTGTGTAGGGGCAGAGTGAGTAGTGTTGGAGGAGAGCGAGAGAGAAAAGGATACAAAGTAGTGGTCGGAGACATGGAGGGGAGTTGCAGTGAGATTAGTAGAAGAGCAGCATCTAGTAAAGATGAGGTCAAGCGTATTACCTGCCTTGTGAGTAGGGGGGGACGGTGAGAGGGTGAGGTCAAAAGAGGAGAGGAGTGGAAAGAAGGAGGCAGAGAGAAATGAGTCAAATGTAGACGTAGGGAGGTTGAAATCCCCCAAAACTGTGAGGGGTGAGCCATCCTCAGGAAAGGAACTTATCAAGGCGTCAAGCTCATTGATGAACTCTCCAAGGGAACCTGGAGGGCGATAGATGACAAGGATATTAAGCTTAAATGTGCTAGTGACTGTGACAGCATGGAATTCAAATGAGGAGATAGACAGATGGGTTAGGGGAAAAATTGAGAATGTCCACTTGGGAGAGATGAGGATTCCTGTGCCACCACCCCTCTGACCAGATGCTCTCGGGGTATGCGAGAACACATGGTCAGACGAGGAGAGAGCAGTAGGAGTAGCAGTGTTTTCAGTGGTAATCCATGTTTCCGTCAGCGCCAGGAAGTCGAGGGACTGGAGGGTAGCATAGGCTGGGATGAAGTCAGCCTTGTTGGCAGCAGAACGGCAGTTCCAGAGGCTGCCTGAGACCTGGAACTCCAGGTGTGGGGTGCGTGCAGGGACCACCAGGTTAGAGAGGCAGCAGCCACGCGGTGTGAGGCGTTTGTGTAGCCTGTGCGGAGAGGAGAGAACAGGGATAGGCAGAGGCATAGTTGACAGGTTGTAGCAAATGGCTACAATAATGCAGAGGAGATCGGAATGAAATGAACTAAACATCTGGGAAAGGAGAGAGTAAAAACCAAAACTCCCAAATATAACTCTCCCAACTTCACCTCAGAAACTATAATTGTTTCACTGAACCTCCCGAATAAAACTCTCCCAACTTCCACTTTAGAAATTAGAATTGTTGTGAACTACAGCGGTTCAATGTTTCAAGGAATAGACTCAACTTACTTTATTCAGCTAGCTAACTATGACGCTATAGCTAACTAGCATGCTAGCATCCAATAACACACAGTTTAGCACCAATACTTGGTTACAACAAACTACCAATAGTGTGTTAACACACTAAACAGATAATTTGTGTCCGTGTCTAGTTCCTTTCATAACGCAGCAATAATTAAACGTTGGCTAGCTAGCACAAATATATTGTATTTAGCTGCTACAGTACAGCTAGCTGGTCGTGTTGGCTAGCTAGCAATGGCTGCTGTGTTGACTTTGTTTGAATAACGGCGGCGCTGCGAACAAATGTAGCTGGCTAAAAGGATATTGTATTTAGTTGCTACCGTTGCTAATAGCTACTCGCCAGCTAGTCCAGGAGGTGAGTTAGCTAACTAGCTAGCTTCGTGCTACACCCGGCACCGCCGAATACAATGCTAACCTACAATAACTACCCACAACAGCCCACGATGCCTACCTATAATACCTAACTACAATCTAAATACATAGTTTAAGCCTTACTCGACAAAGCCCAAGCTATGTATAAAGCCAAACTTACCCGACGCCAGCTGTCTGGGTGGCAGACTGCAATCAGTAGCTGTAATTAAGTACAGTAGCTACCAACTACCTAACGTTAATGCCTCGGATAATGAGGTTAGAAAAACAGCTGAATGGTAGGTAGCTAGCTGGCTCAATTACAGGTACTCTTAAGCGTGAAATAACATTGGAAACAACTATCCACAGTTGCTAAAAGTTACCAGGAGCTACCCGCTAGCTAGCTAGCTTTGTTGGTCCAGGTAGTGGGTTAGCTAGCCTCGTGCTTCGCCGGGCTCCGCCGAATATAATACTTACCTACAATAATTACCTACAATAACTACCTAAGTAAACTACCTACAATACCTAACTACAATACCTACCTACAATCTAAATACATGGTTTAAGCTTTACTCAACACCATATAAGAAGCCAAGCTTACCTCCTGCTAGAGAAAACACAACCTCTCGTATATTTCATCCAGAGCTATCCTTATATTTTAGATAAATAAATAAATAATATTTCTGGTTGCTTGCTTTTTTTATGTCATAGTATAGCCTAATGTGGTAACATAACAATATGTTACATAATTTCTACAGGCCTAATCCTTATTCAACAATGAACTATCTCATGATTCAGTTTTGATTATTTGACATAAGTCAGCTTCATGGCAGCCTTGGGTATCAGGATTGTTGGTGCTCATCACCACAGGGTGGTGCGGTCTGCCCAACGAATCACAGGAAGGCCATCAAGGACCTCAGCCACCCGAGCCATGGCCTGTTTACCCCACTACCATCCAGAAGGCGAGGTCAGTACAGGTGCATTAAAGCTGGGACCGAGAGACTGAAAAACAGCTTCTATCTAAAGACTCATCAGACTTAAATAGTCACCACTAGCCGGCCTCCGCCCCTTACCCTACCCTGAACTTTAGTCACTAGCCGGCCACCACCCGGTTACTCAACCCTGCACCTTAGAGGCTGCTGCCTATGTACATAGACATGGAACACTGGTCACTTTAATAATGTTTACATACTGTTTTACCCACTTCATATGTATATACTGTATTCTTGTCAAGTCCTATCCTATTTAACTATTGCTGTACATATACTATTCTATACTACGTATTCTTCAGTTATACCACATATTCTATCCATATACTGTCCATAATGTTTATACATCCCATCATATATATATATATATATATATATATATATATATATATATATATATATATATATATATATATATATATATATATATATATATATATATTACACAGTGGCTACCCGTCACTGTATATATCTTTTTAATTTTGGGGGGTTTTGCTTGTTTTGCATGTTATTTTGTCATTAATACGTGTCACATCATTTTGCGAACAATGAATTAAAAAAATATATAATTTAGTTAATAAAGCCGCATTCAAACATGGTCTCTTTTTAGTTTTCTTGAGTAAGGCAGCTCCAAAATGCAGGTGTTTGAGCCTAGCTCAATGCTTTCTGTGGTGGTGGGGCAAGCCAGCAGAAAATATGTAGTGTTGCGCCGTGATTGGCTCAGTGTTCTGTCACTCATTGGGACACTACTAACCACCAAGTCTAAGGGTAGAGCTAGAAAATTCAAGCCCCTTGGGTGCTGCCATAGAGTTACATTAGAAGTGCCCATCAAAGAAGGCTCAAGGTCATTGGCCACAGATAAAATGATGTCAAACCACGTTAAATCTACAGTAGCTTTGATTGGACTGATCATGTCAACATCATACTTTCAAAATCTTAGCTAGCAGTCGTCATCATCATGAATCAAGTCAACAATCTACTGGCAAATCCTTTTTAATCCTTGTCATATGAAGATACATTATAGATCAGTGCTCATCGGCCATTGGACATAAACATTACACAACAAGTTGGAAATCGCAAATTCAACAATGAGTGGTTTGGAAGGAATCAGTGTCTAACTACAAGCATTGCAAAGCAATCATTAGCCTGCTGTTCAGTGGAGTGGCTGTATGGTCCCAAGTCTAAGATTAAGGGTCTCTTTTCCTAGTAAAAAATTATAAACATTCAACATTGGCCATGCTATCAATGAAGCATGATTTGTGCTGCGCTCAAAACAACTTAACTCGGAACTGCAAAATCAGACTTTAGTGAGTTCAAGACAACTGGGAACTCAGGAAAAACGAACTACGACTGGGAAAATACGTTTTGAACTTTCATCCAACTCGGAATTGTAAATCCGGAACTCGGGCCTCTTTCTAGAGCTACGACCTGAAGATCACTGATATCATGTTTCGACCTTGTTTTTTTCGAGTTCCCAGTTGTCTTGAAAGCACCATAAATCCAGAGAATGCCAGACTTTGATGACAAAGTTTGATGACAGAATTTTCCCACGAAGGACCGCCGCGCCACCTTCCTGTTCAAGTGAGCACAGCACAACAAGGTGAGTCCAAAAATGTATTGTATGCTGCTGCATAAATGATGTAATATGCCAGGGAGATAAGTATACTGTAGCTAAGAAAGTAATACTAAGTGTATGTTGTGTAGTAAGCTGTTAGTAGCCCATGTGTCTTACCCTAATAATTTGGTCTATTTTCACCTCTTAATTTCGCCTACTGTTCTGACTTGGTGGTGCACATGTAGCCTATAACATGTTTTAGAGAAATGTAATCTTCGAATATTGTAAGAGCTTTCATTGTCTGCTTATATGCCTCCTTTATTTTTCCTACGGTTCTGACTTGGTGTACAGGGAGAATACTGTAAGAACGGCCCATGTTCTGAATTCTGTCGCTGTACATTTCAAAAGTGCTGAACAAATAGTTATATTGACTACGTCCGTCCTAGCTCGCTCGTTAATGTCTTAAGTGAAATTACAGATTGCCTCTTATCCGCTTGTCGTCCCCTTATGCCATAGTTTGTACATTTCCATTGTCAGTAGAAACTACATTTGTTTAAGCAAGTCAGCCATATCAGCTATGTTTATTTTAAAGGCAGTAAATGAGGTTGAATGAACTGTTTCACTGCCAGACAAGGCTCCGCTGACAGCCAGGTGTAGCAGTGGTAAGGTGTTGGGACTGCTGTTGGGACTCTGCTGTTGGAACAGCTTTATGTAGGCCCTAACTGTTTGTGGGCACTGTTTGCAATTAATGTATTGTTTAGTGTTGTGTTGTGTAGTGGCTTTGCTGGCATGCATCCCACATTTTTTTTTGTTTTGCACCACCAAGATTTACATGCTAAAATCGCCACTGTACAGTCGTGGTCAACATTTTTGAGAATGACACAAATACAAATTTTCACGAAGTCTGCTGCCTCAGTTTTGATGATGGCAATTTGCATATACTCCAGAATGTCATGAAGAGTGATCAGATGAATTGCAATTAATTGCAAAGTCCCTCTTTGCCATGAAAATGAACTTAATCCCCCAAAAATATTTCCACTGCATTTCAGCCCTGCCACAAAAGGACCAGCTGCCATCATGTCAGTGATTCTCTCGTTAACACAGGTGAGAGTGTTGACGAGGACAAGGCTGGAGATCACTCTGTCATGCTGATTGAGTTAGAATAACAGACTGGAAGCTTTAAAAGGAGGGTGGTGCTTGAAATCATTGTTCTTCCTCTGTTAACCATGGTTACCTGCAAGGAAACATGTGCCGTCATCATTGCTTTGCACAAAAAGGGCTTCACAGGCAAGGATATTGCTGCTAGTAAGATTGCACCTAAATCAACCATTTATCGGATCATCAAGAACTTCAAGGAGAGAGGATAAATTGTTGTGAAGAAGGCGTCAGGGCGCCCAAGAAAGTCCAGCAAGCGCCAGGACCGTCTCCTAAAGTTGATTCAGCTACGGGATCGGGACACCACCAGTGCAGAGCTTGCTCAGGAATGGCAGCAGGCAGCAGGAGCGAGTGCATCTGCACGCACAGTGAGGCGAAGACCTTTGGAGGATGGCCTGGTGTCAAGAAGGACAGCAAAGAAGCCACTTCTCTCCAGGAAAAACATCAGAGACAGACTGATATTCTGCAAAAGGTACAGGGATTGGACTGCTGAGGACTGGGGTAAAGTTATTTTCTCTGATGAATCCCCTTTCCGATTGTTTGGGGCATCCGGAAAACACCTTGTCCGGAGAAGACAAGGTGAGCGCTACCATCAGTCCTGTGTCATGCCAACAGTAAAGCATCCTGAGACCATTCATGTGTGGGGTTGCTTCTCAGCCAAGGGAGTGGGCTCACTCACAATTTTGCCTAAGAACACAGCCATGAATAAAGAATGGTACCAACACATTCTCCGAGAGCAACTTCTCCCAACCATCCAAGAACAGTTTGGTGACGACCAATGCCTTTTCCAGCATCATGGAGCACCTTGCCATAAGGCAAAAGTGATAACTAAGTGGCTCGGGGAACAAAACATCGACATTTTGGTTCCATGGCCAGGAAACTCCCCAGACCTTAATCCCATTGAGAACTTGTGGTCAATCCTCAAGAGGCGGGTGGACAAACAAAAACCCACAAATTCTGACAAACTCCAAGCATTGATTATGCAAGAATGGGCTGCCATCAGTCAGGATGTGGCCCAGAAATTAATTGACAGCATGCCAGGGCGGATTGCAGAGGTCTTGAAAAAGAAGGGTCAACACTGCAAAAATTGACTCTTTGCATAAACTTAATGTAATTGTCAATAAAAGCCTTTGACACTTATGGAATGCTTGTAATTATACTTCAGTATACCATAGTGACATCTGACAAAAATATATCATAACACTGAAGCAGCAAACTTTGTGTAGACCAATACTTGTGTCATTCTCAAAACTTTTGACCATGACTGTGTGTATATATATATATATATATATATATATATATATATATATATATATATATATATATATATATATATATATATATATATATACAGTACCAGTCAAAAGTTTGGACACACCTACTCATTCCAGGGTTTTTCTTTATTTTTTACTATTTTCTACATTGTAGAATAAGGTATGTCTGTTTTTAATTTTTAATACATTTCAAAAAAATTCTAAAAACCTGTTTTCGCTTTGTCATTATAGGGTATTGTGTGTAGATTGATGAGGGGAAAAAATTGTTGATGGTACCACTAGACTCAAACTCTCCAGCTGTGCTAATTTCTGCTCCTTGTCCTTGGCTTAATTCTAACAGCAGCAGCAGTCAGTCAGTGGTTGGTAATGTAGCAGAGGGTGTTAAGGCCAGTGTTGGGTGCAGGAGGTTAGGTTAGCTCTCCTACCGCTAGTGGAGCAGACACCCAGGAGAGGTTTCCTGCTGTTCTGCCAGGTGCTCCTATGAAGGCTTCACATTAACAGTACTTATTAAGCACTGACTCTCACTATAACAAAGCTGGGTTCAGGAAAGGACTGACTGAACTGAAACTGTCTGATGCCAGCTTTTACTTAATTCTCTGTGTAGAAGTCAAGGTTTTTAAAGCAAATACTCCTACATGAAGTTATAATATGTCTTCAACAGGTTTCTCTCTTATTCCCTTACCCCAGAGCATCTCCTATCACTCTATCAGGGAAAGGCCTCTTTCTGTTGCTTATACACTGTTGTTTAGATTCGATTTTTTTAAATGAAACTGGTCTTTTTTCCTAACGTAAAGGTCCTGTATGATTTTATTCATGAGACCTCACCAGGGTATAAAGAAGCCTTAGAATAGGAATGACCTCAAGGAAGTTGAATGTCAGAGCAAACAAACTGGCCTCATTTTAGGTGGCATAACACTGAATATGTGTTAGTGGGTATTAGTGCCTGCTGCAAGCTTCTGAATAAACAAATGATCTAGCTACTAAGGAAATTAATGCTTAATGCTCTGAGCTGTGCTAGTGGAGTGTGAATAAATATCCAGTAGGTCTGACTCCCTTACCTGGACATACTTAGCTGTTTTATCAAAAGCTATAGATTTCATGAAAGATCAAGTGTATGGTGGGCTACACTTTATAGGCTTGAATTCAGCCTAGTGGCCCAGTCAGTCACATTAGGTTTTATGTGTTTGTGTCACGATCCCTGTTGGATAACCCTGGAACTTTCTGCTTACAGCTTTCTGCGATAACATTTTCCCCTCTGTATCACAGGCACTACTGTGTAATGGTGCCACATAGCCCTCCCCCCTCTCACCTCCCCACTAACAGGACACACTAAAGTCCCTTTGCAATGCAAGTTTGTATATTTTTTGTGTACTTAGTTTAATACACCATTCATTTTGGAGGTAGAATGGTGCTCCAATGGATAGCTGCCGTTTTACGGGCTCCTGACCAATTTTGCTATTTTGTGCTGATCGTAACTGGACATCAGCGATCACTAACCTCGATTTGGAAGATTTCTACTTCAACAAGTCGGCGGTGGAGGACATACTGCTCACCCTGGACCAGGCCCTAATCCCTGAGACTCGGAAAAGGAAGAGACAGCGTAAGAGAGGTCGATGTGCGGGCGCACTGACAAAACTACTTTGGCTAATAAATAATCTGCCTCTACCCTCCGTTCTATTGGTGAACGTACAATCACTGGAGAACAAACTGGACGAACTCCATTCTAGACTATCCTATCAACAGGACCTGAAGAACTGTAATATCCTATGTTTCTCTGAGTCTTGGCTGAACAAGGACATGTATAATATACATCAAGCTGGTTTTTCTAGCATCGGCAGGGTCGAATGGCAGCCTCGGGTAAGCTCAAGGGGGAGGTGTATGTCTCTTTGTTAACAACAGCTGGTGCACAAATTCTAATATTAAGAAAGTCTCAAGGTTCTACTCGCCTGAGTTAGAATACCTCCTGATAAGCTGTAGACCCCTCAAATTCGACTCTGGACCTCGAAGCCAGTTCCACTGCATTTTTTCATCGTTCCCCTCTAATCAGGGACTGAATTAGACCTGGGACACCAGGTGTGTGCAGTTCATTATTAGGTAGGACAGAAAACCAGCAGGCTCCGGACCTCGTAGGGTAACTTGAATACCCCTGCTGTAGACCATACTATTTACCGTGAGAGTTTTCATTTACCACCACAAACCGATGCTGGCAGTAAGGCCGCACTCAACGAGCTGTATAGGGCCATAAGCAACAAGAAAATGCTCATCCAGAGTTGGCGCTCCTAGTGGCTGGTGATTTTAATGCAGGTAAACTGAAATCCGTTTTTCCTCATTTCTACCAGCATGTCACCTGTGCAACTAGAGGAGACAAAACTCTAAATCACTTTTACTCCACACACAGAATTGCATACAAAGTTCTACTTCGTCCTCCATTTGGCCAATCTGACCATAACTTTATCCTCCTGATTTCTGCTTACAAGCAAAAACTCAAACAGGAAGTACCAGTGACACGCTCAAAACGGAAGTGGTCCGATGAAGCGGATGCTAAGCTACAGCTCTTTTTCGCTAGCACAGACTGGAATATGTTCCGGGATTTATCCGATGGCATTGAAGTTTACCACATCAGTCACCGGCTTCATTAATAAGTGCATTGACAACATCATCCCCACAGTGACCGTACGGGCATATCCCAACCAGAAGCCATGGATTACAGGCAACATCCACACTGAGCTAAAGGCTAGAGCTGCCCATTTCAAGGAGCGGGACACTAATCCGGACACTTAAAATAAATCCCGCTACGACCTCCAACGAGCCAAAGGCAAAGCGTCAATACAGGACTAAGATCGAATTCTACTACATCGGCTCTGATGATCGTTGGATGTGGCAGGGCTGGCAAACTATTGCGGATAACAAACAGAAACCCAGCCACGAGCTGCCCAGTGACCCGAGCCTACAAGACGAGCTAAATGCCTTCAATGCTCATTTCGAAGCAAGCCACACTGAAGAATGCATGAGAGCACCAGCTGTTCCGGATGACTGTATGATCACACTCTCTGTAGCTGATGTGAGTAAGACCTTTAAACAGGTTAACGTTCACAAGGCCACAGGGCATGACAGATTACCAGGACACGTACTCAGAGCATGGGCTGACATTTTCAACCTCTCCCTGACCCAGTCTTTAATACCCACAAGCAGACCACCATAGTCCCTGTGCTCAAGATCGCCAAGGTAACCTGTCTAAATGACTATCGCCCCTTAGCACTCACATCTGTAGCCATGTAATGCTTTGAAAGGCTGGTCATGGCTCACATCAACACCATCATCCCAGACACCCTGGACCCATTCCAATTCGCATACCGCCCCAACAGATCCACAGATGATGCAATCTCTATTGCACTCCACACTGCCCTCTCCCACCTGGACAAGAGGAACACCTATGTGAGAATAATGTTCATTGACTACAGCTCAGTGTTCCAGACCATAGCGCCCTCCAAGCTCATCACTAAGCTAAGGACCCTGACAGTGAACACCTCCCTCTGCAACTGGATCCTGGACTTCCTGACGGGCCGCCCCCAGGTGGTAAGGGTAGGCAACAACACATCTGCCACACTGACCCACAACAAAGGCGCCCCTCAGCGCTGCGTGCTTATTCCCCTCCTGTACTCCCTGTTCACCCACCACTACGTGGCCAAGCAAGACTCCAACACCATCATTAAGTTTGCTGACGACACAGCAGTTGTTGGTCTGATCACCGACGATGATGAGACAGCCTATAGGGAGGAGGTCAGAGACCTGGCATTGTGGTGCCAGGACAACAACCTCTACCTCAACGTCACCAAGACAAAGGAGTTAATCGTTGAATACAGGAAACGGAGGGCCGACCACGCCCCCATTCACATCGACTGGGCTGTAGTGGAGAGGGTTGATGGTCTGATCACCGACGATGATGAGTCAGCCTATAGGGAGGAGGTCAGAGACCTGGCATTGTGGTGCCAGGACAACAACCTCTCCCGCAACGTCAGCAAGACAAAGGAGTTGATCGTTGACTACAGGAAACGGAGGGCCGACCACGCCCCATTCAAATCGACTGGGCTGTAGTGGAGTGGGTTGATAGCTTTAAGTTCCTCGGTGTCCACATCCCTAAGGATCTATCATGGTCCACACACACAAACACAGTCATACATTTACATTTACATTACATTTTAGTCATTTAGCAGACGCTCTTATCCAGAGCGACTTACAGTTAGTGAATACATCTTTTTTTTTATACTGGCCCCCCGTGGGAATCGAACCCACAACCCTGGCGTTGCAAACGCCATGCTCTATCAACTGAGCTACATCCCTGCCGGCCATTCCCTCCCCTACCCTGGACGACGCTGGGCCAATTGTGCGCCGCCCATGAGTCTCCCGGTCGCGGCCGGCTGCGACAGAGCCTGGATTCGAACCAGGATCTCTAGTGGCACAGTTAGCACTGCGATGCAGTGCCTTAGACCACTGCGCCACTCAGGAGTCATGAAGAGGGCACGACAACGCCTCTTCCCCCTCAGATCCTCAAAACGTTCTACAGCTGCACCATTGAGAGCATCGCCACTGGCTGCATCACCACTTGGTTTGGCAACTGCTTGGCATCCGACCACAAGGCGCTACAGAGGGTAGTGCGTATGGCCCAGTACATCACTTGGGCCGAGCTCCCTGCCATCCAGGACCTCTATACCAGGCGGTGTCAGAGGAAGGTCATATAAATTGTCAAACACTCCAGCCACCCAAGTCATAGACTGTTGTCTCTACTAACGCACGGCAAGCTGTTCCGATGCACCAAGTCTGGAACCAACAGGACCCTGAACAGCTTCTACCCCCAAGCCATAAGACTGCTAAATAGTTAGTCCGGGTATTTCTTTGGTTAACTACTTAACTATCTTCATTGACCCTTTTTGCACTAACTTTTTTGACTCATCACATACGCTGCTACTACTGTTTATTATCTATCCTGTTGCCTAGTCACTTTATTCCTAGTTACAGTGCCTTCGGAAAGTATTCAAACCCCTTGACTTTTTCCACATTTTGTTACGTTACAGCCTTATTCTAAAATTGATTAAATTGTTTTTTCCCCCTCATCAACCTACACACAATACCCCATAATGACAAAGCAAAAACAGGTTTTTACTAAACAAAAACAAAAAAACTGGAAATATCACATTTACATACGTATTCAGACCCTTTACTCAGTACTTTGTTGAAGCACCTTTGGCAGCAATTACAGCCTTGAGTCTTCTTGGGTGTGACGCTACAAGCTTGGCACAACTGTATTTGGGGAGTTTCTCCCATTCTTCTCTGCAGATCCTCTCAAGCTCTGTCAGGTTGGATGGGAAGCGTTGCTGCACAGCTATTTTCAGGTCTCTCCAGAGATGTTCGATCAGGTTCAAGTCCGGGCTCTGGCTGGGCCACTCAAGGACATTCAGAGACTTGTCCCAAAGCCACTCCTGCGTTGTCTTGGCTATGTGCTTAGGGTCTTTGTCCTGTTGGAAGGTGAACCTTCGCCCCCAGTATGAGGTCCTGAGCGCTCTGGAGCCGGTTTTCATCAAGGATCTCTATGCACCTAGCTCTGTTCATCTTTCCCTCAATCCTGACTAGTCTCCCAGTCCCTGCCGCTGAAAAACACCCCCACAGCATGATGCTGCCACCACCATGCTTCACCGTAAGGATGGTGCCAGGTTTCCTCCAGACGTGATGCTTGGCATTCAAGCCAAAGAGTTCAATCTTGGTTTCATCAGACCAGAGAATCTTGTTTCTCATGCTCTGAGAGTCTTTAGGTGCCTTTTGGCAAACTGCAAGCAGGCTGTCATCCACCTTTTACTGAGGAGTGGCTTCCATCTGGCCACTCTGCCATAAAGTCCTGATTGGTGGAGTGATGCAGAGATGGTTGTCCTTCTGGAAGTTTCTCCCATCTCCACAGAGGAACTCTAGAGCTCTGTCAGAGTGACCATCGGGTTCTTGGTCACCTCCCTGACCAAGGTCCTTCTCCCCTGATTGCTCCGTTTGGCCGGGCGGCCAGCTCTAGGAAGTGTCTTGGTGGTTCCAAACGTCTTCCATTTAAGAATGATGGAGGCCACTGTGTTCTTGGGGACCTTCAATGCTGCAGGAATGTTTTGGTACCCTTCCCCAGATCTGTGCCTCGACACAATCCTGTCTCGGAGCTCTATGGACTATTTCTTCAACCTCATGGCTTGGTTTTTGCTCTGACGTGCACTGTCAACTGTGGGACCTTATATAGACAGGTGTGTGCCTTTCCAAATCATGTCCAATCAATTGAATTTACCACATGTGGACTCCAATCAAGTTGTAGAAATATCTCAAGGATGATCAATGGAAACAGGATGCACCTGAGCTCAATTTCGAGTCTCATAGCAAAGGGTCTGAATACTTCTGTAACTAAGGTATTTCTGTTTTTTATTTTTAATAAATTAGCAAACATTTCTAAAAACCTTTTTTCGCTTTTTCATGATGGGGTATTGTGTGTAGATTGCTGAGGAAATGTTTTTATTTAATCCATTTTAGAATAATGCTGTAACGTAACAAAATGTCGAAAAAGTCAAGGGGTCTGAATACTTTCCGAAGGCACTGTATATAGCCAATTATCGTTACTCATTGTGTATTTATTATTACTTTTACTATTCTGTGTTATTACTTTTCTATTATTTCTCTATTTTCTTTCTATCTGCATTGTTGGGAAAGGCTCGTAAGTAAGCATTTCACTGTTAGTCTACACCTGTTGTTTACAAAGCATGTGACAAATAACATTTGATTTGATTTGACTTAATATGCAGTGTGCAGCTTAAGAAACCTCAGATTCACTGGAGCAAAAAGCAGCATCAGTAGGTACGGTTGCTGTGGCCCATCATCTGTTTGTCTGATTAAATTTGAGTTTTGAATTCTGAGAAGTATTTTGTGAATGTTCGTAATCTAGTCACCACAGTTGATTAGGTAGGCTACAGTAAAAGAGAGGCTTCATTTTGAAATGGACTGTATAGGTGGTCTGGATTCAGACATTATTACAGTAAATGGTGTATAATCAATCCCTTGTCACAGTCTAGTAGTCTTGTCCTGGGATTCTATTTCATTTTATTTTCTATGCATTGCACTTGTGCCTGGCTGTCATGCAAGTACTCCACAACTCATAACCTTGTGTAGGTGGGTGTGCTTCACAATATGAGATGATTCAGCAATAGTTTCGGCTTACAGCATGATTACAGTGGGCATGCATACCTCTCTTCTCTCAGAGAAGGGGGGGGGGGGGGGTCTGTCTCTCTGTAGCACACCTGCTCATGTCAGTCAGCCACACAATGGACAGGTTATTGCAGTGCTGTGGAGAGCTCTGCTCAGGGGGTCTCTGGCTGCTTTCATCACTCCTATTAGGCTGGGTGAAGGAATGCACAGACTACAGGTTCCCTCTGCGCTCCTGCTTGGGCAGCCGCCAGGTTAAATGAGGCCCATTTGTGTCTTAATGGGTGCAGGACAGCCACGCATGTATTAGGCTAGCACAGGTCTAATTATCAGGCTCCTCATGGAGGAGCGTACATTTACATTTTAGTCATTTAGCAGACGCTCTTATCCAGAGCGACTTACAGGAGCAATTAGGGTTAAGTGCCTTGCTCAAGGGCACATTAACAGATTTTTCACCTAGTAGGCTTGGGGATTCGAACCAGTGACCTTTCAGTTACCGGCCCAATGCTCTTAACCACTAGGCTACCTGTCGCCCTACTGGAGGGAAGATGCACAGATGTCTACCGCCAGTCATGAGGATCTATACGCCCCAAGGCCGGGGCCCATGACATCATCCTTTTCACCGCTGTCTTGCTCAACTGCCTTAAAGGAATGTGCAAAATGTAACATATTTATTTGTTGTGTAATTAGTATTCTCTCTCATAGATGTACCCCTATGGGCATTTAGCAAACAAACAGGCACTTTTGGAAGGGATGCTTTTAAGGGTTACTTATGATTGAGTGTGTGAGTGTACCAGCCAAGGTTTTTAGGACACTAGTATGAGGAATCCAGTGGCCTGACCTATAGAGGTTGTTTCATGGGCTGGGTTAGGGTGCACCACACACACACAGCTGACTCCACACAGGGTATATGTTTACCCAAATACATGTGAGGCTGCTCCCACGGTCATATACTATTACTCAGAATGCAAATCACATACTTGTCAGATAGTTATGTAATAGTTTATTTTTTTAATTGTCTTTTAGTGAAGGAAATAGCTACAGTAAACCAGTCTGATAGAGTTGACTTCAAAGAAATTGTCTGTTTGCCATTATCCGATATGGAACACGCACACACACACACACCCACACCCACAATCCCAGTTACACTGATTTACATGTTCAGGGCAGGTCTGTTTGGATTACTGACTGTCAGGCGTTGGAACATTAGAACAACTATTCCTGAGTGTTGTGCAGATAGACTTCCTGTTTACCTACTTCTTCACCAGTGATACAGAGTTTTCCATCAACACTGGACTTTCTTGGCACTACGCAGGGTACTTACTGGCATCAGAGTTGCCAACAATATCAATATGTCCACAGACCATTATCTTCAGACTTAGAGTAGACCAGACCTAAAGCTGCTGTAAAGGCCTCCAAAGGAGTGAAGCTGCTAACTGCAGCCATATAATACGGACAGAGCAGATCAGGGTGCAGTCATAAGAGTGAATCTTCAGATCGTGGGTGGTTTGTATGATAACTGTGGTGTAGGTTGAGACTAGGCTAAGTAGATGGCAAGGGGACTGCAGTGATAAATCGTCACGGCTCCTGACCCCCCTGTTTTTGGAAATGTTTGTCTGGCTGACAAACAATCGCTGGCTGAGGGCCAGGGGGGACGCTGCCAAACAGGCCCCCCTCCCCCTTCGTCAGTGTCCCATGCCCCATGGCCAGCACACACATCCTGCCTTTGTGGTCCAGGAATGCCAGGAATCCAGACTTCTGCCCTAATCCTCCCACCCCTCCTTCCCCAACAAGGTGTTCTCTCTCAAACATTCCCAGCGTCCTGGTGGTTTCAGCCCAGTGACCTGGGTGTCTGGGTGCTTGCGTAAAGCACTGCGTGTGGCTCACCTCTCTCTCTCTCTCTCCCTCCATTCCTCCTCTCTCCACAGTGCTCCTCCGTCCCCACATCAGTGGCGGGCAGGTAGCAACACCTGCTCTCTGTGGTTCCCCCTGCTCCCACTGATCTTAACACACACAGACTCCTGCTGCCTCAACTCTCAACACATCCATGGCGGTTTTTATCTTTGGTTTTACATTTTTGCAATTCTTGCATTTCTGAAGAGGTTTCGTATTCAGAGATTCGTGTGTTATTCTAAACTGTTATTATTTATATCCTGTTTGACATTTTTTAGGATTTGCCTTCGTAGAGGAAGCTGTGTTGTCATTGTGGTTTTGTGAAGGTGAACTGGGTTAAGTGAGGACAGGTCTGACAAATTGAGCAAGGATCCACAGAAACAGGTCCTGTTTATTTTCTTTGCCCTCTCCTGTGGTGTGAGAGGGTCTATATTACCACTCACTCCTTTCTCTCACTTTGCAGGTTTTCAGTGGCCTCATCAAATGTGCTAAATTATGTTTCCTGTGTTTCATAACAGAGAAAGCCAAAGCCTAATGCAGGGCCTTCCTGCCCTCGAACAAAACACTTTTTATATTCCTCTGGGATGACAATGGGAATGTTTAGTTTTTCCTACCGAACATGGGAACCTGTAGAAAATATTTGTTTGGGTCCTGGAATGTGGCCATTAGGAAAGAGATGGAGGGAACACAGGATACGTGTCCTGGCCTGGGCAGTGTGCTTCAGTGGGGTGGCTGGGGCCAGCCCGGCCAGGTAATAGAATGGTAGAGGAGTTGTACGCACAGATTTTCTCAGCTATCTGCATCACCACTTCCCCTATTAAAGTGGGTTCTACGCCAGAGCGGGATTCCCCACTCATATTTTCCATGACACCTGCACTTGTTTTTCTGTTTCCAGTATCGGTCTTAGCTAAGGTGACCCCTATTGTCAAACACTGTTCATATGCCAGAATGGAGCTACAGTGTCACTCCACAGTATGGGAATCCCAGAGCCCTGCAGACCTGGGTTCAAATAGTGTTTGTGTTCATTCAAATCCTTTAGCTGCACTTGATTGAGCTTGCCTGGCACAATGGGACAGATGGAATAGTCCCGAAAGTGCAAACCACACCCATCTGGCACTTCAGGCAGGCACAATCAAAAGCTCAACCTATTTGAAAGAAATCAAATACTATTTGAAGATACTCCACACTTAGCTTTGCTTATTGTGAATTTACCAGCAATTAGCTTTTCTTGTGGTTTCTCGATAGCATTAGGGACATATAAATAGTAAGATGTCAGTGCAATGAAGTGCCTACAGTACTGTGTTCATAATATAACCATGCTTTCTCATTATAGCAATGTAGCAATGGTGCAATTTCTTTCTCTCCTACTCCACTCACTGAATCCCACCTCCATACACGTTCCCTTCCTCCTTAAGAGGAGAGCTGATGTCACAGGGAGGGGGCAGTCTGCCTGTGTCTATAAGTACAGGCACCACAGAGGGAATCTCTATATGAAGTGAAGCTAACCCTAACTGAGCTGTGCTGACACTGCAGTAGAGCAAAGAAACTAGTGTACCTTTTTAGTGCACTCGCACAGAACTCTGGATAGGTTCAGATGAATGAATAGGTGACTGACAGACCAACAAACTTCTCTCCTCTCTGGACTCGCGTGCAGGCTCTGGACAGTATATCGTCACGGCCACCAGGTTTCTATTCTCCATCTGACGACCTCTCATTGTAATTTTGTAAAGTACGCTATCAGGATGTTTTCTCTGGTTAGTTTGAGACGGACCGTTTCTACCCTGTTCATTCTCCTCTCCAGTGCTGCTGTCATGGTGAGTTTCAAAGATGCATACTTACCTGCCTGCCCTCTTTTTGCTTTATTTGCCATTCCCTCTTTCTCTCTACATTTTGCACGATTTTATTTTCTGTTTTTCAAAAACTAGTTTTTTACTAAAATAATTGTTTAACATTTTTGGTATTTTGTTACAATGAAGAAAGCCACTCCAGTATGAGAGTATACTACTGTACTACTAGTCATATTAAAGATCAGGCTGTTGAGGAATGCATTCCCTGCACCTCTACCCTACTGCTGCTGTGCGGACCCTAACACATCTGTAACACTGACCCTGCTGTCTGTCTCAGGTGGAGAGTGACTGTCCTGCCCAGTGCTCTTGTGGCCCAACACTCCCATTGTGCCCAGTGGGTGTTAGCTGGGTGACAGACACCTGTGGCTGCTGTAAGGTGTGTGCCAGGCAGTTCAACCAGGACTGCAGCCCCAGCCAGCCCTGTGACCACATCAAGGGCCTGCACTGCCACCTGGGGGCTGGGGGAGACCCCGAGAGAGGCCTGTGCCGAGGTAAGGACCAGGAGTACCCCTAACATCAGCGGGAGAGAGGTGGTTGGGCCAGTATGGGAGTATGCAGAAGTATGGGAGTAGAAAATGAGTCACTTCAACTCTACCTACATGTACATATTACCTCAATGACCTCGACTAACCTGTACCCCCGCACATTGACAGGTACCCCCTGTATATAGCCTCGCTACTGTTATTTTACTGCTGCTCTTTAATTATTTGTATTTTTTACTTATCACTTATTTTTCTTAAAACTGCATTGTTGGTTAAGGGCTTCTAAGTAAGCATTTCACAGTTGTATTCGGCGCATGTGACAAAAAAAAAGTTGATTTGATTTGAGCAGTTGGGTATGGGTATTTCAGAATTATAATAGAATTTTGATCATTAAAGTAGATAGTTGACAAATGCTCAGCATCATGGTAACACTGCCATTGGGGTATAAAGTCCACTGTGCTGATAATGTGTCTGTGTGTCTCCCCAGCGGAGGCCAAGGGCCGGTCCTGTGAGTTCAACGGGCGTGTCTACCAGCATGGAGAGGACTTCCAGCCCAGCTGCCAGCACCAGTGCAGCTGCATGGACGGTGTGGTGGGCTGCATGCCACTCTGCCCCCACCAGGTGTCCCTGCCCGACTGGCACTGCTCCCGGCCAAGGCTGGCAAAGCCCTTGGGCCGCTGCTGTGCGGAGTGGGTCTGTGACGACAACAACCACATCAGTGAAGACCCAGAGGAACCTCCACATGCAGCCCTGCCCAACCCACAACCCCTCCCAAACCACATCAACAACCAGCTCCAGGCACAGCCACGCTATCAGGCCAGCACTAGAGTCAACATTAGAGGTACAGTAAACAGCCTATCCCAATGTCTCATTCTTCCACACTCTATCCAGGCATAAACCTATGTTGGTCATAATCTTAACCTTGTATGTTTCTCATAATTGTAACCCTGTATGTTTCTCATAATTATAACCAGTGGAGGCTCCTCAGAGGAGGAAGGGGAGGACCATCCTCCTTAGTGAATTTCATAAAAATTAAAATGGTAAAATATTTAGAAAGTTATCCTTTTTAGATAAAACTATCCTAAATAATAATAATCACGTCACCAAATAACTGATTGAAACACACTATTTTGCAAAGAAGGTCTACAGTAGCCTCAACAGCACTCTGTAGGGTAGCACTCCTCCTCTGGGTACATTGACTTCAGTACAAACCTAGGAGGCTCATGGTTCTCACCCCCTTCCATAGACTTACACAGTAATTATGACAACTTCCGGAGGACATCCTCCAGCCTATCAGAGCTCTTGCAGCATGAACTGAAATGTTGTCCACCCAATAAAATGATCAGATAATTAATCTAGTACTGAAAGCATAAACTACAGCTAGCTAGCACTGCAGTGTATAAAATGTGGTGAGTCGTTGACTCAAATAGAGAGAAAGACAATAGTTGAACAGTTTTGAACAAATTAATTTCTTCCAAAATGAAGGAGAAGCAAGAGACAAATAGAGAGAGAGATTCTCATTTTTTTTCACTTTCAGTTTCACTTACTTAGCTAGCAAATGCAGTTAGCTAGTTTAGCCAACTGAAACACCCTGCTCAAACAGAGGGATGCTATGTTAGCTAGCTGGCTATGACTTTCCAACACAACAATGGAACACTTCCAAGTCAGGGTAAGCTTTTGGTATTACTCATTTATTCCTACTGGGACCCGCCGGTGTAACTGCTTACTGACTGTACACTAACTTTACTTCACGATTGTAGCAGGTTTACTTACGAGTTAACGTTAGTTCTATTAGATACGCTGACTATGATGTTACTTTAGCTAATATGGTGACAACTATGTATGCTTTGTGTAGGTTTGGAAAGGTTATTTCGCCTGGTCACATATAGCTGATGTGTTGTGCATTGAAGTCCACAAGCGAAGAGAAGAGGTGAGAGGAGGAGAGTGCATGGATGCGAGAAGGAATACAACATGGCTGCTATGAAAGTTAACTGTGTTTACGCGTGATCAGGGGTGTATTAATTCCGTCGATTCTGTTGAAAAAGTTTCTTAAAGGGAAGCAAACGGAACAAAACGGGGATAAACATACCTGAATTTGTCTAATAGAAACTCTCGTTTGCAACTGTTGGACTAATGATTACACCCTATATCAGCTAGATGCAGGCAAGAGTGTCTGTCACCTCAAATTTGTCTCTTGACCTGTGTGCACCTGCGTTGTAAACTTTCATTCATAGGCTAAGTTGTAGCAACCTCATGATGGGTATAGGGAAAATGTGGGTATCATGTAGTAGCCTAAACCTATTGCTGTTACATTGAACTGGATGAATGGAATATGCATGAGAGTCAACCAATATGCTGTAATAGAAATAAGGCCATGCTCATAAAAAAAAAAAAAAGTCCTCCCTCATCTTAAATGTCACTGACCGCCAATGATTGTAACCCTGTATGTTTCTCATAATTGTAACCTTGTATGTTTCTCATTATTGTAACCCTGTATGTTTCTCTTAATTGTAACCCTGTATGTTTCCCATAATCTTTACCTTGTATGTTTCTCATGGCTCTCGGTCCTCTCCTTTCACAGAGGTGGTGCCCCTCCCCAGGTCCCAGGTGTCACTAAGCACCAGATGCTTCCAGCAGACCACTGATTGGACGGAATGTTCCACTACCTGTGGAATGGGCATCTCAAGCCGGGTGACCAATAACAACGCAGACTGCCGGCTGGTCAGAGAGACACGACTGTGTCAAGTCCGCCAATGTGACCTGCAACTTACCCCAGCAATCAAGGTACAATGAGACCCCACTCAATGTCTGATTTGTTTGTGGGAAATTATGAAGCATAAAATTAGAGCACATAGAACATTTTGATATTTCATTTTTGATAATGAGAACCTTTGCAATATGACTATTTATTATGGTTTATGTAGCTCAGTTGTCTAACTGTGTGTTTGTTGACTGTGCAGAGGGGAAAGAAGTGCCAGCGTACAGTGCGCCCTCAGGAGCCAATCAGGATCAACTTTGCTGGCTGCTCCACGACACGGCACTATCGACCTCGCAGCTGCGGCTCCTGTGCGGACAGACGATGCTGCACCCCTTCACTGACCCGCACCGTCCGCCTGCGCTTCCACTGTCCCGACGGAGAGGGCTTCACACGCAATGTCATGTGGATCCAGCGCTGCAGCTGCAAGAAGAGCTGCCACAATCATGGCTCCCCCTCAAGGCCTTCTGTCAGCCTACACAATGACATCCACACCTTCAGGCACTGAGTTAGGATTAGGAGGATGCCCAACCCCAGCCTCGACACACTGGATAGGGCTAGGGCATGCTAGTCTCTCCCCATCTTCCATACACCTTCTGACCAGGGATAGCCCTGCCTTTCAGCCCCTTCCTGGACACCAGTGTGGCTGGCAACCTCTCCCTCCTTCACCAGCACCAGACTATGGGAGAGAGAGCCTCGGCTAGGTGGCCGCTCCTCCCAACCAGGCAGAATTCTTGCTTGCACTTTAAGCTTCCTGACACGTTGACCCCAGTTGTCCAACATGAGAGATGGGTAGCTATATGGTGCAACTCTCTGCGGCTAGGTCCAGTTCCCCTTCCCTGCTGATGACCCAGCCACTGAACTGTTCTGGTGGAGGAAGGGACAGCACTGAGCACAACAGACTATAGATGGCCTGATGTCACTTTCTTGATGTCATGTTGGACTGTAAATTAATCCTATTGGTTGTCTGCTTTTTACCCTTATTATTTATTATTTTTATTTGTTAACATTGTCAAGTCCCTCTATAACCACAGTGGGGAAAAATAAAGGAACGTGTAAGCATTTATGTGATGGACATATTACTTTTTGTCATAATATAGAAATGTGTAAATGACTGAGGCCAGTGAATGTGTATGTGAGTGACGACCATGGGCAATCCCATACATTTATGAAGTGTTTTGTCAGATACATTCATGGTAGAATGAGGACAGGATGTAATTCTACCGATTCATCAATGATTCTACCTGTATATTACATGTTGTAAAATTCAGTGTGTGTGAGAGAGAATGAAAGGGTGAGAAACAGAGAGTGTTTACATGTGTGTATTTGTGTCATATTACAGAGTATAGTGTACAGACTTCACTCTTTGTTGAGTGGCAATTTATGCAGATCACCTCATTTTTCGGGGTGTGTTTTTTATTGCCTCATAGTATGGAGACTTTCTTGTACTGGAGGGAAGATTTTATTTTATATTTTTAAGATTTATATATTGTTTGAATTTGTATCAATAATTCTCTGATACATCAAATAAAACATTCAACACGTGCTCTGTCTTGTGCTTCTCTGAGAGGTGCGTCAGGTGGATGGTGATTCAGATGACAGTATAGGGTGGTTGATCTGGGATGCTGCTGTAAGGGGGCAAACAAGAGTCTCTCCTGAGTTGGGATAGGCTCACAGAAGGGGATACAGCACATTCGGAAAGTATTCAGACCCCCTGACTTTTTCAAAATTTTGTTACGTTACAGCCTTATTCTAAAATGGATTAAATTATTGTTTCCTCATCAATCTACACACAATACCCCATAATGACAAAGCAAAAAAAGGTTTTTAGAAAAAAAAAAACTGAAATATTACATTTACATAAGTATTCAGACCCTTTACTCAGTACTTTGTTGAAGCACCTTTGGCAGCGATTACAGCCTCAAGCCTTCTTAGGTATGACACTACAAGCTTGGCACACCTGTATTTGGGGAGTTTCTCTCATTCTTCTCTGCAGATCCTCTCAAGCTCTGTCAGGTTGGATGGGGAGCGTCGCTGCACAGCTATTTTCAGGTCTCTCCAGAGATGTTAGATCGGGATCAAGTCCGGGCTCTGGCTTGGCCACTCAAGGACATACAGAGACTTGTCCCGAAGCCACTCCTGCGTTGTCTTGGCTGTGTGCTTAGGGTTGTTGTCCTGTTGGAAGGTGAACCTTCGCCCCAGCCTGAGGTCCTGACCACTCTGGAGCAGGTTTTCATCAAGGATCTCTCTGTACTTTGCTCCATTCATCTTTCCCCAGATCCGGACTAGTCTCCCAGTCCCTGCAGCTAAAAAACATCCCCACAGCATGATGCTGCCACCACCATGCTTCACGGTAGGGATGGTGCCAGGATTCCTCCAGATGTGACACTTGGCATTCAGGCCAAAGAGTTCAATCTTGGTTTCATCAGATGAGAGAATCTTGTTTCTTATGGTCTGAGAGTCCTTCAGGTGCCCTTTGGCAAACTCCAAGCGGGCTGTCATGTGCCTTTTACTGAGGAGTTTCCGTCTGGTAACTCTACCATAAAGGCCTGATTGGTGGAATGCTGCAGAGATGGTTGTCCTTCTGGAAGGTTCTCCCATCTCCACAGAGGAGCTCTGTCAGAGTGACAATCGGGTTCTTGGTCACCTCCCTGACCAAGGCCCTTCTCCTGTGATTGCTCAGTTTAGGAAGAGTTTTAGTGATTCCAAACTACTTCCATTTAAGAATGATGGAGGCCACTGTGGGGACCTTCAATGCTGCAGAAATGTTTTGGTACACTTCCCCAGATCTGTGCCTCGATACAATCCTGCCTCGGAGCTCAACGGACAATTCCTTCGACCTTATGGCTTGGATTTTGCTCTGACATGCACTGTCAACTGTGGGACCTTATATAGACAGGTGTGTGCCTTTTCAAATCATGTCCAATCAATTGAATTTACCACAGGTGGACTCCAATCAAGTTGTAGAAACATCTCAAGGATGATCAATGGAAACAGGATGCACCTGACCTCAATTTCGAGTCTCATAGCAAAGGGTCTGAATACTTATGTAAATAAGGTATTTCAGTTTTTTATATTTAATATATTTGCAAAAATTTCCAAAAACCTGTTTTTGCTTTGTCATTATGGGTTATTGTGAGAAAAAAAAAGATTTATTCAATTTTAGAATAAGGCTGTAACATAACAAAATGTGGAAAAATGGAAGGGATCTGAATACTTTCTGAATGCACTGTAAGTCTGACACTTACCTTGTAGAAGTACCTTAAGGCTAGGGGTACACTACTCCAGAGAGGGGAGCAGTGCTGAAAGCCAGCCTGTTGTTTTGGGGTTAGGGCCGGGGAGAAGAGGCAGGTTGGGTCTCCAGTGTGGCTGGGGCCAGTGCTCTAGCCAGGTTTATGTTCACTCATATCCTTCAACATAATGTACAGGCTGGTTTCTGGTGCACAAACATCACAGCAGCCTCCCAAATTTCACACCATGTCCTCCTCCCCGTCTCCTATGTCTCCCCCTGTCGATCTATCCCACCCTGACCTCCTCCCCTGTCTATCCCACCTCTCTTTACAGACCTGTCTGTCTGGCTTAGAACAGACTGACTTCCAGTGTGCTAGTTGACTAAATGGCAACTCTGAGGTTATCACAGCATGAGCCTACTGTTTAATGTATTCAATGTATCACCTATCCACGTCCTCAATGTAATCAGTTTAGAAATGTAGGTTTGGACACATCAAGCATACACTATAGGGTTAGATAAGGGTTGGAGCAGGGCCAGCCATAGCCACTAAAGCGACCACTTGGGGCCCCAACTAAGTTTTTAGGAATTCTGTTGGGGTGTCAACTTACTGTTGAGAGTTAGAATAGTATAATATACAAGGTGCACTTTCGAAATTATGTCAGTTACTGGCAGTCACTCAATTAGCCCATGTCAGCTAACATTTTTCAGATTGGTAAATTAGTCTAGCCAGCTATCTAAACAAATTACCGACTGGGCACACAGGGCACGTGCTCAGGGGCCCTGACCTCCAGGAGGCCCCCATTGATTATCTTAGTCACTTTCAAAATACAGAAATACAGCCGGTATAGTGCATTTTGCATCATATGATGCTGCTTTTGCTTCATATGATGCAAAATGCATCATACGGACTGTATTTCTGTATATTGAAAGTTATATATCTTGAAAACCTGATTGCTGACATGCAAAACATTTTAGGACTATATTAACAATGGACTAATGAAACATTTTTCCTTTAACATGGCATAAATCATGGGAAAATGTGTAGAATTTTTGTAAAATGTTCAAATATTTCTCTCCACCCTGTGGAAAAATGTGTAAAATTGCCCCCGAAAGGCTAGGGCCGGCCCTAGGTTGGAGATAAGGCTGGGAATAGGGCTACAATTTGCAACCTAACATTTTGTTCACTGGTGAAATGACAGAAAAATCTACAGAGCACACATGGCATTCCATCATCACCATAGAGACGGTAGTACTATCTGCCATTGTCGTCACTAAAGGCACAACTCCTATTGGCTGTATCCCATCTGACTGTACAACGTTTCTCCGAAGACTATGGTCTGTTTTGTTTGTATAGTGGGGCTATTTGGTGTTGTACATTTAGGGAAAGACTATCATCCTCAGACTTATTGTACACTAAAGCTTGTGTCCCAGGACAACATTTGACAAAACTGCTGTCAAAGAGGTGCTCTTGCATTTCAGTGAAAGCCATGGCAATATGAGGACTGGGGAGGAGGTTATAGGAGGTTGTGTGATAGAACAACTAAAGGTCCAGTCCACATTAAACAAAGCTTTGTGATGTACTGTAGTTGACTTAAACTGAAACATATGAAAGCAGAGCATCCGGTGAAAGGAGCATTACTCATAAAGGCAGTGAGTGTATGCAGTTCTCTCCCCTGTGAAAGTGATTATTTTGGCTATAGCCTCCTGCTGCGCTGGAGTTTACATTGGCCTGGACACCAGACTGGAAGGTGTTGTCCAGCCTCACAGTGAAATGTGAGTTTCAACATGGCTGTGACATAGGAAAAGGAAATATGTCGGAAATCAACAGGGCCTCTGGGAAGTGGCGGTGGGGGCCTGGTTGGAAGGTTTACTAGAGCAGAAGACATTCCCCAAAACAATCATTGCGTCCTCTGCCGAAGACAACTGTCATATAAGCAACAATTCCAAACACCTTTTTCTGAGAAAAATGATTCTCACTGAGAGGAATGTCACTCTCTAAACATGAGTCAGGTTTAATGAAAATGTAACTGTTCCAGCAGTTCAGTACTGCAGTCTGTGACATTCTTTGTGTTTAAAACACAATGTTTAATAAAAAGCATGAGCTGGCGCACACCCAGAGAAAATTATTTAGTGTGGAGGTGCTGACTAACGGGGAATAAACTGTAAGCTATAAAAACAAAGAGAGTCGCACACTCCATATGCATAACCTCCCAGTAATTTATTGGGTAAAAAACCACCAATGTTTTGGCATCACTGTGCCTTCTTCAGGGTAATGTCATGAATGCTTGAACCAGGTTATGTAGACAAACAGTGCAATTAGTGCAACCAATTACAATAGTGATGGGTGTGTCGTAATTGCTAGGTGGATCAGAATTAATTGAGCGAAACTGTTAAAAGACACACCCATCACTATATCTTAGACGCCATCTTGTTCTCATTAACTTAGCTCACTTATTTTTCACTAGGTCAAAACACTTAAATTATACATAAAAATGACCAGACAATTCATAACAGTTTGGATAAACATGTTATCTCTAGATTTTGAAAATGAAACCATCCTTATAAATGTTACAAACCTGAAAACAGGATAAATATGCAGACAAGGAGAGTTGGCTTCTTTTCACTGGGCTTCTCTTCCATCACTTGAAATAGGGAGTCACACGCCTGCAGCCGTTGAAAATGTATATGAAGTTTCCAGAAACTTGTTAATGCATAATTGGGAATTTATTATCCCAGAAATTCCCGTGTCACGCAAGTGTTCGGGGATGCACGGGAGTGTGCAAGAATGCATGGGAAATCCCCACCCACGACCGTGCACCTCAAATTTCACCTAAATTTAGCAGATCCGATTTCACCCAGAAACTAATAAAAAACATTTTTCTTCATTTTTAGTCATTTAGCAGACGCTCTTATCCAGAGCGACTTACAGTTAGTGAGTGCATACATTTTCATACATATATTTAAAGGAAAAGGAAAATCTACACTGGGTGGACATTTTCTGCAGAACACTGTTTTCCAGTATGCTGATGTTCTCACTGTTCAGTGCCCACTAATGAGGAGACAGTAGGCCTAAAACACAAGAAAACACTGTCCTCTACTGGCACTTAGCAAGCAGTGCAGAAATATTCTTAAATCCATAAATGCTCACTTTAATTCTGAATAGAATTCGAAGCAAAAATTGACTGAAACAGCTGTAACACTGCCACTGAGTTCTGTTTATGGTCATGGTTAGGGTTAGGGCTAGGGTTAGGATTAGGGTTAGGGTTGAGCCGGGGTGTGGACATGAAGTTAATGTTAGGGTTAGGGTTACGGCTAGGGTTAGGGTTGAGCCGGCGTGTGGACATGAAGTTAATGTTAGGGTTAGGGTTACGGCTAGGGTTAGGGTTGAGCCGGGGTGTGGACATGAAGCGAGGGTTAGGGTAAGGGTTAGGGTTACGGCTAGGGCACTCCCTTTTACCGAATGTGCAGGAGCCTGGCTCCGGCTCAATTTAACCACCATGTACTACTATTATAATACTAAGATTGTCTTATTTTTAGGCATTATTGTTTACGGCCAGTTCTTCATTTATTAAGAGAGATATGGTATACATAATTTAGACTACACAAGCCTATATTCAAATAAATGTGTTGCCACATCTCCCCCTAACCTTTCTTAAAAGTAAATGTAAATGTCTAATTTGTATGATTCTGAATAGACTAAATCATGCATGGAAGTGGAAGTGGTTCATGACAGCCTATGCGTTTTAATTGCACATATGAATTGTGGAATGGATTGTCATATTTGAAAACAGTTACAGTTTAGTTCAATCTAATGAGAATATGAATGTACAAGGTGCAGCTACAAACACATACATCATTTTGACAGTAACCCCACCCCTGATAGTTGACTGGCTGCGCACACTGCATGTTCAAAACGTCACCAAAAAGCGAATTAAATAGCTTACCCGCTTGTGCAATTCAGTAAATAGTATAGCTGTCAAAGACGCTAGTGATAGTTGAGAGTCTAACTAGTGATAGATGATAAATCTAACTGATTAAAAAATATGCTTGATGCCATCTCTTTAAAACGAATTTAGTTATATTGTATCAAATTGTATCTTTGACAACGTGCGCTTTTTCCTTTTTGACATTGCTTTAATTCGTTTTAATTAACCCGTTTCGCAAATGTTTCGCTTTATTTGTGTGATATGAATATCAGAGAAGCGCTAGTGTGTGACAGTTTGGTTTAACTACTGTTGAAAGACTATCCGCAGTCGTCCATTGGATTTATTTTTCTTATATATATTTTTTTTACAACTAAACTTCTTCACGTCTGAATACTCTGGAACGCACATCAAGGTGAGCATCTCTCTGTTCGTTGTGGTGTGTAAAGTTGCCTATTTTTATGACCAATACAGTACTAACCGTAATGTTCACATTAATTTGTTTTACATACAGGCTATCTTTACCGCATCTTGATTCTCTGTTGCATGATGTTTCGAAGTTCATTCCGAGAGCCTCCTGTTTTGAGACTGCTATTCTGTTTTCCTGCACGGGCATCCTCGCGCTCTTCTGTGTTTCACTTTATGATTTACTCTCTCTATATATATATTTAAAAAAATACTATTCGTAACCAGGACCGTACTCATAGAACAGTGTTCTGTATGAATAGATAAAGCTCCCTTGTCTTGTGGAATATAAATCAAAGTTGTTTTCCCCAAATATTTCATCCAACGTGAATAAACTAAACTTGCATTTTATTTGCAGAAACCTGGATACTCAGACTACATTATCACACTCAAGTATTTTTTAATTGTGATACCTGTAAAATGACAGGTTAAATGGGTGTTATTTTCGTGGATTGTCATAAAACGTGTTATAAATGCTATATTATAGTTTTTAGTATCATTTAGCAATCAGTGAACAGATTATTTGTGAACCTCCTACGTTTTTGGGGAGTTGTGATGCAGGCAAATGATTTGGAATCAAAAAGCCTGCACCCAACAACCTAATATGGGCATCATCATTAAAACCTAAATGTACAGCTTACCTGGCTTGTCCTGTAAGAGCTTCCTACATGTTCTTGAACTAGCGAACATACAGAAAGTAAGGGTGTGGGGAATTCCTTTGTCTGAAGGTGTACAGTAGTGAAACATGAGCATGTTGACTAAACACTGTACTTAGTTAAAATTCTTCATGTTGCCCATGCATGCTTGCTTAGGTGGTCACCTGTTAGGACTTCTGGATAATCTGACCCCTTCCAGTAGTAGTTGTTTGGGCGCTCACTGCTGTCAGGTCAGTTTTTGATAGAGTGAATGAGGCATTAGGCTATGTATCATATTGGTTGTTGTGTGGCTTTACACTGGTTGTTTTTAACACTTCAATCCCTGTCTTAGACAACTGCTGATGAACAGTGTAATGAAGTTGTTAACAAAACCATAGCCAAAATCAAAGTCAAAACCATAGTGGGTGAGGGAGACGTTGTCAATGAGGTCATTGTAACAGCATGCTACCTTTGCCATGTAGCTGAAATGTCAACATAGTTTTTATTCAACAGGATAAACAGCTCCTGAGGGCCCAGCATGGTGAACAGTCAGGTGGGTGGTGGTGTGGCGTCACCCCCCAGGTCGTGTGCAGGATGCGGGGGCAAGATCGCTGACCGCTTCCTGCTTTTCTCCATGGAGCGCTACTGGCACACACGCTGCCTCAATTGCTCCTGCTGCCACGCACATCTGGGCGACATTGGCACCACCTGCTACAGTAAAGGAGGCATGATCCTGTGTAGGAGCGACTATATCAGGTGAGGTCCCATGGGGCTCTGGGGAAAGGACATGACAGGAGGGGGAGGATCTAGACTTTAGCTCCCAGGCTAGGGCTGAGACTGATCTGGCTCTGCTTTGTGTCTGCAGGTTGTTCGGGCACAGTGGGGCATGCAGCGCCTGTGGCCAGTCCATCCCGGCTAATGAGATGGTGATGAGGGCACAGGGCAATGTGTATCATCTCAAGGTAAGACCCCCTGGCAGTTAATGTCTCACTGTTGTTAGTGTCTGTCATCATCAGTGCATGTGTAACAGTTGTTTGTGTGAAACCCATAGATGTATACTTGAAATAAGTGCTAGACACTGGCCTAAAGTTACCTTGAACCGTATGTTAGAGTTGAGCGTTTGTTTCGACGCTAGTTAGGCCTGGACTAATCTCAGTTAACCCAGAACTAGAATCTTGCATAGTCTGTCCACAAGAGATTAGGCCTGGACTTGAGTGGCACATTTGGGATGAGGATTCTAACTCCTGTGTCTTCCTTTTATCCTTAGTGTTTCACATGTGCCACCTGTAGAAACCGACTGGTGCCAGGCGACCGCTTCCACTATGTCAACGGCACCATCTTCTGTGAGCACGACCGGCCAGGGGGTGCACTGCTCAGCAGCCACCTGCCCCCACTGCAGAGCAACCCTGTGCTGCCTGACCAGAAGGTGAAATAAGGACCAGGACCATGGGGCTTTTCACACTTTCATACATATTTCACACACTACCATCATGATAGGTTACTGACAGACATACTGTATGTCTATCAACTAACGTTCTATTCCCCCCTGCTCTTGTCTGTAGGTGTGCTGAGTGCTTAGAGCGGTGTGGTTTGCCTTCGTCCTTCCCTTGTCTCCAGAGGAGACATCCTTGCTCACCCTGCTCCCGATACTGTTGTTGCGGACCCTCATCACCATCCACCACCCTGTCTCTTTGACCAGGTGGTTCTTTTTGCTTGCAGTATCTATTTCAGATGTGTTGTGTATATCCATGTTTGAGACAGTGTACAGATACACAGTGATGGTGAGTCGTGTGTGGTGCAGTGCTGGTCTGTCCATCCAAGACAACATGGACCACATCAACTATTCCAGGACTGAGGCTACATGTTGTAAGTAAAGGACACCCAATTGTGTGCATATCCAGAACTTTGGTGCTTTTGGACAAATCTTGCAATGATTAAGGTAGGAGTCTGGACCCTGTCTAGGATCTACAGTAAGATTAAAGTAGACAATAATAAGCTTTCTCATGGACACCACTAAAACTATCACTGACAGTGGCATTGCTGTGGTTATCATTATTGTCAGGGATATCCCATCGCTTAGATGATGAACTCACAATCCATCTCAATGGCCTCTCATCTGTTACTCTGTGATGTTTAGACCATCGGGCTGAAGTGAAGGAAGAAGATAAATGTACATTCTTTTTTTATAATGTTATTGTGTGTTTCCCTGTAGAGTTCTATTTCTTTAATAAATGTTGCATTCAATTTAATTTTGGATGCCTGTTCAATATGTGAAATTATCCAATGGAGAAAAAAATGCTATTAAAATATTTTACTGTAACGTGAGGTGAACTGAAGTAATTGAAGCCTATGTGCAGTTGGTTGGTTGCATGACATGTGTCTCGTGGTATTACATGGTAGGCTACCACCCGGTTGGTGTTACATTTCCTCTCTGACTGTTCCTGCATCGCTCCCTCCAGCCCTGTATGGTGGAAACATGCCTGATTACCCCGAGGAATGGAATTAGAGGGCTAGAGCCCTGACCGTTTACAGAAGCAATTAAACATGAGTGGTGTATCTGTGCTGCTGTGCTTGCTGCCTGCTGCAGCTCCTGGGAGGCTGAACTTTGGCCATATCCCGTGGCTGACTTTAATAAAGACTAATCTGGGAGCCAGCCTAATTAAAGGGAGGGGCTCCTCCGCATCCAGCCAGTGTGTAGGAAAAAAACAAACATGACAACAATCTGATGCTTTTACTGTTTACCATTTTGCAATTAAAAGACACAAGCCAAAGCTTTTCCAATCCCCCTTTGCTGATCTTTGTTATTCTCTAGAATGAGCTTTGATTTCTGTTAGGATCTGCATTGGTTAACTTGCTTGAACTCCCTTGTAATGTAAAACTAGATATGAATATGTGCACGTGGCCTATATATTCAGACATAGGTTTGTAGACCTGATTGATTAAAGGAAAGTTCCACCCCAAAACTATCTTTTGGTATTTGTTTCATTAGTTCATTGTTGACATAGTCCCAAAATGTTTTGCTTGTATCATGCTACATTTCGCATCATATGATGCATCATATAGGGATGATTTCTGTATTTTGAAGTTACATATTTTGAAAACTTTAGTGCTGACAAGAAAAACCTTTTGGCACTATGTCAACAACGGGCTAATGAAACAAATACCTAAATATACTTTTTGGGTGGAGTTTTCCTTTAAGGCTTTAAGAAAACCCAAGCTACAGTGAAGCAGTCGAGAGCATCTGCTATGCTTTAAATGAGGTCTGTACTTTCACACCATTGCTAGGAGCATGGCAGCCATAAAAATTACACCTTAATGCGCTCGCTTAGCTATTTCAGAAGTCCCACTTGTCATGGTAGGTGCTGATCCTGCATCAATTATTTATTCCACGTTTGATTGAAAAGCATCACGCAAATTCATTAACGTATGCAAATGATTACAATTACAATTATCTTCATATCTATATAGTGAGAAAATAAAACCTCTGCACAATCTGAATCCCACCGCACCACAAGTTACACTTTGCATTCAAACCAATCAGGCCTCATCTGCATAACACTAATTAGCCCAGCATTTTCAGATGCCAATTAGCAGGTCTCATAAAAAGCCTCTCTGCCATGAGGCGTCGTCTTTTATCAGAGACTTTGCAGGTGTATGGCTCACCATGTAGTTTCTGTCATAAGAAAGTGTTTATACTCACTAATTAATCATATTAACACATGCAGATGAGTGTAATTGCCTTAGCTTCTACGCTTCACACTGTGTGAAGAGACAGAAATTAGCCAGTATATTATTTACAAACGGATGAAGAGGAAGAAAGGGTCTGAGTGGTGTCCTTCTGCCCAGCCACTCTGATACAGATCCAATATGGAGTCTCTGTGTCCTTCTGCCCAGCCACTCTGATACAGATCCAATATAGAGTCTCTGTGTCCTTCTGCCCAGCCACTCTGATACAGATCCAATATGGAGTCTCTGTGTCCTTCTGCCCAGCCACTCTGATACAGATCCAATATGGAGTCTCTGTGTCCTTCTGCCCAGCCACTCTGATACAGATCCAATATGGAGTCTCCGTGTCCTTCTGCCCAGTCACTCTGATACAGATCCAATATGGAGTCTCTGTGTCCTTCTGCCCAGCCACTCTGATACAGATCCAAAATGGAGTCTCTGTGTCCTTCTGCCCAGCCACTCTGATACAGATCCAATATGGAGTCTCTGTGTCCTTCTGCCCAGCCACTCTGATACAGATCCAATATGGAGTCTCTGTGTCCTGACCAGCCACTCTGATACAGATCCAATATGGAGTCTCTGTGTCTCTGTGTAATGATGATGATCCACTGTCTCTGTGCCAGCTGGACTGGCAGGAAGATCATATCTGTCTCATGATCTTTTGAGAAGCCAAGCAGAGGGTTTGGAGCAATCTGACAATGAGCTGGAATTAAGAGACAGACAGCCCTTCATTGAAATCCTCTCAGCTCAAGCAGTGTGATGCTAGATATGTTCCAGTGAGTGTACAGTATGTTAGAGAGGTATGTGCATGTGGTCATTGTCAGGAACAGAGCCAGAGACTCTGCTGAAAGGGGGTCTGTGTTGATAGACAGGCATGCAAGCTGAGGTTATGTCTATGTGTTTGCCTACACAAACATACAGGTAACTGCCAAAATAATGGAAACCCTTGAGTAAATGAGGGATACAAAGTATATTGAAAGCAGATGCTTCACACAAGTGTGGTTCCTGAATTAATTAAGCAATTAACATCCCATTATGCTTACGGTCATGTGTAAAAATGCTGGGCAGGCCATTATTTTGATTACCATGGCTATGCCCCCATAGGATGACAATGCCCCCATCCACAGGGCACGAGTGGTTACTGAATGGTTTGATCGATATAAACGATATTCCAAGGGTATTCAATTCTTACCCTATAAGGTCCGGAACCTGCTGGTTTTCTGTTCTACCTGATAATTAATTGTACCCACCTGGTGTCCCAGGTCTAAATCAGTTCCTGATTAGAGGGGAACAATGAAAAAAAGCAGTGGAACTGGCATCGAGGTCAGAGTTGAGTCACCAGATCTCAACCCAGTTGAACACTTATGGGAGATTCTGGAGCGACACCTGAGATGGCATTTTCTACCACCATCAACAAAACACTAAATTATAGAATTTCTCATGGAAGAATGGTGTCGCATCCCTCCAATACATTTCCAGACACTTGTAGAATCTATGCCAAGGTGCATTGAAGCTGTTCTGGCTCGTGGTGGCCGAACACCCTATTAAGACACTTTATGTTGGTGTTTCCTTTATTTTGGCAGTTACCTGTACATAACATTCATGGTAACAGGTTTCCAGTAAAATACATCTGTTTTATTTTTTTACGTTTAGGTCTATCTATTTACAGTGCCTTGCAAAAGTATTCATCCCCTTTGGCGTTTTTCCTATTTTGTTGCATTACAACCTGTAATTTAAATTGATTTTTATTTGGATTTCATGTAATGGACATACACAAAATAGTCAAAATTGGCGAAGTGAAATAAAAAAAATTACTTGTTTAAAAAAATTCAAATAAATAAATAACGGAAAAGTGGTGCGTGCATATGTATTCACCCCCTTTGCTATGAAGCCCCTAAATAAGATCTGGTGCAACCAATTACCTTCAGAAGTCACATAATTAGTTAAATAAAGTCCATCTGTGTGCAATCTAAGTGTCACATGATCTGTCACATGATCTCAGTATATATATACACCTGTTCTGAAAGGCCCCAGAGTCTGCAACACCACTAAGAAAGGGGCACCACCAAGCAAGCGGCACCATGAAGACCAAGGAGCTCTCCAAACAGGTCATGGACGAAGTTGTGGAGAAATACAGATCAGGAAAAACATATCTGAAACTTTGATCATCCCACGGAGCACCATTAAATCCATTATTAAAAAATTGAAAGAATATGGCACCACAACAAACCTGCCAAGAGAGGGCTGCACACCGAAACTCACGGACCAGGCAAGGAGGGCATTAATCAGAGAGGCAACAAAGAGACCAAAGATAACCCTGAAGGAGCTGCAAAGCTCCACAGCAGAGATTGGAGTATTTGTCCACAGGACCACTTTAAGCCGTACACTCCACAGAGCTGGGCTTTACGGAAGAGTGGCCAGAAAAAAGCCATTGCTTAAAGAAAAAAATAAGCATGTGGGAGACTCCCCAAACATATGGAAGAAGGTACTCTGGTCAGGTGAGACTAAAATTGAGCTTTTTGGCCATCAAGAAAAACGCAATGTCTGGCGCAAACCCAACACCTCTCATCACCCCGAGAACACCATCCCCACAGTGAAGCATGGTGGTGGCAGCATCATGCTGTGGGGATGTTTTTCATCGGCAGGGACTGGGAAACTGGTCAGAATTGAGAGAATGATGGATGGCGCTAAATACAGGGAAATTCTTGAGGGAAACCTGTTTCAGTCTTCCAGAGATTTGAGACTGGGACGGAGGTTCACCTTCCAGCAGGACAATGACCCCAAGCATACTGCTAAAGCAACACTCGAGTGGTTTAAGGGGAAACATTTAAATGTCTTGGAATGGCCTAGTCAAAGCCCAGACCTCAATCCAATTGAGAATCTGTGGTATGACTTAAAGATTGCTGTACACCAGCGGAACCCATCCAACTTGAAGGAGCTGGATCAGTTTTGCCTCGAAGAATGGGCAAAAATCCCAGTGGCTAGATGTGCCAAGCTTATAGAGACATACCCCAAGAGACTTGCAGCTGTAATTGCTGCAAAAGGTGGCTCTACAAAGTATTGACTTTGGGGGGGGTGAATAGTTATGCACACTTAAGTTTTCTGTTTTTTTGTCTTATTTCTTGTTAGTTTAAAAAAAGATATATATTTTGCATCTTCAAAGTGGTAGGCATGTTGTGTAAATCAAATGATACAAACCCCCCCAAAATCCATTTTAGTTCCAGGTTGTAAGGCAACAAAATAGGAAAAATGCCAAGGGGGGTGAATACTTTCGCAAGCCACTGTAAAAGCCAAGTATGTATGTACTGTTGCCTAAGGATTTGTAACTATGCTAAGAATCCTTCTTGCGACCATAAAACTGTCCTGTCTGCTAAAACTATTTCTGCTTTCCTCCTTCAACACTAGATAAATAGTGATAAGGATCTCAACATCAAGAGAATGTACATTGCACTAAGTGTCCCCTGGAAAGATGTTGACTTCTGCAGAAATCATTATTATTAGGCCTATAAAGGTATTATGTTCCTGAATGAGGCATGAATTCAACAGAATCATGTTTTCGAAGACAATCATTTCCCCAGCAATAACTCAGTCTTGGAAAAAGGTGGGTGGAGAACAGGCTTAAGACAAAGAAAACGACTTTACAACTATGAGCCTCACACAGGAATGTCTGAGGGAGAGGAAGAGAGGGAAGAGAGAGATAGAGATAGAGAGAGAGAGAGAGAGAGAGAGAGAGAAGAGAAAAGTTCCCTGGCCAATCAGAACGCTTTGAATAATTAAACTGATCGGCTTTATTAGCTCAATTACGTTAATTTGACCACGGAACACGGCCATATGGTGAAAGGAAACAAAGGAGGGGGGAACTAATTAAAAGTAAAATAATGAGGATTTTAATTAACTGGTTCCCCAGACAGCAGTGCACAGGGATCAGGAGCCTGGTACCATAATTAAAGTGCTGTAACGCAGGCAACATCTCTCCTCTCTTTCTTATATCTGTGAGGGCTCTATCCATCTAATTAAATCTGTAAATAAATTAGCAACATTGAGGGTTCCTGCTTGACTTAACACCGCCTGCAATCCACCCCCCACCCCCCCAATAACACACTCACCTTACTCCCATCACACATGTTTACAACAGAATGGATGTGCAAGCAAATGTTTTGCCAAGGTCTGTAGATAAAGGATTTGTAATGTGTGTGTACATTTGTTAAGGTATGTTTGTGTGCGTGTGTGTGTGTGTGTGTATACAGTAGGGACAAAAGTATTTAGTCAGCCACCAATTGTGCAAGTTCTCCCACTTAAAAAGATGAGAGAGGCCTGTAATTTTCATCATAGGTACACGTCAACTATGACAGAAAAATTGAGAATTTTTTTTCCAGAAAATCACATTGTAGGATTTTTAATGAATTTATTTGCAAATTATGGTGGAAAATAAGTATTTGGTCACCTACAAACAAGCAAGATTTCTGGCTCTCACAGACCTGTAACTTCTTCTTTAAGAGGCTCCTCTGTCCTCCACTCGTTACCTGTATTAATGGCACCTGTTTGAACTTGTTATCAGTATAAAAGACACCTGTCCACAACCTCAAACAGTCACACTCCAAACTCCACTATGGCCAAGACCAAAGAGCTGTCAAAGGACACCAGAAACAAAATTGTAGACCTGCACCAGGCTGGGAAGACTGAATCTGCAATAGGTAAGCAGCTTGGTTTGAAGAAATCAACTGTGGGAGCAATTATTAGGAAATGGAAGACATACAAGATCACTGATAATCTCCCTCGATCTGGGGCTCCACGCAAGATCTCACCTCGTGGGGTCAAAATGATCACAAGAACGGTGAGCAAAAATCCCAGAACCACACGGGGACCTAGTGAATGACCTGCAGAGAGCTGGGACCAAAGTAACAAAGCCTACCATCAGTAACACACTACGCCGCCAGGGACTCAAATCCTGCAGTGTCAGACGTGTCCCCCTGCTTAAGCCAGTACATGTCCAGGCCCGTCTGAAGTTGGCTAGAGTGCATTTGGATGATCCAGAAGAGGATTGGGAGAATGTCATATGGTCAGATTAAACCAAAATAGAACTTTTTGGTAAAAACTCAACTCGTCGTGTTTGGAGGACAAAGAATGCTGAGTTGCATCCAAAGAACACCATACCTACTGTGAAGCATGGGGGTGGAAACATATCATGCTTTGGGGCTGTTTTTCTGCAAAGGGACCAGGACGACTGATCCGTGTAAAGGAAAGAATGAATGGGGCCATGTATCGTGAGATTTTGAGTGAAAACCTCCTTCCATCAGCAAGGGCATTGAAGATGAAACGTGGCTGGGTCTTTCAGCATGACAATGATCCCAAACACACCGCCCGGGCAACGAAGGAGTGGCTTCGTAAGAAGCATTTCAAGGTCCTGGAGTGGCCTAGCCAGTCTCCAGATCTCAACCCCATAGAAAATCTTTGGAGGGAGTTGAAAGTCCGTGTTTCCCAGCGACAGCCCCAAAACATCACTGCTCTAGAGGAGATCTGCATGGAGGAATGGGCCAAAATACCAGCAACAGTGTGTGAAAACCTTGTGAAGACTTACAGAAAACGTTTGACCTGTGTCATTGCCAACAAAGGGTATATAACAAAGTATTGAGAAACTTTTGTTATTGACCAAATACTTATTTTCCACCATAATTTGCAAATAAATTCATTAAAAATCCTACAATGTGATTTTCTGGATTTTTTTTTTTCATTTTGTCTGTCATAGTTGTCGTGTACATATGATGAACATTATAGGCCTCTCTCATCTTTTTAAGTGGGACAACTTGCACAATTGGTGGCTGACTAAATACTTTTTTCCTCCACTGTACATGCATGATGCAGGTTGTGCTATCATGGTTGTGCAGGCTGATGTTTGTGTTTGCTCCCTCTCACAACCCTGAACTATTTTAAATAGTATCTGCCCTGAACACCAGGGTCTCACAGTGACACCGGCCCCTCTCAATTGCCCCCAGACCCCACCCCATGGCTTCTGTTTGACTCGAGCAGAAGCTAAACATAGCTGCATGTTCTGCTCAGTAACTACCATGCTCTCTACTGTAAGGTTCACATGTTAAAATTAGAGTGCCTAGGTAAATCTATCTACCCCCTGGGCCAACCTGGTATATCTAGTTTGTTCCATTGAAAAAATGCCCATGATATCTTGTAACCCCACCTCTCTGTTGCATTTAGATCATGATTCAAGTTCACCCTGCTCTCCTGTCTATCCGGTCTCTCTCTCCTCTACACCCCCACAACCTGCAACCTCCCTTGGAAACAGGCTTTTCATTCAAATGCATTCAGACTGACAAGAGAGTCATTTGCATATTAAATTATCAACCACTTAAGATTCTGAGCGAAGCGTAATGCTGCCAATTCGACAAAATGAAGAGCAAGCATGCGTTCAGCTGTCATTACCATGGCCTGTCATTGTTTGACATGGTTGAGAAATGGTGTGTTGGGGCACGGTTGACAGAGACAGAGGACGGTGGAGGGAGGAGGTCGGGGGGGTGGGGGGTTGGATGGAGGGAGCTGAACATACAAGTTCTTTGACATACAGTACCACACAACACCCTGTACACACTATTTCTAATCCTATGCACATATTAATGGTTGAAACTCCAGCCAGTCTGGTGTGGTGTTGATTATCCCAGGTGTGGCCCATGTTAGGGTAAGCCTACAGAGTGTTGTATCGATACAAAACAAGACAGACTGGAGACCCCAAGGGGGACTAACGTTATTCTCACCTGAGAGGCAGGGGACAGATGCTGCTCTGAGATGGCCTGTGACCTGTTTGTAAATGGAACTCAATGTGGGATGCTGAAGTAGTAGTGAAGTAGTCTACATCTACAGACCAACCCCACACATCATAGTGTTGACCATATTTACTTCCTGTCCCCCACTGCTAAACTCCAGAAGCTCTTACTATGCCCAATCTGAGGCTGTTCCTCGGGATCTGTAGACAGATCAAGGATCAGATTACCTTCCCCTAATCCTAACCAGTGAGAGGAGAAATGCAAAAATGACCATAGATCAGCTTCTACAGGCATCTTCATCCAACTCCACAGCTCCAGTCTCTCCATCTTGAGACAGTTTCATTATTGCTCAGAAGAAGTGTTTTGAAAGGCCAAGCCCTCATCGGCAGGTTTAGTTAGTGTGTGTTACAACCTCCTCTTACTGGAACCAGGTGGAACACACGTGCGTTCATTAGCGCTCTGTTAATGAGCAGCAGATGCAACACCCTCTACTCCTCTCTCTCCCTAGTTCTCTCTCTTTCACACAGTGCTGGCCTCCTCTCCATTCAGTCCTGTTGTGGAGGTCTTTCACAGCTCAGACGTGTGGGCTTCATTAAAGAACATTTGTCCAATTTAGATGAATAACTGAGATCGTATATAATTCTCTCTTGTCACTCTATTTTTATCCCCAAGGAACTGATTGTGTGATGCGTGTGATAGAAGGAGTCAGGCGCAGGAGAGTAATACGCATCGAAAGAGTTTATTCCGTCGATAAACAGTTGCGCAAGCATGCGACAACTTAACTCAGGCACAGGGGAAATATCTAACCTGGCAACAACAAGGTAAGGGTAGCTCAACTGAGCTACACACAGCTCACTACAAACAATCACCCACACAGACAAGGAAGCAGAGGGAACACTTATACAATGACTAATTGGGGATAAGGACCAGGTGTGTGTGATTAATTAGACAAGACAAGTGGAGTGATGATAAATGGATCGGCAGCAGCTAGTAAACCGGTGACGACGAATGCCGAAACCTGCCCGAACAAGGAGGGGAGGCAGCCTCGGCGGAAGTCGTGACAGTAACCCCCCCCTTGACGCGCAGCTCCAGCAGCGCGCCGACCCCGGCCTCGGGGACGGCCAGGAGGACGGGGAGCAGGGTGAGCAGGATGGCGACGATGGAAATCCCGTAACATGGAGGGATCGAGGATATCCCTCACTGGGACCCAGCACCGTTCCTCCGGACCGTACCCCTCCCACTCCACGAGGTACTGAAGGCCCCCCACCTGACGCCTCGAATCCAGGATGGAACGGACCGAGTATGCCGGGGCCCCCTCGATGTCCAGAGGAGGTGGAGGGACCTCCCGCACCTCAGACTCCTGGAGCGGACCAGCTACCACCGGCCTGAGGAGAGACACATGAAACGAGGGGTTAATACGGTAATCAGGGGGAAGTAATAACCTATATGTGACCTCGTTGACTGTCTTCAGGACTTTGAACGGCCCCACAAACCGCGGGCTCAGCTTCCGGCAGGGCAGGCAGAGGTGCAGATTCCGGGTCGAGAGCCAGACCAGATCCCCCGGTACAAAGACGGGGGCCACACTGCGGTGGCGGTCAGCGCTGGCCTTCTGACGACGCACGGCGCGTTGCAAGTGAACGTGGGCAGCATCCCATGTCTCCTCCGCGTGCCGAAACCAGTCATCCACCGCAGGAGCCTCGGTCTGGCTCTGGTGCCATGGTGCCAGAACCGGTTGGTAACCTAGAACACACTGGAAAGGCGTTAGGTTAGTGGAGGAGTGGCGGAGAGAGTTCTGGGCATATTCTGCCCATGGCAAGAACACCGACCACTCCCCCGGCCGGTCCTGGCAGTAGGACCGCAGGAACCTACCCACGTCCTGATTTACCCGTTCCACCTGCCCATTACTCTCTGGGTGGAACCCAGAGGTCAGGCTGACCGAGACCCCCAGACGTTCCATGAACGCCTTCCAGACCTTGGACATGAACTGGGGACCTCGGTCAGACACTATATCCTCTGGTACCCCGTAGTGCCGGAAGACGTGAGTAAACAGGGCCTCCGCAGTCTGCAGGGCCGTGGGGAGACCGGGCAGAGGAAGGAGGCGGCAGGACTTGGAGAAGCGGTCCACAACGACCAGGATGGTGGTGTTACCTTGGGAGAGGGGAAGATCAGTCAGAAAATCAATGCTAAGGTGAGACCATGGTCGTTGTGGAACTGGTAACGGTTGTAGCTTACCCGCTGGGAGGTGCCTAGGTGCCTTACTCTGGGCGCACACCGAGCAGGAGGAGACGTAAACCCTCACATCCTTAGCCAAGGTAGGCCACCAGTTCTTTCCGCTCAGGCAGCGCACTGTATGACCGATACCTGGGTGACCAGAGAAGGGTGAAGTGTGCGCCCAGAAGATCAGACGATCACGGATAAGAGCAGGCACGTACTGCAGCCCAGCTGGACACTGCGGTGGAGATGGATCTGTGCGTAATGCCCGCTCTATATCCGCGTCCATCGTCCATACTACCGGCGCCACAATGCAGTAGGCCGGGAGTATGGGGGTGTTGTCTCTGGGCTTCTCCTCTGTGTCATACAGCCGGGACAGTGCATCTGCCTTCACACTCTTCGTACCCGGAATGTATGACAGTGTAAAATCTAACCGGGTGAAGAATAAGGCCCACCTGGCCTGGCGAGGATTCAGTCTCCTCGCTGCCCGGATGTACTCCAGGTTACGGTGGTCCGTCCAGACGAAGAAAGGGTGTTTCGCCCCTTCGAGCCAATGCCTCCACACGGTCAAAGCTCGGACAACAGCCAACAGCTCCCGATCACCAACGTCGTAGTTCTGCTCCGCTGGGCTGAGCTTCTTCGAGAAGAAGGCACAGGGGCGGAGCTTGGGTGGCGTGCCCGAGCGTTGGAATAGGACAGCGCCCATCCCTACTTCGGACGCATCTACCTCCACTACAAACGGTAGTGATGGATCGGGGTGGGCTAGTACCAGAGCTGAGGTGAACAAACCCCGCAGTCTCCTGAAGGCCAGATCCGCCTCAGCAGACCAGCGGAGCTGGGACGGCCCACCCTTCAATAGGGATGTGATGGGAGCTGCGACCTTGCCAAAGCCCCGGATAAACCTTCGATAGTAGTTGGCAAAGCCAAGGAATCGCTGCACCTCCATAACCGTGGTTGGAGTCTGCCAATTACGCACGGCTGAAATGCGATCTCCCTCCATCTCCACCCCTGAGGTGGAAATGCGGTATCCAAGGAAGGAGATGGACTGCTGGAAAAACATACACTTCTCTGCCTTAGCATGAAGGTCATTCTCCAACAGTCGGACCAACACCTTGCGAACCAGGGACACATGCTCAGTGCGAGTTTGGGAATACACCAGAATGTCATCGATGTAGACCACTACACCGCGACCAAGTATGTCCCGAAACACCTCGTTCACAAAGGACTGAAAAACTGAGGGAGCATTCATCAAACCATAGGGCATCACCAGGTATTCATAATGCCCCGTGGTTGTGCTGAATGCTGTCTTCCACTCATCTCCCTCTCGGATACGCACCAGGTTGTACGCACTCCTGAGATCCAATTTGGTGAAGAAGCGTGCCCCATGCATCGATTCAACCACTGAAGGAATGAGGGGGAGAGGATAACTAAATCTGATTGTCTCCCTGTTCAGTGGTCGATAATCAATGCACGGGCGCAGACCTCCGTCCTTCTTCTTCACAAAGATGAAACTCGAGGAGGCGGGTGAAGTGGAGGGACGTATATACCCCTGACGCAGGGACTTGGTGACATATGTCTCCATAGCCACCGTTTCCGCCTGTGACAGGGGGTATATATGACTCCTGGGAGGTACAGTGTCTACCCTGAGGTTTATAGCGCAATCCCCCGCCCGGTGAGGTGGTAACTTAGTCGCCTGCATTTTAGAGAATGCTTGCGCCAGATCATGGTATTCGGGGGGAATGTGCACGTGGAGGTACTATCTGGACTTTCCACCGTGGTTGCACCAACGGAAACATCTAGACACCTACCCTGACACTCACACGACCACCCCGTGAGAGCCCTCTGCGGCCATGAGAAGGTGGGGTTGTGGAGTGCTAACCAAGGGATACCTAATACCAAAGGGAAAGCAGGAGATTCAATAATCGAAAAAATCACCTGCTCAAAATGATTCTCCTGGGTGATCATGGTGACTGGTATAATGACTTCCGTAACAAATCCGGACCCTAATGGTTGCTTATCGAGTGCTCTGAGGGGACGTGGAATTGAGAGGGGAACCAATGAAATCCATAAAGTTCCCAGCTGCGCCTGAATCGACTAGCGCCTTACACTGGGGAACTACCATGTGATCGGGAAAGTGGATAGGTAGGGTACAGTGCGCAACAGAGGGCTCTGAACAAGTGTGGGTGTTCGATACCTGGGATGATGCATGAGTGCCCTGCCTGCCGCCTCCAGGCCCAAAAGAACGTTGACTACGACGTGTGGTGGATTGTCCCTTCGTGCCACCAGAGTGGCACTGTCGCTGTCCTCCTCCGCTCTCTCGGCCGGCGGCTCCACCCAGCTCCATCGGCTCGAGGTCCAAGTCTTCCGGGGTGGAAACAGGCAGACTACTACCAGGACGTCCTCTGGCTGCCAGCAGGTTGTCCAACCGAATGGCCATGTCCACCAGTTTATCGAAGGACAACATGGTGTCCCGGCAGGCTAGCTCCCGTCGGACGTCCTCCCGCAGATGGCACCGGAAATAGTCGATCAGGGCCCGCTTGTTCCACCCGGACCCCGCTGCCAGCGTCCGGAACTCCAATGCGATGTCATGCGTGGTCCTCGTCCCCTGCCTCAGGTGGACCAGTCATTCACCTGCCTCTCGACCCTCGGGCGGGTGGTTGAATACTGCCTGAAAGAGGCGAGCGAACTCCCTGTAGGCCTCCAACGCGGCTCCTCCTTCGTTCCACACCGCGTTGGCCCACTCCAGGGCTTTCCCACAGAGGCAGGAAACGAGGCCTGATGCTTGCGAAGTAAAGCTCCAATTGGAGGAGGAATCCCTGGCACAGCGCCGCTGTCCCCTCAAACACCCGTGGTCGGGATATCTGGATCCCTCCTGGTGCTGGGGTGTAGGTGGCTGGATCCGGTTGGCCAGCTGGTCTCGACAGATCGGGTCTGCTCCTCTCCAGGCGTTGGATGACCTGAAGAACCCGATCCATCGCTTCCCCCAAGCTGGCCAGCATTGTGGAGTGCTCCTGGACCCGTGCCACGACTCCAGGCATGCGCTCTTCTCACGCTGACTCCATAGCGGGTGGGTGATTATGTGATGCGTGTGATAGAAGGAGTCAGGCGCAGGAGAGTAATACGCATCGAAAGAGTTTATTCCGTCGATAAACAGTTGCGCAAGCATGCGACAACAAAACTCAGGCACAGGGGAAATATCTACCCTGGCAACAACAAGGTAAGGGTAGCTCAACCGAGCTACACACAGCTCACTACAAACAATCACCCACACAGACAAGGAAGCAGAGGGAACACTTATACAATGACTAATTGGGGATAAGGACCAGGTGTGTGTGATTAATTAGACAAGACAAGTGGAGTGATGATAAATGGATCGGCAGCAGCCAGTAAGCCGGTGACGACGAACGCCGAAACCTGCCCGAACAAGGAGGGGAGGCAGCCTCGGCGGAAGTTGTGACAGATTGTATGAAGTTCAGTCAGAGTTTTGAACACTAAAATTTGTTCTGGTGTTGTGGTTGGGTTGAGCTCCATCTGTTGTGACTCCCTTGGCCTGGCATTCATCACCTTCAAGTTTGTTTTTCTATTGGTGTCTAGAGTGTCAGTGAAGTCAAATCAAATCCAGTTGTATTCGTCACATGTTTCGCAAACAACAGGTGTTGACTAACAGTGAAATGCTTACTTACGGGCCCTTCCCAACAATGCAGAGAGAAAGAAAATAGAGAAATAATAAAAAATTAAAACACGTCATAATAAAATTAATAATAAATACACAATGAGTAACGATAACCTGGCTGTATACACGGGGTACCAGTACCGAGTCGATGTGCAGGGGTATGAGGTAATTGAGGTAGATATGTACACTACCTTTCAAAAGTTTGGGGTCACTTAGAAATTTCCTTGTTTTCCATGACAACGTACATGAAATGAGTTTGAATAGGAAATATAGCAAAATGCATAGGAAATGTAGTCATTGACAAGGTTAGAAAGAATGATTTTTAATTGAAATAATAATTGTGTCCTTCAAGCTTTGCTTTCGTCAAAGAATCCTCCATTTGCAGCAATTACAGCCTTGCAGACCTTTGGCATTCTAGTTGTCAATTTGTTGAGGTAATCTGAAGAGATTTCACCCAATGCTTCCTGAAGCACCTCCCACAAGTTGGACTGGCTTGATGGGCACTTCTTACGTACCATACGGTCAAGCTGCTTCCACAACAGCTCAATAGGGTTGAGATCCGGTGACTGTGCTGGCCACTCCATTATAGACAGAATACCAGCTGACTGCATCTTCCCTAAATAGTTATTGCATAGTTTGGAGCTGTGCTTTGGGTCATTGTCCTGTTGAAGGAGGAAATTGGCTCCAATCAAGCGCCGTCCACAGGGTATGGCATGGCGTTGCAAAATGGAGTGATAGCCTTCCTTCTTCAAGATCCCTTTTACCCTGTACAAATCTCCCACTTTACCACCACCAAAGCACCCCCAGACCATCACATTGCCTCCACCATGCTTGACAGATGGCATCAAGCACTCCTCCAGCATCTTTTCATTTGGTCTGCATCTCACAAGTGTTCTTCTTTGTGATCCGAACACCTCAAACTTCGATTCGTCTGTCCATAACACTTTTTTCCAATCTTCCTCTGACCGGTGTCTGTGTTCTTTTGCCCATCTTAATCTTTTCTTTTTATTGGCCAGTCTGAGATATGGCTTTTTCTTTGCAACTCTGCCTAGAAGGTCAGCCCAGTCAAAACTCAACTAGAAGGTCAGCCCAGTCAGCTCAGCCCAGTCAAAACTGTTCGCTGCTCTGGCACCCCAATGGTGGAACAAGCTCCCTCACGACGCCAGGACAGCGGAGTCACTCACCACCTTCCGGAGACATTTGAAACCCCACCTCTTTAAGGAATACCTGGGATAGGATAAAGTAATCCTTCTACCCCCCCCCCCCCCCCTAAAAAAATATAAAATAAGAGTCGAGTGGATAAGAGCGTCTGCTAAATGACGTAAATGTAAATGTAAATGTCAGCATCCCAGAGTCGCCTCTTCACTGTTGACGTTGAGACTGGTGTTTTCCGGGTACTATTTAATGAAGCTGCCAGTTGAGGACCTGTGAAGCATCTGTTTCTCAAACTACACACTCTAATGTATTTGTCCTCTTGCTCAGTTGTGCACGGGGCCTCCCACTCCTCTTTCTATTCTGGTTAGAGACAGTTTGTGCTGTTCTGTGACGGGAGTAGTACACAGCGTTGTACGAGATCTTCAGTTTCTTGGCAATTTCTCGCATAGAATGACCTTCATTTCTCAGAACAATAATAGACTGACGAGTTTCAGAAGAAAGTTCTTTGCTTCTGGCCATTTTGAGCCTGTAATCGAACCCACAATTGCTGATGCTCCAGATACTCAACTAGTCTCAAGAAGGACAGTTTTATTGCTTCTTTAATCAGCACAACAGTTTTCAGCTGTGCTAACTTAATTGCAAAAGGGTTTTCTAATGATCAATTAGCCTTTTAAAATGATAAACTTGGATTAGCAAACACAACGTGCCATTGGAACACAGGACTGATGGTTGCTGATAATGGGCCTCTGTACGCCTATGTATATATTCCATAAAAAAATCAGCCGTTTCCAGCTACAATAGCCATTTACAACATTAACAATGTCTACACTGTATTTCTGATCAATTTGATGTTATTTTAATGGATTTTTTTTTATGGACAGTAGTGTACATACAACTAGGAATAAAGTGACAGATAATAAACAGTAGCAGCAGCGTAAAAAGTTGCATAAAGGGTCAATGCAGATAGTCTGGGTAGCTATTTGGTTAAATATTTAATTAACTATTTAGAAGTCTTATAGCTTGGGGGTAGAAGCTGTTCAGGGTCCTGTTGGTTCCAGACTTGGTGCATCGGTACTGTTTGCCATGCGGTAGCGGAGAGAACTGTCTATGACTTGGGTGGCTGGAGTCTTTGACAATTTTTAGGGCCTTCCTCTGACACCGCCAGGTATAGAGGTCCTGGATGGCAGCGAGCTCGGCACCAGTGATGTACTGGGCCATACACACTACTCTCTGTAGCGCCTTCGGGTCAGATGCCAAGGAAATGTCATACCAAGCGGTGATGCAGCCAGTCAAGTTGTTCTCAATGGTGCAGCTGTAGAACGTTTTGAGGATCTGAGGGCCCATGCCAAATAATTTCAGTCTCCTGTGGAGGCGTGCCCTTTATATGACTGTGTTGGTGTGTGTGGAACATGATAGATCCTTAGTGATGTGGACACCGAGGAACTTGAAGCTCTCAACCCGCTCCACTACAGCCCAGTCGATGTGAATGGGGGCGTGCTCTGCCCCTCCGTTTCCTGTAGTCGGCCCTCCATTTCCTGACCTCCTCCCTATAGGCTGTCTCATCATTGTCGGTGTTCAGGCCTACCAACTTGATGGTGTTGGAGTCATGCGCGGCCACACAGTCGTGGGTGAACAAGGAGTACAGGAGGGGACTAAGCACGCACCCCTGAGGGGCCCCCGTGTTAAGGGTCAGTGTGGCGGATGTGTTCTTGCCTACCCTCACCACCTGGTGGCGGCCCGTCAGGAAGTCCATGATCCAGTCCCAGCTAGTGATGAGCTTGGAGGGCACTATGGTGTTGAATGCTGGCTGAGCTGTAGTCAATGAACAGCATTCTCACATAGGTGTTCCTCTTGTCCAGGTGGGAAAGGGCAGTGTGGAGTGCAATAGAGATTGCGTCATCTGTGGATCTGTTGGGGCAGTATGCGAATTGGAGTGGGCCCAGGGTGTCTGGGATGATGATGTTGATGTGAGCCATGACCAGCCTTTCAAAGCATTTAATGACTACAGATGAGAGTGTTACAGGGCGATAGTCATTTAGACAGGTTACCTTGACATTCTTGGGCACAGGGATTATGGTGGTCTGCTTGAAACATGTAGGTATTACAGACTGGGTCAAGTAGAGGTTGAAAATGTCAAGCTGGTCAGTGTATCAATGCTGTTTTTGATAATAACTCAAAGATGTTATATTCTTCTCTACACCAGCAGCACACTGTGATCTGCTGTCTACATTTGCAGCCATGTGTAATGAATGCCCTTCTCCCACTCCTCAAAAGGGCATGCTTTCAAGGCACACAATCCTTAATTGCCCATTCAAGTTAACTCACACCATCCCAGCCAAGCTCTCTAATTGAAGTCCTAAAAATAAGAGCGCAAGCCTTCCATGGGAAGGCGATCTGAGCACTGCCACGTTGGGACTGAAATCAGCATGGTCCCAGCCTATGGGGCTTGACCCCTGCTATAGCACAGGTTTGCATGTACCCTAAGCAATCACATAATCACCACGGATGGCCTAGGAATTTCTGCCTCCTACTGGAAAAGCATCCATATCGAGTTTTTATACATAAAAATATGTCTGATTATCAAAGGACAAAATGTTGCCCTTCTTACAGTTATAGTATCAAACTACCATTACACTCGGTCACATTTAGTCAGTGCATGAAGGTTTTGTACCTGCCTGTCTGAAGCCATGTATTGTACATAAGCAGGAGAGGATGATGCTGATCAGAAGTAGCACAGCAGCTGAAATGTCACTGAATGCGCTCGTGTGCTATGGCATTTCGAAGAGAGATATCATTTCAGACTGGGGTTAGAGGTGTGTAGGCCTGATTCAGGAGCCAGTCTCAACCTCAGAGTGTGGGACTGTGGTTTTCCTGTGAGTGTGTGACACTGACAGGGCCCCCAGCCAGACAGCGCTCATGGTTTGGGGATAGGTATGCGTGAAGCAGGGTGTTGATGCTCAGTGCTGGTGCAGTGGGTCGGGAGGCCAACTCCCCATGGCTCTGCTGAGTGTCTGTGCCTTGGTCTTTTGAGATGATAAGCAGCGTCTGCTTGCCCTCTTCCATGCTGCCTCCCCACCTTGGAAATGCCAGCACAGGGCCAAGGGCAGAGCTCTCCCCAGCCAACCCCCATGGACACCCACCTCACTGAACCATGGGGCACCTCCACCCCTTATCAGCACCCACACACCTGAACACATAGACAATAGGGGGCATGGCAGGGTTTGTGTCTGTATGTGTGTGTGTGTGTGTGTGTGTGTGTGTGTGTGTGTGTGTGTGTGTGTGTGTGTGTGTGTGTGGAGGGGGGGGGGTGATGTGTGTGTGTGTCTGGGATGCGGGTGTGTGTCACGCACAAGGAAAGCAAGTCAACACTGTATACATGTTTCTCCACTAATGAAGTCAGTTTGTGGTTTGTCATCGCAGTGTCTCTGTGTGAGCCATCCCAAACTGCTGTTGAACTGAACTTTCAACTCACAGTCAAGGTTTAGAGATGTAGCAGAACATAAGATGTAAGAGTACATCGCTGGGACCGTGCTCCCACCCATCCAGGACATCTATTCGAAACAGTGCCTGAGGAAGGCACGCAGCATCATTAAGGAACCCAACACACCCCAGCCACAAACTGTTCACTACCTTAACGTCAGACAGACGGTATTGGAGCATGAGGTGTGATACCAACAGTCTTAAATACAGTTTCTATCTACAAGTCATCAGACTACTGAACCCTTGAAATGGACTGACCACATGCTCTGATTTTCTGCACCTTAGCACACATGCACTCACTCACACACACCCACACCCACACACACACACACACACACACACACACACACACACACACACACACACACACACACACACACACACACACATACCTTCATGCTACACATTCATCACAACTGCTGCTACCAGACTCTTATTATGATTGCTAAATACTGCACAATTTTAACACTTGCCCCCCAATCCCCCCTTCCCCAAAACACGTGTAAATATTGGACTATAAATGGTGCCTTCCTGTATTATACTTACGCTAAAATATGTATTATATTCTACTGAGCCATTTACTTTATGTTCGTGTTCTTATATTTTATTATTTCTTATCAGCCTTTAGTTTTAACGCCCCCCATGTTTGGAATTTTTAACAAACCTCATTACATCTTGACTCCCTGGTGCCAATAGGGCAGTTTAGAATGCTGATGAGGAATGAATTCACTGAGGTTTGCGAGTGTTTTAGTTGATTGTAATAATTGATTTGTGTTGTTGAAATGTAATTGCTGTAGCTTGTAGTTTATTTTTTACTGTTTTATTGAATGATCATGTCGATTTTGTGAATTGTTTGTTCTCAGGGCACCATTGAGAATGAGACCCTGGTCTCAATTGGGCTCCCCTGAATAAATACAAGTTAAATAAACAAATAAACAATAAAGCATTGTCAAGAAGGAACCTGCAAGTAAACATTTCGTTGGACGGTGTATACCATGTGTATCCCGCACATACTACTAATATAACTTGAAACTGTCACTCCACTGTTGAAATATAGAAATATGAGATACCAAACCCGTTTGCAGGGTTGGTTAACTCTTCAGGTCCCGCTTGTCTCCACAAACTTTGGTAAATCCGCCTTTTGTTTTAATGCACTACAGTTATGGAATACCTTACAAAACGAATTACAACTGGATTCCCTGGTGCTGATAGGGCAGTTTAAAACTCTGTTGTTAAATTAGTTCACTGAAGTAGGCTTCCTGTAGCTCAGTTGGTAGAGCATGGCGCTTGCAACGCCAGGGTTGTGGGTTCGATTCCCACGGGGGCCCAGTATGAAAAATGTGTGCACTCACTAACTGTAAGTCGCTCTGGATATGAGTGTCTGCTAAAATGACTAAAGTGTGCAATTGTTTCAATTGATTATTATAGCTTGTTGTAATAACATGATGTAATGTATTTATAGCAGTCTTATAGTTCTTTTTATCTTTTGTTGTTGTATTGATGGAATTTTTGTCCTCAGGGCACCATTGCAAATGAGACACTGGTCTCAATTAGGCTCCCCTGATTTAAAAAAAGTACATCAATACTCCAACAGTCACTCCACCATCTTGGTTTCTTATCTCTGCCTATTTGCTTATTCTCTACTGTTCATGACCTCAGTGACTGCAGAGAGAGTGATAAGCATATCTGAAAATGAGACCTATGTGTGTGAATTGATTGTATAATGTATATGGAATTAGTATGTTACAGACAAGAGCCTTTTATCTTAATGTGCATTTTGCTGTACTTCATTGGGCTTGACATAATCAAAAAGCTATTAGGGCGATTAAGTTGAAATAATACTCTCCTTTTAAGTTGATTCGATCATCCCCCAAATTACAAAATGTTCTCAGTGGATAATGATACTTGTGATTGTGTGTGTGTGTGTGTGTGTGTGTGTGTGTGTGTGTGTGTGTGTGTGTGTGTGCGTGTGTATGTGTGTGTGTGTGTGTGTGTGTGTGTGCGTGTGCTCTATTATTGTGTAAGTCAATGAGGAACTCTGATAAGCCGTATGGAGCCAGACTGCAGACACTCTGCAGTAGACTTGGAGATGTCTGCACTGATACTAGACGGGGGAGTTAGTCATGGCAGTCTCTCCTTCACACACACACACACACACACACACACACACACACACACACACACACACACACACACACACACACACACACACACACACACACACACACACACAAATCTACTGTACCCTGTCGTTGTTTGTTTGTCCAGTGTATACTGTCTCACTGTATACTGTATGTCTCTGAATAAACATTCCTTCATGTAAGCAAGCAAACAGATGAATCTCAATCCCAATGTAGTGGAGAACCTCCACGTGAATCTAAGCCCATATGATTTTATCATGAGGCCGCTTGTTGTCATAACCATTCAACCACGGTTGCTTTTGCATTCCTTTGCAGTCTGAAAAACAGTTCTAGGTCACCTGGAAACTCCAAAGTAAATTTCCACATTCTGAGTGAAAATCCAAACATGAAAGGCTACGGAAAGCTGAAATGACCCAGTGATAGAGTGCTGAAGAGAGGGAAGGCAGACTATCTGGCCAGTCTCATCTGACTGCCATGATCATGGTCTGGAGTGTCTACACGCATAAAAAATGGCTGTGATCTCAGTAGTTCTGTTCAAAAATCTTCCCCTCTACTTTGTGCTGTGGGACTGTGTACAGGAGGAGTGTCTGGCTACAGAAAGGAGGTAAAAGTAAATTGATTGCGTGTTGTTAGTGTATGTGTGTGTGAGAGAGAGTGCATGTGTGTATATGGGTGTGTGTGTGTGTGTGTGTGTGTGTGAGCAAGCCAAATGAACGCCCCTCACCCCATCCCTCCTGTCTGTGTTTTTGAACTTGGAGATGAAGCCATCTGCAGTGCTCTCCTGAGAGGCCAGGCTCCCCAGTCCCCTCAGCTCCCCCCCATTTTCTGCTCCCGTAGTAATGGGAAAATTGGTCCGTCTTTCCACTCTAGTTGGGATTGGCAGTGTTGATAAGCAATGCAGGGACAATTAGAAGCGGTTTCATCGAGAGGCAATGAAATGAAGCTCAGCCATGGTTGGTGGCTGATACCCATGGGACCGTGTCACTGCACCAAACTGAAAAGTATTTTCCTAAATTAAATTAAAATACCCCCACCATAAGGAGGTAATGTCCAATAGTGCAGTAACAAACCAGTGAGGTAGCCATTGGTTGGTACTGATATGTTCAGCTTGTGAGACAGCCACTATGGGTGCACACTCCACAAACTGCATGTTTTAGCTTGGCAATATCACATGTCTGTCTCACTTACATTCTGCCCAGTTACACAGTGAGGGAAAAAAGTATTTGATCCCCTGCTGATTTTGTACGTTTGCCCACTGACAAAGAAATTATCAGTCTATAATTTTAATGGTAGGTTTATTTGAACAGTGAGAGACGGAATAACAACAAAAAAATCCAGAAAAACGCATGTCAAAAATGTTATAAATTGATTTGCATTTTAATGAGGGAAATAAGTATTTGACCCCCTCTCAATCAGAAAGATTTCTGGCTCCCAGGTGTCTTTTATACAGGTAACGAGCTGAGATTAGGAGCACACTCTTAAAGGGAGTGCTCCTAATCTCAGTTTGTTACCTGTATAAAAGACACCTGTCCACAGAAGCAATCAATCAATCAGATTCCAAACTCTCCACCATGGCCAAGACCAAAGAGCTCTCCAAGGATGTCAGGGACAAGATTGTAGACCTACACAAGGCTGGAATGGGCTACAAGACCATCGCCAAGCAGCTTGGTGAGAAGTTGACAACAGTTGGTGCGATTATTCGCAAATGGAAGAAACACAAAAGAACTGTCAATCTCCCTCGGCCTGGGGCTCCATGCAAGAACTCACCTCGTGGAGTTGCAATGATCATGAGAACGGTGAGGAATCAGCCCAGAACTACACGGGAGGATCTTGTCAATTATCTCAAAACAGCTGGGACCATAGTCACCAAGAAAACAATTGGTAACACACTACGCTGTGAAGGACTGAAATCCTGCAGCGCCCGCAAAGTCCCCCTGCTCAAGAAAGCACATACACAGGCCCGTCTGAAGTTTGCCAATGAACATCTGAATGATTCAGAGGAGAACTGGGTGAAAGTGTTGTGGTCAGATGAGACCAAAATCGAGCTCTTTGGCATCAATTCAACTCGCCGTGTTTGGAGGAGGAGGAATGCTGCCTATGACCCCAAGAACACCATCCCCACCGTCAAACATGGAGGTGGAAACATTATGCTTTGGGGGTGTTTTTCTGCTAAGGGGACAGGACAACTTCACCGCATCAAAGGGACGATGGACTGTCAAATCTTGGGTGAGAACCTCCTTGCCTCAGCCAGGGCATTGAAAATGGGTCGTGGATAGGTATTCCAGCATGACAATGACCCAAAACATACGGCCAAGGCAACAAAGGAGTGGCTCAAGAAGAAGCACATTAAGGTCCTGGAGTGGCCTAGCCAGTCTCCAGACCTTAATCCCATAGAAAATCTGTGGAGGGAGCTGAAGGTTCGAGTTGCCAAATGTCAGGCTTGAAACCTTAATGACTTGGAGAAGATCTGCAAACCTGGTCGCCAACTACAAGAAACGTCTGACCTCTGTGATTGCCAACAAGGGTTTTGTCACCAAGTACTAAGTCATGTTTTGCAGAGGGGTCAAATACTTATTTCCCTCATTAAAATGCAAATCAATTCATAACATTTTTGACATGCATTTTTCTGGATTTTTTTGTTGTTATTCTGTCTCTCACTGTTCAAATAAACCTACCATTAAAATTATAGACTGATCATGTCTTTGTCAGTGGGCAAACGTACAAAATCAGCAGGGGATCAAATACTTTTTTCCCTCACTGTATGTTATGCTAAATTTAGACATCCCTGTCTAGAACATAGCGGTAATCATACTCAGGATAACATCCCACTTTGTTTGAATAAGTGTTTAATGAGCACATTATCATTTCAACAGTCTCAATATAACCTCACACACAGCTCAGATGAAGACGTATTAGGGGAATGTCTTGCTGTGCTGCAGCTCCTCAACTAATTATAATTGTACTGGCAAAAGGTCCAGTATGACTTGGAGGTAGAAAGGCAGCAGATCCCGGTTAGTGTTCATAGGAGGGAGAAATATGAAGGTGTGGAGGGGGCTGGGGCATTGTTTATGAGCTAAGTGAAGTGGACCATCACGAAAGGAGTCAAGCAAAGGCTGAGTAAGCGATGGAGAGAGTGATTAGAGAGAGAGAGGGATGAAAGAGAGGGAGGCACTACAGCAACATTCCTCTGCAGGACTCAATCCCTCTCACCAACTGCACTCAGTAACAGAATACTCTCACCAATCCCTCTGCCACCCCAGTGGAAAGAAACATTTAGCAATGGAATATCCAACACCAGCCCAACCCTTGTTTTGTGTTTGTGGGGTCGTTATTGTAAATGCAGTCTCCTTGTGGTTTTTATGTCAAATCTTTCATTTTATAATCCCACATTTATACATCCAACCCAACCAATACATTTGTCCCTTTCCCCAATATCCCAAATCCAAACCGCACACTTTGAAAACCCCAGTTCAAACATTTATCCCAATCAGCTCAGCTTTCTATGGCCACCTGCACACACCCACGCATGCTCACACACACACACACACATACTGTACATCCCAAACACATTCTACTTGCTTATTCCAGTTCTCAATCTTGAGTTATTTGTCTTCCAGTCCCTTCTTCTGCCTCTTTGAGCATGCTAACGATCGTGACTCTAACTCCTTTAGGGGAGTGTGGTCAAATCCCCACCAAAACATAGCTTTACAGCTGCTGGCTTTCCTCTAAATGAAGATAAAAGGTCTAATTGTGTTAGGTGTGTCAGACTCCACTCACAATACTGGAGCTAATTGGCATAAATGAGTCCATCTGGTTTGATTTGGAGTTCAATGAAGCAGCAGGATAACGTCTCCCTCCCTCAGACCAGGCCTCCTCCTCATCCCCTCGTCCCCACATCACTGCCAGGCCCAAGAGGACCACCTGGCCTGGCCTCACCGACCTTAATATTCTACTACACAACCTCAGAGCATACTGCCTCTTAGAACTTAGGAGACCTAAGGGATAGATTCTATCAGATTCGGGCTAGTTGACACCTGCATAGCGGTTGTTTTGGCGCAGTCGGAGGTGGAACTGTGTTAGAGCTGTCAAATTCACAAGCAGCTCGCGGCATTATAGCCTACCTAGCGGACATTACCATTGGCTGCACAGAGTTGTATTAAGATAAATCCCATGCAGCCTTGTTTACAAGTTCGAACACTGGAATGTGAGATGTAATCTAAACCTCAATTAGGCTGATAGAAATCCTCATTATTTAGTTTAATGATTTTCAATTTGAGCGTCATTATTTCTATATAGCCTACACTTTCTCATTCTAAACTTCTAACGTGGGACAGGTGTGGCTTCGTGACACTAGCTATGTTTCCATTAATATGTCCAGTGATTTTTTTGCCAACATTTAGAAAGTTTGCCTAGAAAATAGATGCGACAATTGCCTCCTAGGGTGAGTTTCCATCTTGTGTCGATAAAAACAGCTGGATGTAATCGTTGAAGTGTTTCCATTACCCATTTAGGCAAATTGCACATTAAAATATTGGCGAAAGCCTGTATGCCCTCCCACCTCTGTTTCATGTCTCAGGTAGCCCGTGAAAGCCAGCATTGTTAGAATGCAATAATGACAAATATTTGCCATATTCGAATCATTCTCATGTGCAAATGTATCGCCACGGTCAGTGCCATGGCGAAACTTGCACTCCTATAGATCTGACATAATTGGATGGTGAAACTTGCCAGCCAACCAGAAAAGCAAGCCGAAGCAATTCAGGCATTCTTGAAAGTCAGTAGAATCCTTGTCCTGCAAAGAGTCCTGTGGAGTGAAGCTTATAGTTAGGCCTATGTGATTACATCACGTGACCCGCATACCTTCAACAGTATTCGGCAATCATAATTTACTCGAAAAACACTGTTTCCATCATAATTTGTCCCAATAAATAAAATCCACCCCTGTTGAATGGATAAAATGCTGATCTTTAGAAAATGTCTGGTCGTCATTAGTTACAACATCCACAAAGTCATAAACACCGCCTATTTCTACAATTTATCTTCTTAAAATTGTATTTTAAACCTAACCCTAACCTTAACCACATGGCTAACCTTATGCCTAACCCTAACCTTAAATTAAGACAAAAAAGCACATTTTGTTTTCATTAATATGTATGATATAGACAATTTTGACTTTGTGGCTGTGGTAACTGCGACGTTGCTTTTGTCTAATAAACCTGGGTCAATGGAAGCCTGCCTAATGATTACGAGAGCAGCTGCTCACGGATTTGACAGCTCCAAATGTAGTTACACCCAGGGTTGCCAGATCTAGCTCAAATTTCCAGTTCAATGAACACACAAGAGGCCTAAAAACTAGGCCAACAATATTTTTTTAGCATCAAGAGAGGTGCTGCCACATTTCTCCAAAAGGTGTCTCCATTCATTGTTCTCACGTAACTTGTCATGACGTGCGTGCAAGCTGCTCTCCTCTAACTGACGTGACTCAGCTGCCGGGCCACCTGCATCGCTCTCTCAACACACTCACAACCCTCTGCCTCCCCCCCTTCCCTCCTCCCTCCATCCATTCCTCCCCACCACTTACTCATTCACTCACTCAGCAACAGCCTGCCTCACCGCCTGATAGTCAGCAGCAGCAGGTCACAGAGACATTATTATTATTATTATTTTGAAAGAGAAATGCCATTAGCAATTTAGAAGTAGCCCAAAAACCTGTAAACCGTGACCAATATATTTTAAAAGTCGCCCAATTTGTTGGGAAAATGTTTTTAAGTTAATTTCCTGCAATTCTACACGTTTTGCCATGAGGAGTAAAGAAAATGTTGCAATTTTATAACATATTTCATGCAGTTCTACTCATTTTGCCATGGGGCAGAGATACGTTTTTGTTGTTTTACAGCTAATTACCTGCAATTCTAAAAATGTTGCCATGATTTATGAAAAAATTGTTAGCTGACATGGCTAATTGAGTGACTGTCAGTTGACTGCCAGTGGCTGACATAACAAGAGAAAAACTGCTGATGCACAAACACATTTCGAAATTGCACCTTGCGTATTCTACTACTGAGTTCCTAAAAACATGTCGCGACTCACCATAAACATGACCCCACTTTGGGTCGCCACCCATACTTTAAGAAATGGTGATATACAGTTTCTTTCTGAACGTTCCGAGAGCGTCACTTTCTCCTCAATAGCCATTGCTAGAGGATAATTGACACTGCATTGTGCTGTTTATTTCTGATAGCTTTCAAAACCTATGAAGATGCATGTTCAGTGAACGCAGATATGCAATTTGTTGAAAACACAGTACAGACTTGGATACATATTATACCGAATGCTAATCAATACATTTGCTGCTCTGTTTTGCTGGTTTACAGCGGGTCATTACATAGCGAATTGTCGGAGGCACACATTTTGAGAATAAAGGCGCTAACATGGCAGCTATTCTAAAACCTGGCCGAACTCACTATACTTTCTATACCCTTGACTTTTTCCACATTTTGTTACGTTACAGCCTTATTCTAAAATGGATTAAAAATATATAACCTCATGAATCTACACACAATACCCCGTAATGACAAAGTGAAAACAGGTTTTTAGAATTTTTGCAAATAAAAATAAATAAAATAACAGAAATACCTTATTTATTTACATAAGTATTCAGACCGTTTGCTACAAGACTCGAAATTGAGCTCAGGTGCATCCTGTTTCCATTGATCATCCTTGAGATGTTTCTACAACTTGATTGGAGTCCACCTGTGGCAAATTCAATTGATTGGACATGATTTGGAAAGGCACACACCTGTCTATATAAGGTCCCACAGCTGACAGTGCATGACAGAGCAAAAACCAAGCCATGAGGTCAAAGGAATTGTCCGTAGAGGTCCGAGACAGGATTGTGTCGAGGCACAGATCTGGGGAAAGGTACCAAAAAATGTCTGCAGCATTGAAGGTCCCCAAGAACACAGTGGCCTCCATCATTCTTAAATGGAAGAAGTATGGAACCACCAAGACTCTTCCTACAGCTGGCCGCCCGGCCAAACTGAGCAATCGGGGGAGAAGGGCCTTGGTCAGGGAGGTGACCAAGAACCCGATGGTCACTGATAGAGCTCTAGATTACCTCGGTGGAGATGGGAGAACCTTCCAGAAGGACAACCATCTCTGCAGCACTACACCCTTTATGGTATAGTGGCCAGACGGAAGCCGCTCCTCAGTAAAAGGCACATGACAGCCCACTTGGAGTTTGCCAAAAGGCACCTAAAGACTCTCAGGCCATGTGAAACAAGATTCTCTGGTCTGATGAAACCAAGATTGAATTCTTTGGCCTGAATGCCAAGTGTCACGTCTGGAGGGAACCTGGCACCATCCTTACGGTGAAGCATGGTGGTGGCAGCATCATGCTGTGGGGATGTTTTTCAGCGACAGGGACTGGGAGACTAGTTAGGATCGAGGGAAAGATGAACGGCCAAGGTACAGAGAGATCCTTGATGAAAACCTGCTCCAGAGCGCTCAGGATCTTAGACTGGGGGTGAAGGTTCACCTTCCAACAGGACAACGACCCTTAGCACACAGTCAAGACAACGCAGGAGTGGCTTGTGGACAAGTTTCTGAATGTCCTTGAGTGGCACAGCCAGAGGCCGGACTTGAACCCAATCGAACATCTCTGGAGACGCCTGGAAATAGCTGTGCAGCGATGCACCCCATCCAACCTGACAGAGCTTGAGAGGATCTGCAGAGAAGAATGGGAGAAACACCCCAAATACATGTGTGCCAAGCTTGTAGCGTCATACCCAAGAAGACTTGAGGCTGTAATTGCTTCCAAAGGTGCTTCAATAAAGTACTGAGTAAAGGGTCTGAATACTTATGTAAATGTAATATTTCAGCTTTTTGTTTTTTATAAATTTGCAAAAATGTATAAAACCTGTTTTTGTTTCGTCATTATGGGGTATTGTGTGTAGATTGCTGAGGAAAAAAATACAATTTAATCAATTTTAGAATAAGGCTGTAACGTAACAACATTTGGAAAAAGTCAAGGGGTCTGAATACTTTCCGAATGCACTGTAATCTTCTAAAATAAAGGGACATTAACGTATCCCAACATTATAATAACCCTTTAACCTTTACTCAGTTTAGACTAAAATTTGACTGGTTCCACTCTATGTTGGCAACAGCCACTGATCTGCAATCTTAGAACCCCCACAGCCCAATTCGGTTCTGTGTGTTTGCACAGCTTGCTGATCAACATGTCCATGTGGTCCTCTGTAGCTCAGCTGGTAGAGCACGGCGCTTGTAACGCCAAGGTAGTGGGTTCGATCCCCGGGACCACCCATACACAAAAAATGTATGCACGCATGACTGTAAGTCGCTTTGGATAAAAGCGTCTGCTAAATGGCATATTATTATATTATTATGTCTATTATGACCTGAGAGCAGGGCAGGCTCTAGCCTTATGGGGAACCTAAGCGAGATTTAGTTGGGGGACCCCCCCACCAAGTGGCCAAATCTTTTAGTGGCCCCCTCATTGACAGAGAGAAAAATTGTATTATCCTTCAATTCTACAAAATGTACCATGATGCATAGAGAAAACGATGCAGTTTTAAATCAAGTTTTCATGGGGCGGAGAGAAAATGTAGCAATGTTATAACACATGTCATGCAATTCTAGTAATTTTGCCATTGGGCAAAGAGATATTTTTGCAGCTTTAAAGCTGATTTCCTGCAATTCTACCCATTTTTTCCATGGGGTGGAGAGAGTTTTTAGCAGGTTTAAAGAGAATTTCCAGCAATTCTACACATTTTGCCATGACTTATGCCATGTTAATGATATCTGAGTGAGAGTGACTAATACAATCAATGGGGGCCCCCTGAAGGTCAGGGCCCCTGGGCACGTGCCCTGCATGTCCGGTCGGTATTCAACCATGATTGCTACAAGTTTATATAACTGGCTAGACTAATTTACCAATCTAAAAGTTGCTAGCTGACATAGCTAATTGGGTGACTGTCAGTGACTGACAAAACAAGAGAAAAATGGATGATGCACAACCAAATTTCAAACGTGCACCTTCTGTATTCTACTCTTCTAACTCTCAACAGGAAGTTTTTTTTATTTTGGGGTCGGGTGCCACCTAGCAGCCGGGGGCCCTAAGCGACCGCTTATGTCGCTTATGCCTGGAGCCGGCCCTGCCTCAGAGCAGCTCAAACTGCCAGGACCACTCCTGGATCAGAATGTAAATGGATGCAGCTTGCCTCCTAGGCTGTGGACATGCCCCATGGGAGGGATCCCTAAAGTAAATAAAAAGTAAATGTGGCCTTTATGCTCCCTGTGAGCTGAACTCCATGCTCCCTGGCTACCTGCTCTGTGGTAGTGTCAGGGAGGCTACAGTACCTGTAGGTTGGAGTTGAGAGCAGCTAGACTTTAAATTCCCTCACTAACTATAATCTAACTCTGGTGATAGGCCTGGAACTAGGCTAAACCTCAGTTGTTATGCATTGTAATGTGATGCCCTACATGATCGATAGGAAGGATTAAAGGGTAAAAAGCAAGCAGTGGTTAATGTGGGAATGCACAAATAGACAGAGGTGAGAAACAAAACTGTGAGAGTAACTGTGAAAAATGAAAAAGTAAACCTAATCTAATCTAAATTCATGTGTTAATTACTGTGATGTTTTTGTAAGCATCTACTAATGCAGCACTCTGCTAGGTCTTTGTCTTACACAATTAGAATTTTTATCTCATTATCTCAAATACAGATAGCAGGTACTCACACATATCCCTTGTCCTTGAGTGTGTGTGTGTGTGTGTGTGTGTGTGTGTGTGTGTGTGTGTGTGTGTGTGTGTGTGTGTGTGTGTGTGTGTGTGTGTGTGTGAGAGAGAGCAAGAGTGTGTGTGTGTGTGTGTGTGTGTGTGTGTGTGTGTGTGTGTGTGTGTGTGTGTGTGTGTGTGTGTGTGTGTGTGTGTGTGTGTGTGTGTGTGTGTGTGTGTGTCTGTGTGCGTGCGTGCGTGCGGGTGTGAACATGTTAATGTGGTGAAGAGCAGGCAGAGAATGCTAGTTGAGATTGATACATATTCCAGTGGGTGAGCTCTCATCATGTCACAGGGCTGACAGTGAGAGGGTGTTATTGGTATGGAGAGGCAGCTCATATTCCACAGGAGAGTCAACTCTCACCCCTCCTTCACAACAATGAACAGAACATCCTCTCAGCTTTATTTCTGTATGCCCAGGTACTAGCACATTGATAGAGATTGTTTTACATTTTAATAGCTTGCTAAATTCATCCAGGTTTGGAAAGGTTTGGGAGGTGAAGGAGAGGTTTAGAGCTGGTTGGTCCAATGGATCTAACTGCTAATGCAGGCTAATAGATAGAGAACACTTGAATAAAAGTTGACCACTTTAGGAAGCTCAACAACCACTCTACCTTAACCTCAACACTGTATTCTATCCATATAATTTACTGTCCCCCATAGAACTCAACATATCTGGGATACATACATCACCCAGTGGAGGCTGCTGATGGTAGGACGGCTAATAATAATGGCTGGAATGGAGTCAATGGAATGGTATCAAACACATCAAACATGTGGTTTCCATGTGGTTGATGCCATTCCAATGACTCCATTCCAGCCATTATTAAGAGCCGTCGTCCCCTCAGCAGCCTCCACTGACATCACCAATATTATACACTGAGTACACAATAAATTAAAAACACCTGCTCTTTCCATGACATAGATTGACCAGGTGAACGCTATGATCTCTTATTGATGTCACTTGTTAAATCCACTTCAATCAGTTTAGATGAAGGGGAGGAGACAGATTAAAGAAGGATTTTTGTGCAACTTAATATTAGGAAGGTGTCCCTAATGTTTGGTATACTCAGTGTATATTAACTTCTATAATGATCACCAGCATACCTTTATGAAGACAAATTAGAAGATTGTGGAAGTTAACTTCAGAAGCACTGAGACCCAGTCAGACAGCGATCACAGACAGACAACCATTCAGAGAGACACATTCATCCCTCTATTGTCATCGTCCCAGCATGAAGAAAATGTGGCTTCTGCATCTACAGTACAGAACCCAGAATGATGCCACTTAACTGCAAACACCTCCTCAGATTTGACTTGGTATCTGAAAAGAAAAATAGGAAGGGAAGGCAGAAATCAATAAACACCATCTAAGCCTGAGGGGTCCCCCAATTTCCTCCAAACCACTCTACCCCCTGGGCAGAGTGGGAAACAATGGCGGGGCATCAATACCTGCAATTGGGGGAATATAGGTGGGGTGGGAGACAGCAGGGCACACAGCACAAATGGGTCACCTCTCCTCCAGACACTAAATGGGCCCCAATCGTTTGCATCAATTCAGTCCGGTGGGAGACTGAGGACAGGTTGGGGTATGGGAGCCATTAAGACTGCATGGGAATAAAAGGGAGTAACAGGGGAGGGAAAGGGGTGTGGATGTTTGAGGTCAGTAGAGATAGGGACACAGGGTGGTATAGGTGTTTTCAATTACCGGCAAATTCAGAGCAATTTCCTACTCTTTCCGCCAAGCCCTCCCTCTGTGAGGGTGATTGGAGGCTCACACAATAGAGGCGGGAAGATCAGCATCAGTTGTGTGGTTGTTTGAGTGGGGGTGGGTGGAGAAAGATATAGAGGGGGTGTGTTTTCATTTGTGTGTCTCATTTTACCTTTCTCAGTCACCTTGCAGCTTTATATTGAGCAGAGTGTTTTTATAGAAAAGGTCAAAAACTTCCAATTGTTTCAAGTTCTTTGTAAATGTTGATAAGAAACTTCCTGAACACTGATATACATACTTATGGATTTAAAGATAACATACAGACAGGATGGGTGAAGCATGTTGTTTGAATTAACAGAGCAAAAACGGTTTGTGTTTCTGCTTTCTCTATTCATTACAATGTGTAAAGCCTGCAGACTTCACAAGAAGAAAGCTTCCATCTAAAGCCTCCAATAGACTCTTTGTTCATTTTCACCACTGGTCAAAACTATGTTACCGTATCCCGGTTCCTTTCTTTCTTTGTTACTGTCTTTTCAGGGAGGCTCTTTGCAGTGGATGACATGTTGATGTTCTTACATTGACAATGGAAGTCATGTGAAGCTCTACAGCCTTTCAGGTTCTAGCAAAGGCCTGAAGGCGCCCAGAGAAGCAACATGCGATTAAGCAGTCAAATTATAGTATTCCACGATTCTGGTCTCAGACCAATTTACCCAGGGGGGGGGGGGGGGGGGCAGGGTGTTTCCACAATATCCTGTGTTTCTTTTTGAAAAGGAAGAGACCGTTTTTACACTCAATCAGGTGTAAGATGTACTGTATGAGAAAGACAAAACAGAAATCATCCTTGTTTCACCAAGCACAAAGGAACTACAGTAAGTAACATACTCACATACTCTCAACTACTTCAGCTCTCGACTAAAGCGGGTGTTGGAAAGCAGTTCTCTTGTAATCAGCTTGTCAGATGAAACTGTCAGAGGGGATTTTGTTTCATCTGGTTAAACACTTTACTTTCCCTGTCTGCGACTGATCCAACTTCAAAGGGCCCCGTAGCCTACAGTAAAACTCTAGACAGGAAGTTCCCCCCTGCAGATGCTGCCACATGAACATATGAGAGCCCTGATAGCGGGTACTATCAACGATATCACTTCCCCTGCACCCTGACTCTATGAGGAGGGGGTAGCCATGTTACACACTCACTGTAATGTTATAACATTTTCTCATTTTGATATTCAAAAAAATATGTTGTACCCGCAATTCAGCTCTCTCTCTCTCTCTCTCTCTCTCTCTCTCTCTCTCTCTCTCTCTCTCTCTCTCTCTCTCTCTCTCTCTCTCTCTCTCTCTCTCTCTCTCTCTCTCTCTCTCTCTCTCTCTCTCTCTCTCTCTCTCTCTCTCTCTCTCTCTCTCTCGCGTGCGCACATCTATCTATTGGGGGTTCTTGTGGTTTTCCAAATCTACTTCTGCATGCACATTCCCAATGTATGTACCAGATGGGCAAACACACAGAGCTGCTACTGGTGCCACTTGAGCATGTCTTTGTCGTAGATTATGAATCACTGGAGTAGACAGTAGTAAATGTCATGTCGAGTGCATTTGATTGGTCTCCAAGTGCTCCATCAGATGAAAGTGTAAATAGATAGTTAACACTCACAGACCAGTGTAGATCCACACACGAACATTTAATGAGTGTGTCATTAAACCATACACTGTAGCAATAAGAACACCCTGCTATTCCTCTCTTTAAAACAACAGACAATCACTTGACTGCAATATGCATAATCACTAGAGATGTCTAGAAACCCAAATTGCTTGACAATGTGTCAAAGATAAATGTTTGTTTCCATATTGCTGGTGCCTAGGCCATACTGTATACAGGTTGTGTAGACAGAGCTGCAGGGCACGGAGTACAAAGGAAACTATTTCCTGGTCTCTGTTATTTCAATCATAAATAACAAATCTACAGTATTGCAAAACCATAATTTACAGTAAAAAAAAAAAAATACTGATTGCAACTCACAAGCATAAGATATGTTCAGTGACACACCACTGTACCCTAGTGGAAGTCCCAGTGCTTGCATGTGAATATTGCCTTGCTCTTCACTGGGCAGCATTGTTCCTATCTCCCTAGGTGGAGGAATGGATGGGTAGATTGGCAGACTCCCATTGGAGGAAAACAATGGTCAATAGTGGAAAGCCTTCAGCAGCACCAAACTCCTAAAGCCTATGCCTCCTCACCACATTCCCCTGACTAGCATCACACAGATTACTGACAGACTGGAAGAAGCACATTCTACACTATGTCTGTATGTGAAAGAGTGGGATTGTGCATGTATGTTTATTGTAATACTGTGTGAGTGTATTTGCATGCGTGTGTGTGTGTGTGTGCGTATGTTGCAAAGATTGATCACAGATTGATCACAGATCTCTAAATTAAAATAGCACAATCAAACATAAATGACAAGCTTCCAGGATACATATTGCAGAGCTAAAACAATATAACTGTACGTCTTTGTAAAGCAGCACAACATCACAGTATGATCTCTGATTTTGATGATGGCAGAATCCCAAAATAAGCATATCTGAATGGTTTTCAAAGGCAATAGCTCAGTGAAAGATGAAACCTATCAACTAATTATTGTAATTTATTTTGGCTTGCCTCTTCTGTCTGTCTTCACTGGTCTACAGGATCTCACAGACTGTTAACGCTAACCTGTTTCTACACTGAGCCACATACTCTCTATGATCTATATTTAACTTGGCTTGTGTTGGAACGGGGCTGTATGTCAGAGGATTGTGCATATGAGGCAGGAGTTCAGTGTCAGTTTCCAACAAGGCCTCTGAATTTAGCCTGGGTAAAGGCAGCAGCGAACGGAGCGGGTAGTGACTCCTATTGAACTACAGACTGCTCTGGTCCCGCTGTTGTTCCGTCACCTGCTCTTCTTTTTCCTTTTTTTTGTTTGTGTATGTCTTGGTACCACTTGTGTGGTACCAAGTGGCGCAGTGGTCTAAGGCACTGCATCGCAGTGCTAGCTGTGCCACTAGAGATCCTGGTTTGAATCTAGGCTCTGTCGTAGCCGGCCGCAACCGGGAGACCCATGGGGCGGTGCACAATTGGTCCAGGGTAGGGGAGGGAATGGCCGGCAGGGATGTAGCTCAGTTGGTAGAGCATGGTGTTTGCAATGCCAGGGTTGTGGGTTCGATTCCCACGGGGAATGAAAAAATAAAATAATGTATGCACTTACTAACTGTAAGTTGCTCTGGATAAGAGCGTCTGCCAAATGACTAAAATGTGTTTTGGTGGAAAGGAAGGGATGAGTTGTAAATGCTTTATCAGATGATTGCTAGTGTTGTTGATTGGACATGGGCACATTTGCTGTATCAGTTTACACTGAGGATATGGTATATTCAAATATTGTATGATATGTGTAATATGACAATAGTCTAACAAACATAATTAGGGAGTTAGAGAATTGCCCAGATTTAGCTAATAATAACTGGAAAACATTCCACTTATTTTGGTAGCTACATGTTTTTTACCCACTGTGTTGGTCAGCATGTGCAGTGCAGTTGTTGATAATTTCTTAGTGATTTCAGGTGACTGGATCTCTAACTCTGTATTAGGGATTGCCATTACTGAGAGGATGGCTGAGGGCTACTTGGCACAGGGACTGTTTATCTGTGACCGGACCACTGCTTTTACGCAAGTCACAGCTTTGTGATTTGCAACAGGGAGTCAGTCAGCCAGTGGCGATGGATCAGTCAGAGGGGCTAGAGAGCAGAAGTTGCATAAACAGCCCTGACCCCCTGGTACGAGAGGCCTATCTGATGTTACATGACTATATCAACTATGTGACCGCAGGGCCCGAAGGCCACATAGGCCCACCACCCCTACAGCCACATCAGCAGCCCTGCGCCATGCTGGGGACGAGCTGCTCATTAGGTTCCCCATCTTCTTCAGGCGCTGGCCACGCGTCTTCCAGGACGTGACTGAGGCCTCAGCCTGCCCCATGCTCACCACCATCCTAGACAAGCACTTTACCCCCACCACCCCCAGGGGGCGCCAGCGAGACCTGGCCTGGAGCGCTGTGCAGTCTGTGTATGTGCTGGCTGGCCAGATGGCCCTGCACTGCCACGAGAGGGGCATGGACGGAATCCTTCCTCAGCTTAAGGAGTGTGTGGGGGGTTATGTGGAGAGGGTCATCTATCCAGAGATTAGGGACAAGGGTGGATGGGTAAGTTCACTGGTCAAGGTTATTCACTGGCATAGTAAGACTAGGCTACAGTTTAAAATGTGGTTATGTTGTACTGGTGTGGCTGTTGTTGTGAATTTTACATTCTAACTCCTGGGATCTAATAATGTTTTCTGTTGTTGGCAGACAGGCTTTGTGTCCCGCTTTGGGCAGAAGCAGGACTTGGAGGCCCAGGTGAAGAAGGTGTGTTGCTGGACTCTACTGCTATTGGTCACCAGTATCCTGTCCTATTTCCTGTGGAAACGAAGAATAGCTTAAACAACACCCCCACCTGGTGACCACAATCAGATAGCTCCAAAAGTCTGCTTTGTGAATAAATATTTTCCCAAAGCTTCTCTTTTCCAAACTCATCTCAATGACCCACTATCCCCCATTTTAAACCATTGAGTTTTGCAACAATAACATCAACAATGCACAGCATACATACATTCACATCATGTGTATCATGTATGTGTAACTTAAAACCTCTGAATCATGATGGTAAAAAACATTACCTCAGTAATAGCAATTTTCACAAGAATGTGGTACATTTTCACAACTCTTAGTACAAAACTCAAAACAGATCATCAAAAAGGTAGTTGTTTCAAAAACTCTAAGCTCATTTACAATTGACTATGTACAACACACAAAATCATACAGTCACTGTTTCATCTAGAATATACGTTTCACATTGCAATACATGTTCATATAAAGTAATTGCCTTTCACAATGCAATGCTCACATTCCTTTTGATATGATTCTCTTCTCTTTATATAAAATACATTTTACTATTACTTAATCTGACCGTGTGGGGGTTCACACTGCTTTAAATGCATTGGCCAATACAGTAATACTGTAATATATGTCATTTATGTAACAGTCCACACATTTGGGTATGTGAACCCAGTGGGAATTGAACCCACAACTCTGGTGTTGCTAGTGCCATGCTCTTATGAACTGAGCCACGTACAGGACCACTACAATGCATAAGTACAATACAATACTGTAAAATACAATACACGATTACAATACAGGTGGAAGATGTATGATTGCCATCCCCATGAGCATACCACCTTCCTTCAGGCCATTGATGAGGTTTGCAATGATTTCAATCCAGATCTGCCAGGCTTGGATTCGCCATGCCAAAGGTTTTTTCCCCAGGTGCATGAACAATAAGGACATTTACTGCAATGTTGATGTTAAGCTATGGCCATATGCTCAAGACAGGCTTGACGCAAACTAGTGCCTGCTAAACATTCTGTCTTTCATTTCTTTCATATGTTTCAGTTGATTACAGTGCACCTATGTTGTCATGACATCTGAACAATATATACATTTTTTGTATCACTGATTGTGAAAGATTAATTCAATGATCACACCTTTGATCACACACGGGATAGAAATGATGGAAATGTGATGTTCAGTACATTTTTATGGGTAGTGCAAGTGTATTGCCTAATGTGAAAAAGGTATAATGTACTGTAATTTATAGTACTGTAGCATACTACATTGAAAGAACATTTTTAAACATGTATCTTACATTTTATGATATTTTAACTGGTTTGAGAAAATTGAGAAGATATTATGTTGTGTTTTGGTTATTACACCAATGTACTCATTATACACTGAACAAAAATAAAAACGCAACATGTAAAGTGTTGGTCCCATGTTTCATGAGCTGAAATAAAAAATCCCAGAAATGTTCCATACGCACAACAAGCTAATTTCTTACATCCCTATTAGTGAGCATTTCCCCTTTGCCATTATAATCCATCCACCTGACAGGTGTGGCATATCAAGAAGCTGATTAAACAGCATGATCATTACACAAGTGCACCTTGTGCTGGGGACAATAAAAGGCCACTTTAAAATGTGGAGTTTTGTCACACAACACAATGCCACAGATGTCTCAAGTTCTGAGGGAGCGTGCAATTGGCATGCTGACTACAGGAATGTCCACCAGAGCTGTTGCCAGAGAATTGAATGTTCATTTCTCTACCATAAAATGTTGGGGGGGGGGGGGGGGGTTGCTGAGGAGTATTTAGGTCTGTAATAAAGCACTTTTTGTGGGGGAAAACTCATTCTGATTGGCTGGGTCTGGCTCCCGGTGGGTGGGCCTATGCCCTCCCAGGCCCACCCATAGCTGCACCCCTGCCCAGTCATGTGAAATCCATAGATTAGGGCCTAATGAATTTATTTCAATTGACTGATTTCCTTATATGAACTGTAACTCAGTAAAATCTTTTAAATTGTTGCATGTTGCATTTATATTTTTGTTCAATATACACTGCTCAAAAAAATAAAGGGAACACTTAAACAACAACACAATGTAACTCCAAGTCAATCACACTTCTGTGAAATCAAACTGTCCACTTAGGAAGCAACACTGATTGACAATAAATCTCACATGCTGTTGTGCAAATGGAACAGACAACAGGTGGAAATTATAGGCAATTAGCAAGACACCCCCAATAAAGAAGTGGTTCTGCAGGTGGTGACCACAGACCACTTCTCAGTTCCTATGCTTCCTGGCTGATGTTTTGGTCACTTTTGAATGCTGGCGGTGCTTTCACTCTAGTGGTAGCATGAGACGGAGTCTACAACCCACACAAGTGGCTCAGGTAGTGCAGCTCATCCAAGGTGGCACATCAATGCGAGCTGTGGCAAGAAGGTTTGCTGTGTCTGTCAGCGTAGTGTCCAGAGCATGGAGGCGCTACCAGGAGACAGGCCAGTACATCAGGAGACGTGGAGGAGGCCGTAGGAGGGCAACAACCCAGCAGCAGGACCGCTACCTCCGCCTTTGTGCAAGGAGGAGCAGGAGGAGCACTGCCAGAGCCCTGCAAAATGACCTCCAGCAGGCCACAAATGTGCATGTGTCTGCTCAAACGGTCAGAAACAGACTCCATGAGGGTGGTATGAGGGCCCGACGTCCACAGGTGGGGGTTGTGCTTACAGCCCAACACCGTGCAGGACGTTTGGCATTTGCTAGAGAACACCAAGATTGGCAAATTCGCCACTGGCGCCCTGTGCTCTTCACAGATTAAAGCAGGTTCACACTGAGCACATGTGACAGACGTGACAGAGTCTGGAGACGCCGTGGAGAACGTTCTGCTGCCTGCAACATCCTCCAGCATGACCGGTTTGGCGGTGGGTCAGTCATGGTGTGGGGTGGCATTTCTTTGGGGGGCCGCACAGCCCTCCATGTGCTCGCCAGAGGTAGCCTGACTGCCATTAGGTACCGAGATGAGATCCTCAGACCCCTTGTGAGACCATATGCTGGTGCGGTTGGCCCTGGGTTCCTCCTAATGCAAGACAATGCTAGACCTCATGTGGCTGGAGTGTGTCAGCAGCTCCTGCAAGAGGAAGGCATTGATGCTATGGACAGGCCCGCCCGTTCCCCAGACCTGAATCCAATTGAGCACATCTGGGACATCATGTCTCGCTCCATCCACCAACGCCACGTTGCACCACAGACTGTCCAGGAGTTGACGGATGCTTTAGTCCAGGTCTGGGAGGAGATCCCTCAGGAGACCATCCGCCATCTCATCAGGAGCATGCCCAGGCGTTGTAGGGAGGTCATACAGGCACGTGGAGGCCACACACACTACTGAGCCTCATTTTGACTTGTTTTAAGGACATTACATCAAAGTTGGATCAGCCTGTAGTGTGGTTTTCCACTTTAATTTTGAGGTTGACTCCAAATCCAGACCTCCATGGGTTGATAAATTTGATTTCCATTGATCATTTTTGTGTGATTTTGTTGTCAGCACATTCAACTATGTAAAGAAAAAAGTATTTAATATGATTATTTCATTCATTCAGATCTAGGATGTGTTGTTTAAGTGTTCCCTTTATTTTTTTGAGCAGTGTATTTCACAGTAAACTCATGTTTTGGATCAATGGTTGTGTGGTGAAAGATGTCTACATACAAAATGAATGCACAATGAAAGGTTTTGAAAGTAAGACTGGCTACGTACTTGTGAAAGTAGTACCAAAGCGATAAAAAAAAAAAGTTATGTGCCAGAGGGTGGAAGAACACTTTAATAGTTATCACATGAGGTGTTCCTGGGCAGGATGAACAAGTCACAGACAGGGATAATATTCCCTGACAGGCAGTTACTGAACTTTGCTGTGTAAACATTGACATATAACAGTTTCAGGGATCAACAAACATACAATAGGCTCACAGTATTAACCACCCAGCGAGCTTACAACATACTCATAATTCTATTCAGGAGAGATAAGCTTTTCACTCTGCATATCAGGTGTCCGCATTAGGATATACAAAACTGAAAATGCCAAATCCAGCGGATATTTTTCTTCTTCTTTGGATTGTCAAATTCAACCCATGACTGTACAGACATTCTAATATTAGTTATATACACCTTTGTCAGCCAAATGAACAATACACTTCATTATGATACATGTATGCTTATGCTTGTGTGTGCCAACATCTAAATAGGCATATAAGGAACTAAATAGGGACTATGAAATATCACTGTTTGCCAATTTGGTGTTAAGATTACATAGGATAGAAGCCTTTGGATAACTAGCAGGGTTATTAGTTTTACAGTGCATGTTGTCAGACTAAATCATAGCTTGAATGACTAAAATTCCTAACATTTAAAACAGACATGCCATGAGCTTAGCAAGCTAAGATTTCAGAGGCATGGCTAAACAAATCTTTGAGCTATGCCTCAGAGAACAAGCACAAGACTGTGCTCAGGAACACTGTAGCCACTCATCTTACTGTGTACAGAAAACCTACAGGAATGTCAACTATGAGGTTTCATAAATGCACCAGCAGACCAGCTGCTCTACAATTATATATAAAACAATGTTATGTTTAAGCAATAAGGCCCGAGGGGGTGTTATATGGCCAATATACCATGGCTAAGGGCTGTTCTTAAACACGACACAACGCAGAGTGCCTGGATACAGCCCTTAGCCGTGGTGTATTGGCCATATACCACAAACCCGAGGTGCCTTATTAAACAATAAGACCCAAGGGGGTGTGGTATATGGCTAATATACCATGGCTAAGGGCTGTTCTTAAGCATGACACAATGCAGAGTGCACAAACCCCAGAGGAGCCTCATTGCTATTATAAACTGGTAACCAATGTATTTAGAGCTGTAAAAATAAATGTTGTCACACCCATGTTATATGGTCTGATATACCACGGATGTCAGCCAATCAGCATTCAGGGCTCAAACCACCCAGTTTATAATACAAAACGATATATATTGTTGCCATTTAACTGGAGGTTATCACCACTGAAAACGGTGTATTGCTTAGTTGAATAACTGGTGGATGTCAGAATAGTGTATTATTGAGTATTTTATTTATTGAAAAATAGAAATCATTGAATCAAGGGAAACAGCACTTTAAACATAAGAAATTTTATTGACATGTTTCTGTACAGACAAGAATTGACAGTAATAGCAGAGGTGACAAAACAAAAAAAGGGACAGATAATGGAACACTGGAAAGGTTGAGACTGACATGTCAGTGAATACAGCTAGGAAGAGCAGTTACACAAACATTTAGGCCAGCTCCTCTTCTCCCTCCTCCTCAAACTCTCCCTCCTCCTCAGCGGTGGCATCCTGGTACTGCTGGTACTCAGACACCAGGTCATTCATGTTGCTCTCTGCCTCAGTGAACTCCATCTCATCCATACCCTCTCCTGTGTACCAATGAAGGAAAGCCTTACGCCTGAACATGGCCGTGAACTGCTCGGAGATACGCTTGAACAGCTCCTGGATGGCTGTGCTGTTGCCAATGAAGGTGGCAGCCATCTTGAGGCCACGGGGGGGAATGTCGCAGACGGCGGTCTTGACATTGTTGGGGATCCATTCAACAAAGTAGCTGCTGTTCTTGTTCTGCACGTTCAGCATCTGCTCATCCACCTCCTTCATGGACATGCGTCCGCGGAAGATGGCAGCCACTGTAAGGTAGCGGCCGTGGCGGGGGTCGCAGGCGGCCATCATGTTCTTTGCATCGAACATCTGCTGGGTGAGCTCAGGAACAGTGAGGGAGCGGTACTGCTGGCTTCCCCTGCTTGTGAGGGGGGCAAAGCCGGGCATGAAGAAGTGGAGACGGGGGAATGGCACCATGTTGACGGCCAGCTTGCGGAGGTCAGCATTCAGCTGTCCTGGGAATCGCAGGCAGGTTGTAACGCCGCTCATTGTGGCTGACACCAGGTGGTTGAGGTCGCCGTAGGAGGGAGTAGTGAGTTTCAGGGTACGGAAGCAGATGTCGTAGAGAGCCTCGTTGTCAATACAGAAGGTCTCGTCAGTGTTCTCCACTAGCTGGTGGACTGAGAGGGTGGCATTGTAGGGCTCCACCACAGTGTCTGATACTTTGGGTGAGGGCACCACGCTGAAGGTGTTCATGATGCGGTCGGGGTACTCTTCACGGATCTTGCTGATGAGCAGGGTGCCCATGCCAGAGCCAGTTCCACCTCCTAGGGAGTGGGTGAGCTGGAAGCCCTGCAGACAGTCACAGCTCTCTGCCTCCTTCCTCACAACATCCAGGACTGAGTCCACCAGCTCGGCTCCCTCTGTGTAGTGGCCCTTGGCCCAGTTGTTTCCAGCACCACTCTGGCCTGCAAAATAAGAGATGTGTAAATCATCTCTCCTTTCTTTGGCGACATTATCTACAGTATCTTGTATTATATTTAAAAAACAGTCAAATATGAAGCAGAAGGACCTACCGAACACAAAGTTGTCTGGTCTGAAGATCTGGCCGAAGGGTCCGGATCTCACAGAGTCCATGGTCCCTGGCTCCAAGTCGACAAGCACAGCACGGGGCACGTATTTACCTCCTAGACAACCACGAGGCAAAGAAAGGTCAATGTCAGAACCACACATGTAATCAATTGAGAAGTATAATAGAATGTAGTAATCAATTAGACAAACAAGGCTTACCTGAGGCTTCATTGTAGTACACGTTGATCCTGTCGAGCTGGAGGTCACTGTCCCCATGGTATGTACCAGTTGGGTCAATGCCATGCTCATCACTGATCACCTCCCAGAACTGCAAGAAGAGCATTAGGTTTAAGTGTACAGAGCACAATATTAGGTAAGCTAATATGCCATTCAAAGTGGGATCCATTCATCAAATGCATGTCAACAATAAATACCATTACACTGATAGGCCTATGCCATTATTACATTGGTTCAATATTCTCATTTGATCACGTCAATGGATCAGATCTACTTTATTGCATGGAACGTTAGGTAGGCCTACATACATTTAAAAGTTAGACATCTGGAATGAAAATCTCCCTCCTGTACAATTCCGCGCGCGCGGCATGACCTCCGATTGGCTGAAACCCATCAGTTATGGTTTTGAAACGTTCAAATACGTCACTTGCTGAAACACCGCCCATATCCGCAAGAAAAACGGGCGCGGCACGCGCTCAATGAATCGAAAAAAGTGTAGGCCATAATGTTGCGTTGAACAAATGTCAAATTCTTTCCTTTTTGGGGGAAATAATTATTATGTATATTAAGACAATAACCGAATTGTAAGTGATTAGTTCTTATATGGCCATGTTATTTGGCAACTAAAATACTTCCCATTTTGCGCATTGCAGTAGTATGGTAATCCACAGGCCTACGTATATACATATTTAATCGATCATTGATATCTTTAATTTAAAAAAAATCAATTTCTTAATACCCATTCTCATGTATATTGACTTACTCGCTAGTAACGTTACAGTGTCAAGATCATTTCGAGACCAAATAAAACCAGTCGAATAAAATTATACAGAAGTGCATAAAACACCAAAGCTCTTTTCTTTTCTCCCCACCAAACAACAAAACAATCAATAGGTTAGGAATATAATTTGCAATCATTTTCATTAACAATACAGTTCTTTGGGTGTGGTTAACCAGACACCCATACAAAGAACCGGCGATTTTACGCGCACGATTTGCACCAAATTAATTTGTAAAATAATCGTACAAACCTTAGCTCCGATCTGGTTTCCACACTGTCCAGCCTGAAGATGCACAATTTCCCTCATTTTTACTTTGACGGTAGAACAACACTTATGCGAATAAAAACCAGTTCTTTCCTTTCTTAGAGTGCGCGGAAAGAATGGGTTCCCTCACTATATAAGAGGAACTGTGTGCCCGCCCCTTATAACTATGTCACCAAATCTGAAACATTTATTGGCTAATGTTTACCAGACCTTGTTATTGACACACTTCTACACCAATCATATTCACACAGAATGATTTTCGTTGGCCTCTTCTTTCTGTCATTCAAACTGAACGCAAACGTGTGATTCTCACATAATCCTGAAGATTTGTCCCACTTCCTTTATGCCGGCGAAAATCATATCTCCTTTTAAACTATAATTGCGAACTATATTTCTGTCCAATTATCAGCACATATTACATGATTAAGAGAGGCATCCGTTGACTCTAAAAAAATATGTGAAACGTTTTCTTATACGATGGTAAAACTACGAAATCGGCAATTTATTCCAAGTCCACGTGGCTCATTGTTACTTTGTAACCATTCCTGGCAGAATTCTTTCGGCTTCCTGATGGTGAAATGCAGCTATTTCGTCTTAAAATGTAAATTTTGCTATAGAAAATGTATCCAACGTAATATTATATGTTTTCTGTCAAGAAAGGGATCTAATATGTCATCGAACAGATGTCAGTTATTTTGTTATCTAATATAATCATCTACACATAACATAGGCTATGGAAACATTTGTTAAGATTATAGTTACCCAGAGTTCTGTATATCCCAAATTCTCAGTATTATTGTTGTTACTTAGTTCTGATTATGGATGACTCCCTTTTTGCGCATTGTTAAACATGGCTGCCTGGGCTGTGTCAGGTGCGACACACAGACTGCTTGGCTGCTGCTCCTTTCCCCTTACAGACCACAATGAGAACTTCATCACAGGATTATCATACATAAAGCTCGAAGAAATCCTGCAATTACATAGCATATTATTGTGAATTAATCCATGTCTGATTATATATTGTGTCTCTACAAATGCCAATGGCTGACTCTGACCTGTGGCCCAAGGTAAACTGCTCCTTGCTATGTATTACTGTTCACAGGAGAGTCCAGTCATAAAGTGACAGACAGTCCAGTAAAATGTTTAATCTGCCATGTTAAAATGTATTAATCATTGTATTGGCAAAGTCTCAATTATATAATATGAAACAACAGGTACATGATGCAATGAAACAGCCCAAATCTAGTTTAGCATAAGACAGGGAGGTTGGGCTATCGCACTCAACATCCCAGGGAGACAGCTACAGTCTGGAAGGATGAACAGAACAGGGAGGGGTGCAGCAACAGGAGAGCGATAGTGGGCTTGGGATGGGAGCAGTGCATGACTGTTTTAAAAACAGAGTCAGTGCTGGAATTAGGGCAGGGGGGCTTATTAATAGTTAAACTGTGTGCCAGGGGGAGAATTTGTCAGTGACGCCAGCACTCGTCAACTGCATGGGCACATTAGCTGTGCATTGGAGGACAGAGGAGAGACACCCTGTTTCTATGTTAGTTATGACCGATATCCATTGAGCAGACCTTTTATGGAGGACCTAGTTTGATGATAAAGGCCCACTTACAGCTCTTACCAATGTATGCATAACATGCATTTTCATATAGATTAAGCCTACAGAGAAGTCAGATAGTAGGAATAAGAGCTATCTGAGCTGAATGAATAGCCATAAGAAACAAAGGGCCTAGTTTAAATCTCATTACAGCACAGTGAGTGCATACAGTCCATATTCTCACAGTGTACAGAGACATCGCTGCTGTGTTCACTCTATAACTGGGTCATCATACAGTGTGCTCTGTTTGATACAGCACACAATGACATTCCCTGTGATGCCCCCAGTGTGTACACTTGAGTGTATATATATATATATATATATATATATATATATATATATACACAGTGAGGGAAAAAAGTATTTGATCCCCTGCTGATTTTGTATGTTTGCCCACTGACAAAGACATGATCAGTCTATCATTTTAATGGTAGGTTTATTTGAACAGTGAGAGACAGAATAACAACAAAAAAATCCAGAAAAACGCATGTAAAAAATGTTATAAATTGATTTGCATTTTAATGAGGGAAGTAAGTATTTGACCCCCTCTCAATCAGAAAGATTTCTGGTTCCCAGGTGTCTTTTATACAGGTAAGGAGCTGAGATTAGGAGCACACTCTTAAAGGGAGTGCTCCTAATCTCAGTTTGTTACCTGTATAAAAGACACCTGTCCACAGAAGCAATCAATCAATCAGATTCCAAACTCTCCACCATGGCCAAGACCAAAGAGCTCTCCAAGGATGTCAGGAACAAGATTGTAGACCTACACAAGGCTGGAATGGGCTACAAGACCATCGCCAAGCAGCTTGGTGAGAAGGTGACAACAGTTGTTGCGATTATTCGCAAATAGAAGAAACACAAAATAACTGTCAATCTCCCTCTGACTGGGGTTCCATGCAAGATCTCACCTCGTGGAGTTGCAATGATCATGAAAACGGCGAGGGATCAGCCCAGAACTACACAGGAGGATCTTGTCAATGATCTCAAGGCAGCTGGGACCATAGTCACCAAGAAAACAATTGGTAACACACTACGCCGTGAAGGACTGAAATCCTGCAGCGCCCGCAAGGTCCCCCTGCTCAAGAAAGCACATATACTGGCCCGTCTGAAGTTTGCCAATGAACATCTGAATGATTCAGCGGAGAACAGGGTGAAAGTGTTGTGGTCAGATGAGACCAAAATTGAGCTCTTTGGCATCAACTCAACTCGCCGTGTTTGGAGGAGGAGGAATGCTGCCTATGACCCCAAGAACACCATCCCCACCGTCAAACATGGAGGTGGAAACATTATGCTTTGGGGGTGTTTTTCTGCTAAGGGGACAGGACAACTTCACTGCATCAAAGGGACGATGAACAGGGCCATGTACCGTCAAATCTTGGGTGAGAACCTCCTTCCCTCAGCCAGGGTATTGAAAATGGGTCGTGGATAGGTATTCCAGCATGACAATGACCCAAAACACACGGCCAAGGCAACAAAGGAGTGGCTCAAGAAGAAGCACATTAAGGTCCTGGAGTGCCCTAGCCAGTCTCCAGACCTTAATCCCATAGAACATCTGTGGAGGGAGCTGAAGGTTCGAGTTGCCAAACGTCAGCCTCGAAACCTTAATGACTTGGAGAAGATCTGCAAAGAGGAGTGGGTCAAAATCCCTCCTGAGATGTGTGCAAACCTGGTGGCCAACTACAAGAAACGTCTGACATCTGTGATTGCCAACAAGGGTTTTGCCACCAAGTACTAAGTAACGTTTTGCAGAGGGGTCAAATACTTATTTCCCTCATTATAATGCAAATCAATTCATAACATTTTTGACATGCGTTTTTCTGGATTTTGTTGTTGTTATTCTGTCTCTCACTGTTCAAATAAACCTACCATTAAAATTATAGACTGATCATGTCTTTGTCAGTGGGCAAACGTACAAAATCAGCAGGGGATCAAATACTTTTTTCCCTCACTGTATATATACACACTACCGTTCAAAAGTTTGGGGTCACTTAGAAATGTCCTTGTTTTCGAAAGAAAAGAACAGCGCAAACTGTCTCTAAATAGAATTGAAAGAGGAGTGGGAGGCCCCGGTGCACAACTGAGCAAGAGGACAAATACATTAGAGTGTGTAGTTTGAGAAACAGACGCCTCACAGGTCCTCAACTGGCAATAACAAAGCCATATCTCAGACTGACCAATAAAAAGAAAAGATTAAGATGGGCAGTCTGAGATATGGCTTTTTCTTTGCAACTGCCTAGAAGGTCAACATCCCGGAGTCGCCTCTTCACTGTTGACTTTGAGACTGGTGTTTTGTGGGTACTGTTCTGTGAAGGGAGTAGTACACAGCGTTGTACGAGATTTTCAGTTTCTTGGCAATTTCTCGCATGGAATAGCCTTCATTTCTCAGAACAAGTATAGACTGACAGGTTTCAGAAGAACGTTCTTTGTTTCTGGCCATTTTGAGCCTGTAATCGAACCCACAATTGCTGATGCACCAGATACTCAACTAGTCTCAAGAAGGCCAGTTTTATTGCTTCTTTAAACAGCACAACAGTTGTGCTAACATAATTGATCAATTAGCCTTTTAAAATGATAAACATGGATTAGCAAACACAACGTGCCATTGGAACACAGGACTGATGGTTGCTGATAATGGGCCTCTGTACGCCTATGTAGATATTCCATTAAAAATCAGCCGTTTCCAGCTACAATAGCCATTTACAACATTAACAATGTCTACACTGTATTTCTGATCAATTTGATGTTATTTTAATGGACAAAACAATTGCTTTTCTTTCGAAAACAAGGACATTTCTAAGTGACCCCAAACTTTTGAGCGGTAGTATATATATATACAGTGGGGGAAAAAAGTATTTAGTCAGTCACCAATTGTGCAAGTTCTCCCACTTAAAAAGATGAGAGAGGCCTGTAATTTTCATCATAGGTACACGTCAACTATGACAGACAAAATGAGGAAAATAAATCCAGAAAATCACATTGTAGGATTTTTTATGAATTTATTTGCAAATTATGGTGGAAAATAAGTATTTGGTCAATAACAAAAGTTTCTCAATACTTTGTTATATACCCTTTGTTGGCAATGACACAGGTCAAACGTTTTCTGTAAGTCTTCACAAGGTTTTCACACACTGTTGCTGGTATTTTGGCCCATTCCTCCATGCAGATCTCCTCTAGAGCAGTGATGTATTGGGCCTGTCGCTGGGCAACACAGACTTTCAACTCCCTCCAAAGATTTTCTATGGGGTTGAGATCTGGAGACTGGCTAGGCCACTCCAGGACCTTGAAATGCTTCTTACGAAGCCACTCCTTCGTTGCCCGGGCGGTGTGTTTGGGATCATTGTCATGCTGAAAGACCCAGCCACGTTTCATCTTCAATGCGCTTGCTGATGGAAGGAGGTTTTCACTCAAAATCTCACGATACATGGCCCCATTCATTCTTTCCTTTACACGGATCAGTCGTCCTGGTCCGTTTGCAGAAAAACAGCCCCAAAGCATGATGTTTCCACCCCCATGCTTCACAGTAGGTATGGTGTTCTTTGGATGCAACTCAGCATTCTTTGTCCTCCAAACACGACGAGTTGAGTTTTTACCAAAAAGTTATATTTTGGTTTCATCTGACCATATGACATTCTCCCAATCCTCTTCTGGATCATCCAAATGCACTCTAGCAAATTTCAGACGGGCCTGGACATGTACTGGCTTAAGCAGGGGGACACATCTAGCACTGCAGGATTTGAGTCCCTGGTGGCATAGTGTGTTACTGATGGTAGGCTTTGTTACTTTGGTCCCATCTCTCTGCAGGTCATTCACTAGGTCCCCCCGTGTGGTTCTGGGATTTTTGCTCACCGTTCTTGTGATCATTTTGACCCCACGGGATGAGATCTTACGTGGAGCCCCAGATCGAGGGAAATTATCAGTGGTCTTGTATGTCTTCCATTTCCTAATAATTGCTCCCACAGTTGATTTCTTCAAACCAAGCTGCTTACCTATTGCAGATTCAGTCTTCCCAGCCTGGTGCATGTCTACAATTTTGTTTCTGATGTCCTTTGACAGCTCTTTGGTCTTGGCCATAGTGGAGTTTGGAGTGTGACTGTTTGAGGTTGTGGACAGGTGTCTTTTATACTGATAACAAGTTCAAACAGGTGCCATTAATACAGGTAACGAGTGGAGGACAGAGGAGCCTCTTAAAGAAGAAGTTACAGGTCTGTGAGAGCCAGAAATCTTGCTTGTTTGTAGGTGACCAAATACTTATTTTCCACCATAATTTGCAAATAAATTCATTAAAAATCCTACAATGTGATTTTCTGGAGAAAAAAAATCTCAATTTGTCTGTCATAGTTGACGTGTACCTATGATGAAAATTACAGGCCTCTCTCATTTTTTTAAGTGGGAGAACTTGCACAATTGGTGGCTGACTAAATACTTTTTTCCCCCACTGTATATATATATATATATATATATATATATATATATATGCTACCAGTCAAAAGTTTGGACACACCTACTCATTCAAGGGCTTTTCTTTATTTTTACTATTTTCTACATTGTAGAATAATAGTGAAGACATCAAAACTATGAAATAACACATATGGAACCATGTAGTAACCAAAAAAGTGTTAAACAAAATATATTTTATATTTGAGATTCTTGAAATAGCCACCCTTTGCACACTCTTGGCATTCTCTCAACCAGCGTCACCTGGAATGCTTTTCCAACAGTCTTGAAGGAGTTCCCACATATGCTGAGCACTTGTTGGCTGCTCTTCCTTCACATTATTATTTTTTTTTTTTTACATTTTAGTCATTTAGCAGACGCTCTTATCCAGAGCGACTTACAGTTAGTGAGTGCATACATTATTTATTTATTTTTACCCCCCGTGGGAATCGAACCCACAACCCTGGTGTTGCAAATGCCATGCTCTACCAACTGAGCTACATCCCTGCCAGCCATTTCCTCCCCTACCCTGGACGACGCTGGGCCAATTGTGCGCCGCCCCATGGGTCTCCCGGTCACGGCCGGCTTCGACAGAGCCTGGATGCCTTCACTCTGTGGTCCAATTCATCCCAAACCATCTCAATTGGGTTGAGGTCGGGTGATTGTGGAGGCCAGGTCATCTGATGCAGCACTCCATCACTCTCCTTATTGGTCAAATAGCCCCTTACACAGCCTGGAGGTGTGTTGGGTCATTGTCCTGTTGAAAAACAAATGATAGTCATGCTAAGCGCAAACCAGATGGGATGGCATATCGCTGCAGAATGCTGTGGTAGCCATGCTGGTTAAGTGTGTGTTGAATTCTAAATAAATCACAGACAGTTTCACCAGCAAAGCACCCCCACACCATCACACCTCCTCCGCCATGCTTCATGGTGGGAACCACACATGCGGAGATCATCCGTTCACCTACTCTGCTTCTCACAAAGACACAGCGGTTGGAACCACAAATCTGAAATTTGGACTCATCAGACCAAAGGACAGATTTCCACTGGTCTAATGTCCATTGCTCGTGTTTCTTGGCCCAAGCATGTCTCTTCTTATTGGTGTCCTTTAGTAGTGGTTTCTTTGCAGCAATTCGACCATGAAAGCCTGATTCATGCAGTCTCCTCTGAACAGTTGATGTTGAGATGTGTCTGTTACTTGAACTCTGTGAAGCATTTATTTGGGCTGCAATCTGATGTGCAGTTATCTCTAATTAACTTATCCTCTGCAACAGAGGTAACTCTGGGTCTTTCTTTCCTGTGGCGGTCCTCATGAGAGCCAGTTTCATCATAGCGCTTGATGGTTTTAGCGACTACACTTGAAGAAACGTTCAAAGTTCTTGAAATGTTCTGGATTGGCTGACCTTCATGTCTTAAATTAATGATGGACTGTTGTTTCTCTTTGCTTATTTGAGCTGTTCTTGCCATAATATGGACTTGCTCTTTTACCAAATAGGGCTATCTTCTGTATACCACCCCTACCTTGTCACAACACAACTGATTGGCTCAAACGCATTAAGAAGGAAATAAATTCCACAAATTAACTTTTAACAAGGCACACCTGTTAATTAAAATGCATTCCAGGTGACTACCTCATGAAGCTGGTTGAGAGAATGCCAAGATTGTGCAAAGCTATCATCAAGGCAAAGGATGGCTACTTTGAAGAATCTCATATAAATGTACAGTTGAAGTCGGAATTTTACATACACTTAGGTTGGAGTGATTAAAACTCGTTTTTCAACCACTCCACAAATTTCTTGTTAACAAACTATAGTTTTGGCAAGTCGGTTAGGACATCTACTTTGTGCATGACACAAGTAATTTTTCCAACAATTGTTTACAGTGGGTCAGAAGTTTACATACACTAAGTTGACTGTGCAATGATATCATGGCTTTAGAAGCTTCTGATAGGCTAATTGACATCATTTGAGTCAATTGAAGGTGTACCCATGGATGTATTTGAAGGCCTACCTTCAAACTCAATGCCTCTTTGCTTGACATCATGGGAAAATCAAAAGAAATCAGCCAAGACCTCCAAAGAAAAATTGGTTCATCCTTGGGAGCAATTTCCAAACGCCTGAAGGTACCACGTTCATCTGTACAAACAATAGTATGCAAGTATAAACACCATGGGACCACGCAGCCGTCATACCGCTCAGGAAGGAGACGCGTTCTGTCTCCTAGAGATGAATGTACTTTGGTGCGTAAAATGCAAATCAATCCCAGAACAACAGCAAAGGACCTTGTGAAGATGCTGGAGGAAACAGGTACAAAAGTATCTATATCCACAGTAAAACAAGTCCTATATCGACATAACCTGAAAGGCCGCTCAGCAAGGAAGAAGCCACTGCTCCAAAACCGCCATAAAAAAGCCAGACTATGGTTTGCAACTGCACATGGGGGCAAAGATTGCACTTTTTGAAGAAATGTCCTCTGGTCTGATGAAACAAAAATAGAACTTTTTGGCCATAATGACCATCGTGATGTTTGGAGGAAAAAGGGGGTTGCTTGCAAACCGAAGAACACCATCCCAACTGTGAAGCACGGGGGTGGCAGCATCATGCTGTGGGGGTGCTTTGCTGCAGGAGGGATTGGTGCACTTCACAAAATAGATGGTATCATGAGGAAGGAAAATTATGTGGATATATTGAAGCAACATCTCAAGACATCAGTCAGGAAGTTAAAGCTTGGTCGCAAATGGGTCTTCCAAATGGACAATTACCCCAAGCATACTTCCAAAGTTGTGGCAAAATGGCTTAAGGACAACAAAGTCAAGGTATTGGAGTGGCCATCACAAAGCCCTGACCTCAATCCTATAGAACATTTGTGGGCAGAACTGAAAAAGCGTGTGCGAGCAAGGAGGTCTACAAACCTGACTCAGTTACACCAGCTCTGTCAGGAGGAATGGGCCAAAATTTACCCAACTTATTGTGGGAAGCTTGTGAAAGGCTACCCGAAACGTTTGACCCAAGTTAAACAATTTAAAGGCAATGCTACCACATACTAATTGAGTGTATGTAAACTTCTGACCCACTGGGAATGTGCTGAAAAAAATAAAAGCTTAAATAAATCATTCTCTCTAGTATTATTCTGACATTTCACATTCTTAAAATAAAGTGGTGATCCTAACTGACCTAAAACAGGGAATTTTTACTAGGATTAAATGTCAGGAATTGTGAAAAAACTGAGTTCAAATGTATTTGGCTAAGGTGTATGTAAACTTCTGGCTTCAACTGTATATATATATATATATATATATATATATATATATATATATATATATATATATACGGAATACTAGCCTATGCCTATGACTGCAGGAGCTGTTCAGTTGGGCTAGTGACAAATATGACCAATGCACAACATTTAATCTGAATCTCATGGCCCCCTGCATTCTTCATACCCTGTAGTGGCCACAGTCACAGAGGACAGGGCACGGTCAGGTTTGTGGGTTAATAATAACAAGGGGAAAACAGTGGGGCTGTCCTTGTGGGGGCTGACAGAAGGAGAGCCTGAGGAAAGACAAAAGTAATCAATCACAAAGGCATTTCCGTGAATTACATCCTACACAGTGGCAGCAGCTCATTATGGTTTCACACAACACTTCTCCCATACCATCCTCTGTCTGTGCACACCCACATCATCCCCATTCTATTTCTGTCTCAACCTAAGCCTTATCTTAGCCTTAGCTTCAATCTCAGTTAAAAGTAGCAGACAGAAAAGGGCTGGGCCTATCCAACAATAGACAGCCTCAAGACAGGACTGCAGGAGTGAAATTTCCTTTTGATCCAACCCATTTTTATCCCTCTGCAGTTGCTACTGCTCTGCAGTAAATTAATTATTCATCTGTTTGGAGGGGAATAGAATCTGACTGTACCCTGTGTGGTGTGATGTCATGTGATGTGAGGCTGACAACAAGCTGAGAGTGTCTACTGTAAATCCGCATAAAAGCCCCTCTGAGTCAAAGGGAGGGCATTTGGTCTTTATGGACTTATGTAGCAATTTTCTCATATTTGCCCATAATGATACCTCATTATCTGCCCACAGTAACATACAGCCTGGCTGTCCCACTAGACTAGAGCTCCCCAGAAGGTTTATGGTTAAATTGCCTTGTCCTGACTCTGCATCTTTACTGCATCTTCCCACTCTCTGCAGTATTGCACCCTCTCCTCTCTGTGTACTGCCAGATAGTGTTGCAGTGGTACATTATACTACACCCATAGAAAAAGGATTAGAACACTGTATGACTACAGCATTCTCAGGGTAGTGTGAGAAAGAGGTAGACAGAGCTCCACATTCACATAGTTTGCTCTTGTAATTGATCATCATAACAAAGAGACCATGACCATGCAAAAAAGACTCCCAGGCAGAATGCAAATGCTAGCTAGACTACAGCAGTTACTTTGTTGCAGTCGGAATGCCATGTTGCTATCCAAGCACTGTGTCCTGACTGTTTTCTACCAGTGTAGAACACGTACACACAAGTCAATTTATAAATGGATGCTGATTTTATACAGCTTGACAGTGGACATATACAGTGAGGGAAAAAAGTATTTGATCCCCTGCTGATTTTGTACGTTTGCCCACTGATGATCAGTCTATAATTTTAATGGTAGGTTTATTTGAATAGTGCGAGACAGAATAACAACAACAAAATCCAGAAAGACGCATGTCAAAAATGTTATAAATTGATTTTCATTTTAATGAGGGAAATAAGTATTTGATCCCTCTGCAAAACATGACTTAGTAGTACTTGGTGGCAAAACCCTTGTTTGCAATCACAGAGGTCAGACGTTTCTTGTAGTTGGCCACCAGGTTTGCACAGATCTCAGGAGGGATTTTGTCCCACTCTTTGCAGATCTTCTCCCATTCATTAAGGTTTCAAGGCTGACGTTTGGCAACTCAAACCTTCAGCTCCCTCCACAGCTTTTCTATGGGATTAAGGTCTGGAGACTGGCTAGGCCACTCCAGGACCTTAATGTGCTTCTTCTTGAGCCACTGCTTTGTTGCCTTGGCCGTGTGTTTTGGGTCATTGTCATGCTGGAATACCCATCCACAACCCATTTTCAATGCCCTGGCTGAGGGAAGGAGGTTCTCACCCAAGATTTGACGGTACATGGCCCCGTCCATCGTCTCTTTGATGCGGTGAAGTTGTCCTGTCCCCTTAGCAGAAAAACACCCCCAAAGCATAATGTTTCCACCTCCATGTTTGACGGTGGGGATGGTGTTCTTGGGGTCATAGGCAGCATTCCTCCTCCTCCAAACACGGCGAGTTGAGTTGATGCCAAAGAGCTCGATTTTGGTCTCGTCTGACCACAACACTTTCACCCAGTTCTCCTCTGAATCATTCAGATGTTCATTGGAAAACTTCAGACGGGCCTGTATATGTGCTTTCTTGAGCAGGGGGACCTTGCCGGCGCTGCAGGATTTCAGTCCTGTCAATCTTCCTTCCAATTGTTTTCTTGGTGACTATGGTCCCAGCTGCCTTGAGATCATTGACAAGATCCTCCCGTGTAGTTCTGGGCTGATTCCTCACCGTTCTCATGATCATTCCAACTCCACAAGGTGAGATCTTGCATGGAGCCCCAGTCAGAGGGAGATTGACAGTTCTTTTGTGTTTCTTCCATTTGCGAATAATCGCACCAACTGTTGTCACCTTCTCACCAAGCTGCTTGGCGATGGTCTTGTAGCCCATTCCAGCCTTGTGTAGGTCTACAATCTTGTCCCTGACATCCTTGGAGAGCTCTTTGGTCTTGGCCATGGTGGAGAGTTTGGAATCTGATTGATTGATCTTTTCTGTGGACAGGTGTCTTTTATACAGGTAACAAGCTGAGATTAGGAGCACTCCCTTTAAGAGTGTGCTCCTAATCGCAGCTCGTTACCTGTATAAAAGACACCTGGGAGCCAGAAATCTTTCTGATTGAGAGGGGGTCAAATACTTATTTCCCTCATTAAAATGCAAATCAATTTATAAAATTTTTGACATGCGTTTTTTTGGATTTTTTTGTTGTTATTCTGTCTCTCACTGTTCAAATAAACCTACCATTAAAATTATAGACTGATCATGTCTTTGTCAGTGGGCAAACGTACAAAATCAGCAGGGGATTAAATACTTTTTTCCCTCACTGTATCTAAAGGATTGTAAAGCGCTTGCCACGCCCTGCTCAGCTTCAAGAGCTAGCCAGCATATTGGTACAGACAGATGGGTACTTGCTACAAGAGGGTTCTCCCAATAGTTATTTGGGTAACATTTAGTATTTCCAGTGAATATCTCCAAGTCTAACAGCAGAAAGCAGAGGTAGTCTGCCCTGGCGTGCCCTATACACTATAATTGTGGGTGGAATGGGGGTGGGACTAATATTACAGGGCAGGTGTGGACAGGAACAGCTGTGTCTCACACTGATCATGTACTGTACCATTGTCTCACGTCAGATAGCGCGACGGCCATCTGCTCTGATCGGTTGAGGGACAAGCGTCGCGTAGGAGTGACGTCATCTGACGTGAGACAATGATAATGTACAGTATGTCTACTGAGGGACCCCAGTGATTCAGCCACGTATTACTCTCCTCAGTATTTACATTTACTCTGAAATGCTGTTACAATAAATAGTTGTCTGATCGCTATCTCTCAGTAAAGTGTAGTAAAGTGTGTATCACTGTCTCTGTCCTTAATAAAGCATAACAATCTGTGAGTGAATGGGGGAGATTCATTCTTGTAAGAGAGAGGGAGGGGGGAGGGGGGGCACTCCTTCAGTGGTGGGGGAGTAGGCTAGGCTGCAGTATGAATATTGGAACAGTGCCCAGATGAAGAGAGGGAATGAATCCTTCTTCCATTGATTTTCCAGAGATTGGCCATGCATGCTTGCCTTTAACTGTGCTTCTCTCTCTGTCTCCATAGCTGGTCCCCTGGGAGAACAGTCAGTCAGGAAGCACAGCTGATGCTAAAGCTGCCAGACATTCAGCTCCAGACTATGCAGCACATCCACTGATCTTACTGATGATGCTGATACATACTCAGAGAACATAGTCAGCTGTGGCCCGGGGAAGTCCAGCCCTCCACCATTAAACTTACCAAAACAGGCTTACCAAAACATCACATTACAGACAATATACTATGCTGGTTATGTAGTGGGCTATCACTGCCACTGGCTGATTGACTGAGTGGGATTGTGGCTGAGATGGAAAGTAATGGGTGTGATTGAGGATGAGCCGGTACACTGGATCAATTTGGATTTATAGCCTTCTGGTGGGTGCTAATTTAATACTACTGCATCCGGGATTTTGAGATTAGCGCGGATGTCTATGGAAATGCATATTTTCAACACCTCCTGTAGTCTATGGAAATGCATATGGAAATGTCTATGGAAATGCATATTTTCAACACCTCCTGTAATATATACTGGCCCACTAGAGGGCACTCAGCAAAAGCCTCATATCTGATGTATGGTACAACATCTCTGGGATAGCTTACAAACATATGCTCATTTGGTTTGATGATCTCTTTCAGAGGCCTGCCACTGGAGGCAGCTGCTAAGCAGTCCATTGTGTGTCTGACTCCATACCCCTCCCTTATTCCAGGTCCACTTCCAACACTTCCGGAGAGCAATCACATTCCAACCATCTACTGCCATCTACTGCCATCTTCTGGCTGTATTGAAAACCATGGCTATGTTTATGGATTATTGGAAAAAGACTTCCCAGCACACTGGCATTCTTGTATGGGTGTATGGCAGTGGAGGCTCCTCAGAGGAGGAAGGGGAGGACCATCCTCCTCAGTGAATTTCATAAACATTTAAATTGTAAAACATTAAAAATGTTATCCTGTTTAGATAAAACTATACTAAATATAATCACGTCACCAAATAACTGATTGAAACACACTATTTTGCAAAGAAGGTCTACAGTAGCCTCAACAGCACTCTGTAGGGTAGCATTATGGTGTAGCCGGAGGACAGCTAGCTTCCGTCCTCCTCTGGGTACATTGACTTCAGTACAAACCTAGGAGGCTCATGGTTCTCACCCCCTTCCATAGACTTACACAGTAATTATGACAACTTCCGGAGGACATCCTCCAGCCTATCAGAGCTCTTGCAGCATGAACTGAAATGGTGTCCACCCAATAAAAGGATCAGATAATTAATCTAGTACTGAAAGCATAAACTACAGCTAGCTAGCACTGCAGTGTATAAAATGTGGTGAGTAGTTGACTCAAATAGAGAGAAAGACAATAGTTGAACAGTTTTGAACAAATTAATTTCTTCCAATATGAAGGAGAAGCAAGAGAGAAATAGAGAGATTGTCATCTTTTTTCAGTTTCACTTACTTAGCTAACAAATGCAGCTAGCTAGTTTAGCCTACTGAAACACCCTGCTCAAACAGAGGAATGCTATGTTAGCTAGGTGGCTATGACTTTCCAACACAACACTGGAACTCTTCCAAACAAGGTAAGCTTTTGGTATTACTAATTTATTGCCACCAGGGCCCGCCGGTGTAACTGCTTACTGACTGTACACTAAAGTTACTGCATGATTGTAGCAGGTTTACTAACGCGTTAGTTCTATTAGCTATGCTGAATATGACGTTACTTTAGCAAATATGGTGACAACGATGTAGGCTGTGTGTAGCGGTTTGGCTTGGAAAGGTGTTTTCGACTGGTCACATACAGCTGATGTGTTGTGCATTGAAGTCCACAAGCGAACGTGGCTGTTATGAGAGTGAACTCTGTTTACGCGTGATCAGGGGTGTATTCATTCCGACGATTCTGTTGAAAAACCTTTCTTAAATTGAAGCAAATAGAACAAAACAGGGATAAATATACCTGAATTTATCCAATAGAAACTCTAGTTTGCAACTGTTGGACTAATGATTACACCCTATATCAGCTAGATGCAGGCGGTATTGAATGTCGGTATTGTGCAAGGCGGTATTGAATGTCACTGTCTGTCACCTCAAATTTGTCTCTTGACCTGTGTGTACCTATGTTGTAAACTTTCATTCATAGGCTAGGTTGTAGCAACCTCATGATGTTTTAGGAAAAATGTGAGTATCATGTAGCCTAAACCTATCGCTGTTACATTGAACTGGGTGAGTGTGTCGTGTATTAGGATTATGCCTTTGTTAAATGTTTTAAGTGGAACCAGAGAGGACGTTAATTTTAGTATCAAGAGGGAATGTTTTAGTGTAACGCCACATACAACAGACAGGAAGTGTGTTGTAGACAGGGGAGACTGGTGATTGGCCAGAAGAGGGAGCATCTTTTTGCATTGTTTATAAGTAGGGGCTAAACGAAGAAGAAGGCAGAGCGGCCATTCTGAGGCGTCGCTCTCCGGATGTCATGACATCTGTCACTTATGCTGTAAACGTGTGATATTAATAAAAGCCTCTAAAACACGGTGCAGCCTAAGCGGATTCCTTGTTGACAGCAATAGCCACCAACAACAGACACTACAAATGGGGGCTCGTCCGGGATTTCTGATTGCATCGTTCTTGGTGTCCTTTCTGAGTCGCGAGTTGACTACTGCTCAAGCCGGCTTTAAAGGTGAGATTACTCACAAAATTTGGGCATTGGTTATTCCGCTGATTCATGAGAGGGCATTGAAGGTGTACAGTTAAAAGTACTTGGGTCGTTGTTGATGTGCGCTGTTGTGGTCGACTAGGAGTCTGTTATAATATATTCCATTGGTAAACGGCAGGTAATTGGAATTTTAGAGCATAAAACGGTAGGAATTAAGTATTGAAGGTGTACAATTAAAACAGATATGCGCATACATTAGAGCACTGTACCGCTTAAAGACCCCAGGGGGGCCATTTTAGATAATGGGCCGACAAATCCGCTTACACGATAGAATGTGCAAGACGGTGTGTTTTTTAAAGGAAAACTCGGATTAATGAAATGTATCTGATTGTGATTATTGCTCGACTTTCGTCCGACGGGGGGTTTGCATGGGTGTGATTTCTCGGTGAATTGTCATTAAGTCCACGGTAGCACAAAATGGTAGGGAAATATGTTAAAAGGAATAAGGGCAGTGCAGGATGCTTATTTGTGTGGGGTAGGCCGCAGTTAGCTAAAGGCTAAGGCTAATGTTAATGCTAAATGCTGGAGTGTGGGTCATGCCACATTGTACATAGCGGCTAATGCTAAATGCTAAGGCTAAATGCTAATTGTGTTGCGTGCTACATGCTAACGTGTCCTTAGAGGGCCATTGCGATGGATTAAAGCCTCTTAAACTTGTTTGTATGTGGGTGGAATTCAGAGTTCTACGCAAATGTGAGCTCTGTTATGTGTAATTGTGTGAGTATAAGGTATAAAATAGTGAAGCTGTAGCGTAATGCTATCGTTCTATTGTCTGGGAATCGTATCATTGGATGCATTTGCGCATGCGTTTAATTTTATGACACTACACTACAAAACGTGGGAGTTGTAGTTTATTGCACGAGATTATGAGACGTTGGGTTCCGGTACTAAAAAACTACAAAACGTTGTTTACTAAAACTACAAAACGGGATTGTGGGTAAAGTGTCATATTTCTGTGGGGCTGTGTCGCAGGAAGAGACAGAGAAACACAGACGAGGGAACAAGGAGGAGAGATTTTAACACGAATCTTATAGTTTTAAAGCGGCTGTTGTTCGAACATGAAACTATTTGTTGGGATGTAGTGAATTTATAAATTAGGTATATGTTGACGTAATGAATTAAATTAAATGACGGATTAAAATAAAATAAAAATGTTTTTGAGCGATCTATTTAGTCCTGAGTTAAATGACGGATTAAAATAAAATACGTAATGAATTAAATTAAGTCTTAAAGCGAATGAGAGTGGGGGAATATTGAATATGGTTGAAGTAACTCAGTATTGCATTAAGTACTAAAATCTTTTCCTGTGTCTCTGTTCTTTTGTCATATGAGAGGAACAAAGGAGAGAGAGAGGAGGGGCTAACGTGTGCGTGTTCACAAAATCATCCCTTACAAAATATTTGATGTTATGACAATTTCACATAGGCTTGGCAAATACTATTTCATTAAAAATTGCATTTTGGAGGCTATGTGCATCACTGGGGTTTGATTGTAGTTGTGTTGGGAATCAAGGACTGACATTATTCTGTAAATTTAAGATAATTAGGTGCGTATAGAGCAAGGGGGTTATGGGAAGTGTAGTAATGGTAGGGTTAGAAGGCTTTGTTTTTGGAATTGTAGTCTGAAGTTGACTACTTGCATTTGATGGGTTGTGGTAAGATAGCCACCACTAATTGATAAATGGGTAAGAGAGGATATAGAAATAAGAATTTGTTTTAATTATTCATAATTTTTAATTTATTTTTTAATTTATTTTTTATTTTAATTGGAAATGGTTTTTGATAAAGAATTTAATGGAATTTTTTCATATTCATATTTTGGTTGATTGATTTATTTAAAAAAAATTTTTTTTTTTTTTTTTTTTTTTGAGTTGTTTAGGTTATATTAATAATTAAAGGGGGGAAGCCATAGACAGCAAGGCTATGAAAGTGATTACACCGGTTGATATAGTGGAACATAGTAATCCTTTAGTTAAGGGTATTGCGAGGTTATCCGGCAAATGGAACAAACGTTGGCCTGACATTGAACAACCATGGCCAGTGGAAGGGACTCTTAACCCTGACGTCATCAACATCATGAAAGTGCTTCTGTCAATTTACAAGGCAGATCAGAAGAAGGGAAAACAAAAGGAACGACGTAAAGAAAAGAGACAAAGGGAGCTGGGTGTTCTTAAGTTGTTTGAAGATGAAGGACAAAAACTGATGAAAGATACCAATGATAAGGGAAGCAAAGGTATGGAGAAAAGGCTAAAGGAAGAGAAGTCGACAGAGAAACTAATGGCAGAAGTTAGTACACCTTTCTCACATACGGATTCAGCAAAAAGACACCCACCTTACGAGAAGGAAGTAGAGCTTAGGGATGTTTATCCTCAGCTTCCAGGGATCATCCAGGAGGGTGATTGTTGCATCAGAGATGAAGATGAATAATAGATAGAGGACAAGCAGAAACGACAATGAAGATGAATCCAAAACTCCAGAAGGAAGAAAATGAGATGTCTGAAAGAGAAGAGTGAGGTTAAGGAAGAAGATGATGAAGATGATCAGAGTGATTGAGAAGAGATCATGGGTGGATATGACTCTGTGATCGGAAGGAAGTTGGCAAGAGAGGAAAGAAGGATACTAGAGATTTGATCTCTGATGGAAGTTGAAGGAAGAAGGATACAAGAGATTCGAGTTCAGATGAAGACAGCGATAAAGAGGAGACTAAAGGTGCTGTGTATTCAAAAGGAGTTTATCCTACAAGGACTGGCACAGAAGAAAAGAAAGAAGATGATGGAAGATGATATTTTGAGGACAGAACTTAGAATATAAGCTTTTGAAGAATCCTGATATGTCAACAGCAAGAAAGAACAGGATCAAGAAACTCTCAGAAAACTCAATCATACAACTGGTGGAGAAGAGAAGCTTTGGTTATGAAGAATCAAAGTGAACCAAATCAACAATCACTGTTATAGCTTCAACTGAACAATATCAAATGCAATTGTACCAGCCAAGGGGGGTACCAGGTGTTCCATATCCACAGCCAGTTTCTGGACAGACACAGAATTGGAGAGGAAGAGGATGAGAAGGCTTAGAAGGAGGAGGAAGATTTCAGCTACACTTCCAGCAACTTTCAGAAGACTGTTATAATTGTGGACAGATTGGTCACTTTACCTGTGACTGCAACAAGTCAGGAGGAAACAACAGAGAACATTTTTAAGGAAGATACAGGGGTCAGTCAAGATCACCTGTTCTCCAGGTGAACCCTAAAGATTCTAGAGTGCCTAGAAGATACGAAGGGGGGTGTCAGCTGATAGCACCGATTAGAGAAGAAGAGAAAATATCTAAGTAAAACCAGAGGACTATGAGAAGTGATAGTGAATAGTGTAAAAGCTTTTATCTGTGTTGAGCCTAAAATAGGTTAAAATTAACTAATTAGGATAGGGATTTGAGGTAGTAAAACAGTTAATTACTCTTAGGGAACCAATTGAGCTATGCTATAAGAACTCAAAGAGAAATTAAAATAGACATACTAATATTAGAGCATATACCTATTGCAGTGTTGGGAAGAGATGCATGGTGTAAATTGAACTGTACAATAGGATGTACACTAAACGGCTGTCTGGTAGAAGATTTTAAAAAGTAGGGTTTTTGGGAATCATATTTGCTTAAAAAGATAATATCATAGGAAGGATGATAATCTATTAGACTGCCTATTAGACAATCTGTCTGAAAAATAAAGTTAAAAGGGGTGACTGTTATTCTGGGTTACATTCTTACACCAAGGGATTTCAGGCTAGGCTAAAAGGTGTTTAGTCGTTTGCCAAGTCTGTGTGTAAAGAAGTCAGAAGCAGGTGGGGACTTTCCCGATCACATATTCTAAAAATTTGGTGGTAAAGGGATTTTGTGAATAAATCAGTGGAAAAGGTTTTTAAAGGTTAGGAGAAAAGATTAGATTAAAATAAGTTAGGAGAACTAGGTTGAAGGGACTCTAAGACAGTAAGCTAAGTTTCAAAGTTAGTAGTAAGAGAGAGAGAACAGTGGTGAAGGACATTTTAGAGTTTAGTGGGAAGATATGGTAGGAGTTTAGATCTGTTAGGAGCAGATGCATTGAGAAAGTATGTGTTGCTGAATAATAAGAGAAGATTGAGGGTGATTGAGTATCTATATTTACAATCCCCAGCAGGAAGATCAAGGTAATTGTTGGTGTATTTTTTATAATCAAAAGTTTGAAAGTCAGGGATTAGAGATAGGACTGAGAGTTGGGAAAAAGTGACACTAGTGGTGATAGATGGAAGTACAAGCAAAGACTTCAAAGCTTTGGGGAAAATGGATGAAGTAACAATAATGACATTAACACTTCAGTCTATTAAAACAACAGTGAGAAGCAATTTAACTCTTTCAACATTGATAGTTATTAAAGCCATAAATATATCGCATTTGATTATAAGGGAACCAATAGCTCCAGCACCAATTTTAGAGGAAAATACTTATTAGGGTTAGGATGGGGACGTTCCTCCCACATGGAGAGATAATTATGGAGAAGAAGTATTGTTATCAGGACCAGATGTAGAAGCTGTTGCACCTAATCAAAGGAGATATAGTTTGTACAACGATATGAAGTGGAAGAGGGTTATGAGTGACTGTTCACTTATTTGGCGTAATGTTACAGAGAAAGATCAGGGAGAAATATGTGTACTTATCTAGTGCAAGCATTAAAATTTGTTCCGGTTAAGAATATTGGTTAAAGGGCTATGTAATTCGTAAAGTGACGCTTATAATGGAAGATTTGAAGTCTGTTGAAGTTTCCACAGTCACCAAAGGAGGTCAGGAAGAATATGTTACAGTAGTCACTCCAACAGTAAATAATACAGAGTATATTGGTAACTTTCCCACTATAAGTAATTAAAGGTGGTAATACATCAACTAAATCAACTACTTTAATGGTAACTTTGGAAGGGATTAATGATACAATGACAATAGCAAATGTAGGAAGTATGACACCGACAACAACTTTTCTGAAATTAAAGGGGGTAGCAAGAAGGACTCAGGGGTTTATGATACGGATAGACAGTGCTGTCAATATAGATTCATCTGAAATAGTGAAGGGTACTATCATGGAGGTACAGGATGAGGTCTTTGATTTTAATGACAGACAAGGAGAGGTATCTGATCAGTACCGCTCGTTAGGGAAGAGAGAAACTATATGCATGTGGTTTGATTCTTCTGTTGTGAAAATTAGAGATAGATGGGCAGCTCATTCTGTAAGATCAGTGAGGAATCTTGAGGGTCCATGTCTGTTGAGAATTCCAGCACCAAACATTTTAGAGACGGTCGCTCGACCTCTATCAAGTATGTGTCAATCTTATGCTTTGTCATGACTGTTGTATCAGTAACAACAATCAGTAACAGATAAAATAATGTCGTTGTCAAAACATTTGTTTAAGCCTAGGTTTAGGGTTATTGGGTTAAGTGAATTAACTTGTGTGAATTTGTTAGATGTGAAGTAAAATCAGGTAACAGCGTAACTGAAGTATTGGAGGTGAAAGCAGTGAGGGCTAAAAGTTGTTTTTGTTCTAATAAAACATATGATATAAGGGGTATGTTTATGGGAATATCAGATTGTGATGATTATATGATGACTTTGGATAAGCACGAACATAAGGTTAGAGAGGACAAATATAATGTAACTTTTTATGTACCAGGTAGTAGGAACAGCAGGACTTTGATGGTTAAAAGATTAGCTTTTGCCTGACAATGTGACTATGGGGATTTTAGAGATATTTGGAGGGTTTGTGGTGATAAAGTATATATATTCTTACCCTATGGATGGACAGGATGTTGTTACATGTCAACGTTGAAGCTTCCATATGAGGTTTTACCATTAAAAGAGGGGTAGCACCGGACACAGATAAATCTGAAGCTAGGTTTGAAATTGGATGAAAAGAGACATGGCTACATGTCATAGTCTTCAAGCCTATCTTGAAGGATAAATCTAAGGGAGAAGGGGGGACTTTTTCCATGGTATGGTGTAACATTTGGGAAGATCATATTGATAATGTTAGTTATACTTTGAGTCCAGATAGTTCAGATATTATCACTAGGGTTATATATGCATTGAAGAATATAAGGGATGCATTTGGTAGATCTGAAGGAGCGGAAGTCAGCGAAGACTTGGTTGCAAGATCAGGTAGGCCCAGTAGGGGCAGTGATGGTTCAGATTTTAGTTGCAGCTTTGATAGCACTGTGTGTGAGGTTTGTAATTTGTTACTGACCTTTGAGAAAGCTATGATATTGAGATAGGTTGGAGAGTGATGCCTGGAGACAACACTCAGATGCCGGTGTTGACTGTTCCTGATCTGGATGAAGATGGACAAGTGGAACTGAATGGATAAATATCATTTTTGATGTTTTGATCATTTTTCTATTTATTTTTTTTCAATATTAGGGTGATTTTGGTATGATTTTATGAATCAAAGGGGGGAAGTGTATGAATGAATAATTATCCTAGTTCATTATTCTATCATTTATATTGATTCATACATCATTTATATATCATTTTTATATTCTTAGTTGATATTGATGTTTAATTTGAAAGTGTTGTTTTGCAAAAGATATTGTTTGGTCTTTCCTTTTCTTCCAGAAGCATTTGGGGGACATGTGGAGATTGAAATACTCAAACAAGGACAATGTGAAAGGACAATGACTGGAGGAGATAAAACAAGGAGGGGTGGAAAGATTCCGATTCCATCATCAACAGTCCATTGGAAGAGGAGACTACGGGGAGATGAAGTGTAGTGGACTACATTCCAGTGTCTGCAATGAAATATAGACATATTTGATGTGTAATACATAATTGTGTCATATTCTTAGGTATACATTTTTGTAGAATGATGTTTGATGTTATTGAATACATGTGGGGATCTTAGATGTTTTTGTTTATTTCGGTGATGCTTAGGGACAGGGAGTCTAGGCAGGGAGAGGTCCACTGTAGGGTCCAATGGGTTGACCAGCCTTAGAGTGGATATTTTTTGGATAGGATTTTGTTTGCAGGGGCTTACATGTGTATTTAATTGCATCATAGTTTCAAATGCATTTACATTGTTTATGAGTTTATCTGGAGTACCGAGGTGGTTGCCTGGGGCAGAGGGACCGTGAGAGAATTTTACTGTCTTGATTGATGGATGGATTTGGAACGAAGGTTGCCGGACAGTTTTTCGCTCTTACACTCCATAAAGATTTGTTCATATTTCATAGTAATGTATTCACACTTCATAAACAGTTATTCATATTTCATAGAAAGGTATATACACTCTAGAGGAGAATGTTTTTGGTTTAATGTTAAAGATACTCAATAAGATAAATTGTTACTTGTCATAATCCTATTCTGTTTGTTTTCGAGACTTTTAGTTCGTCTCGAAGGGGGGAAATGTCGTGTATTAGGATTATGCCTTTGTTAAATGTTTTAAGTGGAACCAGAGAGGACGTTAATTTTAGTATCAAGAGGGAATGTTTTAGTGTAACGCCACATACAACAGACAGGAAGTGTGTTGTAGACAGGGGAGACTGGTGATTGGCCAGAAGAGGGAGCATCTTTTTGCATTGTTTATAAGTAGGGGCTAAACGAAGAAGAAGGCAGAGCGGCCATTCTGAGGCGTCGCTCTCCGGATGTCATGACATCTGTCACTTATGCTGTAAACGTGTGATATTAATAAAAGCCTCTAAAACACGGTGCAGCCTAAGCGGATTCCTTGTTGACAGCAATAGCCACCAACAACAGACACTACAAGTGGAATATGAATGAGTCATCCAATATGCTGTAATAGAAATATAAATCATCCCCCCTCATCTTAAACGGCAGTGACCGCTACTGGTGTATGGGTTCATCAGAACAAATCCTAGGTCTGTTAAAAATCATGATGAAAAATTGAAGAGCATGTAGGAATGCCATTGTGTTGGACTTTCTTTGTCTAATATTGAGTTATTTTCTCTGTGTACCTGAAGCAGTAGAAGATGCCTAGTGACTATCATCTAGGTTTTGAATGAACAAATCTCCAACTGTCTCAAGAGTGAATATTGTATGTTTATCTTATGACAACATTACATTTCAACACGGATGTCTTATAAAGCAAAAGCAAGCCTTTATTTTTCATTTAAAATACACAAAACCATATTTTTTACAGTGAAGGTGATTTGGAATGATTTGAGTCGATTGGTAAGCCTGTTATGTAGTGGAGTAGCTGCAGACCAACATGATCAACGATGAGGGTCCGTCGACATGCAGAAAGTAGAAGGCTGGTCATTATGGCTCCTATAGCACAATGCATGTTGTCTCGGTGCAAGGTGGTTGGGTAGAGGTGTCTGAACCAGAGTTGTTCTTCTCGCCACCACCACCACCTAACAATGCACAGCCTTTTATTACACTGGAAAGAGACAACAGAGAATGGTGAAGCATGAGCCTGCTGACATGAGGGGTTTGTAAACTGGGACAACTTGCAAGAGCAGCATGTAAACCAACGCTGTTCTCCATGACACTACAGTTACTGTAACAGAACATGACTGGCATGGTTATCAATTCAGGAGTAGATCTTTGATTTTGAATAGAACATTCAGTTACCTGCAGGGAGGACGTTATCCATAAAGTATCCCTCCATGTTCATGTTTCCTGCTGGCTTGTACTGGCCCACCACGAAGACAGTCTCTCCATTAATCCCCAGGCCCACCCCCACCTCAGTACTCTCCTTCCACACCACCTGGGTGAAATGGGCTATTGGAGAAATACCACAATACATTAGGTTACGCTTAAAGAGGTCTCTCTGTGTCTTGGCTTTGTTAAATCCAATATGGTTGAAAGCTTTATGTTTAAGTGGAACATAATTTGCATTCTGAACACGTGATCTCAAACCACACATTTCCCAGAAAGATGTGTAATAGCAGTGAACCAGTGTTTGAGGCGAATCCAGGTTCGCTGAAGTTGTAGTCTTTGATCTCGCTGTACCAGTTGTCGACAGCCTCCTTCCCTAAATCAAGCAGTCAGGCACAAATGTAAGGACCACTCCTACTTGACATGGCAAATACACACTGTAATCTGAATGCGTATTAGTTTAAGTACAAATATAAAGCAAGCACATCTACAGCGAGAGTACCAGTATCAAAGACCCATGAGCCGTCAAATTCTAAAACACAACTTGACAGTGTCAAAGTGCATTTTTGTAACCCACCAGTTAGAGTATTGGGGGCAGAGCCCCATGTGTAGTAGAGGTTCTCTCCATTGTTGGTGTCGCTGTGCTGCATGGTATTGATTGCTACCAAGTGGTCAGCCCATTTCTGAGCAGAGTTGCACAGGTCTCTGCTCAGGGTCAGTTTGGGGGTGTCATGCATTCTCCTGTTGGCATTGTGGGTATCCAGAAACTCCTGCTCAAAGCTTGCACCTGAATAAAATCAAATATGCCAATTTAGATGCCACCTTTTCTCTTTTTTTTAAGGATAGTTAGCTAAATACAGGGACATATTTTGAATTAATATATTTATATTTATTTATTCACAGCAATATTTTGAATTTATTTTTTCAGAATTTTGGAACTCACAGTCACCATGGACATCTTTCTTGAATATAGACCAGAGTAGAACGAGGCAAATACTGACCTGCCATATTGCTTGTGATATGTTAAGAGCCGAAAGACAAAAGTAGGTATGGTAAGACTCATTCCGCTGAAGAACACCGAAAAAGAAAGAATCAGAATGTTTAAATCCTGTGTATAATTCCATTATAAACTTAATTTTAAAAAAATCATTCATTTCATTATTGGATGTTGACCATAGCAATATGTCCCCTAAATAATACATGCATTCATCTCTAACTGTATTATCCGGGTACTCACCTGTATATTATGTAGTTGTTGCGGTCTGTCTTATTTACCTCCTTGTCTCTATATGTTGAGACAGAGAAAGCACTTATATAGTTAAGCTGGATCTTAAACTGTATCTAGGAGACACCCTCTCTCCTCCCTGTAATTACCTGGAGTATTTTGCATGTTGGTGACACCCAGGGAGAGACCTGCTCTTCCACTGTGTTGCTGTGCTTGTGAGTGATGCCGATAGACCAGAGACATGGCTGCTGATTCCACAGCTGAAACACAAGTGTGAGACAATAATAAGATGTTCTGAGAAGGTTAATGATGCTTAGTGGATGTCCTTGATTTTGCCCCTCCCAATTAACTTATTTATATTATTGTTTGATGACAGACAAGACAAAGACATTGAACACAGTCTTTGATCAAACCAATAACCAGTTCCTGATGGAATCATGCCCTGTGCTCTTCATTTATTCTAGTCCCTATATAACAAACAGATTAAGAGGCTATTTTACCATTGCTCAATCTAGGCACCACCCTGGATTATTAACCATTACACAACAGGTGGGTCTAATCCTGAATGCTGATTGGTTAAAACCGCATTCCAGCCAGTGTCTATTCCACAAGTTACCACCGGCTAAATATATGATGTTAAAATGCCTATTTACTCTGTTCCATCTGACTGCGCAATCCACTCTCTCATCAGCCCAGCCAGGCAATTTATGAACTTGATCTCCACTATAAAGAGCATTTAGACATTATCTCAAATTTCTTTAAGACGAACATTTATATATATATATATATATATATATATTTTTTTTTTTTTGTTCACCTTTACTTAACCAGGTAAGCCAGTTGAGAACAAGTTCTCATTTACAACTGCTACCTGGCCAAGATAAAGCAAAGCAGTGTGGTAAAAACAACAACAACACAGAGTTACATATGGAATAAACAAAACGTACAGTCAATAACGCAATAGAAAATCTATATACAGTGTGTGCAAATGTAGTAAGTTATGGAGGTAAGGCAATAAATAGGCCATAGTGCAAAATAATTACAATTATAATTTAGTATTAACACTGGAGTGATAGATGTGCAGAAGATGATATGCAAATAGAGATACTGGGGTGCAAATTAGCAAAATAAATAACAATGTAAATAACAATATGGGGATGAGGTAGTTGGGTGGGCTAATTACAGATGGGCTGTGTACAGGTGCAGTGATCGGTAAGCTGCTCTGACAACTGATGCTTAAAGATAGTGAGGGAGATAAGTGTCTCCAGCTTCAGAGATTTTTGCAGTTCGTTCCAGTCATTTGCAGCTGAGAAATGGAAGGAATGGCGACCAAAGGAGGTGTTGGCTTTGGGGATGACCAGTGAGATATACCTGCTGGAACGCATACTACGAGTGGGTGTTGCTATGGTGACCAATGAGCTAAGATAAGGCAGGGATTTGCCTAGAAGTGGTTTATAGATTACCTGGAGCCAGTGTGTTTGGCGACGAATATGTAGTGAGGGCCAGCCAACGAGAGCGTACAGGTCACAATGGTGGGTAGTATATGGGGCTTTGGTGACAAAACGGATGGCACTGTGATAGACCAAATCCAATTTACTGAGTAGAGTGTTGGAAGCTATTTTGTAAATGACATCGCCAAAGTCAAGGATCGGTAGGATAGTCAGTTTTACGAGGGCATGTTTAGCAGCATGAGTGAAGGAGGCTTTGTTGCGAAATAGGAAGCCGATTCTAGATTTAACTTTGGATTGGAGATGCTTAATGTGAGTCTAGAAGGAGAGTTTACGGTCTAACCAGACACCTAGGTATTTGTAGTTGTCCACATATTCTAAGTCAGACCCGCCGAGAGTAGTGATTCTAGTTGGGCAGTTGGGTGCAAGCAGTATTCGATTGAAGAGCATGCATTTAGTTTTACTAGCATTTAAGAGCAGTTGGAGGCCACGGAAGGAGTGTTGTATGGCATTGAAGCTCGTTTGGAGGTTTGTCGTCTGCATAGAGCTGCTTGGCGATGGTCTTGTAGTCCATTCCAGCCTTGTGTAGGTCTACAATCTTGTCCCTGACATCCTTGGAGAGCTCTTTGGTCTTGGCCATGGTGGAGAGTTTGGAATCTGATTGATTGATTGCTTCTGTGGACAGGTGTCTTTTATACAGGTAACAAGCTGAGATTAGGAGCACTCCCTTTAAGAGTGTGCTCCTAATCTCAGCTCGTTACCTGTATAAAAGACACCTGGGAGCCAGAAATCTTTCTGATTGAGAGGGGGTCAAATACTTATTTCCCTCATTAAAATGCAAATCAATTTATAACATTTTTTACATGCATTTTTCTGGATTTTGTTGTTGTTATTCTGTCTCTCACTGTTCAAATAAACATACCATTAAAATTATAGACTGATCATTTCTTTGTCAGTGGGCAAACGTACAAAATCAGCAGGGGATCAAATACTTTTTTCCCTCACTGTACCTAGCGGGACAAAGAGTTTGAACCTGCAATTACAAAGGAACCTAGGTCTGTCAGTTTTTGTACTCCAGGCAACTAACATCAAGTAAGTATCATTGTACTGCACCTTAACCTTTACACAAATGATATGAATCACACTGTACCTGCCCAAAGCCTTGAATGCCCTCAGGCACGCAAGTACACAGGCACAAGCATGCATACATGCGCGCCACATACAGTGGGGTCCGATATTATCGACACCCTTGATAAACATGAGAAATAATGACTGTATGAAATAAATAATACAAATATTGAGCTATATTGTATGCTCAAAAATATTGGTGAAATGATATTATTTTTTACTAACACAATTGCTCAGAGAAAGAGATTTAGTTTAACAAGTAATATTTTATTTTCACAAAAAGGTAGGGTTAAAAAATTATTGACACCACTAAAGATTTGTATAAATAAAGTTGTCAAAAGTTTAGTATTTGGGCCCATATTCTTAACACGCAATGATTACATCAAGCTTGTGATTCTACACATTTGTTGGATGCATTTGCAGTTCGTTTTGGTTGTGTTTCAGGTTATTTGTGCCCAGTAGAAATTAATGGTAAATAATGTATTGTGTCATTTTGGAGTCAGTTTTATTATAAATAAGTATAGATTATGTTTCTAAACACTTCTACATTAATGTGGATGCTACCATGATTACGGATAATACTGAATGAATCGTGAATAATGATGAATGAGAAAGTTACAGAGGGTGAAAGAACATATCATATCCCCAAGACATACTAACCTCTCACTATTACCAATAACATGGGAGGTAAGCAGGTCTTGGGGCTATGATCTTTGACCCTCTGTAACTTTCTCACTCATCATTATTCACGATTCATTCAGGATTATCCATAATCATGGTAGCATCCACAATAATGTAGAAGTGTTTAGAAACATAATCTATTCTTATTTATAATAAAAGTATTTGACTATAACTTGCACAATTTGTATCCAATGGCAGGTTGTGAGCATGTTGAGAAATATGTCAGTCTTACAGTTTCATTATCCTTATACAGTACATACGTAGGACAAATCATCAGAAATAGGGGTATTGTAAAGCAGTTGGCTACTGTAAACACGTAGCACGGTGTTGTATGCCATTTATGCCCCATGCAACATTGTACAAGATCACCTTCGCTATCGCCTGTCTCTCTGCTTGAAATTAATCAGCTTACAGTGTATCAATGAAATTCAGATAACGAGTGAAATATATTGTGAAATACAACCCAGGTATTTCAGCAGTGCATTGTACACTACACTATAATTCCAAATAGATAGATTAAATATTTATCCAAATTAAAAGAGTGTTTTGGTGCAGTGAACAAGTGACTTTGTGAATTTGTTTGTTGTATTCAGTCAATTGATTGATATTTATTTTTAACTGTCATTGCTCATCTTTATAAAGGGTGTCAATCATTTCGGACCCTACTGTAAACACACACAAACACACATGCATGCAGAAAAGGGATGCATATTTTTCTTTTCTGATTTGAATACAAGAGAACAGATGTTTGTCACAACTCGTTCAGAGTGATGATACAGGAGGAACTGAGATCATTTCACACAATCCTCACCCACTCTCCATATAGCATGAAAGCACAGGAGGCTTTCAATGTTCAACTCATTGTTCCCCTCATTACTGCTACATTGCCCAAGGATAATTATTCATATTTAGGCATAGTGATGCTACTGTACCACTTCAGACAGGTATGAGTTAACCTTATGGGCTTGTAGGCTTTTCATAGTTATGTACCCTACACAATAACCTCATATGATGGCTTTAGATAGTTGTCCAACTTTGGCAGTCATACAAACAATACATAAAGAAATAAAGTACAAATACACTATACCATTCAAGATAGGGAATGTTGTAAAATAATTAGTATTTGACTTTCTATTCATAGTTTTTATTAATAGATAAAAGACAGCATTAGAAGAAAGGATAATGATTTAAATTAATACATCTTCAAATATAAGGAACTGGAACACAAAAGTACTTAAAAGCCCGAAATTAGGTAGTAATCAAAATGGTAGGGATAAAAACACAGCAAACAGAGGACATAGAAGGCACAGTATGTAGGTATGTAGGTATGTGCGGGTGTATTGTGATGGAAGGTGGGGTGTGTGTTTTTGTGTTTGGAAAAGTGTGGAATTAAGAGAGTGAAAAAGGAAAATGGTTGCAAATGCCAGAGCCCATTTGTGTCTGTGTCACGACTTAAGTGAGTGAAAAAGGAAAATGGTTGCAAATGCCAGAGCCCATTTGTGTCTGCCTCCTCTCCTTGTTCGGACAGACTTCGGCTTTCGTCGTCACCGGCCTTCTAGCCACTGCCGCTCCTCATCTCATCTCATCATTCCATTTGTTTTGTCTTGTTTACTACACACACCTGGTTCATATCCCCTCATCAGTACCTGTATAAGTGTTCCCGCTGCCCCCTTGTCTTTGTGTGTGATTGGTTATTGTGGAGGTATTATAGCTCGGTGGAGCTACTTTGTATTTGTATCGCCGGGATATTCACCCGTGTGCCTTGTTTTCTCCAGTGCACCGTATTTACCACAATGGAGTGTATTACGCATTGATGCGTACCACTGTGTTTTCCGGAATAAACCTTATATTCTGTGATTTACCCTCCTGCGCCTGACCGAAATCACCCATCACAGTCTTCGAGCAGGAGTTGTGACAGAGAGAGCTTTCAATTTTGTGCAGATATGGGATATACTGTGCATTTTTTAATAAATTAGAAATATAGTTGATATTTTTATTTTTTTATTTTTTTGGGGCGGGGTAGATCAGCTTAATATTGCAGATAGATTGTATCTTCTATCAATGTAATTGTCTGCATCACTTCCAATCCCCCATGTTTTTTATATATATACACTCCCCTTTATTACTTTTCAACCCCGCCATCCTTTCCCTACTTGGGGTAAATTAGTGAACAACAATGCCCAGGCCTCTACTTCCAGCCTATACTTACTATCTACACCTTATGGACACAGTCAATTTTACAATAATTCTATTTTTATTTTTTATTTTATTTTTTGCTCCTGAACTTCTTCTACTCTCAACCTCTTCGATCATTTTCATGATGTCCATCCGGTTTGCTTCTATATGCCATATCTTTCTAACTGTGCTCTTTCCCAAAAGCTCCCAACATACAACCTATATACTTATTATGGACACAGTATGCTTACATTATTAGTTATCTTGTTATTATTTGTTGTTATTTGTTATTAGTCCCATCCTTCAACTCCATTCAATACCTCCCATCTATCTCTTAACACCATCCATATAGGATTTCTATTTGCCATATATATTTCAACCGTACTGTGATGTTTTAGGGCCCCTGTAGCTCAGTTGGTAGAGCATGGCGCTTGCAACGCCAGGGTTGTGGGTTCGTTTCCCACGGGGGGCCAGTATGAAAAATGTGTGCACTCACTTAACTGTAAGTCGCTCTGGATAAGAGCGTCTGCTAAATGACTAAAATGTAAAATGTAAAATGTTTTACAAAAGTTCTGAACCTTTCTATTCTCATTGCTTCTACAGATAGTGAATTAAAAATAAACATTTTTGCTAAACGTATTATTATATTATTGATCGATTGACTATGACTTTTCAGATCACCCAGTAATGCTATCTGCAAGGTTAGCTCCAGGTAAATATTGCAATCCTTTAGCCATTCCTGGACCTGTGTCCAAAAACAAGCTACAAATGGACATATGTGTTTCTCCATTTCTTTTTGTTTTTCCTCTAATTTATTCTGAGCCTCTTTGTTACAGTTTTTATTGCCATCTATCTGTTCTGTTAGACTTTCTATTTCCTTTGTTAGCATAAACTCTTTTGACCTAAATTGCTTTTATTTTCGAGATGAGTACTGAATTGCATGGCCTCTAAAGGCACATTTAAAGGTGTCCCATACAATAAGGGGATTTGCTGTACCTATGTTATGTCGGAAAAAGTCAGTTATAAATTCCTTTGTTCTAATTATAAATAAATTATCATCCAATAGGCTTTGATTGAATTTCCAATATCCTCGTCCACGTTGAAATTCAGTAAGAGTAATGTATATGCCAATTATATGATGGTCCGACCGCATTCTGTCCCCTATCAACACTTTTTTTTACTTTTGGTGCCAACAAGAATGAGATAAGAAAGAAGTCAAGACGACTAGCTTGATTCAGTCTCCGCCATGTATATCTCACTAGATCAGTATATTTAAGCCTCCATATACAGTGGGGAGAACAAGTATTTGATACACTGCCGATTTTGCAGGTTTCCTACTTACAAAGCATGTAGAGGTCTGTAATTTTTATCATAGGTACACTTCAACTGTGAGAGACGGAATCTAAAACAAAAATCCAGAAAATTACATTGTATGCTTTTTAAGTAATTAATTTGCATTTTATTTCATGACATAAGTATTTGATACATCAGAAAAGCAGAACTTAATATTTGGTACATAAACCTTTGTTTGCAATTACAGAGATCATACGTTTCCTGTACGTCTTGACCAGGTTTGCACACACTGCAGCAGGGTTTTTGGCCCACTCCTCCATACCTTCTCCAGATCCTTCAGGTTTCGGGGCTGTTGCTGGGCAATACGGACTTTCAGCTCCCTCCAAAGATTTTCTATTGGGTTCAGGTCTATTGGGTTCAGGTCTGGAGACTGGCCACTCCAGGACCTTGAGATGCTTCTTACAGAGCCACTCCTTAGTTGCCCTGGCTCTGTGTTTCGGGTCGTTGTCATGCTGGAAGACCCAGCCACGACCCATCTTCAATGCTCTTACTGAGGGAAGGAGGTTGTTGGCCAAGATCTCGCGATACATGGCCCCATCCATCCTCCCCTCAATACGGTGCAGTCAGCCTGTCCCCTTTGCAGAAAAGCATCCCCAAAGAATGATGTTTCCACTTCCATGCTTCACGGTTGGGATGGTGTTCTTGGGGTTGTACTCATCCTTCTTCTTCCTCCAAACACGGCGAGTGGAGTTTAGACCAAAAAGCTATATTTTTGTCTCATCAAACCACATGACCTTCTCCAATTCCTCCTTTGGATCATCCAGATGGTCATTGGCAAACTTCAGACGGGCCTGGACATGCGCTGGCTTGAGCAGGGGGACCTTGCGTGCGCTGCAGGATTTTAATCCATGACGGCGTAGTGTGTTACTAATGGTTTTCTTTGAGACTGTGGTCCCAGCTCTCTTCAGGTCATTGACCAGGTCCTGCCGTGTAGTTCTGGGCTGATCCCTCACCTTCCTCATGATCATTGATGCCCCACGAGGTGAGATCTTGCATGGAGCCCCAGACCGAGGGTGAGTCTCCCGAGTGGCGCAGTGGTCTAAGGCACTGCATCGCAGTGCTAGCTGTGCCACTAGAGATCCTGGTTCGAATCCAGGCTCTGTTGTAGCCGGCCGCGAATGGGAGACCCATGGGGCGGCGCACAATTGGCCCAGTGTCGTCCAGGGTAGGGGAGGGAATGGCCGGCAGCGATGTAGCTCAATTGGTAGAGCATGGCGTTTGCAACGCCAGGGTTGTGGGTTCGTTTCCCACGGGGGGCCAGTATGAAAAAATTATAATGTATGCACTCACTAACTGTAAGTCGCTCTGGATAAGAGCGTCTGCTAAATGTAAAAAAAATGTAAATGTCTTGAACTTCTTCCATTTTCTAATAATTGCGCCAACAGTTGTTGCCTTCTCACCAAGCTGCTTGCCTATTGTCCTGTAGCCCATCCCAGCCTTGTGCAGGTCTACAATTTTATCCCTGATGTCCTTACACAGCTCTCTGGTCTTGGCCATTGTGGAGAGGTTGGAGTCTGTTTGATTGAGTGTGTGGACAGGTGTCTTTTATACAGGTAACGAGTTCAAACAGGTGCAGTTAATACAGGTCATGAGTGGAGAATAGGAGGGCTTCTTAAAGAAAAACTAACAAGTCTGTGAGAGCCGGATTTCTTACTGGTTGGTTTGTGATCAAATACTTCTGTCATGCAATAAAATGCAAATTAATTACTTAAAAATCATACAATGTGATTTTCTGGATTTTTATTTTAGATTCCGTCTCTCACAGTTGAAGTGTACCTATGATAAAAATTACAGACCTCTACATGCTTTGTAAGTAGGAAAACCTGCAAAATCGGCAGTGTATCAAATACTTGTTCTCCCCACTGTATCTACTAGTTCTAATGTATCCATGACATTCACAATTTCCTTAAGAGCATGTGGGTGATTGTTTGTGGTGTGATTTCCTTTACGGTCCATTGAGCTATTTAAAACAGTATTATTATCCCCAACCATAATAATATTGTCTTGAATTGCTCTTTGGTCTTGGCCATGGTGGAGAGTTTGGAATCTGATTGATTGATTGCTTCTGTGGACAGGTGTCTTTTATACAGGTAACAAGCTGAGATTAGGAGCACTCCCTTTAAGAGTGTGCTCCTAATCTCAGCTCATTACCTGTATAAAAGACACCTGGGAGCCAGAAATCTTTCTAATTGAGAGGGGGTCAAATACTTATTTCCCTAATTAAAATGCAAATCAATTTATAACATTTCTGACATGGGTTTTTCTGGATTTTGTTGTTGTTATTCTGTCTCTCACTGTTCAAATAAACCTACCATTAAAATTATAGACTGATCATTTCTTTGTCAGTGGGCAAACGTACAAAATCAGCAGGGGATCAAATACTTTTTTCCCTCACTGTATATGTTTGTAAATTTACCAATAAAAAATACCGTAATGATTGAGTGTCCATATAGCTGTACCGTGATATTTGCATTGCTACTGAGTAACCCTTCAATTGTTCTCCACTAATTCCCCCGCTAAAGCCCCTCCCCATCCCAAATTGAGCCGTCATCCCAGTGATCAGCATCCCACCCACGTCCCTCCGGATCCCTAAGGCCCCGAGAGGCCAGGACCCATCCATCGAAAACAGCACACAAAACAGAAGCAGATTAACCGCCAAAAGCATTTCCAATGCTGTCACCTCTCTCTCTCTCTCTCTCTCTCTCTCTCTCTATATATATATATATATATATATATATATATATATATATATATATATAACTATTAAAAAATGCATATCCTATTTTCCATCATTATCAATTAATATGCGTAATAATGTCGGCAGTTCATGTGTAGGATTTTAACATATAACCCGGATTGCCATTGTATTACATTTAATTTATTGACAAGCAATTATTATCCTAGCAAATAATTCCCGTGGTCCATCCCATACCCCCCCCTCCCCCCCAACATCCCCAACCCCCCCACAACAGATGCCGGACAAACACACACGCACATACTCACATACTCCAACACACTCAACCCCCCTCCTCCACAATCCACCATAAAATCAGATACTCAACGGCTGTTATATCCCAGAGCCCAACTCAAGAAATAACCTGATTTACGAGTGCACATACAGTTAAAGCTGATTGAGAGGAAATATAGTTGATTTATTTATTGTCCTATCATGATGTAACAGTCTCCAACTATACCCTAGACACCCACCTGAGCGACCCACACACTAAGGAGAAGTCCTTATCTGTTTTATAGGCCTACTGCAGGTAGCCTATACCCAGCCAAGACAGAAAGATAAACACGGTCAGAGACCCACTAAAGCAGCACCGCCCCCTCAAGAGTCTGAGGCTGCCTGGCAGGGTAGGTCCAACAAAGGCAAAGCCCCCGGAATGGGTGAGCATAATATACAAGGAATTTCTCAAAGCTGCTAATGAGAACCTTTACGACCTTGTACCTAGCCTGTTGGAATTTCGGTGAGGTGCCCCCACCCAGGTAGTGGCATTGCTGGAAATACTAGCTGCAGTAACCTATGGGGAGGGGGTCACACTTGGACAATCAGAGAGGGGGCAAATTATTGTGGCCCTGGTGCCACAAAATAATCAAAAGGTCTGACTACACAGAGATACTTGGGAAAATGGTCACAACGGGGGACCAGCATGTGTGTGTTTCAGGGTAGGGGGTTGTATCTGAGCTCCATCAGATAGGACTTGACATTGGTTAATCAAATCTCCCCATTCTTACTCAATTTGGCATGCCTTCTCAAACAGATACAACTGTAATGCATTCGCACATCAAGTCTTCTCTTGAGTTGGGCTCGGGGATGGAGCAACTGTTGAACAGCTGAGCTTGTGGTTGTTTGTTGGTGAAGGGTGGGGAGTGGGTATGAGTGTGTGTGTGTGAGTATCTGTTGCTATGGGGTAATGATTTTAGGGACAATACAGGATGAATCACAATAATTGTTTGCCAAAATAATAATTGCTTACCAAAAATGTAATTTTTGTAATGCCAATCCTGGTTATAGGTAACAATCCTTCGTATGAACTGCCTACATTATTACGCATATTATTTGTTAATTGTGGAAATAGATTAAGATATGCAAGATGTTTTAATATATTTATTTTTAAATAACTGTATACAATGCAATCGAGGTGAGGGCATTGGAAATGCTTTTGGCAGTTAATCTGTTTCTGTTCTGTGGGGGGCACTGTGTGCTCTTTTTAAAGGATGTGTCCCAATCTCTCAAATGCCCTAGGATACAGGTGGACAGGGGTGGTCTGCCAGTCACTGGGACAACGATCCAACTTGGGATGGGGTGAGGTAATGTAATACAGTGGGGAAAAAAAGTATTTAGTCAGCCACCAATTGTGCAAGTTCTCCCACTTAAAAAAATGAGAGAGGCCTGTAATTTTCATCATAGGTACACGTCAACTATGACAGACAAATTGAGATTTTTTTTCTCCAGAAAATCACATTGTAGGATTTTTAATGAATTTATTTGCAAATTATGGTGGAAAATAAGTATTTGGTCACCTACAAACAAGCAAGATTTCTGGCTCTCACAGACCTGTAACTTCTTCTTTAAGAGGCTCCTCTGTCCTCCACTCGTTACCTGTATTAATGGCACCTGTTTGAACTTGTTATCAGTATAAAAGACACCTGTCCACAACCTCAAACAGTCACACTCCAAACTCCACTATGGCCAAGACCAAAGAGCTGTCAAAGGACACCAGAAACAAAATTGTAGACATGCACCAGGCTGGGAAGACTGAATCTGCAATAGGTAAGCAGCTTGGTTTGAAGAAATCAACTGTGGGAGCAATTATTAGGAAATGGAAGACATACAAGACCACTGATAATTTCCCTCGATCTGGGGCTCCACGTAAGATCTCATCCTGTGGGGTCAAAATGATCACAAGAACGGTGAGCAAAAATCCCAGAACCACACGGGGGGACCTAGTGAATGACCTGCAGAGAGATGGGACCAAAGTAACAAAGCCTACCATCAGTAACACACTATGCCACCAGGGACTCAAATCCTGCAGTGCTAGACGTGTCCCCCTGCTTAAGCCAGTACATGTCCAGGCCCGTCTGAAATTTGCTAGAGTGCATTTGGATGATCCAGAAGAGGATTGGGAGAATGTCATATGGTCAGATGAAACCAAAATATAACTTTTTGGTAAAAACTCAACTCGTCGTGTTTGGAGGACAAAGAATGCTGAGTTGCATCCAAAGAACACCATACCTACTGTGAAGCATGGGGGTGGAAACATCATGCTTTGGGGCTGTTTTTCTGCAAACGGACCAGGACGACTGATCCGTGTAAAGGAAAGAATGAATGGGGCCATGTATCGTGAGATTTTGAGTGAAAACCTCCTTCCATCAGCAAGCGCATTGAAGATGAAACGTGGCTGGGTCTTTCAGCATGACAATGATCCCAAACACACCGCCCGGGCAACGAAGGAGTGGCTTCGTAAGAAGCATTTCAAGGTCCTGGAGTGGCCTAGCCAGTCTCCAGATCTCAACCCCATAGAAAATCTTTGGAGGGAGTTGAAAGTCTGTGTTGCCCAGCGACAGGCCCAATACATCACTGCTCTAGAGGAGATCTGCATGGAGGAATGGGCCAAAATACCAGCAACAGTGTGTGAAAACCTTGTGAAGACTTACAGAAAAGGTTTGACCTGTGTCATTGCCAACAAAGGGTATATAACAAAGTATTGAGAAACTTTTGTTATTGACCAAATACTTATTTTCCACCATAATTTGCAAATAAATTCATAAAAAATCCTACAATGTGATTTTCTGGATTTATTTTCCTCATTTTGTCTGTCATAGTTGACGTGTACCTATGATGAAAATTACAGGCCTCTCTCATCTTTTTAAGTGGGAGAACTTGCACAATTGGTGACTGACTAAATACTTTTTTCCCCCACTGTATCTATAGTTTACAGGAAATTCATTCAATAATTTTAGATGAAGATGTGTGGAAAAAGGACTTGGGGGCGGGGGGTCAAAATATACTTCTCTCATTGGCAAAGAAACTCAAAAGGGGTGATGCTATTAATGAACAATACTTTTGGTCCGAATATGCAAATAATTCAAACAGATCCTTAAGATAGATGGATTATTTTAAATATGTTATTGAACCATAAACAGATTTGGCTCCTTAATCTATACGGTCCAAATAATGATGATCCACACTTTTTTGGAAATATATATAATAATTTATCAAGCCTACAAGCAATACAAAACTCTATTATTATGGTGTGAGATTATAATATGGTTTTAAATACCTCAATGGACCGTAAAGGAAATCACACTGCAAACTATCACCCTTATGTACTTAAGGAAATAACGAATATCATGGATTATTGGAACTCCTGACCCAGTGAGATACATGGAGGAGGCTCAATCAAGCTAGTCGTCTTGACTACTTTCTTATGTCATTCTCGCTGGCACCAAAAGTTTAAAAAGTGTAGATATGGGACAGAATGCGGTCAGACCATCAAACAATTGGCATATACATTACTCTTACAGAATTTCCACGTGGGCAAGGATAACGGACATTTTATCAAAGCCTATTGGATGACAACTTGTTTTTAACCAGGACAGAAGAATTTATAACTGACTTTTCCTGACAGAATATAGGTACAGCAGATCCCCTTATTGTATGGGACACTTTTAAATGTGCCTTTAGAGGCCATGCAATTCAATACTATTCTCTGGAATACAACCAAATTATGTGTACTACATTACGTATTGGGTTACCAAAAAATACAACTTTTACATTACTGTGTAGTTTACCCCAAAAAATGGTCTGATGGTGAAGTGGACATACTTACAATACATTTTAATAGAAAGTTATCAAAAATAAATAAGATTTTGCTACCATGGAAAGGAAAATACCTGTCTATTTGTGGAAACCCCCTGTCACGCTCTGGCTCCGGGACTGTGTATTTTGAGCCAGGGTGTGTTCATTTGGTTGTGTTGTATTTGGTTGTGTTTCATTGTTTGGTCGTGTGACTCCCAATCAGTGGTAACGAGTGTCAGCTGTCGGCTCGTTATCTCTGATTGGGAGCCATATTTAAACTGTCAGTGTTCACCTTAGTGTTGTGGGTTTTTGTTCCTTTACGGTCATTGTAACTGTGGACTTCATGAATCGTTTATTGTTTTGCACTTTAGTATAATAAAGTCATCATGTTCGCTCAACACGCTGCGTATTGGTCTGCTCCTTTTGAAGACGATCGTGACAGAAAAACCCACCAAGATGGGACCAAGCAGCGTGTCCAGGAGCCATCGCCAGGGAGATCCCTCACAGATCTCCTTCGCCTCCTGGACTGGGTCAAGCCGAGTGAGGAAGAGAAGGGCTTGACATTATGGCAGAAGGGCGAGAGGCTGGCGAGGGACATGGAGACCTGGTCCACGGGTAGGAGAGACGCCCCGAAAATTTTTAGGGGGGGGCTCACGACGTCGGACCAGCGGGAGGCCGCGATAGAGCGGCCCAGTGGGTTGCCGGAGAAGGCCGCCGGGTTACGGGGGCCACTGGTCGAAGAGGGGATTGAGGAAGTAGAGGCACGGCGAGAGGTACTGGCGTGTGTTGCCAGTCCGGTCCGGCCCGTTCCAGATCCCGGTGTAGGACCAGTGGTGTGTGTCCCCAGTACAGTCCGGCCCATCCAAGCTTCCCGCACCAAGCCAGTGGTGTGCGTCGTCAGTCCGGCACGGCCCGTGCCTGCTCTCCGCATCAAGCCTGTGGTGCGTCTCGTCAGCCCGGCTCTGCCCGTTCCTGCTCTCCGCACCAGGTCTGTGGTGCACGTCGCCAGCCCAGTCCGGCCCATTCCTGCCACTCGTACCAAGTCAAGGGTGCGAGTCGTCAGCCGGATTCAGCCCATTCCTGCTACTCGCACCAAGCCAAGGGTGCGAGTCGTCAGCCGGATTCAGCCCATTCCTGCTACTCGCACCAAGCCAGGGATGCGAGTCTTCAGCCTGGTGAGGCCTGTTCCGGCTCCACGCACCATGCAAAGGGTGCGTATCGTCTGCCAGGTCCGGTCCATTCCTGCCTCACGCGCCAAGCCAGGGGTGCGCGTCGGCAGTCCTGATCCAGCTAGCTGGGTCAGATCGGACTGGGGGCACTACGGGGGGATTGTAGTAGGGTGGTGGTCAAGCCCGGAGCCGGAGCCGCCTCCGAGGAGCAATACCCACCCAGCCCTTCCCTATTTGGGGTGTAGGCGCGGTCGGAGTCCGCGCCTTTAGGGGGGGGTACTGTCACGCTCTGGCTCCGGGACTGTGTATTTTGAGCCAGGGTGTGTTCATTTGGTTGTGTTGTATTTGGTTGTGTTTCATTGTTTGGTCGTGTGACTCCCAATCAGTGGTAACGAGTGTCAGCTGTCGGCTCGTTATCTCTGATTGGGAGCCATATTTAAACTGTCAGTGTTCACCTTAGTGTTGTGGGTTTTTGTTCCTTTACGGTCATTGTAACTGTGGACTTCATGAATCGTTTATTGTTTTGCACTTTAGTATAATAAAGTCATCATGTTCGCTCAACACGCTGCGTATTGGTCTGCTCCTTTTGAAGACGATCGTGACACCCCCCCCTGATTATCTCTATAGTCATATCCCAGTTTATCTATTTGCTCATGGCCTTGCCTACACCTAGCGACTTGTCTTTAAAAATTATATGAGCATACTTATGTAATGAATATGAATTCGGAGTGCAGACATTATTAAATATTAAAGCATTGGTCCTCTCACTAAAGGCTTCAGTCATACAAAAGTTATTCTTAAATCCGAACTGGTTCTGTAGCAGATTACTAAGAATGTCTAACCCCATGTTCAAGAATTTCCTTTTTCGCTTTATTACATGTCACGTCTCCTCCCGTTGCTCCCCTCTTGCGCTCTGATTCGCCGGTCTACTGAGCCACCAGTCTGAGCGCACCACCTCGGCAACACCGGAATGGAAACTCAACGCACCCTAATCACCTCCAGCGCACCTGCATCTCATCACCACCCCTATATAGCCCTGGACTGTTCAGTGTTGTGTTGTGTGTGTGATTGTTAGTGTCTTGCCGTGTACTCGCTCTTTGTTGTTCTCTTGCTCAGTGTAAAGTAAACCTTCACATTGTTGATTCCTGCGTCTGCATCCTGCCTCTTCGTATCCTCAGTACTTGTCACATTACAACCTCTCACTTTTGGTTATTTGAAAATGAAATCTTCTCCAAAATATTGCTATTTTTAAAACAAGCCATAGAAAGTTGGTTGCAATTTCAGTTTATTCCACCAGAAAAGACAGAACAAATATTACAAGTATTATGGTTAAACTCAAATATACTAATTGATAAAATAAACATTTGTTTTTGTAAAAATGTTTAAAAAAACGGTATAATCTTTGTAAATTATATCATAAATAGAACTGGTGGAGTTATGTCACACATGCAGCTAACAAAAACATATGGAAATGTCTGCTCTACTCAAAATTACAACCAACTAATTGCAGCATTACCGCAAAAATGGAATTGTCAAGTGGAAGGGGGATAAAGTAAGGAACTTGTCTGTCGGCCCTGCATTAGAGACCAACATTTGTTTTAAAAAATTGTCATAAAAAGGTATACCAGTTTCATTTAAGGACCAAAAAATTGACAGCTGTGCCATATAGATTGTAAAATAGTTGGGAAGACATTTTTGATGTACCAATTCCATGGCACATAGAATGTTATATATATATATATATGTGTGTGACCAACCGCCTCGATTCGGTGTTATGTAGCAAAATTTGAAATTGTGTTTTCTACATTGGATAAAAGTGGAGACATACACTGCAGTTGAGGAACAATGGGAAATTAATTCTGCTTTGAAAGTTGATAAACTTGTAACCCCACTTTTGAGAAAATGGCCCTTGAATGTTTTGGTACACCTCCTGGAGACCTCTTCTTTGTCTACACCCATTCAGCGTTGTTCACACCCTCTTAAGCCTTAGCCCCACCCACCTCTTTAAGGATTCACATGTGAGGCCATGTGCTAAACAGAGTGAGTAGTTTAGTAAACAACCAAAGATTTCAAGACTAAAATTGATAAAGTAGAAGCCTACAATAAGGAAAAAGGTAAAAATACACTTTATCTAGTCCTTGGCCTATATCCTAATCTGACATTGGTGCAGGTCATGTTGTTCTTCACATTACCATATCCGGTAAACACACATTATATCAAATCTAATCTAAGTTTATTTGTCACATGCACAGGATACACAAGGTGTAAACGGTACAGTGAAATGGTTACTTGCATAGTAGCAATATCAAAAACAGAAAGTGTCCAGATACAAATATTTTATAAATATTAGATGACGCTTACCCGACACACTTGTCTAAATTGATGGGTCATGTGAAGGAAATGCTATAACCACCCACCAGCCACATCTAGCTAAGTGGATGGATAACTATTGTCTAGACATGTACAAATGTTCATGAAATATAATAGATGGCCGTATTCACCCCCAGACACACCTGGCTAACTTGATGGGTCATGTAATCATCTGGCAAAGTGGATTCTTTTCTTTAAACATGTAGCTAGCTAGCTAAACAATGAACCGGCACAATCCCAACTCATACTACTACCAATACAAACATTGCCATAGCTGTAGTATGAATCTGCAGGTAGTTAAAGAGCTACAGTGCCTTGCAAAAGTATTCATCCCCCTTGGCGTTTTTCCTATTTTGTTGCATTACAACCTGTAATTTAAATGGATTTTTATTTGGATTTCATGTAATGGACATACACAAAATAGTCCAACTTGGTGAAGTGAAATGAAAAAAAAACTTTTTTCAAAAACTTCTAAAAAATAAATAACGGAAAAGTGGTGCGTGCATATGTATTCACCCCCTTTGCTATGAAGCCCCTAAATAAGATCTGGTGCAACCAATTACCTTCAGAAGTCACATAATTAGTTCAATAAAGTCCACCTGTGTGCAATCTAAGTGTCACATGATCTGTCACTTGATCTCAGTATATATACACCTGTTCTGAAAAGCCCCAGATTCTGCAACACTACTAAGCAAGGGGCACCACCAAGCTCTCCAAACAGGTCAGGGACAAAGTTGTGGAGAAGTACAGATCAGAGTTGGAATATATAAAATAATATCAGAAACTCTTAACTTTGACTCCCCAAACATATGGAAGAAGGTACTCTGGTCAGATGAGACTAAAATTGAGTTTTTTGGCCATCAAGGAAAACGATATGTCTGGTGCAAACCCAACACCTCTCATCACCCCGAAGAACATCATCCCCGCAGTGAAGCATGGTGGTGGTAGCATCATGCTGTGGGGATGTCTTTCATCGGCAGGGACTGGGAAACTGGTCAGAATTGAAGGAATAATGGATGGCGCTAAATACAGGGAAATTCTTGAGGGAAACCTGTTTCAGTCTTCCAGAGATTTGAGACTGGGATCACCTTCCAGCAGGACAATGACCCTAAGCATATTGCTAAAGCAACACTCGAGTGGTTTAAATGGAAACATTTAAATGTCTTGGAATGGCCTAGTCAAAGCCCAGACCTCAATCCAATTGAGAATCTGTGGTATGACTTAAAGATTGCTGTGCACCAGCGAAACTCATCCAACGGATGACCCATCCACCGGCCTGAGTAGAGACACATGGAACGAACGGTTAATACGGTAATCTGGAGGGAGTAATAACCTATAAGTAACCTTGTTCATTCTCCTCAGGACTTTGAACGGCCCCACAAACCGCGGGCTAAGCTTCCAGCAGGGCAGGCGGTGGGGCAGATTCCGGGTCGAGAGCCCGGTACAAAGACCGGGGCCTCAATGTGGTTGCGGTCAGTGTTGGCCTTCTGGCGACGCACAGCGAGTTGGAGGTGGATGTGAGCAGCGTTCCACGTCTCCTCCGCGCGCCGAAACCAGTCATCCACCGCAGGAGCATCGGTCTGTCTCTGATGCCACGGTGCCAGAACCGGCTGATAACCTAAAACACATTGAAATGGCGTTAGGTTAGTGGAGGAGTGGCGGAGAGAGTACTGGGCATATTCGGCCCATGGCAAGAACACCGACCACTCCCCCGTCAATACACAAGTGGGACAATGGCCGTTGTGGAACTGGTAAGGGCTGTAACTTACTCACTGGGAGGTGCCTAGGTGCCTTACTCTGGGCGCACACGGAGCAGGAGGACACATACACCCTCACGTCCTTAGCCAAGGTAGGCCACAAGTACTTTCCGGTCAGGCAACGCACTGTACGACAGATACCTGGGTGACCAGAGGAGAAGGACGTGTGTGCCCAATAGATCAGACGGTCACGGACAAGTGAAGGAACGTACCGCAGCCCAGCTGGACAGGGGGTGTGGTCTATGGGCCTCTCCTCTGGGTCGTACAGCCGTGACAGTGCGTCTGCCTTCACGTTCTTCGTACCTGGGATGTAAGATAGTGAAAAATCAAACCAGGTGAAGAATACGGCCCACCTGGCCTGGCGAGGGTTCAGCCTCCTCGATGTCTGGGTGTACTCCAGGTTACGGTGGTCCGTCCAGACGAGGAAAGCGTGTTTTGCCCCCCTCGAGCCAGTGCCTCCACACGGTCGGACAACAGCCAACAGCTCCCAATCACCAACGTCGTAGTTCTGCTCTGCCGGCCTGAGTTTCTTGGAGAAGAAGGCACAGGGGCGGAGCTTGGGTGGCGTGCCCGAGCGTTGAGATATGACCGCACCTATCCCTACCTCGGAAGCATCCACCTCCACTACGAACGGTAGTGATGGATCGGGATGGGCCAGTACCAGGGCTGAGGTGAACAGAACCCTAAGGTTACTGATGGCCCTCTCAGCCTCAGCAGACCAGCGGAGCCGGGACAGCCCACCCTTCAACAGAGATGTGATGGGAACTGCGACCTTGCCAAAGCCCCAGATAAACCTCCGATAGTAGTTGGCAAAACCAATAAAGCGCTGCACCTCCTTAACCGTGGTTGGATTCGGCCAATTACGCACGGCTGAAATGCGGAGCTCCACCGAGCGTCACTATCATCACAATAACCAATCACACACAAAGACAAGAGGGCAGAGGGAACAGTTATACAGGTACTCATGAGGGGATATGAAACAGGTGTGTGTAATAAACATGACAAAACAAATGGAACGATGAGATGAGGAGCGGCAGTGGCTAGAAGGCCGGTGACGACGAACACCGAAGCCTGCCCGAACAAGGAGAGGAGGCAGCCTCAGAGGAAGTCGTGACAGAAATAGCTTATTCCAATAACTAATAAGCATGCACCCATTAAGAAAATGACTGTAAAAACTGTTAAATCCCTGTGGATTGATGAGGAATTGAAATAACTGTATGGTTGGGAGGGATAAGGCAAAAGGATTGGCAAATAAGTCTGGCTGCACAACTGATTGGCAAATGTATTGCAAATTGAGAAATCATGTGACTAAACTGAATAAAAAGAAGAAGAAACAACACTAAGAAACAAGGATAAATGACATAAAGTATGATAGTAAAAAGCTTTGGAGAACCTTAAATGACATTTTGGGAAAAAAGGCAAACTCAGCTCCATCATTCATTGAATCAGATGGCTCATTCATAACAAAACCAACTACTTTTCTAATTTTTTCATTGGCAAGATTAGCAAACTTAGGCAACAATTGCTGACACTACACATTCAAGTATATCTGACCAAATTATGAAAGACAAGCATTGTGGAAGAGGTGAACAAATGATTGTTGTCTATTAACAATGACAAGCCACTGGGGCCTGACAACTTGGTGGAAAATTACTGAGGATAATAGCGGACGATATTGCCACTCCTATTTACCATATTTTCAATTTAAGCCTACTAGAATGTGTGTGCCCCAAGGCTTGGAGGGAAGCAAAAGTCATTCCGCTACCTAAGAATAGTAAAGCCTCCTTTACTGGCTCAAACAGCAGACCAATTAGCCTGTTATCAACCCTTAGTAAACTATTGGAAAAAATTGTGTTTGACCAGATTCAATGCTATTTTACTGTAAACAAATTGACATCAAACGTTCAGCATGCTTATAGAAAAGGACATTCAACAAGCACAGCACTTACACAAATGACTGATGATTGATTGAGAGAAATTGATTATAAAAAGATTGTGGGGGCTGTTTTGTTAGACTTCAGTGCGGCTTTTGACATTATCGATCATAGTCTGCTGCTGGAAAAACATATGTGTTATGGCTATAATGTGGAAAGAGTTACTTGTCTAACAGAACACAGAGGGTGTTCTTTAATGGAAGCCTCAAACATAAACCAGGTAGAATTAGGAATTCTCCAGGGCAGCTGTCTAGGCACCTTGCTTTTTTCCATCTTTACTAATGACATGCCACTGGCTTTGAGTAAAGCCAGTGTGTCTATGTATGCGGATGACTAAACACTATACACGTCAGCTACTGCAGCAACTGAAATAACTGCAACACTTAAGAAAGAGTTGCAGTTAGTTTCGGAATGGGTGGCAGGGAATAAATTAGTCCTGAATATTTCCAAAACTAAAAGCATTGTATTTGGGTCAAATCATTCACTAAACCCTAAACCTTAACTACATCTCGTAATGAATAATGTGGAAATTGAGCAAGTTGAGGTGACTAAACTGCTTGGAGTAACCCTTGATTGTAGACTGTCATGGTCAAAGCATATTGATACAACAGTAGCTAAGATGGGGAGAAGTATGTCCATAATTAAGCGTTGCTCTGCCTTCTTAACAACACTATAAACAAGGCAGGTCCTACAGGCCCTAGTTTTGTCGCACCTAGACTACTGTTCAGTAGTGTGGTGAGGTGCCACAAAGAGGGACTTGGGAAAATTGCAGTTGGCTCAGAACAGGGCAGCATGGCTGGCCCTTAAAAGTACATGGAGAGCTAACATTGATGACATGCATGTCAGTCTCTCCTGGCTCAGAGTGGAAGAGAGATTGACTTCATTACTGCTTGTTTTTGTGAGAAGTGTCTACGAGCTGAATTTACCGAGCTGTCTGTTTGGACACCCATGCATACCCCACAAGACATGCCACCAGAGGTCTCTTCACCGTCCCCAAGTCCAGAACGGACTATGGGAGGCGCACCGTACTACATAGAGCCATGACTACTTGGAACTCTATTCCACATCAGGTAACTGATGCAAGCAGTAGAATCAGATTTTAAAAACAGGTAAAAATACACCTTGTGGAACAGCGGGGACTGTGAAGAGACACACACAGGTACATACACACATACATATAGATACTCACTCTACACACACGTACACATGGATGTTGTATTGTAAATATGTGTTAGTGGAGTAGGGGCCTGAGGGAACACACTAAATGTATTGGGTAAAGTGTTGTGAAATATGTCATGTAATATTTTTAATTGTATGTAACCGCCTTAATGTTGCAGGACCCCAGGCAGCAGCTAATGCGGATCCTTAATAAATACAAATACAAATACAACTTGAAGGAGCTGGAGCAGTTTTGCCTTGAAGAATGGGCAAAATTCGCAGTGGCTAGATGTGCCAAGCTTATAGAGACATACCCCAAGAGACTTGCAGCTGTAATTGCTGCAAAAGGTGGCTCTACAAAGTATTGACTTTGGGGGGGATGAATAGTTATGCACGCTCAAGTTTTCTGTTTTTTTGTCTTATTTCTTGTTTGTTTCACAAACATTTTTATTTTGCATCTTCAAAGTGGTAGGCATGTTGTGTAAATCAAATGATACAAACCCCCCATATATCAATTTTAATTCCAGGTTGTAAGGCAACAAAATTTGAAAAATGCCAAGGGGGTTGAATACATTCACAAGCCACTGTAACCAACTAGGTTCAAGGTTAGCTAGCTAACATTAGACTATAACTAGCAATGCAAATGCATTTCTGATTTGAATAATATTACTACACAGATCATACACGTAATATTCGCTTGCGACTGTAACTAACAGTATGCTTTAACTTGCAATGAAAAGGACTTTCTGACAAAATTTGAAACTTATAATATCTGAAAATGTAGCTAGACTCTTACCCGTATACATTTGGTATTTGGTATTTTGGTATTTTATTAGGATCACCATTAGCTGTTGCAAAAGCAGCAGATACTATTCCTGGGGTCCACACAAAACATGAAACATTACATAATACAGAACATGAATAGACAAGAACAGCTCAAGGGCTAAAGGCACACAAAGCCTACATATCAATACATACACACAAACTATCTAGGTTAAATAGGGAAGAGGCGTTGTGCCGTGAGGTGTTGCTTTATCTGTTTTTTGAAACCAGAATTGCTGTTTATTTGAGCAAAATGAGTTGGAACGGGGTTCCATGCAATAATGGCTCTATATAATACTGTACGCTTTCTTGAATTTGTTCTGGATTTGGGGACTTTGAACAGACCCCTGGTGGCATGTCTGGTGGGGTAAGTGTGTATGTCAGAGCTGTGTGTAAGTTGACTATACAAACAACTTGGGATTTTCAACACATTAATATTTCTTATAAAAAGAAGAAGTGATGCAGTCAGTCTCACCTCAACTTTTAGCCAAGAGAGACTGGCATGCATAGTATTTATATCAGCCCTCTTATTACAATAAAGAGCAAGACATGCTGCTCTGTTTTGTGCCAGCTGCAGCTTAACTAGGTCTTCCTTGTAGCACTGGACCACAGGACTGGACAATAATCAAGATTAGACAAAACTAGAGCCTGCAGAACTTTTTTGACACCACACTCCAAAAAGCAGAGCATCTCTTTATTACGGACATACTTCTCCCCATCTTTACATCCATTGAATCTATATGTTTTGACCATGATAGTTTACAATCTAAAGTAACACTAAGTCATTTCGTCTCCTCAACTTGTTCAACATGGATGAACGCTTCACGGCAGACTGTTTGTAGCTACATCTTGTTTGGACAGCGTTGTCAAGTCACTCCGGTTCACACTGACCGTGGCGTGTGCAGAAAGTAGCCCATCACTTTTTCCAACTGATCTGTCGATAGCGGCTGCAAAATTCAGGGCATAAATGTTGTTGAGAAAAGTAGCAAAACTTTGTAGTTCTCTATGGCTAACGTTATATCTTTCAAAAACGGCGCTGTAGAAAGGACTATCAACACATACTGACCAGCTCACGTTATAGACAGAAGCATGCTACATGGCAGACCAATCCAAACTCATCTCCCGGGCATGTCCAGCCCATCCATTATCTCAGCCAATCATGGCTGGCGGGAAGGTTTCTGTCTTGGCTAAACCAACTAGGCTCGTAATTAAACAATCATATTCACATTTACAGATGGAATACAAGTTTGTTATTAAAGCACATTAAAGTTCACATGTTCCAGAAGGCATTTCTGCCAAAAAACGCATTTGGATAAAAAATGCCTCTCCTGTGAAGTAGTGATGTGCGACAAACGCCTAGTTTCCTGAAACGAGTCACATATGGGGGATTCAACCGTCCCAGCTCTGCAGATTTTGCTGCGAAGAGAAAGAATCACAATGGCTGAAGCATTAAAAAGCTATCATCAAGGCAAAGGGTGGCTATTTGAAGAATCTCAAATATAAAAATATATTTAGATTTGTTTAACACTTTTTTGGTTACTACACGATTCCATATGTGTTATTTCATAGTTTTGATGTCTTCACTATTATTATACAATGTGAAAATAAAGAAAAACCCTTGAATGGGTAGGTGTGTCCAAACTTTTAAACGGTAGTGTATATTTACAAAAAATATATACAGTGGGGAAAAAAAGTATTTAGTCAGCCACCAATTGTGCAAGTTCTCCCACTTAAAAAGATGAGAGAGGCCTGTAATTTTCATCATAGGTACACGTCAACTATGACAGACAAAATGAGAGAATAAAATCCAGAAAATCACATTGTAGGATTTGTTATGAATTTATTTGCAAATTATGGTGGAAAATAAGTATTTGGTCAATAACAAAAGTTTCTCAATACTTTGTTATATACCCTTTGTTGGCATTGACACAGGTCAAACGTTTTCTGTAAGTCTTCACAAGGTTTTCACACACTGTTGCTGGTATTTTGTCCCATTCCTCCATGCAGATCTCCTCTAGAGCAGTGATGTTTTGGGGCTGTCGCTGGGCAACACAGACTTTCAACTCCCTCCAAAGATTTTCTATGGGGTTGAGATCTGGAGACTGGCTAGGCCACTCCAGGACCTTGAAATGCTTCTTACGAAGTCACTCCTTCGTTGCCCGGGCGGTGTGTTTGGGATCATTGTCATGCTGAAAGACCCAGCCACGTTTCATCTTCAATGCCCTTGCTGATGGAAGGAGGTTTTCACTCAAAATCTCACGATACATGGCCCCATTCATTCTTTCCTTTACACGGATCAGTCGTCCTGGTCCCTTTACAGAAAAACAGCCCCAAAGCATGATGTTTCCACCCCCATGCTTCACAGTAGGTATGGTGTTCTTTGGATGCAACTCAGCATTCTTTGTCCTCCAAACACGACGAGTTGAGTTTTTACCAAAAAGTTCTATTTTGGTTTCATCTGACCATATGACATTCTCCCAATCCTCTTCTGGATCATCCAAATGCACTCTAGCAAACTTCAGACGGGCCTGGACATGTACTGGCTTAAGCAGGGGGACACGTCTTGCACTGCAGGATTTGAGTCCCTGGCGGCGTAGTGTGTTACTGATGGTAGGCTTTGTTTCTTTGGTCCCAGCTCTCTGCAGGTCATTCACTAGGTCCCCCCGTGTGGTTCTGGGATTTTTGCTCACCGTTCTTGTGATCATTTTGACCCCACGGGGTGAGATCTTGCGTGGAGCCCCAGATCGAGGGAGATTATCAGTGGTCTTGTATGTCTTCCATTTCCTAATAATTGCTCCCACAGTTGATTTCTTCAAACCAAGCTGCTTACCTATTGCAGATTCAGTCTTCCCAGCCTGGTGCAGGTCTACAATTTTGTTTCTGGTGTCCTTTGATAGCTCTTTGGTCTTGGCCATAGTGGAGTTTGGAGTGTGACTGTTTGAGGTTGTGGACAGGTGTCTTTTATACTGATAACAAGTTCAAACAGGTGCCATTAATATAGGTAACGAGTGGAGGACAGAGGAGCCTCTTAAAGAAGAAGTTACAGGTCTGTGAGAGCCAGAAGTCTTGCTTGTTTGTAGGTGACCAAATACTTATTTTCCACCATAATTTGCAAATAAATTCATAAAAAATCCTACAATGTGATTTTCTGGATTTTTCTTTCTCAATTTGTCTGTCATAGTTGACGTGTACCTATGATGAAAATTACAGGCCTCTCTCATCTTTTTAAGTGGGAGAACTTGCACAATTGGTGGCTGACTAAATACTTTTTTCCCCCACTGTATATATGGGGGATTGGAAATTATGCACACAATTACATAGATGGAAGCCACAAACTATCTGCAATATTAAAGCTGATTTACCCCCCAAAAATAAGAAAATAAAAAATATTTGTTACCTTCTGATAAGACTATTTCAGTAAACATGTTTCTATTTGATTGTATTGAAATCCCAACTTTTCCAACATTCAGTAATGTTTCACTTGAAAACAAGTGAACTGAAGGTGTGATAGTATTGGTCTTGGGTTGCATGATAGTGTTGTTGGACTTGGGGAACCATACGTCTGACTCCTATTACTATGGTATGGAGAAACAGACACTAATGAGGAAACCTGTTTCCTGATGTTGGTTGCTGCGTTCCAACACTCACATTAAAGCAGTGGAATCCAGACTATTATCTAAGTTAGCTGAGGGTTCTAGGTATACGTGCTATGAGGGGTCATTTCCTATGCCACTGTACATCTTAAAAAACACACAGGAGACACTTCTTGTCACACACAACCCAACAACTTAATGTTTTCTAACTCATCTAAATAACACACATAAACATGAGGCTAGATGCACCAACCCCTTCAAATAAGACAAAAGATAATTGTATTATGAATTCTTATTGGTTTGATCATTCATCGCCTGACATACTATACTTTGAAAGTCGTAACACTTTTAATTGAAATGCATTATTACATTAGTCCCATTACAAGCTCTCATCTATGTGTCCTTATGCTGCACATACTATATACTTTAGACTGTAGTATTTGCGGTGCATGTTACAGATGGTAAACATTTGCGACCCAGAAGGTGGTATGAGCTATGTCTGAGTGTAGGTGCCATGTTTACAATCAACCTGATTCCTGTTAACCATTCAGGGGTCCAGTAAATGATGCAACTTTTGGATAAATTTTTTTGGGTGAACATGAGGCCTTATAAAATGGAAGCAACATTGCTTTATTTGATCTGGCATTTTTCAGATGCAATCACCACGTTTGGTCTAATTACAGTTAAACACATGGCTTCCTTAAAAATGTCTTCTTCTAAGTAAATATAAATTATCTCTGTAATGACTGCTTTAGCCAAATGCTGTGGGCATTAGCTAGTCTTTTCCATGATACAGTACCGTAACAGGTGTACCCTGTATTATCTCTATAGTTAAGCAAAAAATAAAACACCGCCCTTCATAAAGATACATTATTTACCATTTGCCTATACATAGTAATATAAACTGTGTCACTTGTAATTGGGTGAGTTGCCCCCCTTTCACACAGACTGAAATTGCAGGTTCAATTGCAAATAAAACTAACCTAATTTACATAATATATTTAACTGACAATGTTGCAACTGTAGCATGTTGCTTGTGTAACATATCACCAGGCTCTGTCGTAGCCGGCCGCGACCGGGAGACGCATGGGGCGGCGCACAATTGGCCCAGCGTCGTCCAGGGGAGGGAATGGCCGGCAGGGATGTAGCTCAGTTGGTAGAACATCGCGTTTGCAACGCCAGGGTTGTGGGTTCGATTCCCACGGGGGGCCAGTATGAAAAAAATAAAAATAATGTATGCACTCACTAACTGTAAATCGCTCTGGATAAGAGCGTCTGCTAAATGACTAAAATGTAAATTTAGGGCAGGGTGTTAACCATGCAGGCATGCAGAGTGTCACAAAAACAGACTGTTGCTGTTTTATTAATGGCGGTTCAAAAAGGTATTCAAATGTGGGAAATCTTAGATAGATGTGTTTACCCAATGAATCCACTGGCGCGTTTTGGACTTTTAACCCCTTTTAAACATTGTGTGTTTGAGCTACATACTTCTGGATGTACCATTGGATGGATGTACCACTGGATTTGTCTGTTTCTTCTGCATCCGTTGGTAACAACCATTAGTCTGATTAACGGGGGCTAAACTAGAACGGTGTTTGTGAGACAAGGACGGATCCCGAAGTGGCCCGGGCCGGGTCTTTTTTTTACAAAAATGTCAGTAGAGTCCTAATGGTTTGAGCTACAAACTTAAAATCCATCTATTAAAAGCTAAGACTCTCACGAACATGGACAATGAGTGACTACATCAAGCTTGTGACTACACATTTGTTGGATGCATTTGCTGTTTGTTTTGGTTGTGGTTCAGATTATTTTGTGAATTAATCGTGAATAATGATGAGTGAGAAAGTTACAGATGCACAAATATCATACCCCCAAGACATTTTTGGTGGGGTATGATATTTGTGCGTCTGTAATTTCTCACTAATCATTTCACGATTCATTCAGGATTATCCGCAATCATAGAAACATATTATATTCTCTTTTACAATAAAAGTGACTCCAAAATGACACAATACATTATTTACCATTCATTTGTATTGGGCACAAAATAATCTGAAACACAACCAAAACAAACAGCAAATGCATCCAACAAATGTGTAGAGTCACAAGCTTGATGTAGTCATTGTGTGCTATGAATATGGGACTAAATACTTAACTTTGTACTTCTTTAATATACATATAAGTGAATCTGTCTCAATACTTTTGGTCCCCTAAAATGGGGGGACTATGTACAAAGAGTGCTATAATATCTAAACGGTTCACCCGATATGGATGAAAATACGCTTAAATTAAAGCTCACAGTCGGCAATTTAACCTCATAATCATTGTATAATTTCAAAGTCCTGAAGAACAGAGCCAAATCAACCAAAAATGTGTCACTGTCCCAATACTTTTGGAGCTCACTATAAATAAATAAAAAATCAGGTTTTTGCTTTGTCTGACCTTATATTTTTATTGACATTTGTCAATACAACTCATGAATGCAACTATTTATGTCAAATTGTTTTGTGTTCTACTTGTAGCCCTGGTTGTCTTGAAAAGAAAATGGTAAAACACCTAATTGTGAGGCTAAATATAATGCTTGGACATGCAGATAAATGAAAGTCAGATAAATGAAAAGTTTTTGCTGGGATCTCGGGACTGATAGGGTTAAATTATCAACATAAATCACAGTATATTCTTAAACAACAGCTCTATATTCAAACTGGAATGTCTCAAATGTGATGGTCAACCTGGTGTGTTTGAATAATCATCACCTAACAAAACAAATAAATCAATAAATTAACCAATAATTGACTGGGCAGAGAACTACCACACCATTGCATAATGCCTAGTGCTGCTGCTGACTGCAAGTTTCCTAATCAAGTCTGTCATGGTTCGCTACTCTCTGGTCACACAGTAATTCTTACTGCACACTAAGGATCAGGCAGGACTACACTTCTCAACCTCATCTACTGGGCTTTTCATAATGGATTATGAGGTTGGTGGATTGTATCTTACTTACTTTTGTATTTTACTTTTCTACAATATAGCCTGGGTGACTGAAGGCTCGCTTTCTGTAAGCCCCTCTGACATCACAGTTTATGAGGCAGTAAATCCTTTGTCAACAATTGGCATGCTGCATGCTGAAAAATTCTGGAACCTGGTCACTCCAGTTTGATATTGATCTCTCGGGTCCAAGTGGCATACCAGTTACACTCACAATATTGCAGGGATTATAGCAGTCATCTACTTCATGGCTTCAAGTTCAGCTTCTACTGGGATTTAATGTAGCAGATAGCCTTATTATACAGCTGCTGACATAACACCATGGCATCTGTCGCCTTGAGGAGAACTAAAGGCTTTTATGTGCGAATTCTATATTTTGTGTTAAAAAAACATCAGACACAGATTTATTGTCAGATAATGTGTGAAAGGTAACAGATTTTAGAAGTAGACAATTGATTATTGATTCAAATCGGTCACTTTTTAGTTGCCAGCTCGGTAAATTGTTGTACACAGTGAATAGGTTGTATCTGGTTCTGATTGGCTTCTACAGTTCCATAGCTGCTGCATTCAAACACAGCCAAGTAATGTGTTGTGAGACATTCTGTCATTAACTGATTGTAGCGGGTGATGTTGGACGGAGTCAGACGCAGGAGAGTAAATCACAGAATAACTGGTTTAATCAATAAACAGAGGTACGCAGCAATGCGTAATACACACCAGTGTGGACAAATGGCGCACTGGGGATAACAAGGCACACGGGTGAATAACCCGGCGATAGACAATATAATCGAGCTCCACCGAGCTATAATCTCCTCTACAATAAACAATCACACACAAAGACAAGGGGGCAGAGGGAACACTTAAACAGGTACTGATGAGGGGATATGAACCAGGTGTGTGTAATAAACAAGACAAAACAAATGGAATGATGAGATGAGGAGCGGCAGTGGCTAGAAGGCTGGTGACGACGAATGCCGACGCCTGCCCGAACAAGGAGAGGAGGCAGCTTTGGAGGAAGCTGTTCCTTCTTTTTAATTTCTTTCAAATCTTATGAATATGTTATCAAAGAACAATAGGTACTTATTGGGGTGTGTGTGTGTGGTTTGGTTTTACTATCCTTGTGGGGACCAGGATAGTAAAACAAGGAACATTCAGACAAGTGGGGACATTTCACCGGTCCCCACAAGGAAAAAGGCTATTTTATGCTTAGAGGTTAAGGGTTAGGGTAACAGTTAGGATTAGGGTTAGGGGTTTAGGATTAAGGTTAGGTTTAGCTTTAGGGTTAGGAATTAGGGAAAATAGGATTTTGAATTGGAATATATTTTTGGGTCCACGCAAGGATAATAAAACAAATGTGTGTGTGTGTGTGTGTGCAGGAAGCAGTGTGTGCCCTGAACACCTTGCAGACCAATGTGAGTGTGTTGGATCAGGTGCGGAGGGAGCGGAGTGAGCTACCTGAGCTGCAGCTCCAGGCCATGCAGGGTTTCCTCCATCGTACAGGCCTCACAGTGAGTGACCAACAGACACACTGAAACCAGCATGTAGACTGCCATCACACAATCTGCACACTCTCAAATATATATATATTCTGAGCATCATTACATGCTAATCTTTATTTCCTCACTGGTGACTCCTGTAACTTGATCTGTTGACTGCCTCTCTTGGCCCTTTGACTTATGAGACCTATTGGCCACTCTCACTACTCCACGGTTGGATGTTTTTTTAGGTGGACGAGCTGGACCACCTCAATATAATCCATGTGACAGGGACCAAGGGCAAGGTAAACATGGTATTTTTTGTGAAAAAATGACAAGGCTTTTCTAAAATATGTGTATGTAGACATGGAATACAATACAATTCATGTAAGACTTGCTTACTCTCTCTCTGCTCTTTCAGGGATCAACATGTGCCTTTACTGAGAGAATCCTCAGGGACTATGGCTTTCGGACTGGGTTTTACAGGTATAGTATATAACTGAAGAAGACAGGTGTTGGTGAGTTCTCCCTCAGTATGTGCGTTCAAGCTTATGTTTCGTTTGTAGTTTTTTTAACCTGTTGCATCATGAAGTGTAGTGCCTGGGTTTTGCGCATGGAGAAACACTGGTATTCTTATACTGAACTTTGACTTGTTAGGTCTTTGCCCAATTAATTATTAACCTGTGTTGTTACAAGTATGCCTGCTTTGAAGTGCTCAAATGATAATGAAAGCTTAACTGTAGTATTGGGAAAAGATGGCCAAAATATGACCTGTTGGCTTGCTTGTACAATGCTATGTGAACATTCTTATCACACACATACTACTATGTCACCTAACATACAGTCAGAGATGTGGTGGCTCTCCTACTGTGAACATTATGAATGTCATCTGTTCCTTACAGCTCTCCACACCTGGTACAGGTCAGAGAGAGAATACGCATCAATGGACAACCAATCAGCAAAGAGCTCTTCACCAAATACTTCTGGGAGGTGTTTGCCCAGTTAGATGCTACAAAGGTACAGTATGTCTTCATATACACTCTCAGAAAAAAGGTAACGAATTGTACTTAAAGGTGTACAAACGCTTGTCACTGTAGTGGTACCATGTAAGGTGCATCCATTGTAACATTAGTTATAGGTACATAATTGTACCTTGCAGTTCGTACCTTAAAATAGCCAAAGGTACAAATGTGCCTTTTTAGGGTACCACCGCAGTGACAAAGCCGTTTTTTCCTTTTAAAGCTGCAATATGTAACTTCTTGGGCGACTCGACCAAATTCACATAGAAATGTATGTTATAGATCTGTCATTCTCATTGAAAGCAAATCTAGATTTGTTCTACGTGCGCTATTTCTATGCTTTAGTTCTTACGTTTTGTTTTTGCGTCTTTTACTTTCTGTTTTGTATAGCAGCTTCAAACAGCTGAAAATACAATATTTCTGGTTATGGAAAAAATAGATGACACAATAATTCTCTACACTGTACTTGCTTGTTTTGTTACATAAACTGAAATTAGGCGAACTATTCGAATTTTAGCAACCAGGAAATGGCGAAGCGATTTCTGCATAGTGCATCTTTAAGTGTAAAAAATGTTCCTCTTCTCTATACCAAGTCCCTCATGTAGTGAATTCAGGGGGGTAGCCCCAACTGGGACTCAAACCTGGGTCCAGGAACTGTCAAGCGAACACCTTAACCATTATGCCAAAAGGTCTGTGCCTCTTGACAAGGTTGCTACAATATTAATTACAGCTCTTTATTGTCACATGCTCTTATGTAAGCCTTTATAACACGGATCATCAACTAGATTCAGCTGCGGGCCAATTTTTTCTTAAGCGGATGGTCGGTGGGCCGGAACAGACAGGGTCGGCAGGTAGCCTAGTGGTTAAGAGCTTTGGGCCAGTAATTGAAAGGTCACTGGTTCAAATCCCCGAGCCGACAAGGTGAAAAATCTGTAGATGTGCCCTTGAGCAAGGCACTTAACCCTAATTGCTCATTTAAGTTGCTCTGGATAAGAGTGTCTACTAAATGACAAAAATGTAAAAGTAATTACAAATAAATTGACCGCAAGAAGCCCAAACAGATAATGTTTGACTAAAATATAATCATTTCAAACCTTTCATACATTTGTATACGATCACATCTCTCTATTATACTTGGGAACAGATTTCTTAAATTAAAATCACTTGGAGCTGATTTCCTTGTGTTTTTACAGTCTATTATGTCTAACAATGAAAAAAAGAATACAAAAAAGTGAATCAAAAAGTGTTAATATAAATTGTCTGCAGCATTGAAGGTCCCCATGAACACAGTGACCTCCATCATTCTTAAATTGAAGAAGTTTGGAACCACCAAGACTCTTCCTACAGCTGGCCGCCCGGCCAAACTGAGCAATCACGGGAGAAGGGCCTTGGTCAGGGAGGTTACCAAGAACCCGATGTTTACTCTGACAGAGCTTCAGAGTTCCTCTGTGGAGATGGGAGAACCTTCCAGAAGGACAACCATCTCTGCAGCACTCCACCAATCAGGCCTTTATGGTAGAGTGGCCAGACGGAAACCACTCTTCAGTAAAAAGCACAACAGCCCACTTGGAGTTTGCCAAAAGGCACCTAAAGGACTCTCAGACCATGAGAAACAAGATTCTCTCGTCTGATGAAACCAAGATTGAACTCTTTGGCCTGAATGACAAGCGTCACATCTGGAGGAAACCTGGCACCATCCCTACGGTGAAGCACGGTGGTGGCAGCATCATGATGTGGGGAGCAGCAGGGAGGGAATGTTTTTCAGCAGCAGGGAATGGGAGACTAGTCAGGATCGAGGGAAAGCTGAACGGAATAAAGTACAGAGAGATACTTGATAAAAACCTGCTCCAGAGCGATCAGGACCTCAGACTGGGGCGAAGGTTCACCTTCCAACAGAACAACAACCCTAAGCACACAGCCAAGACAGCGCAGGAGTAGCTTCAGGACAAGTCTCTGAATGTCCTTGAGTGGCCCAGCCAGAGCCCAGACTTGAACCTGATCTCTGGAGAGACCTGAAAATAGCTGTGCAGCGATACTCCCCATCCAACCTGACAGAGCTTGAGAGGATCTGCAGAGAAGTATGGGAGAAATTGCCCTAATACAAGTGTGCCAAGCTTGTAGCGTCAAACCCAAGAAGACTTGAGGCTGTAATCACTGCCAATGGTGCTTCAACAAAGTAAAGGATCTGAATACTTATGAAAATGTGATATTTCAGTTTTTTATTTTTAATACTTTTGCAAGCATTTCTAAAAACCTGTTTTTGCTTTGTCATTATGGGGTACTGTGTGTAGATTGATGAGGGGAAAAAAAACTATTTAATCAATTTTAGAATAAGGCTGTAACGTAACAAAATGTGGAAAAAGTCAAAAGGGTCTGAATACCTTCCGAATGCACTGAATATTCCACAAATCGAACAACGTAGGTTGATTATATTCCATCTAAATGGTCTTTATGCAAAGGTTTGTTTATATATATATGTATATATATATACACACATACACATACACACACTACCGTTCAAAAGTTTGGGGTCACTTAGAAATTTCCTTATTTTCCATGAAAACATCTATGAAATGAGTTTGAATAGCAAATATAGCAAAATGAATAGGAAATGTAGTCATTCACAAGGTTTGAAATAATGATTTGTAATTGAAATAATAATTGTGTCCTTCAAACTTGGCTTTCGTCAAAGAATCTTCCATTTGCAGCAATTACAGCCTTGCAGACCTTTAGCATTCTAGTTGTCAATTTGTTGAGGTAATCTGAAGAGATTTCACCCGATGCTTCCTGAAGCACCTCCCACAAGTTGGATTGGCTTGATGGTCACTTCTTACGTACCATACGGTCAAGCTGCTCCCACAACAGTTCAATAGGGTTGAGATCCGGTGACTGTGCGGGCCACTCCATTATAGACAGATTACCAGCTGTCTGCATCTTCCCTAAATAGTTCTTGCATAGTTTGGAGCTGTGCTTTGGGTCATTGTCCACAGGGTATGGCATGCCATTGCAAAATGGAGTGATAGCCTTCCTTCTTCGATCCCTTTTACCATGTACAAATCTCCCACTTTACCACCACCAAAGCACCCCCAGACCATCACATTGCCTCCACCATGCTTGACAGATGGCATCAAGCACTCCTCCAGCATCTTTTCATTTGGTCTGCGTCTCACAAAGGTTATTCTTTGTGATCCGAACACCTCAAACTTCGATTCGTCTGTCCATAACACTTTTTACCAATCTTCCTCTGTCCGGTGTCTGTGTTCTTTTGCCCATCTTAATCTTTTATTTTTATTGGCCAGTCTGAGATATGGCTTTTTCTTTGCATCTCTGCCTAGAAGGACAGCATCCTGGAGATGCCTCTTCACTGTTGACGTTGAGACTGTTGTTTTGCGGGTACTATTGAATGAAGCTGCCAGTTGAGGACCTGTGAGGCGTCTGTTTCTCAAACTAGACACTCTAAAGTATTTGTCCTCTTGCTCAGTTGTGCACCGGGGCCTCCCATTCCTCTTTCTCTTCTGGTTAGAGACAGTTTGCACTGTTCTGTGAAGGGAGTAGTACACAGCGTTGTACGAGATCTTCAGTTTCTTGGCAATTTCTTGCATGGAATAGCCTTTATTTCTCAGAACAAGAATAGACTGACGAGTTTCAGAAGAAAGTTATTTGTTTCTGGCCATTTTGAGCCTGTAATCGAACCCACAATTGCTGATGCTCCAGATACTCAACTAGTCTCAAGAAGGCCAGTTTTATTGCTTCTTTAATCAGCACAACAGTTTTCAGCTGTGCTAACATAATTGCAAAAGGGTTTTCTAATGATCAATTAGCCTTTTAAAACGATAAACTTGGATTAGCAAACACAGGACCGATGGTTGCTGATAATGGGCCTCTGTACGCCTATGTAGATATTCCATAAAAAATCAGCCGTTTCCAGCTGCAGTAGCCATTTACAACGTTAACAATGTCTACACTGTATTTCTGATCAATTTGATGTTATTTTAATGGACAAAAAAATTGCTTTTCTTTCGAAAACAAGGACATTTCTTAGTGACCCCAAACTTTTGCACGGTAGTGAATATATATACAGTGGGGAAAAAAAGTATTTAGTCAGCCACCAATTGTGCAAGTTCTCCCACTTAAAAAGATGAGAGAGGCCTGTAATTTTCATCATAGGTACACGTCAACTATGACAGACAAAATGAGAATTTTTTTTCCAGAAAATCACATTGTAGGATTTTTAATGAATTTATTAGCAAATTATGGTGGAAAATAAGTATTTGGTCAATAACAAAAGTTTCTCAATACTTTGTTATATACCCTTTGTTGGCAATGACACAGGTCAAACGTTTTCTGTAAGTCTTCACAAGGTTTTCACACACTGTTGCTGGTATTTTGGCCCATTCCTCCATGCAGATCTCCTCTAGAGCAGTGATGTTTTGGGGCTGTCGCTGGGCAACACAGACTTTCAACTCCCTCCAAAGATTTTCTATGGGGTTGAGATCTGGAGACTGGCTAGGCCACTCCAGGACCTTGAAATGCTTCTTACGAAGCCACTCCTTCGTTGCCCGGGCGGTGTGTTTGGGATCATTGTCATGCTGAAAGACCCAGCCACGTTTCATCATCAATGCCCTTGCTGATGGAAGGAGGTTTTCACTCAACATCTCACGATACATGGCCCCATTCATTCTTTCCTTTACACGGATCAGTAGTCCTGGTCCCTTTGCAGAAAAACAGCCCCAAAGCATGATGTTTCCACCCCCATGCATCACAGTAGGTATGGTGTTCTTTGGATGCAACTCAGCATTCTTTGTCCTCCAAACACGACGAGTTGAGTTTTTACCAAAAAGTTATATTTTGGTTTCATCTGACCATATGACATTCTCCCAATCCTCTTCTGGATCATCCACATGCACTCTAGCAAACTTCAGACGGGCCTGGACATGTACTGGCTTAAGCAGGGGGACACGTCTGGCACTGCAGGATTTGAGTCCCTGGCGGCGTAGTGTGTTACTGATGGTAGGCTTTGTTACTTTGGTCCCAGCTCTCTGCAGGTCATTCACTAGGTCCCCCCGTGCGGTTCTGGGATTTTTGCTCACCGTTCTTGTGATCATTTTGACCCCACGGGGTGAGATCTTGCGTGGAGCCCCATATCGAGGGAGATTATCAGTGGTCTTGTATGTCTTCCATTTCCTAATAATTGCTCCCACATTTGATTTCTTCAAACCAAGCTGCTTACCTATTGCAGATTCAGTCTTCCCAGCCTGGTGCAGGTCTACAATTTTGTTTCTGGTGTCCTTTGACAGCTCTTTGGTCTTGGCCATAGTGGAGTTTGGAGTGTGACTGTTTGAGGTTGTGGACAGGTGTCTTTTATACTGATAACAAGTTCAAACAGGTGCCATTAATACAGGTAACGAGTGGAGGACAGAGGAGCCTCTTAAAGAAGAAGTTACAGGTCTGTGAGAGCCAGAAATCTTGCTTGTTTGTAGGTGACCAAATACTTATTTTCCACCATAATTTGCAAATAAATTCATTAAAAATCCTACAATGTGATTTTCTGGAGAAAAATAATCTCAATTTGTCTGTCATAGTTGACGTGTACCTATGATGAAAATTACAGTCCTCTCTCATCTTTTTAAGTGGGAGAACTTGCACAATTGGTGGCTGACTAAATACTTTTTTTCCCCACTGTATAGTACCAGTCAAAGGTTTGGACACACCTACTCATTCAAGGGTTTTTCTTTAGTTTGACTATTTTCTACATTGTAGAATAATGGCAAAGACATCAAAACTATGAAATAACACATATGGAATCATGTAGTAACCCAAATCAAAATATGTTTAATATTTGAGATTCTTCAAATAGCCACCCTTTGCCTTCTTGACAGCTCAACCAGCTTCATGAGGTAGTCACCTGGAATGCGTTTCAATTAACAGGTGTGCCTTCTTAAAAGTTAATTTGTGGAATTTCTTTCCTTCTTAATGTGTTTGAGCCAATCAGTTGTGTTGTGACAAGGTAGGGGGTATACAGAAGATAGCCCTATTTGGTAAAAGACCAAATCCATATTATGGCAAGAACAGCTCAAATAAGCAAAGAGAAATGACAGTCCATCATTACTTTAAGACTTGAAGGTCTGTCAATAAGGAAGATTTCAAGAACTTTGAAAGTTTCTTCAAGTGCAGTTGCAAAAACCATCAAGCGCTATGATGGAACTGGCTCTCATGAGGACCACCACAGGAATTGAAGACCCATAGTTACCTCTGCTGTAGAGGATACGTTTATTAGAGTTATCAGCCTCAGAAATTGCAGCCCAAATAAATGCTTCACAGAGTTCAAGTCACAGACACATCTCAACATCAACTGTTCAGAGGAGACTGTGTGAATCAGGCCTTCATGGTCAAATTGCTGCAAAGAAACCACTACTTAAGGACACCAATAAGAAGAAGAGACTTGTTTGGGCCAATAAACACGAGCAATGGACATTAGACCAGTGGAAATGTGTCCTTTGGTCTGTTGTCCAAATTGGAGAATTTTGGTTATTTGTGAGACGCGGTGTGGGTGAATGGATGATCTCTGCATGTGTAGTTCCCACTGTAAAGCATGGAGGAGGAGGTATTATGGTGTGGGGGTGCTTTGCTGTTGACACTGTCTTTGATGTATTTAGAATTCAAGGCGCACTTAACCAGCATGGCTACCACAGCATTCTGCAGCGATACGCCATCCCATGTGGTTTGCGCTTAGTGAGACTATCATTTGTTTTTCAACAGGACAATGACCCAACACACCTCCAAGCTGTGTAAGGGGTATTTTACCAAGAATAAGAGTGATGGAGTGCTGATTCAGATGACCTGGCCTCCACAATCCCCTGACCTCAACCCAAATTAGATGGTTTGGGATGAGTTGGACTGCAGAGTAAAGGAAAAACAGCCAACAAGTGCTCAGCATATGTGGGAACTCCTTCCAGACTGTTGGAAAAGCATTCCAGGTGAAGCTGGTTGAGAGAATGCCAAGAGTTTGCAAAGCTGTCATCAAGGGAAAGGGTGGCTATTTGGAGAATCTCAAATATAAAATATATTTTGATTAGTTTAAAAAAAAATGTTGGTTACTACATGATTCCATATGTGTTATTTCAAAGTTTTTATGTCTTCACTATTATTCTACAATAAAAAACGGTCAAAATAAAGAAAAACCATTAAATGAGTAGGTGTGTCCAAACCTTTGACTGGTAGTGTAAATTATACACTTATATTTTCATAATTTCAATTACATTTATCAAATAAAACTCACATACCAACGATACATTGCGGCTTTGACGTCAAGAAAGGAACAGCCTGCTGGTGGCTTCGGTGATGGAGGCGAATCGGGTACTAAAGTGCCCAATGAGTTTTGTCATGTTTGTTATGTTGCTAGTCGATGATAAAAAACGAAGATAGCCAGCTATCTAAGTACACCGGGCCATGCAAAACCAACTGGCCCACTCGGATCTAGCATGGTGTTTGGGGATGGAATAAGCTAGCTAGTTGGCTAACATTAGCAAGCAAGCGACAACAACTCCATCAACACAGCACGTTTTGCAGAAATGAATGGTAAAATATCCATCGGATTAATGTAATTGTTTATTTCAAGGTATGTACTGTATATGTGTTTTTCCTGCAATTAGTATGATCTGTTACGAATTTGTAAGTGCTTAAGATCCCGATCAATCTCTTTGGACCGCTTAAACTGGTACAACACTTCTGGTAAAACACTTCCATAATCAAATATTGGGTACAAAAATGTACCATTATACTAGATTATCTGCACATGTACCCTAAAATGTACCGAACAGTACATACTGTATGTGTACCTCTGAAGGTACATTATGTGTATTTAGATTTTTTTGTACCCCAGGGAGCAATAATGTAACCTAACCATAACCTTTTTTTCTGAGAGTGTAGTGTTGAAGAATGAACACTGATGTAGCCCACCAGCTTCAAATAAACTCTTTGACCCTTCCCTGTTATGACTGTGTCACTGCACTGATCCTCAGGACTCCCATGGAGTTAGTATGCCGGCCTATTTCCGCTTCCTCACCATCCTGGCATTCCATGTCTTCCTACAGGAGAGGGTAACATTCACATACCCTGTCACATGTACAGTTTGTTTACAAATGTACTAATAACCAAATCAATTGATAAAAGTTGTAAACCATTCTGAGCAGTATCTCTTTATGTAACAGGTGGATTTAGCTGTTATTGAGGTTGGGATTGGAGGGGCCTATGACTGTACAAATATCATCAGGTAATTTCGCTGCATATCATAGAGGCTGTACTATCAAAGTCAAACAAACGATTGATTAGTTACAGAATCTGTATTCACTTATTTTTCTTTCGGACATTTGCTGTACAGGAAGCCGTGGGTTTGTGGGATATCCTCCTTAGGAATTGATCACACAAGTATACTAGGAGACACTATAGAGGAGATAGCCTGGCAGAAAGCAGGCATATTTAAGGTGCGAGTAATGCATGTTGTGTTGGTGAGGTCAACTTACTATGTGCACTGTGTACATGTGCCATTATTCTTACTATCTATAGCCTGTCTGCAGGGGGTGAATGTAGTTGAATGAAGTATTATTCCTCCCCAGCCAGGGGTGCCAGCGTTCACTGTCAGGCAGCCAGTTAGGCCCATGACTGTTCTACAGGACAGAGCCAAAGAGATAGGGGTGAGTGACTGGGGCCTTTTCTCCTCCTAGATGTGGATGGATATGCTATGTGTTTGTTTGAGCGTGCCCATATTTCAGATGCTTAGTTGACCCCCTCTCCCCCTGTGTTGTGTAGTGTCCTCTGTGGGTTTGTCCAGATCTGGAGCAGTATGAGTCTGGGGCTGGCCCTCTGAGTCTGGGGCTAGCTGGACAACAGCAGCGTTGCAACGCATCACTCGCCCTGCAGCTCAGCAAGACCTGGCTACAGCACTACAGACAGTCTGGTGTGTGTGTTGATGTGTGTGTGTGTGTTATATTATAACTCACAAAGTATGACAATGTTATTCTAGCTAGTATGGGAACATATTGCTCAAGATAACAGTACACATTCCAATCGTAATGAGGTTCAGTAAGTTACTGTGGGACACTGCTTACTTTCAGATGATCAGCTCGCTACCCCAGTAGTGGAGAACAGGCTGGTCTCCCATGCCGCAGTCTTTAAGCCCAGCCCCATCATGGTCAAAGGTCAGAGCATATTCTCACCCATGAAACATCCAGATAAATAAACACCTGTGCCTGAAAGCACAAAATGAAAAAGTATTTATCTCACCCTTCCCATACTTCTCCACTCATCTCCCTCCCTCTGTCTCTCCCTCCCTCTGTCAGGGCTGGAGGCGACAGAGTGGCCTGGAAGATCTCAGACTCTGAGGCATGGTCCTGTCACCTACTACCTGGACGGAGCCCACACCATGGGCAGCATGCAGGCCTGTGTACACTGGTTCAGCCAGGAGACCCAGCAGGAGGAGAGTAGCAACAGGTTAGTCCCTGCCTGGCCTCTAGGGGGCCCACAGACTTTTCTACAGTGGCCTTAGTTGGTCAAACGATTGTGGAAAACTGTAGTCCTATATGACTGTAAGAAATATTTGCATGCACACAAACATCAGCACACACCAGCTCAGAATTGATGTGATACTACATTTTGTGTGGAAATGACCATCCATTCATTTTACGGTCAGATTTGAGTATGTCATTCTTTGATAGACAGCATCTCTGAGTAGGCCTACTCACTGTGTGTGTGTGTGTGTGTGTGTGTGTGTGTGTGTATGACAGGGGCCCTGTGATCAGAGTACTGCTGTTCAACACCACAGGAGAGAGGGACTCTGCTGCCATTCTCAAACTCCTAGAGGTGAGTTCTACAGGTCTGGGATCAGATACACAGATCCTGCTCATCTCTGCAGCTCTGGCCGGAATATGACTTTTGTACAGCACCTAAAGAAGCACAAACTGATCAAACCCTGAAATAGACTAAATATCTAACATCTTCTCCCTTTGTTGTCCTTGCAGCCATGCCAGTTTGATTTTGCTGTGTTTTGTCCCAACATCACTGAAACTATTACAGAAAACAATGCAGGTGAGTTTTCTGGGGTTTTAACAGACAGCTGCAAAGAAATGGCAATTTACTGGAGCATAATTGCCACAACAAGTATGAAACATATGATTACATAAGTTGGAATATTTTTCATATGTTGTCTTGGCTATGTAAAAGAATGCTACCACATTCATTGTCCAGCTGTGAGAAATGTATGAGAGGTGTGTGTGCAGTCCTTCACTTTCTTTGTTTGCTCTTCTCTTTTTCAGATCAGCAGAATTTCAATGTGTCTGTGGAGAACATGCTGACCCGTTGCATTGACAACCAGATCAGCTGGCAGAGGCTGAGTGGGACAGACACTCAGCAGCAGTCTGAGTCTGAGCTGCTGATAAAGGACAGGCTCCCCCTAGTGGCCAAGACCAGGACCCACACCCTGGTCTTCCCCTGCATCCTCAGCGCCCTCCAGTGGATCAGCCAGGGAAGGGATGTTGTGCTGGCTACTGCAGGGAGCCCCTACCTCCCAGTACAGTCCAGTATCACAGCTAAAGCAGAACCACTGAGAGAGGCAGCCCACGTCTCTGTCCTGGTCACAGGTAGTCTACACCTAGTAGGAGGGGTGCTGAAATACCTGGACCCCTCACTAGCCTCCTAATGAACTATTGGCCCAATAATTGGCCCATCAGTCTGGCTGGGTTTTCTGTAGGACATTGAGATACACTCAATGTTTGACAGGTATCATATTTGAGGTGTTTACAGCTGAGGGTCTTCTTGAATAGGTGTGTGCTCCTTGTCCAATGCAGTGCACTCATGTTGCTCTGTCCTCAGTGCAGGATACCTGGGCATTCATACTACAAAGTTGTTCTGTACTGTGTCAGCAAGTAAAGTTTTGTGTTTTTCTCAGGGTGATTAAATTGTTTTATTAATTGTGAATAAAGACATTTATATTAATTTGTTGTTTTCATGTTCATTTGTACGCTAGCCTAGCACTGACTGTTCATACATACAGACTGCCACATACAGTGCCTTGCAAAAGTATTCATCCCCCTTGGCGTTTTTCCTATTTTGTTGCATTACAACCTGTAATTTAAATTGATTTTTATTTGGATTTCAAGTAATGAACATACACAAAATAGTCAAAAATAAATAACGGAAAAGTGGTGTGTGCATATATATCACCCCCTTTGCTATGAAGCCCCTAAATAAGACCTGGTGCAACCAATTACCTTCAGAAGCCACATAATTAGTTAAAGTCCACCTGTGTGCAATCTAAGTGTCACATGATCTGTCACTTGATCTCAGTATATATACACCTGTTCTGAAAGGCCCCAGAGTCTGCAACACCACTAAGCAAGGGGCACCACCAAGCAAGCGGCACCATGAAGACCAAGGAGCTCTCCAAACAGGTCAGGGACAAAGTTGTGGAGAAGTACAGATCAGGGTTGGGTTATAAAAAAATATCAGAAACTTTGAACATCCCACGGAGCACCATTAAATCCATTATTAAAAAATGGAAAGAATATGGCACCACAACAAACCTGCTAAGAGAGGGCCACCTACCAAAACTCACAGACCAGGCAAGGAGGGCATTAATCAGAGAGGCAACAAAGAGACCAAAGATAACACTGAAGGAGCTGTAAAGCTCCACGGCGGAGATTGGAGTATCTGTCCATAGGACCACTTTAAGCCATACACTCCACAGAGCTGGGCTTTATGGAAGAGAGGCCAGAAAAAAAGCCATTGCTTTAAGAAAGGCATGTGGGAGACTCCCCAAACATATGGAAGAAGGTACTCTGGTCAGATGAGACTAAAATTGATATTTTTGGACATCAAGGAAAACGCTATATCTGGCTCTCTTCACCCCGAGAACACCATCCCCACAGTGAAGCATGGTGGTGGCAGCATCATGCTGTGGGGATGTTTTTAATCGGCAGGGACTGGGAAACTGGTCAGAATTGAAGGAATGATGGATGGCGCTAAATACAGGGAAATTCTTGAGGGAATCCTGTTTCAGTCTTCCAGAGATTTGAGACTGGGACGGAGGTTCACCTTCCAGCAGGACAATGACCCTAAGCATACTGCTAAAGCAACACTTGAGTGGTTTAAGGGGAAACATTTAAATGTTTTGGAATGGCCTAGTCAAAGCCCAGACCTCAATCCAATTGAGAATCTGTGGTATGACTTAAAGATTGCTGTACACCAGCGGAACCCATCCAACTTGAAGGAGCTGGAGCAGTTCTGCCTTGAAGAATGGGCAAAAATCCCAGTGGCTAGATGTGCCAAGCTTATAGAAACATACCCCAAGAGACTTGCAGCTGTAATTGCTGCAAAAGGTGGCTCTACAAAGTATTGACTTTGGGGGGGGGGGGGGGGGGGGGGGGGGTGAATAGTTATGCACGCTCAAGTTTTCTGTTTTTTTGTCTAATTTCTTGTTTGTTTCACAAGAAAAAATATTTTGCATCTTCAAAGTGGTAGGCATGTTGTGTAAATCACATGATACAAACCCCCCCAAAATCCATTTTAATTCCAGGTTGGAAGGCAACAAAATAGGAAAAATGCCAAGGGGGATTGCCATTAGCTTTACATTCAAAATAATTTAAGAGAAGGTATGCTCCAATCCCCTTATCCTGGATGAATCCTTTCATTACTTCAGCATCTGAGGGGGTTAGCCCGATGGCCAGGCCCGGGAGAGAAAGGGTTAAAGTGGGATGTTTGTGTGGGTTCAGGGCCCAACTAGGGCACCAGTGTCTCTCTCCTGCTAATTAGCCTCTCATCAAGATTACCCCAGACAGAAGGTCATAGGAGAGGAGCCCTACAATCTGCTTACACTTTCAAGATAAAATATATAAATAAACATTTTCATGCTGAGCTCAGAGATTTAGCCATAGGTATATTGGATATTGCTGCTGGACTGTATGTTACAGTGGATTGAAAGCCTCTATGACAACCACATCAAAATCACAATAAAGAGCAGAATTTATACCAAACAAACAATGAAGCTAAAAAGATGGTCCAATAGGCTTTTACATTGACTAAATGTATTGTAATTTAATCTGTAACAGATTCATTATAAAGGCTAGTTTTGATGAGGATAATATCTGGTGCTAGCTACTAATTGACGGAGAACTCATTTTCCCTTTCAATGGAAAACTGCAGCACCACTGCTCTCTAAGAAGATTGTACTACTTAGAATCCAATTACAGCAGGGACTCCCAGGACAGGTCCTTGACTAAAGCCCTGGTGGTGGCGGTGACCGAACTGCAACGCTGCACTTATACTGCATCAGAGGTTCATTACTCTGTGAGGTGGCAGCACTGCAACTACTGCAGTGACTCAGGAGACAATGGAAAGTTGGTTTTAATGCATTTTGTTCCGTTACAGTATTATTCTAAAATGGATTAAATTGTTTTTTCTCCCCTCAATCTACACACAATATCCCATAATGACAAAGCAAAAACCGTTTTTTATATATTTTTGCAAATGTATTGACAAAAAAAACTGAAATAACACATTTAAATTAGTATTCAGACACTTTACTCAGTACTTTGTTGAAGCACCTTTGGCAGCGATTACAGCCTAGATTATTATTGGGAATGACGCTACAGGCTTGGCACACCTGTATTTGGGGAGTTTCTCCCATTCTTCTCTGCAGATGCTCTCAAGCTCTGTCAAGTTGGATGGGGAGCGTCGCTGCACAGCTATTTTCAGGTCTCTCCAGAGATGTTTGATCGGGTTCAAATCCGGGCTCTGGCTGGGCCACTCAAGGACATTCAGAGACTTGTCCTGAAGCCACAACTGGTTTCCTCAAGACGTGATGCTTGGCATTCAGGCCAAAGAGTTCAATCCTGGTTTAATCAGACCATCAGACTTGTTTCTAATTGTCTGAGAGTCCTTTAGTGACCTTTTGGCAAACACCAAACGGGCTGTCATGTGCCTTTTACTGAGGAGTGGCTTGCGTCTGGCCACTCTACCATAAAGGCCTGATTGATGGAGTGCTGCAAAGATGGTTGTCCTTCTGGAAGGTTCTCCCATCTCCACAGAGGAACTCTGAAGCTCTGTCAGAGTGACCATCGGGTTCTTGGTCACTTCCCTGACCATGGCCCTTCTCCCCCAATTGCTCTGTTTGGCCGGGCGGCCAGCTCTAGGAAGAGTCTTGGTGGTTCCAAACTTCTTCCATTTAAGAATTATGGAGGCCACTGTGTTCTTGGAGACCTTCAATACTGCAGACATTTTTTGGTACCCTTCCCCAGATCTGTTCCTCGACACAATCCTGTCTCGGAGCTCTATGGACAATTCCTTCGACCTCATAGCTTGGTTTTTGCACTATAGGGATGCAGCCAGTCAAGATGCTCTCGATGGTGCAGCTGTATAACTTTTTGAGGATCCGAGGGCCCATGCCAAATCATTTCAGCCTCCTAAGGGGGAAGAGGCACTGCTGTGCCCTCTTCACAAATGTATGGATGTGTGTGGACCATGTTAAGTCCTTAGTGATGTGGACGCCAAGGAACTTGAAGCTCTCGACCCGCTCCACAACAGCTCCGTCGATGTGGATGGGGGCGTGCTCTCCCCTCTTTCTCCTATAGTCCACGATCAGCTCCTTGGTCTTACTGACGTGGAGGGAGAGGTTGTTGACCTGGCACCACAATGCTAAGTCTCTGACCTCCTCCCTGTAGGCTGACTCATCGCCGCCGGTGATCAGGCATACCACCATCGTGTCGTCAGCAAACTTGGCCATGCAGTCGTGGGTGAACAGGGAGTACTGGAGGGGACTAAGTGTTACGCCCCTGAAAAAGGGGAGAAATAATCACGAGAGTGACGCAGTTATGTTTCCTCACTGAAAACTTTAGTATAATCCTTTTACAAAAATACCACATTTTACAGAACAACAGATCTACAGGAACCAGAGTTTTGTAGGGTACAAAGCTTATTCAAGTCACAACAGCATAAACTGTAATTCACTAAAACATATACAAATGTTTCAATATAACTGTCAAACACAAAGTAGCTTTAGCTCAGTAACCCATAACTACATTTATCAACCATGTCAACAAAGTATTCGAAACACATTATACAAATAACCCCAAAATATTATTAACAGCGCACATGTTCATTCACAATTAACATAAAATGGCAGCTACTCTCAGTACGAAGCTAATCTTCGCTGCAACCAAGCAGGTTTCACTCACACACGCACCTAATAACTCTCTTCAACTTAACTCTAACTTACTCAAGATGTTACTAACACATACCTTAAACTCTCTTGACATGTTAGCAAGTTATTACATTCAAATTAACTTGTTTTATATCAATAACGTACCTGAAAAAGGGGAGAAATAATCACGAGAGTGACGCAGTTATGTTTCCTCACTGAAAACTTTAGTATAATGAGAAAAAAGACCGCGATTTCCCCAGAAAGTTGGGTGGAGACCAGAGCAATCGATCTCAGGCTCATAGATTAAGAGCATTTAGTAGATCACAGATTAACACTTTTACCCTTAAATTAGGCACCACAAAATAAAGTAGTCAATATAACGTTTACACATTCCTCTTACAATATTTACCCTTTTACACTTGACGGATTTTAACACATTTATGAATTTTATCAATCTCTATGAACTAGTACTGGATGCATGATCTTTTTAACCTTAGATATTTTAAGATCCTTACATACCATGAACTTACTAATACTTTTTAGTGTATAACAGGCTATGAATATGTCATTTAACCTGTCACACTCTCCCCGACAAAATAAATGTTGTCCCAACATTACCAACATTGTCTTCTTAAACAGTCTATAAGCACTGGACGTAGAAAATCCTCTTCTGTAAGCTAGTCCTTGAGCAGAGGTCAAAGTTCACAGTTCAAATAGAACCAAGAAGTTATATTCACAGTCCATATCTGTTGACCAGCTGTATAAAACAGTCCATAAGCAGTCTTTTCTCATACTATTGTCAACAGTCCATCAGTTTTAATGATCTATATGCATAGTCTGCTAATTGTCTCGTGAAAGTCTGTGAAATCAGTCAGTAGTCCATGGTCAAACATGTCAACTCTGTCTGTGGCCTCAAGTTTGCTGAAGTCCATACATGTAGGGTGGCTGAAGGTAATATCGCTGTAGTGATGGCAGCCATGGAACCAGTCCTGGTGCAGGGTAGACAGGGAACAACTGTGGCTGTGGCTGGATACTGTAGCAGGAAGGGATACCAAGCTGATCATAGGTGATACGTCTTGGAGGGTGTCTCTCTCTTTGTGGCAGCTGGTAAGCTGGTTCCTCAGGTTCAGCAGCAGCAGTTAATGAAGGAAAGGCACTTAGTGGACGATCATCAGGCACATTTTCAGCAGGCAAGTTCATCTCCTCAGCAGGCAGTTCTTTAACTGTTGTTTTCTCCTCCAGCTGATTTTCAACAAGAGGCTGTGCTGGTAGCGTATCAGGAACTGGCACCGCAACTGTCTGTTTCACTGGTGGGGGCCTGTTTTCCGACTCTCTCGCTGGTTCAGCATACCTCTCAGGTACTGTAGGAGATGTGGGGACCTGTAGCGGCTCATGATGAAGGTCATATTCATCCCCGCTGTCTTCATCAGAATCTAGAGGCTGTGATCCAGGCTGATGTCTCTTTTTCTTACTTTTGTCATCTTTAGTCATTTCTGGTTGTCTCTCAAAAGGTAAGTGGTCACAGGACATGAGCAGGTTTCTGTGCAGGACCCGGGAGCGTCCCCTACCCTTTTCTGGTCTCAACTCATAAATCGGCAGGTCTGAACCCATTTGTCTCACTACTGTGTGAATTTGATCTTCCCAATAGTTACGGAGTTTGCCTGGTCCTCCTCTTGGTGTCAGGTTTTTAATCAGAACTCGCTCGCCAGGCTGTAGCACTGAACTCCTAACTTTAGTGTCATAGTACTTCTTACTTCTTTCAGCAGCTTTCTGAGCATTTTCATTTGCAATGGCGTATGCTTCTTCCATTCCTCGTTTCCAGTTCTCCACGTAGTCTCGCTGGTTACTGGAACCTGCCTCTGTGCACAATCCAAAGAACATATCAACTGGAAGCCTGGGTGATCTCCCAAACAGAAGATAAAATTGTGAATAGCCAGTCACTTCGCAACGGGTGCAGTTATAGGCATAAACCAGTTTGTTTAGAGACTCCTTCCAGTTTGACTTTTGTGTCTCAGTTAGTGTCTTTAGCATTTGCAACAATGTTCTGTTCATTCGTTCCACTTGACCGTTCCCCATCGGGTGGTAGGGTGTTGTTCTGGACCCCGCCATGCCACTGAGTTTCTTTAACTGATGGAACAACTGATTTTCGAATTCTCCCCCTTGGTCATGGTGGATGCGGGAGGGGAACCCAAACTTCAGGACAAAGTCATTGAAGATGAGATTTGCAGCAGTTTTTCCTGACTTTGATGTGGTGGCGTAGGCTTGAGTGAAACGTGTAAAGTGATCAACAATCACGAGGATGTACTCATATCCCCCTTTGCATCTGTCGAGATGGAGGAAATCTATACATACCAGTTCAAATGGCTGTGTTGTCACAATGTTTGTCAGAGGAGCTCTTGTTTCATGGCATGGCTTTTTCTGCTTGACACAGCTACAAGTTTTAGTCACATAGTGCTCGATGTCAGATTGCATATAAGGCCAGAAGAAGCGGTCACGTGCTAGTGATACAGTGCGGTCAGTACCTTGGTGTCCCATGTTATTGTGCAACTCTTCCATCACTTTACCTTTGTACTGCTCTGGTAGAACTAACTGCTTGCGGGCTGTAGTGATTCTGTAAAGAATACCATCACTGTCGATTGTCAATTTGTCCCATTCTCTGAATAGGCATTTTGTCTTTGGACTGAATTCCTTTTGCTCTTTAACTGGCGGTTTGGAACCAGACAGCTTGAAATCGAGCACAGGACGGATGACCGGATCAGACTCTTGTGCCTCTCTTATCCCCTCTTTTGGGATCGAGCTGATTGTTGCTGTAGTTGTCTCACCTTCAGCTGATACTGACATAGATGCAGCTGAAATTGACCAAGGCACAAAAGGCTCTTTCTGTACCTCTACTGCTTGTATCGTGGCGGCAATGGTGTCTGGTGGAAGCTCCTCAGAACATTCTCTCATCAGTGACTCTACATCCAGTGGCATCCTCGACAAAGCATCTGCATCACTGTTCTCTCTGCCTGGCCTGTACTTTATTGTAAAGTGGAAATCAGCCAATTCTGCAACCCACCTGGAAGTGGTTGCGTTCAGTTTGGCAGTAGACAGAATGTAGCTGAGCGGGTTGTTATCGCTGTATACAGTGAAGGTCGGAGCATAGTACAAATAATCATGGAACTTATCAGTGATTGCCCATTTTAGAGCTAGAAATTCTAGCTTGCCAGAGTGGTAGTGATAGTTCTTCTCAGCTGCTGTTAAGGTTCGAGAGCCATAAGCAATGACCCTAAGCTTCCCATCTTGCTCTTGATAAAGAACTGCTCCCAAGCCTTGGTGTGACGCATCAGTGTGTACAACAAATGGCTGAGTGAAGTCAGGGAAACCTAAGACTGGTGGGTGAAGCAGACACTCAATCAGCTGTTCAAGTGCCTGTTGATGCTGGTCAGTCCACAGGATTGGCTTGTTTGAGGGCACCACATTACTTACTTTCTTTGTTTTTGCTTTCCGTGGGTGGTCAGGTATTTTCTCTGAATCTGCTTTCAGGAGGTCATACAGACAGCTGGCCCTCCTAGAAAAGTCTTTGATGTACTGTCTGTAGTAAGTGAGTAAACCAAGCATTTTTCTGAGCTGGCCCACAGTCTGTGGTCTGATCTCTTTCAATGCTCTTACTGCTTCAAAATCGGCTGGGTCAACTTTGCTGCCGTCTGCAGACACTATTCTGCCCAAATAACGGACCTGGGGTTTAAAGAGATCACACTTACTTGGCTTGAGTTTGATGCCATACTCTCTGAGACGCTGCAAAACCTTTTGCACATCATTCACATGGCTGTCGAAAGTTTTACTGAAAACTAGCGTGTCGTCCAGATAAGGAATGCAGATGTTGTCCCGGAGCCCTTCCAAACGTTCCTCCATACAACGCTGAAAAGCTGCAGGAGCGTTCATGAGGCCGAATGGCATACGTATCCACTCATAGAGTCCCCATGGGGTCACAAATGCTGTCAGTGATCTGCTTTCTTCAGAGATGAACCCTTGGTGATATGCTTTTCCCTGATCTAAAAGGGAGAACCAGGAATTACCACCTAAACTGTCCATGATGTCCTGGACCCGAGGGATGGGCTGGCGGTCGGGATGTGTCTTTCTGTTCAGGTCTCTGTAATCTATACACAACCGGAGGGTCCCGTCCTTCTTCCTAACGCACACGACAGGTGAAGAATATGAAGAGTTTGACTTCCTAACCCAACCCTGGGCTATGAGGTCATGAAGGTAACCCTTCATCTCCTGATACAGTGGCCTGGGCACTGACATGTATGTGCGCTTGACTGGTTCAGAGTCCTTTAGAGAAATAGTCATTTTCAATCGTTCAATGCAGCCAATGTCATTGTCTGATCTGGAGAAGGAGTGACACTCTTCTCTAAGCATTTTCCTAACAACCTCTCTCTGTTCTTCGGTTAGGTGACTTAAACCTACTGGTGGATCCCACTGTTCAGTAGCAGTACATGGGGTTTGAACACTAGTGTGATTCACTGTGGCTGGGGTGACAGCTTTTTCAAAGACTTGGGCAGGTAACACAGTCATAATGGTTTGTACTGTACCGATTATGGTGCGTCCTAGCAGGGCAATGTCGTGGTCAGTGGGGTTAGAGACATCAAGCATGATAACTGGAAAAACACCTTTCCTAACTCTGACTAGTGTGTCAAAGAACTCAAGTTCATCTGGCCACTGCGGGTTCAGGTCTGGCTGGAAAAGCATTGTCATGTCATCTTTGAAAGGCTGGGAAGCTACCCGGCACTCAATCTGAATGCTACTGTGTTTTGGTACAGCAACCTTCTCTTTCTTGGTTTTCACTGCGTATTCATCTGTCTGTTCTGCGCTAACAGCCTATATAAAAGCCCTCACCTTATTTCTTTTGAGGCTTGGGAAAGCTTTTTTTACTGTACTGTACCGTTTAGTCTTTTCGGTCATTGTCAGGATGTGCTCAATAACATTGAAACCTATGATGGGATGAGATAGGTGACAGCCTTTCATTACCAGCACTGGGATGATCAGTTCCTTCGTTTGGTCAGTTTCAGAGGCTAGCCGAAAAGTTGTTTCAATCCATCCCAGGTACGGCATTTCAGTCCCATTTGCTGCCGTCAATCTTAGATCATCAGGTGAGTCCAGAATTTCTGAAACATCCCTCAGCCTTGCGTTTGGGAGAGATTCCGCTTTCCATCGTTCATCAATGACCGATACCTGAGAGCCTGTGTCCCATAGAGCTTGGAGGTGGTGGCGATTCAGGTGACACTCAACAAGGCACTGTCTACCGACTAGCGAGGTGACCTTATGGGGGTGGCAACCTTGAGCTAGGGATGGTAAAGAGTGGGCATTTTCTTCTGTACAGGAAAGCTTTTCACAGGTAGAGTCAATTTTCAGGTGAGTGCATTTTTCCTTATGGTTAGTCCAATGTTGGTTTTGACATCCTTTGGAACAGTACAGTGTCTCTTTACATGATGAACATTGTTTCAGGTTCTCAAATGACTCTTCTCTGGCACAATTTGCACATTTCTGGGACTTTTTGGTAGCTACGGTTAACACTTGTCCCTCAGCGGTAACCCTTCCCCGTTTAAAGGGGCCTCTTTGGATGGTCTGACTCCCCGGATTTTACATCCAGCTTGAAAATGTTCTCCACTCCCACATCGGAAGCAGTGTGTGCAGCGTGCATCTGTTCTGGCCTGCTGGCAGACAAAACACCTCATTGGAGCTTGAGCAGAGCGGTTGGTATACAGGTTAGGTGCATATTGATACTGCGCAGGGTCAGGTGCTTGGGGCTGACTGTAGTTGCTGTAATACTGCTGCTGGGAAACAGGTGGCTGGGGGTCCCTATCTGGCCTCCTAACTGGAAGTGGGGCATGGGCATAAGGCGATGACTGAAACATAGGCTGCTGTAATGTCTCCTTAATCTGAGCAATCTCTGCACTGAGACCTTTTAGGGAAGCTACACCTCTCTTAAGTTCAGCTAACTCTGTTAACAGTTCTGCGGGTATCTTAGCTTTGGCTTCCTTCACAGGACACTTTGCAGATAGCGTATCTTCTAACTGGACTACACTTACAGTTGTAGAAGGCTGTGGGGCATTAAAACGCTTTTTGTTTCGTCTTTCTATCTCATTAGCACAAGCAATGTTAAGCTTCTGTAGCAAAACCTCATCTGATGTTTCGCTATCAAGCAGGAGAGGCTGCATGTCTATCCTGATACTGTCACTCTGGAGACCTGTAAGGACTGTGTGTAAACACATGCGCTGGACTAGAGCAGGGTCATACTTAAGCCCTGATTCTGACTCCTGGGACGCAAATAGTACTTTCTGCCTCAAATCTAAGACGCGCATCAGGAAGCTTTGAGGGGTCTCCTTGCTATGCTGTGCTTCTGAAGCTAGCTGTTTGTAAAGCTCTGTTGCACTCTTCTCTTGGAAGTGGGAACGCAGGATGCATCTAAGTGTGGGAAGAGTTAGCTGGGGTTTACCTTCCAAGTAGCTGCGTAGCTGTGAGCCTGGAGAAATAGCCCTGATTACTGCGTCTACTATTTCTACCTCAGGATAGCCTCTGTTAAGTCCATTCTCAATCTGATGGGCAAGGCTGGAAAAAGTCAGTTTATCTTTCTGGCCCGGTTCACCTATCTGCCCAGAAATGTTTAACTCTTTGCGCCAGTATGAGCCGGGCTGTGCACTGGGTGAGAGCTGCATGCTCCTCTGAAGATGGGCAGGGGGTTGGGGCTGGCGCAGAGAATCACTGGCTTTGTCTGCAGTACTCTGCTCAGTTCCCACCCCTTGTTGTGGGGTTACAGTTCTCAGTCCCTCGATTATGTGATGTGTTCTGGCTGTTTCAATATCATGGTCAGTTTGCCCTGTCTTGCTATCTATGCCACTGATCATCTCTGTCATTTTGTCTTTAAGTAGCAATAATTCCGACATGCCGCCATCTTCTAACTCTGCAACTTCCTCTCTTTCAAGGAACATCATAATGTGAGTCATCAATGATATGCGGGATTTGTCTTGAACAACTCTTCTCTGTTCGCCTGATATGTCAAGGAAATCACATACGCCTAGTAACTTGTCTTTAGTCAGGGTGTGCAATTCTCCTACTACCTCTTCCTGTAGTTCTTCCAAGGCGGTTGTCATGTTGACAGGACAGGAGGAACCTTTACTGTGCAGGAGTTGACTCTGAATTAGATGGTCCTTACTGTCTCTGATGGTCTCTCAACGGCCTCAGTTGACACGTACTTAACCCCCAACTTCCAGCTCCCCTCGAACAGCAACACTTTCCTCACTGCAGCCTGCCTGGGTTGTTATGTAGGGATTTAGCTGGCTCAGAATTCAGCGACCAGGATGTGGAAGCCGGACATCTGAGCAGCAATCTCAGCGGTGCCTCCAAAATGTTACGCCCCTGAAAAAGGGGAGAAATAATCACGAGAGTGACGCAGTTATGTTTCCTCACTGAAAACTTTAGTATAATCCTTTTACAAAAATACCACATTTTACAGAACAACAGATCTACAGGAACCAGAGTTTTGTAGGGTACAAAGCTTATTCAAGTCACAACAGCATAAACTGTAATTCACTAAAACATATACAAATGTTTCAATATAACTGTCAAACACAAAGTAGCTTTAGCTCAGTAACCCATAACTACATTTATCAACCATGTCAACAAAGTATTCGAAACACATTATACAAATAACCCCAAAATATTATTAACAGCGCACATGTTCATTCACAATTAACATAAAATGGCAGCTACTCTCAGTACGAAGCTAATCTTCGCTGCAACCAAGCAGGTTTCACTCACACACGCACCTAATAACTCTCTTCAACTTAACTCTAACTTACTCAAGATGTTACTAACACATACCTTAAACTCTCTTGACACGTTAGCAAGTTATTACATTCAAATTAACTCGTTTTATATCAATAACGTACCTGAAAAAGGGGAGAAATAATCACGAGAGTGACGCAGTTATGTTTCCTCACTGAAAACTTTAGTATAATGAGAAAAAAGACCGCGATTTCCCCAGAAAGTTGGGTGGAGACCAGAGCAATCGATCTCAGGCTCATAGATTAAGAGCATTTAGTAGATCACAGATTAACACTTTTACCCTTAAATTAGGCACCACAAAATAAAGTAGTCAATATAACGTTTACACCTTACAATATTTACCCTTTTACACTTGACGGATTTTAACACATTTATGAATTTTATCAATCTCTATGAACTAGTACTGGATGCATGATCTTTTTAACCTTAGATATTTTAAGATCCTTACATACCATGAACTTAGTATAACTTTTTAGTGTATAACAGGCTATGAATAGGTCCTTTAACCTGTCACATAAGCACACACCCCAGGAAGTCCAGGATCCAGTTGCAGAGGGAGGGGTTCAGTCCCAGGGTCCCTAGCTTGGTGAGTGATTAATCACATTTTATTTCTCACATGCCCCGAATACAACAGGTGTAGACCTTAGAGTTAAATGCTTACTTACAAGCCCTTAACCAACAATGCAGTTTTAAGAAAAATAATTGTTGAGTAAAAAATAGATAAGTAAAAAACAAAAAATAATTAAAGAGCAGCAGTAAAATAACAGTAGCGAGGCTATATAAAGGGGGTACCGGTACAGAGTCAATGTGCGGGTGTCACGACTTCCTCCGAAGAGGCATCCTCTTCTTGTTCGGGCAGACTTCGGCAGTCGTCATCACCGGCCTTCTAGCCACTGCTGCTCCTCATCTCATCATTCCATTGGTTTTGTCTTGTTTCTTACACACACCTGGTTCATATCCCCTCATCAGTACCTGTATAAGTGTTCTCTCTACCCCCTTGTCTTTGTGTGTGATTGTTTATTGTGGAGGATAGTGAAGCTCGGTGGAGCTCCGTGTATTTTGTATCGCCGGGATATTTCCCTGTGTGCCTTGTATTTTCCAGTGCGCCTGTCTTGCGCACTGGAGTATTTTTGATGCATTACTGCGTAACTCTGTATTTGCGGAAAAAAGCCTGTTATTCTGTGATTTACCCTCCTGCGCCTGACTCCTTCAACATCACCTCATCACAGAATCACACACCTGACATGGAGTCAGCAGGAGAGCATATGCCTGGAGTCGTGGCACGGGTCCGGGAGCATTCGACGATGCTAGCCAACTTGGGAGAAGCAATGGATCGAGTTCTCCAGGTCATCCAACGCCTGGAGAGGAGAGGACCCAATCTTTCGGGACCAGCTGAGCGACCGGATCCAGCCACCCACACCCCAGCACCCAAAGGGATTCATATATCCTGACCATGGGATTTCGACAGGACAGCTGCCCTCTGCCAGGGATTCCTCCTACAACTGGAGTTATACTTCTCAACCATCAGCCCGGCTCCATTGGAGCGGGAGAAGGTGTCCCTGCCTCTCGGGGAAAGCCCTGGAGTGGGCCTACGCAGTTTGGAGTGAAGGAGGAGCCGCGTTGGACAACTTCGGGGAGTTCGCTCGCCTCTTCCGGGCCGTCTTCGATCACCCGCCAGGGTAGAGAGGCGGGCGAGGAGCTGGTCCACCTAAGGCAGGGGAAGAGGACCGTGCAGGACTTTGACTTGGAGTTTCGGACTCTAGCGGCTGGGTCCAGATGGAACGAGCGGGCCCTCATTGACCACTTCCAGTGCCATCTGCGAGAGGACGTCCGAAGTGAGCTAACCTGCCGTGACACCACGTTGTCCTTTAATCAACTGGTGGACATGGCCAGCCGGTTGGACAACCTGCTGGCTTCTAGAGGACATCCTGGATGGGGCCTGCCCGTTTTATTATTGAGTCTCCTGATTTCCCCGTTGTGTTAGGTCTTCCCTGGTTAGCACTACACAACACCACCTTTTCATGGCCGCAGAGGGTTCTCACGGGGTGGTCGCGAGAGTGTCAGGGTAGGTGTCTAGGTGTTTCCGTTGGTGCAACCACGGGGGATTTGGCGCACGCGGTTTCCAAAATGCAGGCGACCAAATTACCACCTCATCGGTCGGGGGATTGTGCGATAAACCTCAGAGTAGACGCTGTGCATCCCAGGAGTCATGTGTATCCCCTGTCGCAGGCTGAAACGGAGGTGATGGAGACATACGTCTCCGAGTCCCTGCGCCAGGGGTTCATACGTCCCTCCACTTCGCCCGCCTCCTCGAGTTTCTTTTTTGTGAAGAAGAAAGACGGAGGTCTGCGCCCGTGCATTGATTACCGAGCACTGAACAAGGGTGTCAATGCATAGGGCGCGCTTCTTCACAAAATTTGATCTTCGGAGTGCCTACAACCTGGTGCGTGTCCGAGAGGGGGACGAGTGGAAGACAGCATTCAGCACAACCAAGGGGCATTACGAATACCTGGTGATACCGTACGATTTGATGAATGCTCCATCCGTCTTCCAGTCCTTTGTGAATGAGGTGTTTCGGGACATGCTTGGTCGCGGTGTAGTGGTCTACATCGCGCGCCGAGCATGTGTCCCTGGTTCGCAAAGTACTGGGCTGACTGTTGGAACATGACCTTTATGCCAAGGCAGAAAAGTGTCAATTTTTTCCAACAGTCCGTCTCCTTCCTCGGATACCGCAATACCACCTCAGGTGTGGAGATGGAGGGAGATCGCATTACAGCCGTGCGTAATTGGCCGACTCCAACCACGGTAAAGGAGGTGCAGCGCTTTATTGGTTTTGCCAACTACTATCTTAGGTTTGTCCTTGGCTTTGGCAAGGTCGCAGCTTTCATCACATCTCTGTTGAAGGGTGGGCCGTCCCGGCTCCGCTGGTCTGCTGAGGCTGACAGGGCCTTCAGTAACCTGACGGTTCTGTTCACCTCTGCCCCGGTACTGGCCCATCCCAATCCATCACTACCGTTCGTAGTGCAGGTGGATGCGTCCGAGGTAGGGATAGGCGCTGTCCTATCTCTACCTCGGGAACGCCACCCAAGCTCCGCCCCTGTGCCTTCTTCTCCAAGAAGCTCAGCCCGGCTGAGCAGAACTACAACGTTGGTGATCGGGAGCTGTTGGCTGTTGTCAGAGCACTGACCGTATGGAGGCACTGGCTCAAGTGAGGGAAACACCATTTCCTCGTCTGGACAGACCACCGTAACCTGGAGTACATCTGGGCAGCGAGGAGGCTGAACCCTCACCAGGCCAGGTGGGCCCTATTCTTCACCCGGTTTGATTTTACACTGTCTTACATCCCGGGTATGAAGAACGTGAAGGCAGACACACTGTCACGGCTGTGGAACACAGAGGAGAAGCCAATAGACAACACCCCCATACTCCCGGCCTCCTACATTGTGGCGCCGGTAGTATGGGCGGTGGACACGGACATAGAGCGGGCGTTATTTACAGAGCGTCCAGCTGGGCTGCAGTACATGCCTGCTCTTGTCCGTGATCATCTTATCTATTGGGCACACACGTCCCCCTCCTCTGGTCACCCAGGTGACCAGAAACTACTGGTGGCCTACCTTGGCTAAGGACGTGAGGGTGTATGTCTCCTCCTGCTCGGTGTGCGCCCAGAGCAAGGCACCTAGGCACCTCCCAGCGGGTAAGTTACAGCCCTTCCCAGTTCCACAACGGCCATGGTCCCACCTGTGTATTGACTTTCTCACTGATCTTCCCCTCTCTCAGGGTAACACCACCATCCTGGTCGTTGTGGATTGCTTTTCAAAAGCTTGCCGCCTCATGGAACTTCTGGGGGTCTCGGTCAGCCTGACCTCTGGGTTTCACCCCGAGTCTAATGGGCAGGTGGAACGGGTGAATCAAGATGTGGGTAGGTTCCTGCGGTCCTACTGCCAGGACCGGCCGGGGGAGTGGTCGGTGTTCTTGCCATGGGCCGAATATGCCCAGAACTCTCTCTGCCACTTCTCCACTATCCTATTGCCATTTCAATGTGTTTTAGGTTATCAGCTGGTTCTGGTACCGTGGCATCAGAGCCAGCCCGAAGCTCCTGTGGTGGATGACTGGTTTCGGCATGCGGAGGAGACGTGGAACGCTGCTCATGTCCACCTCCAGCACGCCGTGCGTTACCAGAAGGCCAACGCTGACCCTGGTTACACACACCTGGTTCCTGTATAAGTGTTCCCTCTGCCCCCTTGTCTTTGTGTGTGATTGTTTATTGTGGAGGATAGTGAAGCTCGGTGGAGCTCCGTGTATTTTGAATCGCAGGGATATTTCCCTGTGTGCCTTGTATTTTCTAGTGTGCCTGTTTTGCGCACTGGAGTGTTTTTGACGCATTACTGCGTAACTCTGTATTTGCGGAATAAAGCCTGTTATTCTGTGATTTACCCTGCGCATGACTCCTTCAACATCACCTCATCACAGCGGGGGCACAGGTTAGTCGAGGTAATTGAGGTAATACGTACATGTAAGTAGATTTAAAGTGACTATGCATAGATAATTAACAAAGAGATGCAGCAGCGTAAAATAGGGGGTAGAAGCTGTTAAGAAGCCTTTTGGACCTAGACTTGGTGCTCCGGTACTGCTTGCCATGTGGTAGCAGAGAGAACAGTATATGACTAGGGTTGCTGGAGTCTTTGACAATTTTTAGGGCCTTCCTCTGACACCGCCTGGTATAGAGGTCCTGGATGGCTGGAAGCTTGGCCCCAGTGATGTACTGGGCCGTACACACTACCCTCTATAGTGCCTTGTGGTCGGAGGCCGAGCAGTTGCCATACCAGGCTGTGATGCAACCAGTCAGGATGCTCTCAATGGTGCAGATGTAAAACTTTTTGAGGATCTGAGGGCCCATACCAAATCTTTTCTAACTCCTGAGGGGGAATAGGCGTTTTTGTACCCTTTTAACGACTGTCTTGGTGTGTTTGGACCATGATAGTTTGTTGGTGATGTGGACACCAAGGAACTTGAAGCTCTCAATCTGCTCCACTACAGCCCGTCGATGAGAATGGGGGCGTGCTCGGTCCTCTTCTTTTTCCTGTAGTCCACAATCATCTCCTTTGTCTTGATCACGTTGAGAGAGAGGTTGTTATGCTGGCACCACACGACCAGGTTTCTGACGTCCTCCCTATAGGCTGTCTCATCGTTGTCGGTGATCAGGCCTACCACTGTTGTGTCGTCGGCAAACGTAATGATGGTGTTGGAGTCATGCCTGGCCATGCAGTCATGGGTGAACAGGGAGTACAGGAGGGGACTGAGCACTCACCCCTGAGGGGCCCCTGTGTTGAGAATCAGTGTGGCAGATGTGTTGTTACCTACCCTTACCACCTGGGGGTGGCCCGTCAGGAAGTCCAGGATCCAGTTGCAGAGGGAGGTGTTTAGTCCCAGGGTCCTTAGCTTAGTGATGAGCTTTGAGGGCACTATGGTGTTGAACGCTTAGCTGTAGTCAATGTTCCTTTTGTTCAGGTGGGAAAGGGCAGTGTGGATTGCAATAGAGATTGCGTCAACTGTGGATCTGTTTGGGCGGTATGCAAATTGGAGTGGGTCTAGTGTTTCTGGGATAATGGTGTGGATGTGAGCCATGACCAGACTTTCAAAGCACTTCATAATTACAGATGTGAGAGCTAAATGGCAATAGTCATTTAGGCAGGTTACCTTGGAGCTCTTGAGAACAGGGACAATGGTGGTCACCTTGAAACATGTTGGGATTACAGACTGGGACAAGGAGAGATTGAAAATGTCTGTGAAGACACTTGCCAGTTGGTCTGTGCATGCTTTGAGAACACGCCCTGGTATTCCATCTGGCCCGGCAGCCTTGTGATTGTTAGCGTGTTTAAACGCTTTGCTCACATCGCCTCGGAGAGCGAGATTACACAGTCATCTGGAAAAACAGGGGCTTTCACGCAAGGCATAGTTTTATGTTCCTCGAAGTGAGCATTAAAGGCATTTAGCTCGTTTGGGAGATCTGCATCGCTGGTCAACTCATGGCTGGGTTTCCCTTTGTAATCCATTATCGTCTGCAAGCCCTGCAACATATGACAAACGTAGGAGCTGGTGTAATAGGATTCCACCTTCTATATTGTCCTTTTGCATGTTTGATGTCTCGTCGGAGGTCGTAGCGGGCTTTCTTGTGTGCGTCCATGTCCGTGTCCCGTTCCTTGTAAGCGGTAGCTCTAGCCTTTAGCCCAGCGCGGATATTGCCTGTAATCCATGGTTTTTGGTTTGGTTATGTTCGTATAGTCACTGTGGGAACGATATCGTCTATGCACTTATTGATGAACCCCATTGTCTGTTCCGGAACATATCCCAGTCTGTACTAGCAAAACTGTCTTGTAGCTTCGCGTCTGCTTCTTGCGACCACTTCCATATTGAGCGCATCACTGGTACTTCCATGTGTGTGTATATGTGTGTGTGCGTGTGTGTGCATGCATGCATGCACGTGTGTGCTTTAGGGAGGACAGTGCAGAGTGTGTGTGTTGGAGCAGGCAGATAAAGCTCCAGTCTGGGCCTTTATAAGAAGTCTCATAAATCCTGGGGGTCCCCCTATCTCTAAGAAAGGTAGGCAGTGTCGGATGGCATTTGGCCTGTGAAAGCCCAGCCCCAGAGAGGCCATCGCTCTGTCTCTCAGGCTCACTCATGCATGCTTTAATTCCCTCTCAATGGTAACGGTAGTAAAGGTGTTAATAGATGCACATTCAGTATGCTGAGATAGACTGCCATAAACCCCTATTATTTGCCAATAACAGAATTAGCATTAGTTGCTCATCACCGCCCCACACTCGTCCTCCCACCCCCTGAAAACGACCCACCGTTAAACCCTGCTCGTTATAGCTGCAAGCCAGCATCGAGACACTGGCCTACCTACCTGTAGATTCTTTATATTATAGTGCCAGTGCCACCCATGTCAAGGGACAGCCTCTAGATAGAGAGGAAGCCATCATTGATTCACCACATTTCCATACAATGCTGCTGTAAAGTGCGGGGTTACTTAATACTGAGCAAGAGAACAACAAAGAGTGAGTACACGACAAGACACTAACATTCACACACAACACAACACTGAACAGTCCAGGGCTATATGGGGGTGGTGATGAGATGATGAGGTGCAGATGCGCTGGCGGTGATTAGGGTGCGTTGGGTTTCCATTCCGGTGTTGCTGAGGTGGTGCGCTCAGACCGGTGGCTCAGTAGACCGGCGAATCAGAGCGGCGGAGGGGAGCAATGGGAGGAGACGTGACAAACATGTTGACCCTATGTATGACCAATTTTCATAGACTTTGAATAATAACCTAATCGACTTCATATAATTATTATGAACGTTTCCCGAATTTCACCAGTTTCATAAAAATTCCAGTCTTTTTACTCACACTAGTGAAGAAGATCACCTCATCAATCATGTCTGCCCACAGACCGTTGATCACTTATAACAAACATTAGTCTGTCTGGGGTTGTGCCTATGTCTGAGGACGACCCACCCAGAGACAGCTATAAATCTGATGATAAAACATATGGCCAGGGTCCTACAATCTCTCTGAAGATAGCTGAAGATTAAAAACAAGTAACAATGTAAAAGAAAATATTCAAATGTTCCAATTACCATAACAACTATAAAGACACATCATTTTTCAAAGATCAAAAAGGATAATCAGTGAAGTGATCTTGTAATTGTTTCCACTATAGAACATCCACTCTAACAGATCAAATTGATATTCAAGTACTTAAATTATCTTCTCATGTTTTCTACATCTGCCTGTGCTCAGTATCTGACAAACTGCGACAGCCTTTAGGTCCTTCTCTCTATTTTGTCTTGGTGCTTAATGAAAGTTGCAACTGTGATCCAGCCAGGCAGAAATGTTGAGAGGTGATCTGCTCTGCACTGACCCTGTCTGTGACTCTGTCACTCTCAGGCTTACAGACTGCAGGTAGGGTTTGCGTGTGGCTGTGTGGGTGAATGGAGATAGACTTATGTCTGGCCTGAACAGATGCCAAGTGTTTTATTAAACTCTGTGTCGTTCCAATCCCAGCATGCTGTGGTTAAGCCTGGTCCGGGCTCAGGACTCTATTCTAGGGGGGCGGGGGACGGAGCGGTGACCCAGCTGCCACGGGGGGCTCCGCTGTCCCGCTAGGTGTTAGAGCGTGCCAGGATAAGCCCCCCACTCACAAAGGACCCGGCTAGCCATTGATGGACCCCGCGTACACTCATTAAATCTGGACTGGACCTCTCTCCACCACTCCAGGGACTGTTGTAAGGTTAGTACAGGAGGGTACAGTGACATCAAGGTCTGGCTTCAAATGTTTGTAAGAGAGGAAGGGATACATTTGAGAGAAAATTATTGTTAAAGTGAGTTCAGTTTCATAGTCTATTTTTGACTCATATCAACAGGTGCATTTGTTGTTGGTACCCACTGATATAAAACTATTTAGATATTGTTTCAGAAAGTTAAATAAAGTGGGAGAGAGGAATGAAGAGAAAGACAAAAATCAACATTATTACGTGAGAGGCATAGAGGAAGGAGGGACGTAGTAGGAAGAGGGGGCGCCAGAGAGACCTTTCACCAGTCCATGTCAGTGAATCCAAGCCATGTTTTCTTGGCCTCTCTCTGCAGGGGTGATTACTCGGCCTTACTCCAGCCAGCCAAGCTCTGTCCGCAGAGAGCTCAGTACTGACTACTGACCAAGCATGGAGATCCTGCAGCACATTTCCAGCTAACTTCTATAAAGAGCAGAGAGCTGATCGGCTGGACCAGTATGCTGGGAGGGGACCCTGTGGAGGAGTGACCGGCAGCAGTTCTCAGGCTGGACGTTGTGGGACACAGTGGGTCCCATCACCGCCATGGAGTTTGGGAGGTTTATTTCAAAGTACCAAAAACCTTTGCTGCTCATCATGATGATGCTCAAACTGGGTAGGACTCGCTGTTGATCAACGTCTAGGTGTATCAATGTGGATTACAATACTCTATGTGTTGTGAGTGTGAATGAGACGTGTGTGTGCACTTGTATGTGTAAGTATTAATGGGGAAAGTAGTGATGTGAAAATGTGTGTACACTGTGTGTGTGTGTGTGTGTGTGTGTGGGTGTGTGTGTGTGGACAGAGCTGTAATTCGGCATTAGCAAGGTGGGAGGATGTTACTGGAGGACAAGTGGTAGTAGCCAGCTGGCAGACAGGTTGTTGTAGTTGGTGATAATCTGAAGATCTCTGAGTGCAGTAGCGCTTCAATAAGTTATTTATTATTTAATGATATGGCTGGTCCTATTTAGAAATGTATTTTTATTTTTTTATGTAAACGTATGATGTGTCACTGTAATTGCTCATCTATTACTATGTAAGATACTGATATAATTGGCTTGAGCACTTATCATGAAGTAATTCATAATTCATAATGAACTATTACAGTGAGATAATTGGCTTGTGTTATTATTCCCTGATAGCCTATGACAGGAGCAGTTAAGACTAGTAGAGAGAAGAAGCCAGGAGGGAATTTGAGGTGTGGTGTGGTGTGGTGGGGTATATTTGGGTGGGGGATATTTTGAACCCCACCTAATGATGCGTTGACCCATTTTTCCTGCGGCCCTGCTTGTGGGAAGTGTCTGAACCTCGTTAAATTGGACAGACTGACAGGATGGGGCGGCTAGGGCGGATCACATGCAGGGGCCATTGTTACCCATCACCATGGTGATGGGCTAAGAGTCTGGCCGCACAGCTTTTTGTCTTAACTTTGAATGGAGAGGCAAGTGTTCTGAGAAGTACGGAAACAAACACAGTACTTTTAGATTGCATGGCTGATGGAAAATATAACTACAATATTGGATCAACCATTGTTGATATAAAATCTATCTTATACTATCAGTATGGCTTTTTCAATGTTAAACCTCATGAAACACCGACATTTATTTCTCTGACTAACATCACAGGATAAGTGTGACTAAAAGTGTCAGAATGTGCGCTTTTTACAGCGAAGTGAATCACCGCAGTTTAGCCTTTGAGTATGAATACAATTTTGGACGAAGCACAACCCTGGCATGGTATGGCTGACAGTCCCCTGTCGTGATAAAATAGGTTTCCTCTAACTAGAACTAGAGCCAGGAGCATCCTTTCACATGAGACATGATATCACTGGTCCATAATACCCCAAAGTGTGGGCCTGAGTATATGTAAAGGTTATTGTGTTTGGTTACCTTTTGTTTTGGTAACTGTTATCATAGGGCAGAGGTAATAAAGGCTCCTTATTTGGACAAACATCCAACATAACAACTATTAATCATTTCTTATCTACCTTGCTGCTTTCTTCCACACTGTTAGAGGGATGCTTTGACATACTCACTCTAGAGTTGAGACTGGGATCCATCTCTGTACAGACAGCTGACAACTCTCTTTTCTACTACTCCAGGGTTTCCCAAACTCAGTTCTTGCCCCCCGACGTTTTGGTTTTTGCCCTAGCGCTACACAGCTCATTCAAATAATCAAAGCTTGGGGTGGGGGGGACTGAGTTTGGGAAACCCTGTACTACTCTACCTGCATACTAAGTTAGGATGGTCCCATGACAAGTAGCTGGCTCTGCTCTGTGTTTATTTTGAGTCTTGGGGGTTAAGTGCTTGGTGCAGTGCAGTGTCAGAGAACAGCACCGTAGTCTGCCCATAACCATGATCTATGAACTGTTTCATGACACGGGAGGCAGCAGTGACGTCAGCACAGTGGAATGTTTCAGGGATGACTGGTCTGGCTGCAGCAGGATAGACCAGTCAGAGACCCCCACTGTCTCAGCCAATCACCACACTGTTACCTAGTCTGATATGGGGTCCAGGTAGTACCAGCTGTTAGCGTATACAGTGCATTATAGTGGGTATACAGCACACTGCATATAAACAGTGTAAGTAGGTACCATGTCTGGACTTAAGCGTCTCTGGGCCTTAGAAAAGAGGTTTTACTGTATAAATGATTGTCTGGAGGATGAGAGTGTTTACATGTATCCATATTTAACACCACTATAAAGGGAACAGAAAACCTGGTCCATTACACCATGAGTTAAGGGAAGCTTGTGGGTTGATGGGTTGACAGTAGGAGGAAACTGATGAAACTGTGGGTTGCAACGAATGTTCCAGTGTGTCTGGGGTATCAGGGGATTAGTGGAGAACAGATATGGTGTTTCGAACATACAGTACATATTACAGCAGGGGAAAAAGCCAGCACACTCTGGCTGTTGCTCTCCATGACAAGTAGATTGTGACACACAACAACCAATGCTGTAGATCTATTGAGTGGAAAAGAATGATCAGTGGTCACCAACACTTGTCATGGAGAGCAACAGCCAGAGTGTGCTGGCTTTTGCTAATAATCAGACACCTGATTGGCGCCGACGAAGATGGCGGCCTCGCGACTAGCTCTTAGGAAACTTTGCAGTATTTTTTTTTTTTTTATGTATTTTTTTTTTTACAATATTAGCTTAGAAAGTGTTTTGCATCATTACATACAGCCGGGAAAAACTATTGGATATCAGAGCGGCGGTAACTCACCAGCATTACGACCAGGAATACGACTTTCCCGAAGCAGATCCTTTGTTTGCTCTCCCCAGGGCAACTGAACTGATTCCAGCGGCTGACCCAAAACATCGCCGGCTGAGGAGAGGCACTCGGAGCGGCCTGCTGGTTCGACTTAGGAGGTGCGCACACCACCCACCGCTTCCAAGTATCCTACTCGCTAATGTTCAATCTTTGGTTAACAAAGTCGACGAACTACGGGCAAGGATTTCTTTCCAGAGAGACATCAAGGCCTGTAACACCTCTGTTTCACAGAAACATGGCTCTCTTGGGATATTCTGTTGAAATCGGTCCAGCCAGATGGGTTCTCAGTTCATCACGCAGACAGGAATAAACATCTCTCCGGAAGCAGAAGGGTGGAGGTGTGTGTTTCATGATTAACGACTCATGTTGTAATTGTAGTAACATACAGGAACTCAAGTCCTTCTGTTCACCCGACCTAGAATATCTCACAATCTGGGCCGCCCCCAGGTGGTGAAGGTAGGAAACAACATCTCCACTTCGCTGATCCTCAACACTGGGGCCCCACAAGGGTGCGTGCTCAGCCCCCTCCTGTACTCCCTGTTCACCCATGACTGCCAAGCACGCCTCCAACTCAATCATCAAGTTTGCAGACGACACAACAGTAGTAGGCTTGATTACCAACAATGACGAGACCGCCTACAGGGAGGAGGTGAGGGCTCTGGGATTGTGGTGCCAGGAAAATAACCTCTCACTCAACATCAACAAAATAAAGGAGATGATCGTGGACTTCAGGAAACAGCAGAGGGTGCACCCCCCTATCCACATCGACGGGACCGCAGTGGAGAAGGTGGAAAGCTTCAAGTTCCTTGGCGTACACATCACAGACAAACTGAAATGATCCACCCACGCAGACAGTGTGGTAAAGAAGGTGCAACAGAGCCTCTTCAACCTCAGGAGGCTGAAGAAATTCGGCTTAGCGCCTAAAACCCTCACAAACTTTTACTGATGCACAATTGAGAGCATCCTGTCGGGCTGTATCACCGCCTGGTACGGCAACTGCACCGCCCACAACCACAGGGCTCTCCAGAGGGTGGTGCGGTCTGCCGAACGCATTACCGGGGGCAAACTACCTGCCCTCCAAGACACATACAGTGAGGGAAAAAAGTATTTGATCCCCTGCTGATTTTGTATGTTTGCCCACTGACAAAAAAATGATCAGTCTATAATTTTAATGGTAGGTTTATTTGAACAGTGAGAGACAGATTAACAACAAAAAAATCCAGAAAAACGCATGTCAAAATTGTTATAAATTGATTTGCATTTTTATGAGGGAAATAAGTATTTGACCCCTATGCAAAACATGACTTAGTACTTGCTGGCAAAACCCTTGTTGGCAATCACAGAGGTCAGACGTTTCTTGTAGTTGGCCACCAGGTTTGCACACATCTCAGGAGGGATTTTGTTCCACTCCTCTTTGCAGATCTTCTCCAAATCATTAAGGTTTAGAGGCTGACATTTGGCAACTCGAACCTTCAGCTCCCTCCACAGATTTTCTATGGGATTAAGGTCTGGAGACTGGCTAGGCCACTCCAGGACCTTAATGTGCTTCTTCTTGAGCCACTCCTTTGTTGCCTTGGCCGTGTGTTTTGGGTCATTTTCAATGCCCTGGCTGAGGGAAGGAGGTTCTCACCCAAGATTTGACGGTACATGACCCCGTCCATCGTCCCTTAGATGCGGTGAAGTTGTCCTGTTCCCTTAGCAGAAATACACCCCCAAAGCATAATGTTTCCACCTCCATGTTTGACGGTGGGGATGGTGTTCTTGGGGTCATAGGCAGCATTCCTCCTCCTCCAAACACGGCGAGTTGAGTTGATGCCAAAGAGCTCGATTTTGGTCTCATCTGACCACAACACTTTCACCCAGTTCTCCTCTGAATCATTCAGATGTTCATTGGCAAACTTCCGACGGCCCTGTATATGTGCTTTCTTGAGCAGTGGGACCTTGTGGGCGCTGCAGGATTTCAGTCCTTCACGGCGTAGTGTGTTACCAATTGTTTTCTTGGTGACTATGGTCCCAGCTGCCTTGAGATCATTGACAAGATTCTTCCGTGTAGTTCTGGGCTGATTCCTCACCGTTCTCATGATCATTGCAACTCCACGAGGTGAGATCTTGCATGGAGCCCCAGGCCGAGGGAGATTGACAGTTATTTTGTGTTTCTTCCATTTGCGAATAATCGCACCAACTGTTGTCACCTTCTCACCAAGCTGCTTGGCGATGGTCTTGTAGCCCATTCCAAGCCTTGTGTAGGTCTACAATCTTGTCCCTGACATCCTTGGAGAGCTCTTTGGTCTTGGCCATGGTGGAGAGTTTGGAATCTGATTGATTGATTGCTTCTGTGGACAGGTGTCTTTTATACAGGTAACAAGCTGAGATTAGGAGCACTCCCTTTAAGAGTGTGCTCCTAATCTCAGCTCATTACCTGTATAAAAGACACCTGGGAGCCAGAAATCTTTCCGATTGAGAGGGGGACAAATACTTATTTCCCTCATTAAAATGCAAATCATTTTATAACATTTTTTACATGCGTTTTTCTGGATTTTTTTGTTGTTATTCTGTCTCTCACTGTTAAAAAAAACCTACCATTAAAATTATAGACTGATCATGTCTTTGTCAGTGGGCAAACTTACAAAATCAGCAGGGGATCAAATACTTTTTTCCCTCACTGTACAACACCCGATGTCACAGGAAGGCCAAAAGGATCATCAAGGACATCAACCACCCGGCTATCATACAGAAGGCAAGGTCAGTACAGGTGCATCAAAGCTGGGACCGAGAGAATGAAAAACAACTTCTTTCTCAAAGCCACCAGACTGTTAAATAGCCATCACTAGCACATTAGAGGCTGCTGCTGCCCATTGAAATCACTGGCCACTTTAAGAAATGGAACACTAGTCACTTTATTAATGTTTACATATCTTGCACTACTCATCTCATATGTATATACTGCATTCTATTCTATAATATTCTACTGTATCTTAGTCTATGCCACTCTGTCATTGCTTGTCCATATATGTATATATTCTTAAATCCCATTCCTTACTAGTTTTGTGTGTATTGGGTATATGTTGTGAAATTGTTAGATATTACTGCACTGTCGGAGCTAGAAGCACAAGCATTTTGCTACACCCGCTATAACATCTGCTAAACACGTGTATGTGACAAATAACATATGATTTGATTTGATTTGACTAATCTAGGTAATGATCAGTTGATTCATTGAATCAGGTGCTGAACTGCATCAAAAGCCTGCCCACCCTGCAACTCTCCAGCACTATGGGTGGTTACATTATATTAGGGAAACAGGTATGAGGTGTAGGTGTTAGGGGTGACACAGTAGGGATATGGAAGTGTTAAAGGGCCAGGGGCATGGCAGTAATAGGTACAGTAGGTGCTACAGTGGATAGAGGGACAATGTGACCTTCCCTTTAAGATAAGCTGTGAGTGAGTCAAGTAAGGAAACAACACACGTAAACATATAGTAAGAATCCCTGCTAACACTCTTTGCTAAATACAGTATAAACTATACCAGTATATTGACTAACTCTGACAAAGCAGAAGCTATACATATGTGTTCGTTATGTCAAGCTTTAGCAATCTAATCAAATCAGGATTTAAGACAACATACACATTCCATAAACGTAATGATGTTTTCAATAGGAACACTTATTCAAGTATGAAAGCATTCCACAGTTTTTTCCCCTTCATATTCAAATATTTTAGCACTGTAAATTTATTATTTCTCCTTATGACAAATAGAATTTTCCATAAAGGAAATTCTGCAACGTTAAAGTGTTTGCTACTTCTTCAACAACTATAGCAGAAAATCTATCCAGGGTCAAACAGTCTGTGATTATTAAACTAGTAAGACAACCTGATGCGGTGTGTATTAAGATGGCCCATGCGGTCAGGCCCAGGTTATAGTAGTGTTCAAGGTGAAAGGAACTGTCATTGATGAAGCCTCTGGTGACAGCTGCTCACACAGTGAGTGTGTAATACATTAACTCCTAACACCATCTGCTGTGTTCACTCTAAGTCCAGACTATCGAGAGAGGGAAGTGGGGCTTTTTACTCTTCATTAAGAAAGTGCTCTTTGAGTGCCTCAAAAGCAGAGACAAAGGGAGAGGTCAAAGGTAGCTGGTGTATTAGCCTACTAATGAGCTAGTTGGAAATACTTGGTAATCTCACTGGTAATACTTCACCAGTATAATGGACTGGTAATACATTACCAGTGATTATCTCACCACAGTTTCATGAAGTCAAAGTTTGGAGATTGCTTACTTATTTTGAGCATTCTCATTCATGATAAATACTGAGTGTATTTTATTTATTGCCTACAGGTATACTGTGCACATCAGCAGCAGACAAGTGTCTGTCATCCCCATGTCAGAATGGAGGTACGTGTCTCGACCAAATGGGAAACTACACGTGTCTCTGCCCCAGATGGCCAGTCCACTATATGGGCAAGGACTGTAGGGAGCTGTACGACCCCTGTGTCCACGATGCCCTGTGCGCCAACTGTACCAGCAAACTGGGCACAGGAGTTTACACCTGCCACTGCCCTGACGGCTTCGCCGGGACCAACTGCACACTCAACATCAACGAGTGTGAGAGCAACCCATGTAAGGGGGGTGTCAGGTCCCATTGTGTGGACAGGGTGGACGGCTACACCTGCCACTGTCCCCCTGGCTATGGAGGAGATCACTGCCAGGCGAGGGACTGCTCTGAGGAGCCTTGCCACAACGATGCTACCTGTGTTGGCACACCGGATGGTTATGAGTGCCAGTGCGTCCCGGGCTTCCATGGGAGGGACTGTGAGGAGAACATGGATGACTGTAAGTCACTCCCCTGTCAGAACGGAGCCATCTGTAAAGACGGCGTCAATGGATACCAGTGCTTTTGTGTGCCTGGTTTCCAAGGCTACCACTGTGACCTGGACATTAACGAGTGTGTGTCGCGGCCGTGTGAGAACAATGGGACCTGTGTCAATAAGGTGGACCGCTATGAGTGCCACTGTCTGCTAGGGTTCAAAGGTGAGACAGTCTCTCTGTTTGGCTCAGTGCAATGTATCCTGCTGTCTTTAGAGTGTGATGGAATGACCTTTTATCTTTAACTCAGTGTCTTTAGTTCAGAGTTCACTACTAAACCAACCTCATATAGAAACTACAAACTTTCAGTGGCGATTTTAGCATGTAAATCTTGGTGGGGCAAAATAATAATAATAATTGGGATGCATGCCAGCAAAGCCACTACACAACTCAACACAACACAACACTAAACAATACATTAATTGCACTATAACGGTGACAAACGGTGCCCACAAACTGTTAGGGCCTACATAAAGCTGTCCCAACAGCAGAGTCCCAACAGCAGTCCCAAAACCTTACCACTGCTACACCTGGCTATCAACTGAGCCTTGTCTGGCAGCGAAACAGTTCATTTAGCCTCATTTACATTTACTGGCTTTAAAAAAACATCGCTGATATGGCTGACTTGCTTAAACAAATGTGGCTTCTAATGACAATTGAGATGTATAAACTATGGCATAAGGGGACGACAAGCGGATAAGAGGCAATTTCGATTAAGACATTAATGAGCGAGCTAGGATGGACGTAGTCAATATAACTATTTGTTCAGCACTTTTGAAATGTACAGCGACATAATTCAGAACATGGGCCATTCTTAGTGTTCTCCCTGTACACCAAGTCAGAACCATAGGATAAATAAAGTGGGCATATAAGCAGACAATGAAAGCTCTTACAATATTCGATGATTACATTTCTCTAAAACAGGTTATAGGCTACATGTGCACCACCAAGTCAGAACAGTAGGCAAAATTAAGAGGGGAAAATAGACCAAATTATTAGGGTGAGGCACATGGGCTATTAACAGCTTACTACACAACATATACTTAGTATTACTTTCTTAGCTACAGTATACATATCTCCCTGGCATATTACATCATTTATGCAGCAGAATACAATACATTTTTGGACTCACCTTGTTATGCTGTGCACACTTGAACAGGAACTTTGTCATCAAAGTCTGGGATTCTCTGGATTTATGGTACTTTCATTATTATTCATTATTTCTCTTCACATGACAAGGATTAAAAAGGATTTGCCAGTAGATTGTCGATTTGATTCATGATGATGACTGCTAGCTAAGATTTTGAAAGTATGATGTTGACATGATCAGTCCAATCAAAGCTACTGTAGATATAACGTGATTTGACATCATTTTATCTGTGGCCAATGACCTTGAGCCTTCTTGGATGGGCACTTCTAATGTAACTCTAATGTAACCCCACCCCAAAAAAAGAATTGCTCTGCCCCACCTGCCCTGAATGACGGGTCGCCACTGCAAACCTTTAATACACTGTGTACAGTGTTGCTCTCTAAGACATCAAAGCTCTGTCATTTTTCTCATGGTGAAACCCATCATATAAAGCTGTGTCTGTGTTGTGTGGCAGGTGTGAACTGTGAAGTGGAGATCAATGAGTGTGAGGAGCAGCCCTGCCAGAATGGAGCCACTTGCCACGACCATGTGGGCCTGTACACCTGTGAGTGTGTGTCCGGGTACGAGGGACATGGCTGTGAGCTGGACATTGATGAGTGTGCCAGCGGGCCCTGTCTCAACGACGGCAACTGTACAGACCTGGTGAACAGGTAAGGCGTCTACAACTCTCTCTCCTCTCATAGGCTGAATCAGCTGCTTAACCCCAATGTGTCGGTGAGCAGTATGTCAACTGAGGGATTCCTTCCCGACAGTAAAGTTTAATAGGGCAAGGATAAAGATTAACCGCTTATTCGGATGGTAATTAATCATGAGGTTGGGAAGTGGGGAAAACCTGATAGAGAGCTTCATCAGACCTGGGTGGTGTATCTTGTTAATACAGAGATCAGTTAGATGAACCAATTACATTTGTTAATCAAAAAATGCCATATAGGTGGCCTAAAGGGGTCTAGTGGTCTAAGCTTATTCGAAATTGGCCAACTGCTATTTCACCACCCTCTCTCCTCTATCTTTACTCTCTATCTCTGTCCTATCCAATAAAACAAAAAACGTGAAAAGTGGGACAGCCCCACACACAAAAAAAACTAAAAAGATTAGGGCAGGTGGAATTCCACTTTCCTTCCAAAAAAAAAAGCCTGTTGATCAGAAATTATACTAGATTAGAAACTTCACAGCTAAGGCTGTTTAACATTTCTACTGGCTGCGCTGAGGTCCCACTGCATTTTCATGCTTCAAAGATGTCCCAGTTTCACTGAAATAAGCACGATCTAAGTTGCCTCTCTATGTCTCCTCCTCCTCACTCAGCTATGAGTGTGACTGCAACGGGACAGGCTTCACAGGAGAGCAATGTGAAGTGGACATCCCCGAGTGTGCTTCGGACCCCTGCCAGAATGGAGCCACCTGCTTAGAGGGGGTCAACCAATTCGACTGTGTCTGCTGGACAGGTACACACACACACACACACACACACACACACACACACACACACACACACACACACACTTCTCACCAAATAAGGGAGCAACAGTCAGCTGTCTGTCATATCTGCCAAGCTTTCTCTGCACTACAGGAAGTATTACACATGCAGCAGAGGAGGCTGGTGGGAGGAGCTATAGTAGGACGGGTTTACAGTAAAGACTGGAATGGAATAAATGAAATGGTGTCAAACACATCAAACATATAGAAACCACATGTTTGACCCTGTTCCATTAATTCAATTTCAGCCATTACAATGAGCCCGTCCTCCTATAGCTCCTCCTACCAGCCTCCTCTGACACACAGTCATTATTGCACAATAATATTTGATCTGCTATCTGACATAAAAACAGAGAACATCGTAAGTGTCAGGAGTATGTTGAAATGAAAAGCTGCAGGCGCCTCCAGATAGCCTTTTACAGGCATGCAAAACCCTTTTCTTGGTAAAATTAGGTTCTTGGAGTTTCCCAGATGTATATCACAGAGATAAAGGGTAAAAGGTATGATACAAGCCTGTAGTTTAGAGGCCAAGAAGGGGGAGTGGTATGAGACATGGCGAGAGACCTACTGAGAGACCTGTATAGCGTAGCACTAACTGTGGTGTTACACCACACTGTCATCTAGTGTAGGACTGGTGCAGCTGCAGGGCCATGAGCACTAGGAAAACAAAGATGATCCTCAATCCAGCAGAGGGAGAGCACATTCTATAGTTATGTTTTGATTTATGTAAATGTGTGTATAAAGACATTATGATAGATATGTATGTATGAAACAAGGCGGTACTGTGTGGTCCTGTTATAATAATGGTGTGTGTGTTGCAGGTTATGAAGGGAAGAACTGCCAGGTGGATATTGATGAGTGTGAGCTGGAGCCCTGTGAGAATGGAGGAGAGTGTTTCCAGCGCTCAGAGCTGCTGCACTACAGGGTGCTGTCTGGACTGGAGGACAGGGAGTTCAACTATGAGAAAGCAGCTGGGTTCCTCTGCCGCTGCCAGCCTGGGTTTGCTGGTAAGGCAAAACACTCATATTCATACTTGGTGACCTCATGAAAATTGAATAGGAATAGGACCCTTTAAGAATGGGATCTGATTGAATAGGAATCCTCTGATATTGGAGTCAATGTTAATTTGACTTGAGGGTAAGTTGTTGAGTAAGTAAGTAATATGTCCTGTCTCCTGCAGGTGAGAGCTGTGAAGTCAACATGAACGAGTGTGAGTCTGTTCCGTGTCAGAATGGAGGGAGCTGTGAGGACCTGGTCAACTCATACCAGTGTGACTGTCCACCTGGGTTCACAGGGAAGACTGTCTCTCTATTTCACTGTGTAATATAATACAGCTCTTTATGTGCAAAGAACCCTGACCTGCTCTTAATATACACTACCAGTAAAAGGTTTGGACACACCTACTCATTCAAGGGTTTTTCTTAATTTTTTACTATTTTCTACATTGTAGAATAATAGTGAAGACATCAAAACTATGAAATAACACACATGGAATCATGTAGTAACCATAAAAGTGTTAAACAAATCAAAATATATTTTATATTTGAGATTCTACAAATAGCCACCCTTTTCCTTGATGACAGCTTTGCACACTCTCTCAACCAGCTTCATGAGGTTGTCACCTGGAATGCATTTCAATCAACAGGTGTGCCTTCTTAAAAGTTTCCTTCTTATTGCATTTGAGCCAATCAGTTGTGTTGTGACATGGTGTGTGTGTGTGTGGGGGGGGGGGGGGGGGGGGGTATACAGAAGATAGCCCTATTTGGGTAAAAGACCAAGTCCATATTATGGCAAGAACAGCTCAAATAAGCAAAGAGAAACGACAGTCCATCATTACTTTAAGACATGAAGGTCAGTCAATACGGAACATTTCAAGAACTTTTAAAGTCTATTGAAGTGCAGTCGCAAAAACCATCAAGCGCTATGATGAAACTGGCTCTCATGAGGACCGCCACAGGAAAGGAAGACCCAGAGTTACCTCTGCTGCAGAGGATAAGTTCATTAGAGTTACCAGCCTCAGAAATTGCAGCCCAAATAAATGTTAAAGACACATCTCAACATCAACTGTTCAGAGGGGACTGTGTGAATCAGGCCTTCATGGTCGAATTGCTGCAAAGAAACCACTACTAAAGGACACCAATAAGAAGAAGAGACCTGCTTGGGCCAAGAAACACGAGCAATGGACATTAGACCGTGGAAATGTGTCTTTTGGTCTGGAGTCCAAATTGGAGAATTTTGGTTCCAATCGTCATGTCTTTGTGAGACACGGTGTGGGTGAACGGATGATCTCCGTATGCGTAGTTCCCACCGTAAAGCATGGAGGAGGAGGTGTTATGGTGTGGGGGTGCTTTGCTGGTGACACTGCCTGTGATTTATTTAGAATTCAAGGCACACTTAACCAGCATGGCTACCATAGCATTATTCAGCGATACGCCATCCCATCTAGTTTGGGCTTAGTGGGACTATCATTTGTTTTTCAACAGGACAATGACCCAACACACCTCCAGGCTGTGTAAGTGCTATTTTACCAAGAAGGATAGTGATGGAGTGCTGCATCAGATGACCTGGCCTCCACAATCCCCTGACCTCAACCCAATTGAGATGGTTTGGGATGAGTCGGATGGCAGAGTGAAGGAAAAGCAGCCAACAAGTGCTCAGCATATGTGGGAACTCCTTCAAGACTGTTGGAAAAGCATTCCAGGTGAAGCTGGTTGAGAGAATGCCAAGAGTGTGCAAAGCTGTCATCAAGGCAAAGGGTGGCTATTTGAAGAATCTCAAATATAACATATATTTAGATTTGTTTAACACTTTCTTGGTTATTACATGATTCCATAGGTGTTATTTCATAGTTTTGAAGTCTTCACTATTATTCTACAATGTAGAAAATAGTAAAAATTAAGTAAAACCCTTGAATGAGTAGGTGTGTCCAAACCTTTGACTGGTACTGTATATCAGAAAATACAATAGAAAGGAGAAATAAATCCCATGCAGTGATATACAGTATATCTCTTTGGATTCACTTGCCTAGCAGTGAGCAAAACAATAATTGGTTAATCCTGCCCCTGCTGATCATTCCTGCTGGTACTGGTCTACTTGGGCATTAGATAGCTTAAATACCAACATCAGTCAAAACAGAGATAAAACCATGTTGAAAGTTTGACCTTGAGCAAAGGAAAAGTAAAGGTGGGCTGGAAAACCACCCATGAACAACTCTGAATAACAGAGTTATTAACTCTGAATAACAGAGTTATTAACTATGAATAACAACTGAACATGAAACAGAGTATATCTCAAATTGTTTGGGTTACCTGGCATGTACAGGAGCTTTGACAGAGAGGGTAGGTGTCCATACAGAGGGGCATGGCAGTAGAATAACAACAAAGACCATAAAACCTGCTGCCATATGTCACTAGTCCTGGCTGGGTATTAAACAGGGGTCTTTCCTCAAGTTTACCAAGGAGGAGAGAGATTACCACAAAGCTGCTTAAGCTCTATGAACCGCTAATTAATAAAAGCAGGCTTGAAAGACCCTCTCATCACAAAAACAAAACCTGTTACCAATTAAAACATAATGTATTTTGATACTCCTAGTCCTAGGTTATTTGCACAGTAAGCATACTTCCATATACTGTAACCAGGCACCGTCAACATAGAGGGGAATAACACATATGTGCACAACAAGATAATATGACTACAGATAGAGTACTCAGAAACTGGTTAAGCGAATTAAATTCAGCCCCCCTCATCCCAGCCACCTTTGACCCCCCATTTCAACCTGCCATACTGAGGTTAGTCCAGTATAGTCCAGCTCAGTTCAGCCCCTCTACTCAGCAGCCTGTCTCCTGTGATTAGAATGCCGTCTGCCACTAGCCGGCATCCATAACATCGATCAGGAGTGACTGCAGCCCAACATTCCTGTTGTCAGCAGTGACAGGAGCCAGCTGGGTGGGAGGCTTAGAGCCCTGGCTGGGCTGGGCTGCTGAGGGGAGGCTGTATGCAGGCATGCGGGAGGGACGGAGGGAGGGAGAGAAGTAGGGTGGGCTGGGCTCCAGTAAACGCTTCTGCCTGCCTGGTACAGAGGGGAGTGTACAAGTGTACGGACTGTGTGTACGTGTGTGAGCGTGTATGAGAGAGAGGGGGCACGAGTTCGATCTCATCTGTGGGACCCGTTTGGCTATGTGTGTGTTTACGGCTCTGGGAGAATGAGGGGGCTACTGCTACTATTGTTGCTAGCTGTATGGTGTGGGCAATTGGGACTGACAGGTAACACTTTAAACTTACAGTGGACAGAAGGGCTGCTAGGACAGGCTGTGTGTTTATGTGGGGGAGGAAGAGTGAAGGAGGAGGGTTCAAGGAGATGTTCTTGTTTTAACTTGTGGGGAGAGGCGTTTTAGAGGATTTTGCTGATGTGTAAACTTTCTGGGCTCATTGCTTACTAAGCATATTGTAGGCCCATTGATTTACTATATACCTTTAATAATCTAGCAATATTCTTCAAAGCATTTGGTTTTTTAATGCAATTTGACTGTGACGCAGAGAGAAATACTAACTGGGCTCACATCCGTACCGATATTTCAACTTTCAGAACAATTCAATTAATGTCACAGTCATTACTTTAATTGTGTAAAGAAAAATGTAGAATCTAATTGACTGCGGGCCAATTGCATCAGTAATTTCCTCATTAGTAAAAGGCATAGTCTAATCAATTGCTTCCTGGAGAGCCGCATGCTTGCCAGTGTACTTCCATATCTGATTAACTCATTTGGTTTGGTTAGAGAGACTGATTAACTTATTGGTTTTGCACGGGAGACCCTTAGGTTCCTGTTGAATCTCACTGTGTGGCTGGGAGACAGTTCTGTGTGGCAGAGAAAGACATAACCAAACCCGTAAGCAAGATACATGTCTAACATGAAAAACTAATGGTGTGTTATGTTGTCGTTACAGGTGTGCACTGTGAGGTAGACATTGACGAGTGTGAGAGCGAGCCCTGTCAGAACGGCGGATCCTGCAAGGACGGCGCCAACGCCTACACCTGCCACTGTGTGAAGGCGGGTCCAGGGGAGGAGCCATGGGGCGACCATAACTGTGACGTCCGTCTGATTGGCTGCAGAGAACACCTGTGTGAGAACGGAGCCACGTGTGTGCCTATCCTAAGCCAACAAGAGCATGGTGGGGAGGATGGGGATGAACAAGAGCATGGCCACACCTGCCTCTGTCCCCCGGGCTTCACTGGGAAGCACTGCAGCATCCCCACCACCTTCTCCTTCAACACAGAGAGCTATGTCCTCATCCAGCTCCCTCCTACAGCTAACAGGACCAGGAGAGAGATAGAACCCCACCACCACCACCACCACCATGGGATCCACGTCCAGCTGTGCTTCAGGACCACCCTGCCTGACATGCTGCTGTTCTACAGAGGGGCTGAACACTACTTTGTGTCCCTGGAGATTGTGGGGGGTCACATCCATGCTAGAGCTGGATCAGGGAAGAAGCTACAGGCTACCTACCATCTCCCTGTCAATGACGGAGACTGGCATGAGGCCAAAGTGACCATGGATGAGAAGCTGGTGCTGATGGTGAAAGGACCAGGCTGTGACAATGACGGGGGATGCATGGTGGAGGATGAAGGACACAACCAACTGATCTTCTTCCAACCTGGATCATTCCCCCAGGTCTATGTGGGGGGAGCCCCCCAGAAGTATCTGAACAACACAGTGAGCAGGAAGGGTTTCATTGGCTGCATGGAGGATCTACAGGTTGACCACCAGCTGCTACTGCCCCAGGATATCTCTCCAGAGCACGTCCAAGACATGGAGCTAGGCTGCAACAAGACTGACTGGTGTCATCCTGACCCCTGCCATCATCGTGGGAAGTGTATTGACCTGTGGACTAGCTTCAACTGTGAGTGTGATCGACCCTATCATGGCTCCCTGTGTAAAGAAGGTAAGAACTGTTACACCTTTTAAAACATTACTTACTTTACATTTTCAAATATTGCTTTTCAAATAATGTCAACTGTAAACACCAGGCACTGACAATGTGCTGTCATTTAAAGGGGGTTACATGTGTCTCCTCAACTTACAGCCAGTTCCCTTCAACTACACTGTTTTGAAAGTATTTGTTGTTTCCCTCAGAATACCCCTCATGGACATTCAGTAATGAAGACACTGTGAGCTATGCTGCCTTTAACATCAGCCAAACGGATGGGGAGAACTTCAACATCTCCTTTTTCCTGCGCTCTCTGAAGCCTAGCGGCCTGCTTCTCCAGCTGAGGAGAGGGAGGAGGGCCTACCTCACCCTGTACCTGCGGGAGGGAACCCTGGTCTTCAACAGCCCCCTCACCACCCTGTTCTCTAACGGTACCTACATCACCAGAGGACAGAGGGAGCTGGTCACTGTGGTGGTACGCCAGGGTCATGTAGGGTTCAGTCAGGGTGGTACACAGCTCTCCCTGGGGAGGGTGAGGATGGAGCGGGGAGACGTGGTGTACATGGGGGGTCTGCCATCGGGGGAGTCCACTGCCCCCTGGGGAGGTCACTTCAAAGGTTGCCTGCAGGACATCATTCTGGACCACATGCACCTGTACCCTAACCTCCCAGAGGAGGAGTGCCACACCCACAAAGCGTTCCAGTGCTACTTCCCAAACAAAGCTGAGAATGTGTTGGATGGCTGTGTCAGTGATGAGGCATGCAAGGTAACATCAATAACAACTTTAAGCTTTAGAGATATAATAATGTAACTGTAGACCTATGAACTGTTTAAGGAAACTGGTACAAGAGCTGTCTAGATTTGTCAGGTTAGGGTCCTGACAAAGACTTTTCAGTTCCCTCTTTGTAACAGACACTAATATCTATGTTCTCCTCAGGCTGGTCCCTGTCAGAATGGAGGAACGTGCACAGTCACCTGGAATGATTTTGAGTGCACCTGTCCCATGAACTTCTCTGACAGGCGATGTGATTCACGCGTGTGGTGTATCAGCGACCCCTGTGTCATGGGCAGCCAGTGTGTGGATCTAGTTGACGGTTACGAGTGTGAGTGGACTTTTTGGATTGTATACATTATCTCTCTCCATTTATCTCTACTACAGTATCTTTCTCTCACAGACACATGCACAAACAAAATAACAAACACCTTATCAAAAGGTGTGTCACTGTATTCAACATTGAGTTGCCTTATCAATATACTGCTGTTCCCCCAGGCCTCACTAACGCCACTTTTGAGAGCAACACTCTGCAGTTCACTGCTAATGGCTCGCTTGTTGCCACGGTGACCAGTGTCTCTGTGGACATACGTACTCGGGAGGAGAACGGCGTGCTGCTGCGGGCCACTAACGGAGCAGAGGTCTTCTGTCTGGGTTTGCTCAACTCCTCCCTCCTGGTTAAACTACTGAGTGGCAACAGCCTGGAGCTACAGGCCTTCACCAGCGACCTGCCCATCTCAGATGGGGCCTGGCACCACCTCCACTTGGCCATGACAGACCCCCTGCAGCCTGTGTCCCGCTGGCGCCTCACCGTGGACGGGCGCAGGGCTGGCAGCACCATGGGCACAGCCGGGCACCTCAACTTCCTCAACGACACCACCGTGTGGCTGGCAGAGAACTACACTGGCTGTCTGGGGGAGGTGAGGGTGGGAGGAGTCTACCTACCTCTGGTGGATGACCAAGATGCCCCCCAGGCAGCCCGGTTTATCAGACTGGGGGGGCAGGAGCACAAGATGGGGTGTGTTGGTGCCGATGTGTGCCAGTCCCAGCCCTGCCTCAACCAGGGCACCTGCCAGGACCTCTGGAACCTGTTCAACTGCAGCTGTGCCCCGGGCTGGGAGGGAGAGTTCTGCCAGAGGGACACAGACGAGTGTGCCTCAGGCCCCTGTGCCCACGGCACATGCACAGACCTGCTGGCAAACTACCAGTGTGAGTGCCACAAAGGATGGGGGGGCAGGGACTGTGAGGAGGGGGTGGATGACTGCCTGGAGCACAGCTGTTTGAATGGGGGCTCCTGCCTGGACGGGACGGGTACCTACCGCTGTGTCTGCCCCCCTGGATACACCGGCCGCCGCTGCCAGTCAGTACCACAAACTATAACCAGGGCATGTTCCTGATCAAAAAACATTGTGTCTGTGTCTGTGTGTTCAGTATGTATAGATGTTGTAATGACTGTATTATGTGTGTCCTACAGATGGAGATTCCCTCCACACCAATGTGATGAAGAGACACAGTGTGACAACGGTGGGGTCTGCATGGAAGGGATCTGGGGAGCCAACTGCACCTGCAAACCTGGCTACACTGGGGACTGGTGAGATCACTAACCCACCAAATTTTCCATAGAACATACATGGGCCGTATTCCCGGACACTAACGTTTTACTGGACTAAGAAGGACTAAAAAACATGCTAAATGGACTAGGCTTAACCTGTGTCCGGTAGCCCGACCCTATATGTCTACAGTTTAAAAGCTGTGTATGTCAGTGGGACAGTATAAGGTTCCTATTGTATGTACAGAGAGCTGTGGTCCTGCTGGAGTGTCAGTGTTGTGTTTACCCCCCTGATGTCTCATAGGTGTGAGGCAGAGATAGATGAGTGTGTGTCCCGACCCTGTCTCAACGGTGGTACCTGCCTGAACCGACTCAATGTCTTCCAGTGTGTGTGTGTGCCGGGCTTCAGCGGCACACAGTGTGAAAGCAATGTAAGTGACCCTATATCTCCACTGATCACACTCAGTAACTGACAGTCTGCATGTAACTACATAATGTAAGTACATTTGTTACGGTAGACTATGTAGTGGTAATGTAAGTTGAGTATCAAAAGCTTATACACAGACCAGATTGGATCAAAGAAGCTGATGTATTAAAACAATTTAAGCTGTAGTTCGTCTAATCTCAGTTTGAGTGAGTAATAAGGTAATAATAAGTAATAATGATGTCATGATAAATAATAAGTCAATGTCCTGCTCTCTCCCCTCTGTAGAGACAGGAGCAGAAGGAACGTGTGCCCTGGCTAGTGGTGGCCATCCCTCTGGCCAGCCTGTGTGTGCTGCTGGCCGTGCTGGCCCTGGTCTTCATGGTGTTGACCGCCCGCAAGAAGCGCCAGTCAGAGGGCACCTACAGCCCCAGCGCCCAAGAGGTGGCAGGGGCACGGCTGGAGATGGGCAGCGTACTCAAAGTGCCCCCCGAGGAGAGGCTCATATGAGCCCCGCACACAACAGAAACACACACTACCTTCGCTTGGCTACAGACGGACACCGAGCCTCCCTGGCTCAGACACACACCAGACACAGGCAAGGACTGGTCAGACTCACTAAGAGGTGTCCAGAGGGTGAAAGGTCACCAGTGGTGTGGACATCATGCCGTCAGAGTGGTGCCACTGCCACACTGCTGCTGCTAGGTCATGGGGGTGGGGGTGATTAAACTCGGAGCTAATCCCTTTATGGAAATAGGTGACGTGGTCTGTCTGAGCTGCAGAGAGAGGCAGGATCGAGGCTGAAAGAGCTGTCTTCTCCCCAAGACTTGAGCACTGCTGTCAGGTTGAGTCTAATCAGCTAGTCCCCTCCCTGGAGCGATGAACCATACTGGATTCCAGTGTCTTTCTATACAATAGCTACCAGTGAACATTCTGTACCCCACATTGATTATGTGTGAGTTCACTCTAATGACCACTTTGGTATTGTATTTTTCTCTGGATGTGCACTATGTAAGTTAACAGGCAACCCACTATACCAATAATGTTCTTTCCAACTCTGTGTAAATACTGTAATTGTCTTATTTCTAAATCTATGATATGTGTTTTTTGTTCATGTCATTGTTTTGTGCAAATGTATGAGGCGCTCCTAAAACTCAAACTCATAGAAAGTGGATTGAGACCCCTTTAATGCTATCAGCCATCTTAAACTCTGATGCCACAGCATTCAGACAGGCTACATTTACCCAAACCTACACTCCTGTCTGTCTCTTACTCTATGCTCACCAGTGCCACTACTTAACCAGCCAAGTGATCAATGGACGTTTTCACTGTCCACCAAAGGTGCTGAAGCTAGATATTGTGCTGTAGTTATTTTCTGTAACTATGGATGTTGTACCACATTTATATACTGTAACTAAGCTGAATATGAAGTTTATGCAAGACCATACTAAAGTCAAGTTATTGAAAGATAATGATTTATTATGAACTGACTTCCACATTACTTTACAAATGAGTTTGCATGTGCCTTCCTTACAGAATGGATGGAATGCTGACAAACCCAACATTTGACTCTTGTACATTGTACATTGGATATGGTATCTATCTATATGTTGTTGTTTTTTATGGCCCTATCTACAATATGGTAGACTGGATTTAGCAATGTATTGTCTCAAAGGAAAACTCACTGTGATTATTGTATTGATGTCTGTGTGTAATGCTGTAGAGCAGTACGATAGACAGACAGATAGACAGAGCATGTTTTCTGTTCCATGTCTGTTGGGCCTCCCCCTCCCATTCCTGCAGGGCTTGATGATACAGTACGATACAGGGAGACATGTACTGAGTATACATTGACATTAGCTCTGCTCCAGTGCTGGATTATACAGACTACATTCCAGGGTTGGGATCAATTCCGTTTTCATTACAGTCAATTGAAAACTGAATTGACCCCAACCCTGGTACACTCTGGAACAGCGGATAGACTGGACTGATCTGTATTTTAGTTCTGAATAGTATGGTAGGCACTTACACTGGACGTATCTCTACTCAAGCTCTACCAACTACAGTGTTTGCAACAGTAAGGGATGTTGGGTAGGCTACACTGGTATGTATAGGGAGTATTCTGTGATTATTCTGGAAAATGTTATTGGATAGCAACACTGTAACATGACGCAATTGTAAATAATGTGATTCATTCAAAACTCAAAAGTTTCTATTGGATGTCAACAGTTAAACTGATGCAAAAGAGCTCATATAAAAGAAAGATAATTAAAACAACACCATGAAATGAATGGACTTACTGTGTATGGTTTTGTTTGTAACTAGATAAAATGCGGTAAGAATTGTATCTGACAAGTCAACACAGTTATCCTATTAGGGTTCAACTATCTGTTTGTTCAATAGAATTTGCAATTCAGTGTCCTTTACATTAATACAATGCTTCTGAAGGGATCACCTCCCACAGTGCTGTAGGAAGGTTCTGTCTGCGTATCACAGGGGAAGGAAGTGCTGTAGGAATGTTCTGTCTGCGTATCACCGGGGAAGGAAGTGCTGTAGGAAGGTTCTGTCTGCGTATCACAGGGGAAGGAAGTGCTGTAGGAACGTTCTGTCTGCGTATCACAGGGGAAGGAAGTGCTGTAGGAACGTTCTGTCTGCGTATCACAGGGGAAGGAAGTGCTGTAGTAACGTTCTGTCTGCGTATCACAGGGGAAGGAAGTGCTGTAGGAACGTTCTGTCTGCGTATCACAGGGGAAAGAAGTGCTGTAGGAACGATCTGTCTGCGTATCACAGGGGAAGGAAGTGCTGTAGGAACGTTCTGTCTGCGTATCACAGGGGAAGGAAGTGCTGTAGTAACGTTCTGTCTGCGTATCACAGGGGAAGGAAGTGCTGTAGGAACGTTCTGTCTGCGTATCACAGGGGAAGGAAGTGCTGTAGTAACGTTCTGTCTGCGTATCACAGGGGAAGGAAGTGCTGTAGGAACGTTCTGTCTGCGTATCGCAGGGGAAGGAAGTGCTGTAGGAACGTTCTGTCTGCGTATCGCAGGGGAAGGAAGTGCTGTAGGAACGTTCTGTGTGCGTATCACAGGGGAAGGAAGTGCTGTAGGAACGTTCTGTCTGCGTATCACAGGGGAAGGAAGTGCTGTAGGAACGATCTGTCTGCGTATCACAGGGGAAGGAAGTGCTGTAGGATCATTCTGTCTGCGTATCACAGGGGAAGGAAGTGCTGTAGTAACGTTCTGTCTGAGTATCACAGGGGAAGGAAGTGCTGTAGGAACGTTCTGTCTGCGTATCACAGGGGAAGGAAGTGCTGTAGCAACGTTCTGTCTGCGTATCACAGGGGAAGGAAGTGCTGTAGGAACGTTCTGTCTGCGTATCACAGGGGAAGGAAGGCGTGCATGTTTGCAACATCTGCATACCACTGAACAATAAATTGAACAGAAATACAGTATCTCACCAGCAGATTTCTGTTTCTTCTCATAACGTAACACACCTACGGGCTGGAAATTGGCCCCCTTATAATAGACATGAAAGAGAAATGTTCTCTCTCTCTCATCCTGTAAGAATACTGTATGATTCCAGTTGTTATTAGCTGACTGATCCAAGGGAATGTGAACTGGCCTGTGATATTGAAACAGAGGGACCCATCCGGTCCAAGATGACAATTCAAAATGAAATCTTCTCTGCTGAGATAATATGAGAACAACTGAGAGAAGTGCACTAGAATGATTTCACTCATCCTTCTGGAGTAGAAAAAGCCAAGGCTCTTACTGTCCCTCCCCAGGAGTGGGGCTGGCACAGAGGGACACAGCCAGGATAAGGGCCAGAGACAGAGAGGTGAAGCCTGAATAATACAAGCACTTCAACACCAAGAGAGAGAAACCCACAGGAGGGAGTTCTGAGCTAAGAAGAGATATTTGGGAAGAACTAGTTTGGCTGCATATATTGCACAGGAGGCTGCTGAGGGGAGGACGGCTCAAAATGATGGCTGGAACGGAAACCATGTGTTTGATGTATTGGATACCGTTCCACTCATTCCACTCCAGCCATTACCACCAGCCCGTCCTCCCTAATTACTGTGCCACCAACCTCCTGTGATATACAGTATTGATATATTCTATAAAAACAAATAAAGAGAGTCGCACACTGTATATACAAGCTCCCAGTAATTTATTGGGTAAACCACCAGCGTTTCGGCATCACTGTGCCACCCTGAAGAAGGCTCTGTGGCACCCTGAAGAAAACACAGTGATGCCGAAACGTTGGTGGTTTACCCAATACTGGGAGCTTGTATGTACAGTGTGCGACTCTCTTTATTTGTTTTTATAAAATACAGTTTACTCGCCGTTAGTCAGCACCTCTACCAAGTTTTTGGGGGTGTGCGCAAGCTCATGCTTTTTATTAGAATATATAGTATTGCTGACAATTGCTGACAAAGGTGCTTAGGTTACGATAACGTGATAAAGTGGGAATAATTATGGTGATATTCAGCCTTAATATCGTTCAATTCATAGATAATCCTTTAACTGCACAGTCTTTTCTCTCTTCCTCTTTCTCTCACTCTCTCGCTCTGCACCCCCATCCCTCCTTCCTCACTCCCTGGCCTCTTTGAAGATTAAATGGTGAATTCCTTTGTGTTTTTGTCAGACTCCCACCCTCAGAACAGTGCAGTGGTGGTCAGTGCTTCTCTCCCTAATGAACAGAATTAGAGAGGGATGGAACGCTGGCTGGCTTCCTCTCTGATCCACAGCGTGGGGGGCAGAAGAGGCCGGAATGCTGGAATCTACACACACACACACACGCACACATACACTCGTCAGGTCTAATTCCGTATACCCCTCCCAACAATAAAACAGGGTAGAAAATATGCCTTACCTAAATATGATGTGATCTACTGTACAATGTAAAACATATTTACTTTACTATAACTTTACTATCTTAACATAATCTCTTGTGGACAGACAACCTATGTAAACAAAATGGTACAGTAGATCTGTCATGATACAAAGGGATGTGTGAGATCAGCAACGTTAGTTTTGGTGCTTGGGTTTTTCGTCACTGGTTATTTGGACAAATCACGATTTTGCAGGTGTTAGCATCTTTCGAATTTCGGAAGGGGAGGGGACATTTGGCCCGTAGATTTGCCTGTAACTTGCAAAGAGAAAGGGTGGAGCTCTTTGTTCTGGTTCTGATCCTCGTTCTATCTCTTCTCTTACGTATGGACACAGAACTTAATCGAGCATCTGACCAATTACGCAAGACTTTAGTTCTGGGTTAACCGATATCATGTTAACACAACCTTTTACATATCTGATACCTTACAGTAGATTTTAGTTCTGGGTTAACCGATATTCATGTTACCATAACCTTTCACCTATCTGATACCGTACAGTAGATATACCTGGACATCTTTCACAGAATCCAAAACAATTTCTACACAATGTTTTTAGCTTAGCGAAGCCTGATGAAGACAATTTACAGTGAATGCTACACTATTTTTGTGAACATATATTATTTTTCCTGTCTAAAAACATGCATTTTCCTGAAGGGTACTCATACTACAGTAAGTATGGGGGAAGAGGGAGGAAGGGAGTGGTTGTGAAATAAAGATATACAGTAAATAGAAACTTGGACAAAAACACTCCAGCACCCAGATGAGCCCACTGTTCTCCCCTCCCCCTCTCCTCTCCCCCTGAGCCCTGAGAGATGGGTGCGTGGTGTGCAGGGATCCGCTCCCCCAGCGTTGGCGTGTGACAGCCCTGACAGACGAGGGCTGTTCCTGGGTAAGTATCATGTCAGAAGGAGGCGGCGCGCGGCGGGAAGCGCTCCACGCGGCGGTGTCAGCCATCATGGTGCCAGCTCTCGCTCTAATGAGGAAGACAGCCGACTCCTGCTCTTTCCCACGTGTCAGGAATCTCTGACAAATCAGCAGCGCATCACTCCGGCCACATATGATACGTTGACAAATGCAAATATTTCACTTTTAATTGACACTAAGAGATGGAGATGATACCGCTGCCAGGGCTTCTGAGGAGACAATGCAGTGGAACAAGCCGGAGGGAGGGAGAGAACTAGAGAGAGAAGAGGGGAAGAGTGTGATGGAGAAAAAAAGTGATATAGAGGGGGAAGCGGGGATGTAAAGAGCTATAGAGAAAATAAGATGTAGGAATAAGCTGGAAGGATTTTTTTTATATATTTGCACAGGATGTCATTCTCCCTGCATTATCCACACGTGGTTGACGATTGTGACAGCCTTGTGTGGGGAAACGCTGCTCTGCATTGATATAGCAGCAGGTTTACAGCTGATTGGCTGTATAGCAACTAAACCAAACCCTGCCAAACATTAGCAACACATTTTGCCAGGTGTGCCTCCCCTTCAGTACAAAAAGGTTTGTCTCTGCTCTGGCAGACACTGGGTGAATTATGGATCACTTGATATGGTACTTACTTCCTGTGTTTACACTCATAATGGGCCCAACATTTGAGCATTTTACTTTTCAGCAGGTAATAACAGGTGTACAATACTATGTGGTTTAGAAATCATGCATTTCCAGAATCATAGCATTATGATGTCTTTAATTGAGCAGTATAGCTGTCAATTCAGATCATTGTGCTCAATTACTCAATGAAATCCAATTTGTCTGTGTCCAAAAGACAGATTTTTCAACTCTTATCTATGGCACTGGCCTGCTGAGGCCGTTTATTCATGAGCAGAAATTCCCCTTTGTCACCACTAGAGAGCAAGAGCGAGCTGCAGCTCTGAACTGAGGAGGGGGACAGAAGGAGAGGAGAATACAGTAAGTATGGATCTGTTTATTCCACATTTTGGAGTTTGCTCATCAGATCAATTTAAATGGATAAACCTCACATCCTCCTCAGCTCTCATGAATAAAGCTGTGGCCCAGAGCGCAGCTCACCCTGTCTCTGGAACCATGCAAACTGCCTGCATCTCTGAAGCTCCACACACACGCACACAGACACCACACCACACACACACACACACACACGCACACACAGACACACACAAACGACACAGTAGTCTCTCCTCCAAGGATAATAGCTACAGGTCACTATGGAACATAATTAGATATCTAGCTGTCAGGCAGACTCTTGGATACTAAATTGGACGACTGGGTATGAATGATACAGCCGAATAATGACTCAATTGCATACTGTCTGATCTGTGAAAAACCCTGTCCCCTTCTCACCTTAAAGTGTCTATTAGAATTGAAAGCTGATGTACCTCCAATACTTCCGGATTCTTCTGAGTTCAGCCTGAATCACTTGACTTGAGGGTATTTTTCTCACAGAAGCAGGAATTTAAGAAGACTACGTTTCGTGTGGAGGCTTGGGTGTATATTTACTCTGCTGATGAGTATTTCATAATTGTTAGCGTTGGTGTAGCGCTATGTGAATGGAATACTAATGTGTACCCTAGGGTAGGCCTGATAGAGAGGGAGACATAACTCATTACTGTAATTAGACCTGCAGGAGAGAAGAGAGGAGAGGAGAACATCCCCCAATAGCCCAGGATCAGCTCCAGCAACACACACACACCTCATACACACTCTTTACCATCTCAGAGCTCCTCACACCCTACGCATTGCCTAACCACCCCTCCAACATTGCATCCCAATCTCCCTAAAGTGCCTGAAGGGTACCTAACACTCTACATCACCCAAAATGCCCTTTTCATACAGCTTCATCCACATCACTGTAAGGTCCTCTCAAACCCACTTTTGGGTTTGAGAGGACCTTACAGTGATGTGGATGAAGTTGTATGAAAAGGGCATTTTGGGTGAGATCAGTGTGGCAGGCAGAGTGTCTTGTGGTGGTAGGCTGTAGCACCAGACCAGACCCAGTGGTGGACAGACCAGAGGTCAGGGAGGTCAGAGCCTCCACACAGAGGTCAACACCAGAGGTCACATATGGGCCATGCTGGCCCCTGTGCCTGTGGCTGGAGGGGTGGTTGGAAGGTGTGTGTGTGTGTGGGGTGGGGGGGGGGGGGGGGGGGGGGGATTAAAGCCTAGTGCTGTTTGTCTGAACTTGAAACAGGGGGATCTTGGGAGGAAGAGAACAGCAGAGCTAATTAAGCGAAAGGAGAGGAGAGGAACTGACAGAGCCCAGCCAAATGGCTCTGTGCCAGCAAACAAAGGCAGCGGTGTGGCGTGGCATGGCATGAGCGAGATAGATGGGGGAGACCACTTCATTAATGACCGACTGGAGCTGAGGGGGAGGAAGAGAAGGAGGGAGGGTGGGAAAGAGTGAGAAAGGCAGGGTGAAACAACAGGAGGGAGAGTGGAAGGGACGGAGGAAGGAAGCAAGGGGGAGTGGAAGGAATGAGAGAAGGAGTTAGAGAGAGTGAGAGAGTGGGAGGGAGGGAGACCGGCAGAGAGGGAGCGAGACATGCAGGGAGAGTGGAAAGCAGGCAGGCAGGTAGGGAGGAAGACAGGGAAGGAGGCAGGCAGGGAGGGAGGCAGAGTAGCAGAGACACATGCAGGAGGAGAAATGAACGTGTGTTTAATTGAGCTGAGGCTGGAGGGCCAGTCGTGAAACCAGCCTGTCAGTGTGTGAGTACTTCCACCTTCCCTAGTGTAACTGTAAAAAAAAAGTCGCTGGCCAGCCCAGCCACATCTGACAGACTACTGTGTATGTGTGTGTGAGTGTGTGTGTGTGTGTGTGTGTGTGTGTGTGTGTGTGAGTGTGTGTGTGTGTTTGTGTGTGTGTGTGTGTGTCTGTGTGTCTTACATGCATGTGTTATGACTGTGAGTGTATTAAAAGTCAGGTCAAGTCAGAATCTTGATACAGTATATTGTATGCAGAAACCTGTTAAATGATTGACCACATTGACCAGAGCTTTGCTAGGGCTGTGGTGGTCATGAAATTGTGGCCGCAGGTTATTGTCATGCAAATGCCTGCTGGTCTCACGGTAATTGACCGGTAATTTACATAAATATGTTTAGCATCTCCAGGCCTTCAGGCATACAAGCCGCTGATGCACGCCTTCGGAACATCTACATTGAAAAAGTATAATAAATCAATTTAATATACACCATCACATTAAATCCATGATTTATTTTAGGCAGGTCTAAAGAAACATTTTGATATGAAGAAATGTATTTCAGAAGAACCAGGGCTGGTTCTGGGCATTCACGTTGAAATCAGGTTAATTTTAGATTCTGAATGAAAGTTGAATAGACGTCATTTATAGAAACAATGTCCGTGAACCAAACTTAGACGTCTATGTTTGGGCCAAATCAAGGCTGGTCCAGACCGGACCAAATTGGAACCAAACATAGACGTCTATGATTGGTTCAGATTTGGTCTGGACCGAACTAAAAACCAACATCTGTGGATGTGGAAATCAAGGCCGGTCCGGTCCAAAAGGCTTCGGCGTCAGTCCGTGCTTACTGAGGTGTAGCCTACAGTGTTGCATTAAATATAATTGTATGAATGCCCATCTATGCGGTAGGCCCACCATTGGTAAAACACCAAAAAAAGAGCCTGTCTGGGACAATGGGACAGGACCAAAAAAACATGTCCAAAAGATGTCGGCGTCGGTCCCTGCTTACTGGGGTGTACCCTACTGTGTTTTTATGAATGTCCATCCATGTGGTAGGCCCATCATTTGCAAAACAAGCCGTTGCATTGGCTTTATTAGTCCTGATTCCTGTGACTAATCAATTTGGCTATTTAAGCTCTGAATATCAGCTACCCATCTTTATCAGGAGTTATCCTGAGCCTATTTGCAATATGTTTACACAGTGGGAAATCAGAAATATTTTCTTTCCATGATTAGCTCGTCAAAAATGTACAGACACAAAAAAACTTGGAACCACTGATCATGACAATTTACCCAATGGGGTGAAACTCCTGGACAGCAGTTGCAAGTAGCCTGATTGTCCATTTTACTTTCACATTTTACATTTTACTTTGACCTGTACTGTTTTTAGGATATGTTGTTTGTTAACATGTCATTGCATTTTTTATTTGATTGGGCGCCATTTAGGTTAGCCTATTTGATCGGAGAAACCTGCATGTAAAAAGTGTCCATCTCATTACATTGTCAAACATTTTATCTCCAGCCTGTAGGCTACAGAAAAGGCCACATAGTCTTTCTACCATACTATATCCAGGGGTGAAAGTAGAATACATGTCTTCCCAGTAGTGGGCCACGCGCATGCACGAACATTTCTTATGGGCCTAATAATAGAATTAGCTTACATATACAATCCCTTTTAATTCAATAGGATTTCTGTGGGCCTAGTCGTAAAGATTTGTTATTTCACTTTTAAAATGTATTACAGTACCTTTTATTGTGGTATGAACACAACCAGTCAAGATGTTTTCATCTGATTGTCAAACAATCACTTCAAAGGGATCCTTCATAGGTGACATCCATCCACTCGCAACATATTTCCAGCCTCCAAACAGTGGTGAATAGAAAGACACATCTGTTACACAAAACACCAAAAAGTGTAATGACAAATGTGGCTGTTGCCATTAGGCCTGAATGTATGCGTCCACTGGTGCGTTTCGGTGTCGGCCACTCATCTCTCCCTTTGCAAAATGTCACTGTTCTCCTAGACCCACATCGCATTTGAGTGTAGGCTATACCACTCGTTTTCAAGTCCATTCGCTCATTTTTCATGCATCTGACATGCGGTAATGATAAAAAGTGATGTAATGGCCAAAAGTTTTCTTGACATTTTGATTTAATTATTGTGAATGGCTCATGTTTTACATTGGCTATATCTGCTACATACTTTATGTTAGATGTTTTTTTTGACTGAACGTTGGTGGCGCAGCGAGGTCTTTCCCAACATCACCCTGGAGAGGAGCGCTGCGAATGGACAAGCGACATATTTTACTCCCCTGTCTTTGACAGAGTGGGAAATGCTTATCACAGGGCGGGATCAGCGCTCACCTAAAAAGGCCATATGCCACTGGTTGAGAGAAATTGTCATTGTTTTTGGGCAAAATTATGTGAGGTTTTATGTGTTGTTGGAGGTGCGTCGGTCAGTTTAGCTCAAAAAATGCCGCCGTCGTCAATTTGCTGCCATAGGTGGCTGTCTAATCCTGCCTAATGAGTAGGCAGGCCCTAATAAGACCCGAATACGAGCAGGCCTACTGTATATTATCTGGCTATGCTCCATGTAGGCTAGTTAATTTAGCAGACAAGATATGTTTATAAGTCCAGTGCCATTATTTTATATTATATGATTTAATAAAAATAAAAATATAATTGAACGTAGCTGAATAAAATAGAAATGATATTTTCCCATTCCGGAGCGAGTGTGCATATGAAGTGGCTGTGTTGAACATAAAGTGAACATTTGAAATAGGTCTTAGCCTATTTGCTAGATGTAGAGTTGTGAATGACACAAACCTTAGAATGTCTTAGAAATGTAAACATATATGGGCTGCATGATGCGCCTATAGGCTATTGACTTTTTTTTTTTATGCAAAAAAACTTGCGCTCTGTTCTTTGCCCTGTTCTCTCAAGTGATCATATTTTCACCCATCCGACTATTCTCTATTTAATCTTGTCTTTATTAATATGTCAAACGTGTCTCGTTTTAGAATGGCCCATTATGAAATGGGTATGAACAGGGGCAGAGGAAAAAATACATATCATCCATATGCACCGGAATAGTGAATGGAGGCCCCTTTCCCGCAGTTTAAATCATGCAAGTAGGCTACTCCGATTTTATAGGGAGCAACTGAGAAATAGGCGTAAATATAGCAGCAGCTGGGATCCCCCTCTTTTTAGTGGCAACCAGTGGCGGCTCCTGAAGAAATTCTCAGGGGGGGCAATTTTTCTGATGATTTAGGTGACCTACACACATTTAAAAAAAGATATGTCCAGCAACAACATGAAGACAGGGGCAGCATATAAGTCAATACCAGAAGCATTTATTGACTGATCTCAAAAGTGTTGGCTTACCAGGGTTGGTGGAGCCCTCAGTTTCATCTTTGCCTCGCAAAGCTAACTCAAACACTCCGCAAAACTTCACACACTGGATTAGCCGGCTGAGGATGTGGCGGTTCTTGCTAATGTCGTAGTAAATATATTTGTTATAGTGAATATGGAATATGATATGTTGAGTAAAATGTTGTGCTAAGATCTATTTAGGTCAGGAGCTGGTTATAAGTTCTGTTCCTATCCAATAACAATGGACAAAAGGGTCCTATCTTGTCAGCCTTGTCAGCAGGTGGCCAAGGACAACACCCACGCCATAGGCCTCTCAGTTCTTCCAACTCACGAGTTCTTGCTCTGAGGACACACACACACACACACACAAACACACACACACACACACACACACACACACACACACACATCATCACTGTTAAACACACACACACACACACACACACAAAAATCCCCTCTCTTAGGCTGAACATTTGAAGACAGAGAACCCGACTCAGAGCCAATGCAACAGTGACAGTAGCCTGGAGGGGACCTCGCCCAACTCATCAGGACCAATCAGAAGATCAGAACTACTAGATTCAACCTACTTCATTTATTGCATAAAATGTCTGCACACAATGTTTCGGGGCTCTCTTCAGATAATAATAATAATAATAATAATATGCCATTTAGCAGACGCTTTTATCCAAAGCGACTTACAGTCATGCGTGCATACATTTTTGTGTATGGGTGGTCCCGGGGATCGAACCCACTACCTTGGCGTTACAAGCGCCATGCTCTACCAGCTGAGCTACAGAAAGTGGATACTCATGGATGCGCATCGCAATTGTAAAATGTCAACACAATTGGAGACACCACGTCATTTTTGGAGACATGTTATTGACAGTAAACTATTGTAGATGCGACTGCTAACTAAATAAAACATTTTAGCTGGCTAGCTAATCATCTTAGCTAAATGTGGGGCAAACAATTCAGTTATTTACCGTTAATTTGAGGGATTGGGGTGAAAGAAATCGAGTTACATAGTGATACTTTACGATATACTGTATTGACAATATCGCAATATTTTAGTGTTAGTTGGCTGTACCTGCACCAAAACACCATTATTGTTCCTTCATAGCTTGTTCTCAATCTTTTCACATTGGGAGCCAATTTGTTTTCAGCACTTTTATTTCCATGACTGATCAAAACTCGTTCTCATGGCTTTCTGATCCCTCTGCAACAGACATATGGTGCGCAATAAAATCACAGTATCGAATCGCAATACGTATAGAATCATGAGACTCGCAATGCTGATGCATATATCTTATCGTGAGGTTCCTGGCAATTCCCAGCCCAAGTTCATTTGCCACAACAAATCTCTTCGCTAGCAAACGCGATGTCTTCTCCAAAACGGCAATGTGTCTCCAGCAATGTTTACTTTTTTGACGTTCTATGGCATCTCCACTTTCCAAGCATATATGACCACATGTAATATTTTGGTAAGTGATGCAAATAGTGAACTATGTAGGGCCAGGATGTAAAATATATGTAGCTGCAGCAATTTCTCTTATCTGATATGGTAAGTAATGGGGCTTAATTTATAGCTCCCTAAGAGTTTGACGAACGGGTCCGTGCACGCGATTCCAGATATCTTTACCTCTGAATAAACTGCCTTTATTATACCATATCCACCCTGTCCAAAGTCTCTACTTGGTCTCAGTTCTCCAGTAAACTTGTGATTATCAACACTAACCTCATCGTTGTGGCGGCGGACAGCTAGCCTGTATCCCTCATCAAGTTGAGTGGCAATGTTATTTTTCCGTTCGTACCAATTTTTGGAAAATCCTCGGGTGTAGGACTTTCCGCCTTTAGTAGAAACCTGTTGAATTATTAAATTTGGTCTGGGAGGTCCTAATTGTTTCGTTGCCAATTTATCTTCATTTGTTCGCCGACAAAAAGGAACTTCTTTCAAAGACACAATCCGCTCTTTTCTCAGTTACGTTCATGGTTACGTTACGTTACGTATGACGAAAGCGCGTAAGTGCAAGCCCTCAGACACCCATAGAGATTGTATTGAAGGCTCTGAAATTTGAAAAGAATAGATTTTACATTAGAGGCTATGAGAGACTTCTGGGCGATTTTCAACCTGACTGAAATCGCCCCAAAAGGGGGGGGAGCCATTTGAAGCACGACTTTAGCCTGATTCGACATTTAGTGGCAGTGTGGCACTGTGGCAGATCAGACGTATAGATTACAACACTGATAACTACTGTTGCCGTGATATAATTGATTAGAAAAAAAATCCCTTCCTTTTCCCGTTTGGCAGTGCGTCGCCCTGTCACGATCGTCTAATGAGGGAGACCAAAGCGCAGCGCGTTGAGCGAACATGACTTTATTAAATTAAAGTACTCACTACAAAAAAACAATGACGAATCGTGAAGTCCTCAGTTACAATGACTGACAAGGAACAAAAACCCACAACACTAAGGTGAACACTGACAGTTTAAATATGGCTCCCAATCAGAGATAACGAGCCGACAGCTGACACTCGTTACCACTGATTGGGAGTCACACGACCAAACAAGGAAACACAACCAAATGAACACACCCTGGCTCAAAATACACAGTCCCGGAGCCAGAGCGTGACAGTACCCCCCCCTAAAGGCGCGGACTCCGACCGCGCCTACACCCCAAATAGGGAAGGGCTGGGTGGGTATTGCTCCTCGGAGGCGGCTCCGGCTCCGGGCTTGACCACCACCCTACTACAATCCCCCCGTAGTGCCCCCAGTCCGATCTGACCCAGTTAGCTGGATCAGGACTGCCGACGCGCACCCCTGGCTTGGCGCGTGAGGCAGGAATGGACCGGACCTGGCAGACGATACGCACCCTTTGCATGGTGCGTGGAGCCGGAACAGGCCTCACCAGGCTGAAGACTCGCATCCCTGGCTTGGTGCGAGTAGCAGGAATGGGCTGAATCCGGCTGACGACTCGCACCCTTGGCTTGGTGCGAGTAGCAGGAATGGGCTGAATCCGGCTGACGACTCGCACCCTTGGCTTGGTGCGAGTAGCAGGAATGGGCTGAATCCGGCTGACGACTCGCACCCTTGACTTGGTGCGAGTGGCAGGAACAGGCTGAATCCGGCTGACGACTCGCACCCTTGTCTTGGTGCGGGGAGCAGGACTGAGCCGGACGGGGCTGACGACGCGCACCACTGACCTGGTGCGGGGAGCTTGGATGGGCCGGACTGGGCTGGCGACGCGCACCACAGACTTGGTGCGGAGAGCAGGAACGGGCCGGACAGGGCTGACGAAACGCACCATAGACTTGGTGCGGAGAGCAGGCACGGGCCTGACAGGGCTGGCGACGCGCACCACAGACTTGGCGCGGAGAGCAGGAACGGGCCGGACAGGGCTGACGACGCACACCACTGGCTTGGTGCGGGGAGCTTGGATGGGCCGGACTGTACTGGGGACACACACCACTGGCCCTACACCGGGATCTGGAACGGGCCGGACCGGACTGGCAACACACGCCAGTACCTCTCGCCGTGCCTCTACTTCCTCCATCCCCTCTTCGACCAGTGGCCCCCGTAACCCGACGGCCTCCTCCGGCAACCCACTGGACCGCTCTATCGCGGCCTCCTGCTGGTCCGACGTCGTGAGCCCCCCCCTAAAAATTTTCTGGGGTTCTCTCCTCTTCGTGGACCAGGCCTCCATCGTTCTCGCCAGACTATCACCCCACTGCTCCAAAGTCCAACCTCTCTCCTCTTCTCTTGGCTTGGCCCAGTCGAGACTCCTACTCAACTGCTCCCAAGTCCATCCTCTCTCTTCTTCATGCTGCTTGATCTGGTTAAGGTGGGTTTTTCTGTCACGATCGTCTAATGAGGGAGACCAAAGCGCAGCGCGTTGAGCGAACATGACTTTATTAAATTAAAGTACTCACTACAAAAAAACAATGACGAATCGTGAAGTCCTCAGTTACAATGACTGACAAGGAACAAAAACCCACAACACTAAGGTGAACACTGACAGTTTAAATATGGCTCCCAATCAGAGATAACGAGCCGACAGCTGACACTCGTTACCACTGATTGGGAGTCACACGACCAAACAAGGAAACACAACCAAATGAACACACCCTGGCTCAAAATACACAGTCCCGGAGCCAGAGCGTGACACGCCCATATCGCCCTATTGAACAGGCCGCCCCTGGTGGCAACCATCAAAACTCTGCTTTTACACGAGATTGCATATAGAAATGTCTGGGCTTATAAGAACACTTATAACACCACTGTTTGAGGAGGATACAGCCTCACTCAGCGACAGATGATATTCCGCTCAAACTCTGCATGCCATGGCCTCTCCAACCATGTTCGCGTAGCTACCCAGTGCTTAATTTTGCAAACCAAGTGAAATCTGTTTGGGAACATTGATAGTAACATGTTTTCACAATGAAACATATTTAATTAAACTGTTGACAGCCCTGTCTCTGCGGGCTTGAGAAAGGAATGAAGGAGGGAGAGGAGATGGAAACACATCGTGATGAGATATTCTGTAGCTAAAGGTAATGTGTCAGCCTATTAATTATGAAAATATAAAAATGCCCTATTACTAGGCTATTCAAAATACAAATTCACTATAATTGTAGGCTAATTCTGTAAGCCCCCCTGCACAATCAATGTACCAACAGCATCCCCTAGGCCTATATGTTCTCTCCCAGACTCATTGATAGAAAGTTTGGAGCGTAGCATAAGGTAAACTGTCCATCCAGTATGCATAATAATACAGTCCACATTCAAAGGCGATTACTATAATTTATTTAATTTTGGAGTAGAGGCTAGACCAATTATGTACCAAAGACATATTACATGTTTTATATTTTTCTGCTGTGCATAGCCTAATATGCAGTAGTCTATTAGGCTATGTATTGTATAATGGCACAATCATTATTTAAATTCCGTTTTATTTTTTTCGGGCTCATACACTACATGATCAAAAGTATGTGGACACCTGCTCATCGAACATCAATCAATCAATCAATGACATTTTATTTATAAAGCCCTTTTTACATCAGCAGATGTCACAAAGTGCTTCACAGAAACCAGGCCTAAAACCCCAAACAGCAAGCAATGCAGATGTAGAAGCACGGTGGCTAGGAAAAACTCCCTAGAAAGGCAGAAATCTAGGAAGAAACCTAGAGAGGAACCAGGCTCTGAGGGGTGGCCAGTCCCCTTCTGGCTGTGCCTGGTGGAGATTATAACAGTACATGGCCATTAAGGCCAGATTTTTCTCCAAGATGTTCAAACGTTCATAGATGACTAGCAGGGTCAAATAATAATCACAGTGGTTGTAGAGGTTGCAACAGGTCAGTACATCAGGAGTAAATGTCACTTGGCTTTTCATAGCCGGGCATTTAGAGGTTGAAATAGCAGGTGCGGTAGAGAAAGAGAGTTGAAAACAGCAGGTCTGGGACAAGGTAGCACGTCCGGTGAACAGGTCAGGTTTCCATAGCCGCAGGCAGAAGAGTGGAAACTGGAGCAGCAGCACGACCAGGTGGACTGGGGACAGCAAGGAGTCATCAGGCAAGGTAGTCCTGAGGCATGGTCCTAGGGCTCAGGTCCTCTGGGATGGGAGGGAGAGAGGGAGAGAGAGAGAATTAGAGGGAGCATACTTAAATTCACACAGGACACCGGATAAGACAGGAGAACATCACCAGATATAACAGACTGACCCTAGCCCCCCAGCACATAGACTATTGCAGCATAGATACTGGAGGCTGAGACATGGAGTTGGTCCCCCCATTTCTGCTATAACAGCCTCCACTCTTCTGGGAAGGCTTTCCACTAGATGTTGGAACATTGTGACAGGGACTTGCTTCCTTTTAGCCACAAGAGCATTAGTGAGGTCGGGCACTGATGTTGGGCGATTAGGGCTGGCTCGCAGTCGGCGTTCCAATTCATCCCAAAGGTGTTCGATGGGGTTGAGGTCAGGGCTCTATGCAGGCCAGTCAAGTTCTTCCACACCGATCTCGACAAACCATTTCTGTATAGACCTAGCTTTGTGCTCAGGGAATTGTCATGCTGAAACAGGAAAGGTGGCATCCTATGATGGTGAGTCATTGAACTCTTCAGTAAGGCCCTTCTACTGCCAATCTTTGTCTATGGAGATTGCATGGGTGTGTGTTCGATATTATACACCTGTCAGCAACGGGTGTGGCTGAAATAGACGAATTGACTTATTTGAAGGGATGTCCACATACTTTTGTATATATATTGTATGTAGGCATATGCAAATGCATAAGCTCTAATATGTGTATGGGTGTTCTACATGCAACGTCTTAAATGCCTTGAATTAATCATCACCTTAGAAGGTGCTGTCCATTTCATTATGTTTGGCTTTGAAACAACATCCACAACAACCATGTTTTCCACTCAGTTTCTACTTGTTGTTGAACTTCAGTCTTTAAATTCATCATCACAGTGAGTTTAAAAGCATGATACTGTTTTGATGATAAGTGTTTGATGTGATTTTCGATTGTATATGCATTGATGTCAGAGTGGTTAGAGGGACAAAAGAGCCCCGAGTACCAGGCCATTAGTGACCTGATGGTCATTAGCAGTTGGGTACTACCAACGCATGTCCAGAGTGCATAAAAGGACTCAACTTTCACGTGGGATTTGACAGTCATGACTCATGACTGCCGGTGTGGCGGTAACATTGTCACCACAACAGCCCTATTTGTACCAGATGGTACCTTCATGATTTCAGATCACCCTCCTCAGTCTTGGGTGACATTTTTGAAGTGCAAAGGCAATATGTAAAGTGCAAAACTTACCGTAAACCTCATTATAATCTGGCAGTCTGATTTAATTAGACATTTTTACAACAATATGCATTATAATGAGGTGAGCATTTAACTGAGCAATACGTAAGTGTGTGTTTTAAGGAGGCGTCTACTTATCTATTGCTCAGTTTAATAAACTTGAGTGAAATACTCGCCTCCTTATAATGCGCATTGTTGAAGAAACGTTTTTAATAAAATCATGCTGCTTGATTAGAATGTGGTTTACGGTAACGTTTGCAATTTGCACCATGCTTTTACACAGCGAAATTATTGCCCTTGTTAAAAGCTGAATATGTCTACCTAACATATAAGCCATCCAGCATAACACTGTGGCCTTTTCTCGATTAGATTTGCTCAACTCCTGTGTCCTCTCTCCTCCGTCCTCTCTCGCATCCTTTTGAAAAAGGTCAAAGGTAATTGAGGAGAGACGGCAAGGAGAGTGAACATGGATGAAAATGCACTTGTATGAAATGAGAAGCTTCTTCTCCACTCGCGGGTCATCAGGCAAATTACGTTTACAGGGGTGGATAAATGTGTGATAAAAACCCATTAAGTTAGTTGTGCTAAACATTTTATTGATAAAATGATAGGTAGCATATAGTTTTTAAATTTGTGGAAGCTTTTCTCATTCAACAATACAACATCTGATTCAAAGGGGGTGTGGCAGATATCAAAATGAATTCGTGGTTGGATACACTTGTGTTTCCTCACTACTAATGAATTGACACACTCCTCGACCACTCATCCAATTATCGGTTTCCGGGTCACGGAGGAGAGAGGACGGAGGAGAGAGGGCGGAGGACGGATTTTTGTCCAAATGAGAAAAGGCCTGTCTATCCCCTCCCTCCTTCCCTCTCTCCCTGCCTGTTCCTCTGAAAGTGTTCCATCCTTCCTCCTCTTCTCTCACCTGCTGAGGCAGACAAAGAGCCAGTGCTCTGAACATGAAAGGATTCATACATATTGAAACCACAGCAGGTCTGTTCCCGCCCTCATTTATAATCCATATTCCTTAAGAGCTCCCAGAACAAAATGCCTGTTAGATTTTTGCCTTTTATATTCATTAGAATGCATTTTCTGCCAAACCAGGTCCATAAAGTGTACAGGAATAAAGCAATGACTATGGGCACCCATTAACTATGGGAATAATCAAATCAGCTTTTATAAAGAAGAGGTAATGCATCTAGGCTCCAGGGTCGCTTTGGGTCAGTGAATCACTCTCCACCATGCCGACAAAAGAGAGGGACTGACTGTGATCCAACTCCACTGCATTATTCATATCCTTCTTATGAGGAACGAAGAAACACAAGAGTGTTTCAGCATTCAGGCTTTACCACAAGGCCCTGGATTTATACAGTATGACAACAAACTAAATCAGTGTCACGATTCTCTAAAGCAGAACCCAGAAGCAGACCAGGACAAGGTGAGTTGAATGAAGGTGAGTATTTATTTAAAGACTTAAATGTGGAAGCAGGAGAATCCAGGTGACGGAGCTGGCAGTGGAGGTGAGTTGGTGGGAGTGAATGGGCAGATCCAATGATGTCTCTGAAGCCACAGACAACCAGGAAGCGGTGGAGTGAATGTTCTGGGAGAGTAACTGTAGACAGAGTCAACGAAGGTGAGTTCACAGCAAGCAAAAAGTACAGAACAGCAAAACTAACTCTTAGTAATCTGAGGCTGATACGCAGGCACAACATACTGTTCATGGCTAACAATCCGGCAGGGAATGGATGTCAGGTCAGAGCTTATGAAGTGGAGAGGTGATGATCAGGACCAGGTGTGCAGATTGCTGATGAGATGCAGGTGCAGTTAATAGAGAGATCTCCCGCCTTGGTTCGTCGCCCGGCAACCAGACAGGGTGCGTTCAGGAACCTCAGGAAAAAAGACTCCAGGACAGACAACCGGCAACTCAGGCAGAAACAGACTCAGGAAGCGGGATTCATGACAGTACCCCCCCTCCGACGAACGCCACCGGGCGGACAACCCGGAGCGCCAGGATGGAGGCGGTAGAAGTCACGAAGGAGGTCAGCATCAAGGATCTGACGCCGAGGAATCCAACTCCTCTCCTCAGGATCATAACCCTCCCAGTCCACGAGATACTGGAAACCCAGACCCCGCCGTCTGGAATCCATGATGCGGCGCAGCGTGTAGACAGGACCACCTCCGATCATCCGAGGAGGAGGAGGACGAGGAGGAGGGGGCAACAGAGGACTGAGGAGAACAGGCTTGAGGCAGGAGACATGAAAGGCGGGATGGACTCTGAGCGTTTTAGCCAATTTGAGTCGAACCACAGCAGGGTTAATGACCTTCTCCACCACAAACGGACCAATGAACTAAGATGACAGTTTCCTCGACTCCGTCCGCAGAGGAAGATCCCGTGTAGCCAACCAGACCTTATCTCCAACGGCATAAGCGAGGTCTGGAATACGGTGACGATTAGCCTGGAGCTGATACCGGTCAGAAACTCTAAGGAGGGCCTTTCTGGCCCGATGCCAGGTCCGGTGGCAACGGCGAATGTGGGCTTGGAAAGAGGGAACCGAGAGATCCTTCTCCTGAGAAGGGAACAAGGGAGGTTGGTAGCCATACAGGCACTGGAAGGGAGACATCCCAGTGGCAGATGTAGGGAGAGTATTATGGGCATACTCGACCCATGGCAACTGAGAGACCCAAGAGGTGGGGTTGGCGGAGACAAGGCAGCGAAGCGGGGACTTCATCTTCTGGTTGGCTCTCTCAGCCTGACCATTAGATTGGGGGTGAAATCCAGATGTGAGACTGACTGTAGCTCCAATGGCCAAACAGAAGGATTTCCAGACAGCAGAGGTAAACTGAGGACCACGGTCGGAAACTATGTCACTGGGCAGCCCGTGGACCCTGAAAACCTCCCTAACAAGGATTTCGGACATCTCAGTGGCAGAGGGAAGTTTGGAGATGGGCACAAAGTGGGCGAACTTGCTGAATCTGTCCACAATAGTCAGAATGACAGTGTTCCCATCAGAAGAGGGCAACCCAGTGACAAAGTCCAGGGCCAGATGCGACCATGGTCGCCGGGGAACAGGTAGGGGGTGAAGAAGTCCAGAGCTGGGCCGATTGGTACTTTTATTCTGTGCACAAACTGGACAGGCAGCAACAAAACTCCGGGTATCTTCTCCGATGGCAGGCCACCAAAATTGTCTGCGAAGTAACGCCATAGTCTGAGCCCCGCCAGGGTGACAAGCCATCTTTCTGGCATGGGACCATTGGAGGACAGCAGAACGGACAGACTCTGGCACAAACAACCGACCGGGTGGACCGTTACCGGGACCGGGCTGCATCCGAAGGGCTGCCATAACCTCCTCCTCAATCTTCCAAGTAACTGCTCCAACGACGAAGTTCTGGGGAAAAATCGTCTCAGTCTTGGCCCCACTCTCCTCCGTATTGGAGAACATCTGGGACAAGGAGTCTGCCTTGCCGTTCTTAGAACCAGGTCGGAACGTCAGGGAAAAATAAAACGTCCAAAAAACAAAGCCCACCTGGCCTGACGGGAGTTGAGACGTCTAGCCGATTGCACGTAAGCAAGATTCTTGTGGTCAGTCCAGACAATAAACGGTTGCTCCGCCCCCTCCAACCAGTGGCGCCACTCCTCCAAGGCAAGTTTAACAGCGAGAAGCTCCCGGTTACCCACATCGTAATTTCTCTCCGCAGGCGAAAGACGACGAGAGTAGAAGGCGCAGGGATGGAGTTTACTGTCAGTGGAGCTTCGCTGGGACAGGATGGCGCCAACCCCCACATCAGACGCGTCCACTTCCACGACATACTGACTGGAAGTGTCAGGTTGAGAGAGAATAGGGGCGTTGGTGAATCGGCTCTTCAAGTCCAGGAATGCTCGGTCTGCCTCAGGATTCCAACAGAAGGTTCTGGTGCTAGAAGTCAGTGCAGTTAATGGAGCGGCCACACGGCTGTAATCACGGATAAATCTTCGATAGAAATTCGCAAACCCCAGAAACCTCTGGAGCTGCAATCTCGTACCGGGCTGGGCCCAATCAAGAACCGCCCTAACCTTCTCTTGGTCCATCTTAATCTCTCCCTTGGAGATGATGTATCCGAGGAAGGATGTAGTGTGGGCGTGAAAATCACACCTCTGCCTTCACAAACAGGCGGTTCTCCAAATAATCGCTGCAGGACCTGCTTGACATGCTCGATGTGGCTGGAAAGCTCCTTAGAGAAAATGAGAATGTCATCCAGGTAAACTAACACAAAAATACCGATCATATCTCTCAGAACGTCATTCACCATACTCTGGAACACTGCTGGAGCATTGGTCAGTCCAAACGGCATCACTTGATACTCAAAATGTCCCATAGGTGTATTGAACCCAGTCAACCACTTGTCCCTCTCTCTTATCCGGACCAGATGATACGCATTGCGTAAATCAAGCTTAGTGAACACAGTAGCACCCTGTAAGGAGTCGAAAGCAGAGCTCATCAAGGGCAGGGGGTACTTGTTCTTGACAGTAATATCATTCAAACCCCGATAATCAATACAAGGTCGAAGAGAGCCATCCTTCTTACTCACGAAAAAGAATCCTGCTCCCAGGGGTGATGACGAGGGACGAATGAGACCAGCAGCTAGAGACTCCTTTATATAGGTCTCCAAGGCTTCACGTTCAGGTCGAGAGATACTGTATAAACGTCCCTTGGGATAGGCAGCTCCAGGGATCAGATTTATAGCACAGTCATATGGTCGGTGAGGAGGAAGTGACAGAGCCTTCTGCTTGCTGAACACTTCACCAAAATTGTGATATGTTTCAGGAACTAGGGACAAATCTGGGGGGGCAGAATCAATGACCTGACTGGGAACAGAATGGGAACAGGCAGTCTTAAGGCAGTTAGCATGACACTCAATGCTCCAACTAGTTACCTTGCCAGTCACCCAATCGAACGTGGGATTGTGTTCTCTCAGCCAGGGGTATCTAATCTCGTGTGGTGAATGATGATCAGCTCGTTCTGGTCCATTTCCTGACTTGAATGGTAACCGAGTAGATGCGTGATTGGAAGACCCCCATCGCTTCTCCCTCCTTCTCTCTCGGATTCTGTTATCCACCCGAATAGATAACGCTACCAAACTGTCCAGGTCACTAGGCTCAGGATAAGAGATCAGTTCATCCTTGAGTTGCTCCGACAACCCCTGATAAAAAGCTGCTTGTAGTGACTCCTCATTCCACCCACTCTCCACAGCCAATGTCCTGAATTCAATAACAAAGTCTGCTACACTGCGAGCTCCTTGGCGAAGAGAGAACAGACGATTAGCTGCGTCCTTACCTCGGACTGGATGGTCAAAAAGCTTCCTCATCTCTGCCGTGAACTCCTGGTATGACGCCATGCAGGTGTCCTGTCGTTCCTATAAGGCTGAAGCCCACTCCAGAGCTCTTCCACGCAGCAGTTCAATAACAAAGGCTATCCTGGCCTTGTCTGTGGCGTAAGAGTTGGGCTGCAGGTCAAAAAACGAAGCCACACTGCATGAGAAAGGAACGGCATCTTCCCAAATCCCCTTCGTACTTATCTGGTGTCGGAACCTTGGGCTCACGGAAGGAAACAGCTCCATTAGCGGCAGGCGAGGGGGGTGAAACAGGTGGTGGATTCTCCGCCGGAAAACTGAGCTGAGCCTGGATACTCGTCAGACTGACAGAAAGGTTCCGAACCGTAGACGTTATCTCCTGTAGCGCCGTGCTGTGTTGTCCCAACATCTTCTCTTGATGGGTAATGGCATGGCGAACGGAGTCCAGTTCCGCTGGGTTCATCCTTGGCCGGATCGTTCAATCACGATTCTCTAAAGCAGAACCCAGAAGCAGACCAGGACAAGGTGAGTTGAATGAAGGTGAGTATTTATTTAAAGACTTAAATGTGGAAGCAGGCGAATCCAGGTGACGGAGCTGGCAGTGGAGGTGAGTTGGTGGGAGTGAATGGGCAGATACAATGATGTCTCTGAAGCCACAGACAACCAGGAAGCGGTGGAGTGAATGTTCTGGGAGAGTAACTGTAGACAGAGTCAACGAAGGTGAGTTCACAGCAAGCAAAAAGTACAGAACAACAAAACTAACTCTTAGTAATCTGAGGCTGATACGCAGGCACAACATACTGTTCATGGCTAACGATCCGGCAGGGAATGGATGTCAGGTCAGAGCTTATGAAGTGGAGAGGTGATGATCAGGACCAGGTGTGCAGATAGCTGATGAGATGCAGGTGCGGTTAATAGAGAGATCTCCCGCCTAGCTTCGTCGCCCGGCAACCAGACAGGGTGCGTTCAGGAACCTCAGGAAAAAAGACTCCAGGACAGAAAACAGGCAACTCAGGCAGAAACAGACTCAGGAAGCGGGATTCATGACAGTCAGTCATTGTTATCTTCCAAAATAGAATGAGTCTAAGAGCTTGGATGATTGAACTATACCATAGATTGATGGCATCTACTGGAGAATTAAAGTGTAAGCTTGACACTTCTGTAAAGAGACAAACTCACACATGCAAACAGAGAGAAAATAGTAAAAGGAGGCCTGAGGCATCGCCCCTTCCTCCCCTCTCTCGCTCTCTCTCTCTCGCTCTCTCGCTCTCTCTTTCTCTCTCTCTCTCTCTCTCTCTCTCTCTCTCTCTCTCTCTCTCTCTCTCTCTCTCTCTCTCTCTCTCTCTCTCTCTCTCTCTCTCTCTCTCTCTCTCTCTCTTCTCTCTCTCTCTCTCTCTCTCTCGCTCTCTCTCCACCTGCCTCATGGCTATGTAGAATCTGTCAGGTTTGGGAGAGGAGACAACTCAGGACAGCTCCCGTGTGTGTGTGTGTGTTGGTGTGTGTGTGGGAAGCTGATTAACAGAGCGCAGAGCAGCGTGGCGAGGAGCGCGGGCCGAGACGCATTCAGCCCAAACAGAAACCCACTCCATGCAAATGTGTTTGTCACTCTGACAGTATGTCTCAATTAAGGCCCAGAGCCGAGCTGAGCAAGTCCCTCCTCACCAAGGCTTCTGTCTGCAAGCTGCCTGCTTCACTGACCCCCTCCTCCTTAACACACTCACACACACACACACACACACACACACACACACACACACACGCACACACACACACATTCTTTAAGGCTGGTGAAGAAATGAAAAGAACAAAGAAGAAAAGGAAAAACTGGAGAAGAGAAGAAAATCCTTCAGCCGCCTGACAGCAGGAGAAATTCTTGAGAAGCGCTAGAAAATTGACAACTCCTGTAGCACTGTGAGGTAAGATAATAATGATAAGAGTGGTCAGAGCAATGCAGCGATGCTAGCTTTAACTATAATGACAACAATGATGGCAAAACAATCTAACTAAATCCCAGATAAACCCCCACTGTCATCACCAACTCTGGAGGCTGCTGCTGCTACCGCTGCTGGGTTTGACGTCTGCTGTGGCAGATCGCGCTACCGGAGCGTGATTTACCCAGGAGGACACACACAGACGTACACACACACACACACACACACACACACACACACACACACACACACACACACACATCCCATCTTAGCAGGGATGGAGGTAGATTTGGGCAGGGCTGATGGGTGATGTGGCTGTGCTGCCTGGGTGTTTAATTAATCTCCAGACACGTCAGAGGGAGAAGGGACAGCTGAGCGGAGTGGGCTCTCCATGGCAGGCAGACAGACAGGGAGAGGAGAAGGAGCGGGACAGAGATGCTGTCGCTGCCTGCAGCGGTTTCTGTGTAGCACCCAGAGGACAGATATGACACCTCATGTGATCTCCGCACATTAGGACTGTGAGAGCCTGTTACATGCCTATCAACTTGGCTCTATAGGGTGAGCACACTGAAGACTCCCAGATTTTAAGGAGCTGGAGGTGTAGGGGAGCAGGAGGTTGGTGTGCTGTCTAGTCTCTTGGTGTGCTGTCTAGTCTCTGTGTGGGTGGTTACAGCATGCTGCTCAGAGCTCAGTTCTGTCAGAGTGGGAGCTGGAATAAAGATCTCACTTGGCTGTCAGGCTGCCTGCACCTCCCTGTCTGCACCTCCCTCTCTGCACCTCCCTGTCTGGACCTCCCTCTCTGTACATCCCTTTCTGCACCTCCCTGTCTGCACCTCCCTCTCTGCACTCCCCTGTCTGCACCTTCCTGCTTGCATCTCCCTCTATGGGGGGATTATATAGCTTAGACCTCACACACACTGCACAAAGGCACAGAATGGCTTGGATATATTGCAGACTAAAATACAAATGCAAGCCACAGCCATGACCAAAGAGAGAAAGAAAATAATTTGACATGTGATGTGTGCCTGTGATTGTGTTAATAACTGTATGTGTATGTGTGTGTGTATCCATGTTCCTGTGAGTGTGTATGTGGATGATGTCCTGTGTGTGTTTATCTGTGTGTGCAGTATGTGGCTGCACTTGTGCGAACCGGTGCCTACCTGTGTGGGGTATTTATACCTTGGGTCCCCTGGCGCAAGCGGCAGGCCCTCTCAGAGCACAGAGCTCAGTAATGGGGCTAATTGGGTGTAAAGGGGGTTGAGACTGGCATCAGGTGCAGCTGATCTGGTTTCCTGATTAAGCACTGTAATCTCCAGCACAGAACCAAACAGCTGACCAGCTCCCTCGAGTGTGTGGACACACACACACACACACACACACACACACACACACACACCCACACACACACACACACAAACACAAAATAAAACATACACACACACACACACACACACTCCCCCTCGTTGTATACCTTGATTTGTATTTATTTTTGTATTATATTTTATTATGATCTCTTTTAGCCCTAGGGCTAGTCTTCCAAGAGTCCTTAAGCAATGTAAAAAACATTCATAAACAACAAAGGCAAAGTAAAAGCACAAAACACAAACAAAGTTCCACATTCCTTTTACCTAAACATATTACCAGTTGCACCCCCCTCCCTCCCACATACCTCATGTGCACATGTTAATTTAAATACAACATAACATAATAACCTCTTAGACCCATTCTAGTCGTTCAAGACATTTTGTGAATTCATCTCTTAAAACCACTATTTGGCAAGTTTTTGGAACTTTCTGACAAGGACCTTAAATCAAATAAAATGTTATTTGTCACATGCGCCAAATACAACAGGTGTAGACTTTACCGTGAAATGCTTACCTACAGTGCCTCGCAAAAGTATTTAATCCCCCTTGCTGTTTTTCCTACTTTGTTGCATTACAACCTGTAATTTAAATTGATTTTTATTTGGATTTCATGTAATGAACATACACAAAATAGTCCACATTGGTGAAGTGAAATGGAATTGTTAAAAAAATAAAAAATAATGGAAAAGTGGTGCGTGCATATATATTCACCCCTTTTGCTATGAAGGCCCTAAATAAGATCTGGTGCAACCAATTACCTTCAGAAGTCACATAATTAGTTAAATAAAGTCCACCTGTGTGCAATCTAAGTGTCACATGATCTGTCACATGATCTCAGTATATACACACCTGTTCTGAAAGGCCCCAGAGTCTGCAACACCACTAAGCAAGGGGCACCACCAAGCAAGCGGCACCATGAAGACGAAGGAGCTCTCCAAACAGGTCAGGGACAAAGTTGTGGAGAAATACAGATCAGGGTTGGGTTATAAGAAAATATCAGAAACTTTGAACATCCCAAGGAGCACCATTAAATCCATTACTAAAAAATGGAAAGAATATGGCACCACAACAAACCTGCTAAGAGAGGGCCGCCCACCAAAACTCACGGACCAGGCAAGGAGGGCATTAATCAGAGAGGCAACAAAGAGACCAAAGATAACACTGAAGGAGCTAAAAAAAAGCTCCACAGCGGAGATTGGAGTATCTGTCCATAGGACTACTTTAAGCCGTACACTCCACAGAGCTAGGCCTTACGGAAGAGTAGGCAGAAAAAAGCCACTGCTTTAAGAAAACAATAAGCAAAAACGTTTGGTGTTCGCCAAAAGTCATGTGGGAGACTCCCCAAACATATGGAAGAAGGTACTATGGTCAGATGAGACTAAAATTGAGCTTTTTGGCCATCAAGGAAAATGCTATGTCTGGCGCAAAACCAACACCTCTCTTCACCCCGAGAACACCATCCCCACAGTGAAGCATGGTGGTGTCAGCATCATGCTGTGGGGATGTTTTTCATCGGCAGGGCCTGGGAAACTGGTCAGAATTGAAGGAATGATGGATGGCGCAAAATACAGGGAAATTCTTGAGGGAAACCTGTTTCAGTCTTCCAGAGATTTGAGACTGGGATGGTGGTTCACCTTCCAGCAGGACAATGACCCTAAGCATACTGCTAAAGCAACACTCGAGTGGTTTAAGGGGAAACATTTAAATGTCTTGGAATGGCCTAGTCAAAGCCCAGACCTCAATCCAATTGAGAATCTGTGGTATGACTTAAAGATTGCTGTACACCAGCGGAACCCATCCAACTTGAAGGAGCTGGAGCACTTTTGCCTTGAAGAATGGACAACAATCCCAGTGGCTAGATGTGCCAAGCTTATAGAGACATACCCCAAGAGACTTGCAGCTGTAATTGCTGCAAAAGGTGGCTCTACAAAGTATTGACTTCGGGGGGTTGAATAGTTGAATGCATGCTCAAGTTTTCAGTTTTTTTGTCTTATTTCTTGTTTGTTTCACAAGAAAAAATATTTTGCATCTTCAAAGTGGTAAATCAAATGATACAAACCCCCCCAAAATCCATTTTAATTCCAGGTTGTAAGTCAACAAAATAGGAAAAAGGCCAAGGGGGTGAATACTTTCGCAAGCCACTGTAAGTGTTCACTTAATTCACGGTATCGCCTTTCATAATGTGTTTCTGAAATCCCATACCCTTTTGAAAAGCACTGCCTTTTCATTCCATAGGATTTATTGGCAATGAATCCACAGAGAGATCTTAAGACATCCTCTTTCTTAGCCCTCCAGCCCAACGGCTGGATAGATAACAAACAGAGCAGCAGCAGTGAATGTGAAGAGTGTGAAAGAGTGTGAAAGTGTGTCTATGTGTGAGTGTGTGTTTTTGGCGTCAATATGCATATGTGTGTGTTTTTTGTGTGAGCATGAATGTATCTAGTGTGTATGTGTGTGTTGGAATGTCAGTGTAGTATGTGTGAGTGTGTGGGTAGAGTCCAGTGCGTGTGGGTAGAGTCATTGCAATTAAACGAGTGTCAGTGCAAATAGTCCGGGTAGCAATTTGATTAACTTTGATTAGCAGTTTTATGGCTTGGGGGTAGAAGCTGTTCAGGAGCCTTTTGGTCCCAGACTTGGTGCTCCGGTACCGGAGAACAGTCTATGACTTGGGTGGTTAGTCTGTGACAATCTTTAGGGCCTTTCTCTGACACTGCCTGGTATAGACGTCCTGGATGGCAGAGAGCTCAGCCCCAGGCCTGTACTGGGCTGCACACACTACCCTCTGTAGCGCCTTACGGTCAGATGCCAAGCAGTTCCCATACCAAGTGGTGATACAGCCAGTCAAAATGCTACCAATGGTGCAGCTGTATAACTTTTTGAGGATCTGAGGGCCCATGCCAAATCTTTTCAGCCTACTGAGGGTGAAGAGGCATTGTCCGGCCCTCTTCACGACTGTGCTGGTGTGTTTGGACCATGATAGATCCTTGGTGATGTTGGCATTGAGGAACTTGAAGCTCTCGACCCGCTCCACGACAGCCTCGTCGATGTGAATGGGGGCGTGCTCAGCCCTCCCTTTCCTGTAGTCCACGATCAGCTCCTTTGTCTTGCTGATGTTGAGGGAGAGGTTGTTTTCCTGGCACCACACTGCCAGGTCTCGGACCTCTTCCCTATTGTTGCCTACCCTCACCACCTGTGGGTGGCCTGTCAGGAAGTCCAGGATCTAGTTGCAGAGGGAGGTGTTCAGTCCCAGGGTCCTTAGCTTAGTGATGAGCTTGGAAGGCACTATCGTATTGAGTGCTGAGCTGTAGTCAATGAACAGCCTTCTCAAATAGGTGTTCATTTTGTCCAGGTGGGAAAGGGCATTGTGGGGTGCAATAGAGATTGCGTCATCTGTGGATGTGTTGGGGCGCTATACGAATTGGTGTGGGTCCAGGGTGTCTGGGATGATGGTTTTGATGTGAGCCATGATCAGCCTTTCAAAGCATTTCATGGCTACAGATGTGAGTGCTACAGGGCGATAGTCATTTAGACAGGTTACTTTGGCGTTCTTGGGCACAGTGACTATGGTGGTCTGCTTGAAACATGTAGGTATTACAGACTGGGTCAGGGAGAGGTTGAAAATGTCAGTAAAGACACTTACCAGCAGGTTAACGCATGCTCTGAGTATGCGTCCTGGTAATTAGTCTGGCCCTACAGCCATGTGAATGTTAACCTGTTTAAAGGTCTTACTCACATCGGCCATGGAGAGCGTGATCACACAGTTGTTCAAAACAGCTGGTGTTCTCATGCATGGTTCAGTGCTGCTTGCCTCGAAGCGAGCATAGAAGGCATTTAGTTAGTCTGGTAGGCTTGTGTCACTGGGCAGCTCGCTGCTGGGTTTCACTTTGTAATCCCTGATAGTTTGCAAGCCTTACCACAAACGATGAGCATCAGAGCCGGCGTAGTAGGATTGGATCTTAGTCCTGTATTGACGTTTTGCCTGTTTGATGGCTCGTCTGAGGTCGTAGTGGGATTTCTTACATTAGTCCGGATTAGTATCCCGCTCCTTGAAAGCGGCAGCTCTAGCCTTTAGCTCAGTGCGGATGTTGTGTGTAATCCATGGCTTCTGGTTGGGATATGTACGTACAGTCACTGTGGTGATGACGTCGTCGATGCACTTATTAATGAAGCCGTGACCAATATGGTATACTCCTCAATGCCATGGGATGAATCCCGGAGCATATTCCAGTCTGTGCTAGCGAAACAGTCCTGTATTGAGCTCTTCACTGGTACTTCATGTTTGAGTTTTTGCTTGTAAGCAGGAATCAGGAGGATAGAGTTATGGTCAGATTTACCAAATGGAGGGCGAAGGAGAGCTTTGTATGCTTCTCTGTGTGTGGAGTAAAGGTGATCTAGAGTTTTTTCTCCTGCAGGTGACATGCTGGTAGAAGTTATGTAAAACAGATTTCAGTTTTCCTGCATTAAAGCCATTGGCCACTAGGAGCGCTACCGCTGGGTGAGCATTTTCTTGTTTGCTTATGGCCCTATACAGCTCGTTGAGTGTGGTTTTAGTGCCAGCATCGGTTTGTGGTGGTAATAGACAGCTATGAAAAATGTAGATGAAAACTCATGAGGAATTAGAGATTGTGCACCAGCTGTTGTTGTTAACAAAGAAACACATACCACCCACCTTGAGTTTACCCGACGTTGCCGTTATGTCCTGCCGATGTACAAGAAAACCAGCTAGATTTATATTTTCCATGTCCTTGTTCAGCCATGACTCTGAGAAACATAGGATATTACAGTTCTTCAGATGAAGTTGATAGGATAGTCTCGAACGGAGCTCATCCACTTTATTCTCCAGTAATTGCACATTCGCCAATAGAACGGAGGGTAGAGGCGGTTTATCCACTAGCCGAAGTAGTCTCGTCAGGTATCCCACACGCCGGCCTCTATAATGCCACCTCTTCCTTTTTTGAGTGTCAGCGATTTGGGCCTGGACCAGGAAGAGCAGCATGCCCTTCGCCACCGACTTATTGAAGTAGAAATCCTCATCCAAATCGAGATTAGTGATCGCTGTTCTGATTTCCTCTGTAGCTCAATTGGTAGAGCATGGCGCTTGTAATGCCAGGGTAGTGGGTTCGATCCCCGGGGCCACCCATTCGTAAAAATGTATGCACACATGACTGTATGTCGCTTTGGATAAAAGCGTCTGCTAAATGGCATATTATTATTAATATTATATGTCCAGAAGCTCTTTTCGGTCATAGGAAACTATGGCGGAAACATTATGTAAAAAGTTAAGACACACAAAATAGCACAATTGATCAGGAGCTTGTAAAAAGGCTGCTATTCCCTCCAGTGCAATTCCTGGGCACTGGTGGCCAAGTAACCTGGGAAATTGTGTCTCACATATGCGAGTATGTATATTATATGGGTCTTTCTATAAATAATGGGGCCAATGTGTGACATTGAGATCAACATTTCTAAATGGTTTGATACAAAAATAAAAATTATTTTTATGGAGTTCCACATGTGTACTTAGAGGAATATATTTAAATTGGTCCATAACTCCACCTATACAACATCATAGACCTAGGACTATACATCCTTTAAGCAGGGTTCATACAGACATTGGCAAGTCAAATTCAAGGAGTTTCAGGGACTTTTTCAAGCACTTATTTGTAATTTTCAAGGACCTCAATGTTTTAATGTATATAATTGTACATATAGTACCTCATATTTGTATGGAAAGCCAAGTTGAAGACAGCATTAGATGTTGCCGGCCTCATAATAACTGCACGTGGAAAACTTAGAAATTGGCTACAATAATTATAAGGAATAATTATTGAGGAAATGTCTGATTTTCAAGGTATGCCTATTCCAGCACTTGAATTTCTCAGCTCCAAATTCAACTTCAAGTAGGCTACTTCAAGCCCCTTGTATTGATTAAAATTGCAGGTCTAGCATGGAAAACTAAATGTTTTTGTCATGTTATTTCATTAACAGATCATATTGTGAATAATCCCACTAGGCTGTGTAATTTGTTGTCATTATATCCAGAACAATTAATAGGAATAGTGTTAGGTGTTGCTCAATCGTCTATCCTACACAATTGCGCACAGTAGACTCGGTGTCCAATCCGAGGCACAAAAACATATGAAAGCATGAACTCATTACCTTGATGCTTTCTCTGTTAAATCTAACGAGATCCTGCTGTAAATCAAGCAGACAACAACAGATGATCAACATCAATTCGCTAGAGATATTAGATCCAGCATGGATCCAGGCACAATGGTCTTCACCGGCGTAATGAATGAGACACCCAAAATATTCTGGACATTCCTCGCGAACATCTTTATTCCAGCCCTTGGGCTGTTACTGCAGCTGTTTGTCACTCGACTGTCAGAAAATTCCTTCCCGGATCAGATAATGGTGTGTGAAAATATCACGGCGTAATTAAACAGCTTGACACCAATTGCTCCTCCATCAAGTACTATATATAATTATTGAAGAACCACGTTCTTCAATAATTCTTCAATAATAATTCAATAATTGATTTATGTTTTAAGTATCAAGGTAAGGTGACTCTTTCGGTTAGAAGCATTCGATTTTGCAATAATTTGAGGGGGATTTGTGTGCCCATGAAAACTGTTTTCATCCCGTAACATACTTTAAGTAGAAACAAAATGTTATGTAGTTACACTGCATTTCTGAGATCTTTATACAAAAAACTGTCCGACAGATAGATCCAGGATTCTTATAGGGTTGCAGTTCAATGTCTAATTTAACTGATGAATGCTTATATATGATATAACAACAACTTACACTGCCATAAGTAATGTTTTATGTCACACGATTTTGGACAAATCCGTCAAGACACCAACCATGAGAAAGGGTTAAACATAGGTTTTAAATCAACTCGTGAATTGTATTGAATTTTTTGAAGATTACTATCAATGTTATCAACATCTGTAACAAGTTGTCCAGCATAGGAAATCCTCACTGGTAGCCTAGTTTATAAAAATACCCATATACCCTTTGTTATTACATGGCTCTGGTCTCTCCCTCCTTTGAGTATAGGGATTCACCATAGCGATCAAGCCGACACACAAATAAACCCAGACCCAGTGATGGTGTCTTCTCCCAGATATTCACAAACACGTTCACACACTTCTACAGTAATCTGCTTTCCCCAGCAGTGTGTTGTGGGAGGCGTGTAGCCGCGCCAGTCGATTGATTGAGTGAAGGAGGAGGAGGGGGAGAGGAGAGGAGGAGCCGCAGACCATGCACAGCTGAGGAGGAGACCTATCGGAAATCACTGGAGTCTGATCAGGGCTGCCCCAGCTGGGCACACACGTGCCCAAGCACCCGCTATACTGAGCCAGATACAAACAGTCAGTCAGAAACAGCCAGCCCGCTGCAGTACACCCTAAGGTAGCAGAGTGCGTCTACAGCACTATCAGTCGACACAAAGTATTTTTCGATCTTATCTCATCGCTGCAACTCCCCAACGGGCTCGGGAGGTGAAAGTCGAGTCATGCGTCCTCTGAAACATGACCCGCCAAACCGCGCTTCTTAAGACTCGCCCTCTTAACCTGGAAACCAGCCACACCAATGTGTCGGAGGAAACACCGTTCAACTGACGACTGAGGTCAGCCTGCAGGCGCCCGGCCCGCCACAAGGAGTCACTAGAGCGCGATGAGCCAAGTAAAGCCTCCCCCCGGCCAAACCCGTACGACGCTGGGCCAATTGTGTGCCGCCCTATGGGACTCCCAATCACGGCCGGTTGTGATACAGCCCAGGATCAAACCCGGGTCTGTAGTGACGCCTCTAGCACTGCGATGCAGTGTCTTAGACCTCTGCGCCACTCAGGAGGCCTGCACAAAGTATGCTTAACAACATGTCAGCAGTACTGTGACTTCATAATATACAGCAGCCCAGTGACTCCATACAGCAGAGTATCATAATATGTCAGTAGCACAGCAGCAATGTGACTCTATTCCAAACAGCAGCACCTCAAGTCTGACTTTATCCTTGCCGGTTATTTATTTATCCTTCAAAGGAGCATGTCAATGTACCTGCACAACATCACAATGAAGGGGGAGGTACCACAAAGAAAACAGAGTGAAAACACTTACATTATGTATTTCAAACAACATTCTCAGAGCAATTAATTAGACTATTTATAGACTGGTAGAATGGTGCTGGAGGGAATTGCAGCTGGTTTACGGGCTCCTGACTGATTGTGCTATTTTTTGTACATAATGTTTCGCTATTGTTTCCTATGACCGAAAATAACTTCTGGACATCAGAACAGCGATCACTAACCTCAGTTGGGATGAGGATTTCTACTTCAATGAGTCGGCGGTGAAGGACATACTTCTCATCCCGGACAAGGACCAAATTCCTGATCCTCGAAAAAGGAAGAGGAGACGTTATAGAGGCCGGTGTGTGGGATACCTGACGAGACCAGGTTGGCGAGTGGATAAACCACCTCTACCCTCACTTCTATTGGCGAGCATGCAATCACTGGAGAATAAACGGGACGAGCTCCATTTCGAGACTATCCTATCAACTTGATCTGAAGAACTGTATTATCCTATGTTTCTCAGAGTCGTGGCTGAACAAGGACATGGAAAATATAAATCCAGCAGGTTTTTCTATACATCGGCAGGACAAACCAGCTTTGGGTAAAGGGGGGTAAAGGTGTGTGTCTCTTTATTAACAACAGCTGGTGCTCAATCTCTAATATTAAGGATGTCTCGAGGTTCTGCTCGCCTGAGTTAGAGTACCTCATGATAAGCTGTAGACCATACTATTTACTAAGAGAGTTTTTATCTTAACTTTTTGTAGTTGTCTACTTACCACCATAAACTAATGCTGGCACTAAGACCGCACTCAACGAGCTGCATAGGGCCATAAGCAAACAAGAAAATGCTCATCCAGAGTTGGCGCTCCTAGTGGCTGGTGATTTTAATGAAGGAACATTTAAATCCATCTTACCTCATTTCTACTAGCATGTCACCTGTGCAACTAGAGGCAAAAAAACTCTACATCACCTTTACTCAACACACAGAGATAAATAGAAAGCTCTCCCTCACCCTCCATTTGGCAAATCTGACCATAACTCTATCCTCCTGATTCCTGCATAAAAGCAAAAACTCTAACAGGAAGTAGCAGTGAAGAGCTCAGTACAGAAGTGGTCCGATGAAGTGGATGCTAAGCTACAGGACTGTTTCGCTAGCACATATTGGAATATCAAATCAAATCTTATTTGTCACATGAGCCGAATACAACAGGTGTAGACCTTGCCGTGAAATGCTTGTTCTGGGATTCATCCAATGGCATTGATGAGTTTACCACATCAGTCAACGGCTTCATTAATTAGTGCGTACATACAGGGGTGCAACTTTCAATGGGGGCGGGACGGGGGGACGGGACGGGGGGACGGGGGGACGGGGGACGGGTGGAAATGCCCCCCCCCCCCCCACACATTCAGAAATTGCATTTTTGTCCCCCACAGTTTTATAATTGGAATGTGATAGAAAACATGGCAATGGTGTGAGAGTGTGATTTGAAGGAGTCAGGCGCAGGATGGTAAATCACCGAATACAGAGTTTATTCCGTAGGACACAATTACGCTGGATAGCGTCAACAAAATACAGGCACACGGGGAACAATATCCCTGGAAATACAAGGTACAGGTAGCTCAACCGAGCTACACTCAACTCACAAATAACAATCACCCACAAGGACACGGGGGGCAGAGGGAACACTTATACATGTACTAATGAGGGGATATGAACGAGGTGTGTGTAATGACAAGACAAGACAAATGGAATGATGAGATATGGAGCGGCATTGGCGAGTAGGCCGGTGACGACGAATGCCGAAGCCTGCCCGAACAAGGAGGGGAGGCAGCTTCGGAGGAAGTCGTGACAAACGGTGTGTTTTTGGACCATGCGGACGCCTCCGAGCGGTCGGGTAGGCTGTTTGGAGTGTTTATCCAACTGGATAAAAAATATATATATATGTCCCCCCCACTTCTAAAACCAAAGTTGCACCCCTGCATACATATCTCAACCAGAAGCCATGGATTACACGCAACATCCTAGAAGTCTAGAGCTGCCGCTTTCAAGGAACGGGACACTAATCCGGACGCTTATATGAAATCCCGCTATGCCCTCCGACGAACCATCAGATAGGCAAAGCATCAATGCAGGACTAACATCGAACTACACTGATGCGCGTTGGATGTGGCAGGGCTTGCAAACTATTCCATATTACAAAGAGAAACACAGCTGCGAGCTGCCCAGATACGCCAGTCTACCAGACAAGCTAAATGTATTCTATGCTGACAAGCTGGCAAGTGTCTTCACTGACATTTTTAAACTCTCCCTGACCCAGTCTGTAATACATACATCTTTCAAGCAGACAACCATACTCCCTTTGCCCAAGAATGGTAATCTGTCATTTCTGTAGCCATGAAATGCTTTGAAAGGCTAGTCATGGCTCACATCAACACCATCATACCAGACAGCAGCTAATGGGGATCCATCACAAATACAAATACAAATACATAGACGGGGCTGTAGTGGGGTGGGTCGAGAGCTTCAAGTTCCTCGTTGTCCACATCAATAAGGACCTATCATGGTCCAAACACACCAACACAGTCACGAAGAGGGCAAGACAATGTCTCATCCCCCTCAGGAGGCTGAAAAGATTTGGCATGGGCCTTCAGATCCTCAAAAAGTTCTACAGCTGCAACATTGAGAGCATGTTGACTGGTTGCATCACCGCTTAGTATGGCAACTGCTTGGCATCCGACAGTTAGGTGCCACAGAGGGTAATGTATACAGCCCAGTACATCACTGGGGCCAAGCTCCCTGCCATCCAGGAGCTCTATACCAGGCGGTGTCAGAGGAAGGCCCTAAAAATAGTAAAAGTCTCCAGCCACCCAAGTCATAGAAGGCTCTCTCTGCTACCGCACGGCAAGCGGTATCGGAGCACCAAGTCTGGGACCTAAATGCTCCTGAACAGCTTCTACCCCCAAGCCATAACTGCTGAACAGTTAATCAATGGCTACCCGGACTATTTACATTGACCCCATTTTTCTTGCACTGACTCTCTTGCACTGGCTCTATGCACACTCACTGGACTTTACCCACATACTCACACATACTACACTGACAATCCAACACACACATACACACACACTACATACGCTTACACACACAAAACACACACACACACACACACACACACACACACACACACACACACACACAACCACAAACACACACAGTGTTTAATTTCTGGCACCTCTCCTATTTGGCCGTATCCGGTACCGCTCATGGCATGAAAAATAATTGTCACTTTTTGCCAGTGGCGGAAAAAGTACCCAATTGTTATACTTGAGTAAAAGTACAGATACCTCCTTAAAAAATGACTAAAGTAAATGTGAAAGTTACCTAGTAAAATACTACCTGAGTAAAAGTCTAAAAGTATTTGGTTTGAAATCTACTTAAGTATCAAAACTAAATGTAATTGCTAAAATATACTGAAGTATCAAAAGTAAAAGTATAAATCATTTCAAATTCCATATATTAAACAAACCAGATGGCACGATTTTCTTGTTTTTAATTGTATTTATGGATAGCCAGGGGCACGCTCCAACACTCACGCATTTGTGTTTAGTGAGTCCGACAGATCAAAGGCAGTAGGGATGACCAGGGATGTTCTCTTGATAAGTGTGGGAATTTGACAATTTTTCTGTCCTGCTAAGCATTCAAAATGTAACAAGTACTTTAGGGTGTCAGGGAAAATGTCAAATTTTCTGCTCTGATAGACATGAGCCTGCAACTCTCATCTCTCCAGCGTTGCACTTCATTATTTATTTCCATATACAATCATAGCCGCGCGTAGGGTTCTGGAGGAGCTACAGCACCCCTGATAAATTGAAATACATTTGCCAAAGTTATAGAATAACTTCTGTCTGTTCAGAAAGAAATGAAATCATTCAGAATAGCCTACTACACCATGAAAATGCCCATAATTTATCCACAGAGGTTAATAGCTTCTTTTAAAAAAATGCCTAGCTGTGGATTGTGTGTCGGGAACGCGCGGCAAATCTGTCAGTGAACAGCAGGCAGACAAAACAGGCCTTCTGCAACATTTCAAATAAAATCGCGGGAAAACAGGTTGGAAACCAAATGGCTCCTGCTGAAAAGAGAAGACATATCTGTCTGCTGTAGGCCAGCAAAATATTTGATCAACTTCCAAATATTGTTTTGCAAAGTAAAACAAGAGTGAGATATAGGCTTTTGGCACGAACGCTTCAGCCATCACAGGTGAGTGAGCTGCGCATCATTGTGTGAGTCAGTGAAACTGGAAAGCATGTTTAGGACTATAATTTCCTCCTCATATTGTAGCCTACAATATGTCTCCACACACCTAGGCCTATGCTATTGATCGATTCAAGGTCGTTTTTATTGCTCTCAGATTCTCAGTTTGTCTGTGTCAAAGTAGCTTGTCATTTCGATCATTTGTGCAGTATTTAAAAAAACATGATGCCAAAGTCTCCAGTCATGTAAAATGATGTAGAATTGCGTGAAATGCGTTTATAAAAAGCCCACATTTTTCCCAGACCTAGGCTACTAAAATGTTCCCCATGTGTAAATGTCTCTACTCTACTGCTCTATGCCACTACGCAAATGCGATGATATGCATGCAATGCTTTATTATAAAGGTGATTTTTTTCTCATGCGTTCCGGTACCTCAGAGCTCTCCAGGTCACCCTCCTCTCGAGCTCACTTTTTGTTCCGGCACCTCCCGATTTACAAATTAAGCACTGCACACACACACACACACACACACACACACACACACACACACACACACACTTTCACACTCTTTCACATCAGCTGCTGCTACTCTGTTTATTCTTTATCCTGATTGCCTAGTCAATTTTACACCTACCTACATGTACATATTACCTCAATTACCTCAACAACCTCGTACCCCTGCACATTGACTCGGTATCAGTACTCCTTCTATATAGCCTCGTTATTGTTATTTTATTGTCACTATTTCTTTGTTTAATTTTGCTATTTAAAAAATGTTTTACTCTGTATTGTTGGGAAAGGGCTCGTATAAGTAAGCGTTTCACGGTAAAGCCTACACCTGTTGTATTCGGCGCATGTGACAAATTTATTATATTTTATTTCACTGTTCTCTTACATGAGTGTGGGTGCAGTACTGACTTTGGCCTCTGGGTGACAGTGTGGTGTCAGTAACATGAAGAGCGGAGAGAAGGCTGGAAAAGGAAGAGATGAGTTACAGAGGCGTTCTACCTCACACAACTGCCTGGATCTTCTTTCAATCTCTCTTTCTATCTCTTTCTCTCTCTGTGTGTGTCTTCAGCCAGCGCCCTCTTTACATCCCAGTTCTTCTCTAGAATGTATGTCTGTGTATGTATGTATGTATGTCTGTGTATGTCTGTGTGTGTTTGAAGCTGTGGACGTGAGTCTCCCATCTCTCAGTGTAAAGTGAGATTGGTGATGCTACTGTGGGTTTCCAGTCTGCCTAATTAGGCTCCAGAGCCCACTAGGTAGGTGTGTGTGTTTGTGTGCGCATGTGTGCGTGTGTGCGTGCGTACGTGCGTGCGTCTGTATGTGAGAGTGTGAATGTGTGTGTACTGTACGTTAGTGTGAGAGACTGTGTGCGGACAAATGTGTGTGTGGCCCCCCCTGGGGTATGAAGCAGACTGCTGGGGCTGGTGCAGGAACAGAGCTGGGATCACGGAGGCTGCACTGCAGGCATCTGCCCCCAGGAAACAGCACCAGCCCTGCACAGCTGGCACCAAGGACTTCATGTGCCAGGAAATGGCACGACTCCCCTCTCCACTCCTCTCCTCTCCTCTGAACCCCTCAACCCCCCCCCCCCCCCCCCCCCCGTATGCTAATCTCTAACAAATAAACAGCTTGATTCATTCATGGAAATTGTAGTTTTCCGAAGAGTTGTCTATAGTTCTTTATGCTGTGAAATAGTTATTACACAGTGATAGAAAACATTTCAGCCACATGATGCTCAAATTTGTACATCTTTCAACAACATTGCAATGCTATGGGATGTTTATTTATGACATGAATTCTGTTCAATTTATCATGTAACACCAAGCAACTAAAAAAATATACAGCATACATTACATTGCCTTCAATGTATTTACATACATAATACTTTGGGGGAATTCAAAGCATGGAATCTTTTAACAATTACACATCCCCCTTTGTTGAAAGCCTTGAATTCCCCTTAGACATCGGCAGAGCCGCAGTGGAGAGGGTCTAAAGCTTCATGTTCCTCGGCGTGCACATTACTGAGGACCTGAAATGGTCCTTCCACACCGACAGCGTGGTGAAGAAGGCACAACAGCGCCTCTTCAACCTCAGAAGGCACAAGAAATTTGTCTTGGCCTCTAAGACCCTCACAAACTTCTAAAGATGCACAATCGAGAGTATTCTGTCGGGCTGTATCGCTGGCAACTGCACCGCCCGCAACCGCAGGGCTCTCCAGCGGGTGGTGTGGCCAGCCCAATGCATCATTAGGGGCACACTGCCTGCCCTCCAGGAAATCTACAGCACCCGGTGTCACAGGAAGTCCAAGAAGATCATCAAGGACCTCAGCCACCCAAGTCACGGCCTGTTCATCACACTAACATCTAGAAGGCAGAGACAGTACAGGTGCATCAACGCTGGGACCAAGACACTGATTAACAGCTTATTCTCCAGGCCATCAGACTGTTAAACGAGCCATCACTAGCCGTCCTCCGCCCAGCACCCTGCCCTGAACCTTAGAGACTGCTACCCTATGTACATAGAGTCATTGAACACTGGTCACTTTAATAATGTTTACATACTGTTTTATCCACTTATAAATATATATATACAGTGGGGAGAACAAGTATTTGATACACTGTCTATTTTTCAGGTTTTCCTACTTACAAAGCATGTAGAGGTCTGTAATTTTTATCATAGGTACACTTCAACTCTGAGAGACGGAATCTAAAACAAAAATCCAGAAAATCACATTGTATGATTTTTAAGTAATTAATTTGCATTTTATTGCATGACATAAGTATTTGATCACCTACCAACCAGTAAGAATTCCGGCTCTCACAGACCTGTTAGTTTTTCTTTAAGAAGCCCTCCTGTTCTCCACACATTACCTGTATTAACTGCACCTGTTTGAACTCGTTACCTGTATAAAAGACACCTGTCCACACACTCAATCAAACAAACTCCAACCTCTCCACAAAGGCCAAGACCAGAGAGCTGTGTAAGGACATCAGGGATAAAATTGTAGACCTGCACAAGGCTGGGATGGGCTACAGGACAATAGGCAAGCAGCTTGGTGAGAAGGCAACAACTGTTGGCGCAATTATTAGAAAATGGAAGAAGTTCAAGATGACGGTCAATCACCCTCAGTCTGGGGCTCCATGCAAGATCTCACCTCGTGGGGCATCAATGATCATGAGGAAGGTGAGGGATCAGCCCAGAACTACACGGCAGGACCTGGTCAATGACCTGAAGAGAGCTGGGACCACAGTCTCAAAGAAAACCATTAGTAACACACTACGCTGTCATGGATTAAAATCCTGCAGCGCACGCAAGGTACCCCTGCTCAAGGCAGCGCATGTCCAGGCCTGTCTGAAGTTTGCCAATGACCATCTGGATGATCCAGAGGAGGAATGGGAGAAGGTCATGTGATCTGATGAGACAAAAATATAGCTTTTTGGTCTAAACTCCACTTGCCGTGTTTGGAGGAAGAAGAAGGATGAGTACAACCCCAAGAACACCATCCCAACCGTGAAGCATGGAGGTGGAAACATCATTCTTTGGGCATGCTTTTCTGCAAAGGGGACAGGACGACTGCACCGTATTGAGGGGAGGATGGATGGGGCCATGTATCGTGAGATCTTGGCCAACAACCTCCTTCCCTCAGTAAGAGCATTGAAGATGGGTCGTGGCTGGGTCTTTCAGCATGACAACGACCCAAAACACACAGCCAGGGCAACTAAGGAGTGGCTCCGTAAGAAGCATCTCAAGGTCCTGGAATAGCCTAGCCAGTCTCCAGACCTGAACCCAATAGAAAATCTTTGGAGGGAGCTGAAAGTCTGTATTGCCCAGCAACAGCCCCGAAACCTGAAGGATCTGGAGAAGGTCTGTATGGAGGAGTGGGCCAAAATCCCTGCTGCAGTGTGTGCAAACCTGGTCAAGACCTACAGGAAACGTATGATCTCTGTAATTGCAAACAAAGGTTTCTGTACCAAATATTAAGTTCTGCTTTTCTAATGTATCAAATACTTATGTCATGCAATAAAATGCAAATTAATTACTTAAAAATCATACAATGTGATTTTCAGGATTTTTGTTTTAGGTTCCGTCTCTCACAGTTGAAGTGTACCTATGATAAAAATTACAGACCTCTACATGCTTTGTAAGTAGGAAAACCTGCAAAATCGGCAGTGTATCAAATACTTGTTCTCCCCACTGTATATATATATATACACAGTTGAAGTCGGAAGTTTACATACACTTAAGTTGGAGTCATTAAAACTAGTTTCTTGTTAACAAACTATAGTTTTGGCAAGCCGCTTAGGACATCTACTTTGTGCATGACACAAGTAATTTTTCCAAATTCACCCAACTTATTGTGGGAAGCTTGTGGAAGGCTACCCGAAACGTTTGACCCAAGTTAAACAATTTAAAGGCAATGCTACCAAATACTAATTGAGTTTATGTAAACTGACCCACTGGGAATGTGATGAAAGAAATAAAAGCTGAAATAAATAATTCTCTCTACTATTATTCTGACATTTCACATTCTTAAAATAAAGTGGTGATCCTAACTGACCTAAGACAGGGAATTTTTACTAGGATTAAATGTCAGGAATTGTAAAAAACTGAGTTTAAATGTGTTTGGCTAAGGTGTATGTAAACCTCCGACTTCAACTGTATATACAAAAGTTTGGACACACCTACTCATTCAAGGGTTTTTCTTTATTTATACTATTTTTTTACATTGTAGAATAATAGTGAAGACATCAAACTTTGAAATAACACATATGGAATCATGTAGTAACCACAATAGTGTTAAACAAATCAAAATATATTTATTCAAATAGCCACCCTTTGCCTTGATGACAGCTTTGCACACTCTTGGTGTTCTCTCAACCAGCTTCATGAGGTAGTCACCTGGAATGCATTTCAATTAACAGGTGTGCCTTCTTAAAAGTTAATTTGTGGAATTTCTACTCTTCTTAATGCGTTTCAGCTAATCAGTTGTGTTGTGACAAGGTACGGGGGTGGGTAGGGGGGTATTCAGAAGATAGCCCTATTTGGTAAACAACCAAGTCCATATTATGGCAAGAACAGCTCAAATAAGCAAAGAGAAACGACAGTCCATCATTACTTTAAGACATGAAGGTCAGTCAATACAGAACATTTCAAGAACTTTGAACGTTTCTTCAAGTGCAGTCGCAAAAACCATCAAGTGCTATGATGAAACTGGCTCTCATGAGGACCACCACAGGAATGGAAGACCCAGAGTTACCTCTGCTGCAGAGGATAAAAGTTCATTAAAGTTACCAGCCTCAGAAATTGCAGCCCAAATAAATGCTTCACGGAGTTCAAGTAACATACACTTCTCAACATCAACTGTTTAGAGGAGACTGTGTAAATCAGGCCTTCATGGTCGAATTGCTGCAAAGAAACCACTACTAAAGTACACCAATAATAAGAAGAGACTTGCTTGGGCTAAGAAACACGAGCAATGGACATTAGACCGGTGGAAATGTGTCCTTTCGTCTGGTCTCAAAATGTTAGATTTTTAGTTTCAACCGGCGTGTCTTTGTGAGATACGGTGTGGGTGAACGAATGATCTCCGCATGTGTATTTCCCACTGTGAAGCATGGAGGAGGAGGTGTTATGGTGTGGGGGTGCTTTGCTGGTGACACTGTCTGTGATTTATTTAGAATTCAAGGCACACTTAACCAGCATGGCTACCACAGCATTCTGCAGTGATACGCTATCCTATCTGGTTTGGGCTTAGTGGGACTATCATTTGTTTTTCAACAGGACAATGACCCAACACACCACCAGGCTGTGTAAGGGCTATTTGACCAAGAAGGAGAGTGATGGAGTGTTGCATCAGATGACCTGGCCTCCACAATCCCCCGACCTCAACCCAATTGAGATGGTTTGGGATGAGCCGGACCGCAGAGTGAAGGAAAAGCAGCCAACAAGTTCTCGGCATATGTGCTACATGATTCCTTATGTGTTATTTTATAGTTTTGATGTCTTCACTATTATTCTACAATGTAGAAAATAGTACAAATACAGAAAAACCCTGGAATGAGTAGGCGTGTCCAAACTTTTGACTGGTACTGTATGTCTAACCCCTCCCTGGATTTATATCAAAGTAACCTGATTTAGTGTGTGAGTGTGTGTGTGTGACGTGCGTGCAAGCGTGTTAGTGTGCATGTGTGTATGTGCATGTCACATGTGAGCATGTGTTGATGTGTGTTTGTCTCTGTACGTGCAGTACGTAAGAATGACTTGGTGTTTCATAGGGCAGAAATAGTGTAAGCACTGATCTGATTACAGCATGTCAACATGTTCCATGGGGTAGACTGTCTGTCCATCACCACCACACAGAACAGAGAACCAGAGAACCAGCCGTGAGAGAGACAGGCCCTCACGTTGGATTACCTCCCCAGCTGAGGAGCCCTGCTCTGAGCCTGGCCGCCAGGCCACACAGTGCCATCTACAGTATCAGCACCAGGGCCCGGCCATTTTCTATGCACCCCCAGAAATAAAAGGATTGGGGGTACAATTAGGAGGTCTGGCCTGCCACTCTGCAGCTCACCTGTCAGCCATGGTCGGAATGTGAACGGGGTGCAAACTGACGCATGGGCCATAGCAACCCCGACAGGAGATCCAGAGCAGGACAAATCTTACTAACAAACCAATGCCCTGTCACTCAACACGGGGCCACCTCAGTGACCCCCCGGACCACAGGGCTGGCTAGGGCTCCACGCTCTCCACTGGCAGGGCAGACACAGTCCCACCGCAGGCCCTGTCACTGAGCAGACCTGACACGGTCACATGCAGACACAAAAACACCCCCATGCTGCAGGACAGTCCTCTCAATCATTACTTTCCATCATGGAACCAGGAAACAGTCTGGTAAAATCTGCAGGGGGAAATGACCTAAAGGCCTGACCTGAAAATTGTACAAAAAGCAGAGATGTGGAGACTCGCTCCGAAAATAATGTGTGTCAGTGCACCTGGCCAAAGGCCACAGGGATGCTAGCAAACAAGACAGAAGTAATTGCGAGTGGTTTTGGAATTGTGGTGTGTTAACTGTACACAGCTTTCACCAGAGGAATAGAGCACTGTTAGTTTATAGTTACAGTGTTAAATCTAGTGCGGAAGATTCCACCAAGAATCCATCTTTGATTTTCCTCTCAAGTAGGAAAAAATTTAAAGAAAAACGTCAACTCTAGAATGATGAATCATGTCAAAAGAGTCTGCTGAGCAGGGAGGGACCAGGGACTGGGCTAATCCAATGGTCCCACTGTGCTGTGCTGTTTGAATGAAGCAGGGGTAATGCGCCGCTAAATTTACTGACGTTTGCACTAATCCATTTAATTCTCTTTTAAGGGGGAAACTGTTCACATGAGTGAGCGGGATGTTTTAATGTTGATGATTTAAAGATGGAAGGATATATGGAAGCGGACAGATCTGTGCTCGCACAGTCACACACACACACGCACACACACACACACACAGTCTGGCTGAAGCTGCTGTAGGGTAGGATGATATCTGCAGGTTACCACCACTATCTCTCTCTCTCTTACTCCTGTTTCATCTTTCCAAATAAATACGTTTTTCATTGGAGGAAGTCACTGGCACGCAATTAGGCATTATAAAGACTTTAACACAAGTAATGGTTTACGTAGTGTGGTAATATTTAGAAACACAACTGCTAACATGGTATTGCAGGGAGGCACCCAGTGACTGAGTCCCCCTGGAGAGGGGCTCATCCCAGCCCATTGTTCTATATCAGTGGACAAGGCTGATTCGTGTAATTAGCTGTCAGCACAGAGCCCTCAGCAGCTTAGTGCTGTCCGCTCAAATCAAACTAATGAAATGCAATCCGCTCAAATGTCCTGGATGCATATCTGTAACAGTCTTCCGCACAGAGGCAGGGACGAAGTAGTGGGAGGCAGGGGGAGACAGGGGGAGACAGGTGGAGGTAGGAGGAGACTGGGGAAGGTAGAGGGAGGCAGGGGGAGACAGGGGAGACAGGTGGAGGTAGGAGGAGACTGGGGGAGGTAGAGGGAGGCAGGGGGAGACAGGGGAGACAGGTGGAGGTAGGAGGAGACTGGGGGAGGTAGAGGGAGGCAGGGGGAGGTAGGTGGAGACTGGGGGAGGTAGAGGGAGGCAGGGGGAGGTAGGGGGAGGCAGGGGGAGCCGCTGCCACGGCCACGGCAGGAGGAAGCTTCCTCCTTGCCAAACTCAGTATTCAAATCCATGCTCATTAATCTGTTAATTCAGCACATTTTTGATAGCCAATTAATGTGGATGAGCAGTGGGTGATATGGGCAGGACAGGAGGTGCCTGCCTACTCTGGGTGAGAGGGTCAGAGGATGAGGGGTGAGGGGCGAGGGGTAAGAATATCAGCAGCATCTCATTCCCCACTAGAGTCCCCACGCCACAACACTACAACCTGCCCTGACTAGAGGCAAACTCTCTCAGCATAGCCACTTCAGTCATCAAATAAAATGACAAAGAAACAGGTGTAATTTAGTAATTTCATCAAAAGAGCCTAAAGGCACCAGAGCTATTCAGTGAATTTCACATTTTGTCTTCCAAGCAAAGGGCTATATGATACATCCTCAGAGATCAGCCCAGTAAACTGGTGGAGAGATGGCTAGTAGCTGCTTATCTCTGCATCCTTCTCCTTCACACCACATCACATGTTTTCTGCCTACTTTGCTCCAGAGATGAGTATACTCAAGTGTTGACAAATCCTCTCCTCTCCTCTCCTCTCCTCTCCTCTCCTCTCCTCTCCTCTCCTCTCCTCTCCTCTCCTCTCCTCTCCTCTCCTCTCCTCTCCTCTCCTCTCCTCTCCTCTCCTCTCCTCTCCTCTCCTCTATCTGATGTAGTGTGATCTCCTCTCTTCTGTGTGCGTGGAGCCCTGAGGGCACTAAAACCAGGCAGGGTGTAGTGTAGTGGTTGGCAGCATGCAGGGCGGGCTCCGCTGGGCCGTGCTCAGATGGGCCGCTGCACTCCGGGACAGGGCCCCAGGCAGTCCACAACACCGCCAGCCCCGCCATGTGTGAACACTTGTTCTCTTCAATTAAAACAGCCAACTGAATATTCAAATCAGATCTTTTAATGACGTCTCTACGCCATGCATGCATGAAATCGTACTAGGGGTCATCTCCCCAGCTACAAGCAGCTAAGGGTGAGGAGATGAGATGAGTGAGAGGGAGAAGAGTGTAAAAGATACATTAGCTCATGACCTAATAATGAGTTAACGCATATTTAACCCAAAAATATTTGTGGTTACAAAATGAGTGCTTAAAAATGTATGCAATTCTATGGTTTCCTGACAACAAAATGAAAGAATGAATGAATGAATAAATAAATAAATAAATAAATAAATAAATACATATACCAATAAATAATATATTATGTAACTGCCTTCAAAATCTTTCTTTAGAAACCTATAGTAATAAGTCAATATATACAGTACACACAGTGTCTCTACCACCACAAGGGTTTAATATTTGAGATGAGCTTTAGATTAGCTGAAATCAGAATTAAGGCATTTGCAGGACACTAGGCATTTACAGTTCAAGGCATAAAGAACAACAAACTGATGATTGCCAGCAAGGCCAGTGAACATCAACGGCAGGACACTGTAGATCCTCTGATCTGCACTGTTCATTTATGAGGGTTTAGTTATGTCGTTAAAGATTTAACAGGTTAACCTTTATTTTCAGTGTGATGATTACCTATAGAAAATAGTGCAAGTGGATATACAGCCTATTGAAAGGGTTCTTTTTAAAGTGAAACATGCAGACCTTCAGAAAGTGACAAAACAAGTATAAAGAAACATACAGAAACCTGCAAACATTTGGGCCTGCCTGGTTCTGGCCAAACTGAATGTTGTCTGAATGGACATTTAGCCTGAGGATGCCTCTACAACCTGGCTTGTTTGGTGCTTGTTTACTGTATTTGTACTGAATGCTGGCATATCTGAGGTGGATTTGAGAGCAGGCTGAGGTATCACTAGGGCCTGTCTATTGTTGTGTCTGAGTGTGATGTGACATGGCACGCATCATGCCTTCATTACACACAGTCAGACAACACTGTCAGGGGCATGCCTGGCCTGACTAGCTGTCCCAGCCCACCACACCCTCAGTTTGAGTGTGAGTGTGTGTGCGCGTGTGTGTGCATGCATGCGTGCATGTGTGCAACCATTCTTCTGTGTTTGTCCCTGCATATGTGTGTGTGTGTGTGTGTGTGTGTGTGTGTGTGTGTGTGTGTGTGTGTGTGTGTAGCAGGCAAGACCAACAGCATCTGTGGAATCAGAGGAGAAAAACATAAAGGTTGTTCATTTGAACCTGGCCATATTGAAGTATCAGTCATGCAGCTCAGGTAAGGCAGGGTTTAAATGCACCTCATTACTCAAAGGCAGTGGAAGTGGAAGAGGAGCCATTTAATGTGTGAAGCTGGCAGCTGGACCACCTGGCCACACATTAAACACTAAAGCCTGCTGTCCCTAATGGCTGCAGATTACATCATTACCTTAACAAATCCGAGACGAGAGGAGCCTGGGCCCGGCCGGCTGCCAGGGACACAGAGATAGTGGCTAGAGGGAGAGTCACGGTGGCTGGATAGAGTCAGAGAGGGTAGAGAGAAAGTCACGGTGGCTGGATAGAGTCAGAGAGGGTAGAGAGAAAGTCACAGTGGCTGGATAGAGTCAGAGAGGGTAGAGAGAAAGTCACAGTGGCTGGATAGAGTCAGAGAGGGTAGAGAGAGTCAGTGAGGCTAGAACGAAAGAGATTCACAGTGGCTGGATAGAGTCAGAAAGGGTAGAGAGAGTCAGTGAGGGTTGAAAGAAAGAGAGTCACGGTGGCTGGATAGAGTCAGAGAGGGTAATAATATAATAATAATGTAACATTTAGCAGACGCTTTTATCCAAAGCGACTTAGAGTCACGTGCGCATACATTCTTACGTATGGGTGGTCCTGGGGATCGAACCCACTACCCTGGCGTTACAAGCGCCATGCTCTACCAATTGAGCTACAGAGGACCAGCTACAAGAGTCATAGTGGCTGGATAGAGGGGCTGCCCTTACAAAAAAAAAACACTTGTCAAATTTACAGTTTCACATGTTGAGCTTAAATGTATTACATTTTGAGTTGACATGTTAACATCACCTTTTCACATGTGAGGAAAATAACATGTTTTCACCTCACATGTGAATTGCAGTTTCACATGTGAAATTTGCAGTTTCACATGTAAAAATGTTTCACATGAAAATCGGATATGCAGTTTCACATGTTAAAAACATTAATTTGAAAATCTCACTTTCACATGTGGAATTGCAAGTTCCCATGTGAAAATCAATCACATGTGAAAATCTCACTTTGATATTGTTATTCTCCTCACATGTCAAAATGTGGTGTTAACATGTTGCACCGGTTTCCACCGGTGGAATTAGGGTGACCACATCTAAAAAGCCCAAATGCGGGATAAGGGAACGATTTTGCGGGATATTCGCGGAACAGTGGCCAGATTTTCTTTTGGGGGGTGCAAGTTAATGGATCACATTCCAAATGGCGACATAGTTCTGCTGTATGAAGGTCACTGTCTGTTAAAGGGGCAATCCTTAATTGTTACATCCATTTTTTGACTTATAAATTAATGATATGTAGCCTACCCATTGATTCTTGAAGAATACAACATATAAATGCCTCATGAATTTAGTTCAACTGTCATACCCCATCAGAACCCAAAATATACGCTCGTTTTACTCAAATGTTTGTAAACAAAGTAAATGTAAACAACCACTCCATGGCCTAAAAACATGGTTAAACTATCATTTTGATATCATGTACGGTCAGTCCTTGCATCCATAGTGTAGTCTATGAATTTGAGAGTGGTTGCATTTCTCCAGTCCCATCCCTCAGCTTTTTAATAAAACTGTGGCAGGGACAACACTTTGTTAATGTTTCAATTAAGGATTGTCACTTTCAACACCTTTAATAGAGTAATAGTGTTATTATATGGTGCAATCATCTAGTGAGTGAGTTACTTTTGTGCCATTAATATCAAGCAAAACTTCTGAAGTCGAGAACAAAATTCTTAGTATTGGAAACAAAAATAATGATATTGAAAGTATTGATAGCAAAACAAAATATTGCACGGAAATAATTTAGAAATGTGGGAACAAATGAAAAAATATATTTTCAGTGATTTTTTAAAATGACAACGCCATTGAATAAAACACTTCACTCTTTCCTGCAATTTCCCCTGTCTTTGATTATGTTACCATGGCCTTTGCTTTTGCTGCCTTTTCCCAGTTGCTGTTTTGGCACATTCTTTCCAGCAACATAGCACCCTGTATCCCACTGCTGGTTATATAACCTGTATCCCACTGCTGGTTATATAACCTGTATCCCACTGCTGGTTTGCCTCTGAAGCTATGCAGGGTTGGCTCTGGTCGGTCCCTGGATGGGAGACCAGATGTAGCTGAAAGTGGTGGAAAATAAAGATGTGAAAAATACATTTCACATGTGGGGAATTCGTTTTTTCACGAGGGAAAAATACATGTGCAAAATGTATGTGAAACCACGTTTCTGACTCATGTGAACATACACACACACACACACACACACACACACACACACACACACACACACACACACACACACACACACACACAACACACACACACACACACACACACACATATACTGAATACACACTATACAGTACCAGTAAAATTTTGGAGACACCTACCCATTCAAGGGTTTTTCTTTATTTTTTACTTTTATCTACATTGTAGAATAATAGTGAAGACATCAAAACTATGAAATAACACATTTGGAATCATGTAGTAACCAAAAAAGTGCTAAACAAATCTAAATACATGTTTTATTTTAGATACTTCAAAGTAGCCACCCTTGCCTTGATGACAGCTTAGCACACTCTTGGCATTCTCTCAACCAGCTTCACCTGGAATGCTTTTCCAACAGTCTTGAAGGAGTTCCCACATATGCTGAGCACTTGTTGGCTGCTTTTTCTTCACTTTGCAGTCCAACTCATCCCAAACCATCTCCACTGGGTTGAGGTCGGGTGATTGTGGAGGCCAGGTCATCTGATGCAGCACTCCATCACTCTTCGTCTTGGTCAAATAGCCCTTACACAGCCTGGAGGTGTGTTGGGTCATTGTCCTGTTGAAAAACAAATGATAGTCCCACTAAGACCAAACCAGATAGGATGGCGTATCGCTGCAGAATGATGTGGTAGCCATGCTGGTTAAGTTTGAATTCTAAATAAATCACAGACAGTTTCACCAGCAAAGCACCCCCACACCATAACACCTCCTCCTCCATGCTTCACGGTGGGAACAACACATTATCATCCGTCTCACAAAGACACAGAGGTTGGAGCCAAAAATCTCTAATTTGGACGCATCAGACCAAAGGACAGATTTCCACCGGTCTAATGTCCATTGCTCATGTTTCTTGGCCCAAGCAAGTCTCTTCTTATTATTGGTGTCCTTTAGTAGTGGTTTCTTTGCAGCATTTCGACCATCAAGGCCTGATTCACACAGTCCCCTCTGAAAAGTTACTTGAACTGTGAAGCATTTCTGAGGCTGGTAACTCTAATAAACGTATCCTCTGCAGCAGAGGTAACTCTGGGTCTTCTTTTCCTGTGGCGGTCCTCATGAGAGCCAGTTTCTTCATAGTGCTTGATGGTTTTTTGTGACTGCATTTGAAGAAGCTTTCAAAGTTCTTGAAATGTTCCGGATTGACTGACCTCTTTGCTTATTTGAGCTTTTCTTGCCATAATATGGACTTGGTCTTTACCAGATAGGGCTATCTTCTGTACACTTTTTTGGTTAATACATGATTCCATATTTGTTATTTCATAGTTTTGATGTCTTCACTATTATTCTACAATGTAGAAAATAGTATAAATAAAGAAAAACCCTACAATGAGTAGGTGTGTCCAAACTTTTGACTGGTACTCTATATACAAAAGTATGTGGACACCCCTTCAAATTAGTGGGTTCAGCAATTTCAGCCCCACCCGTTGCTGACAGGTGTATAAAATCGAGCACACAGCCATGCAATCTCCATAGACAAACTTAGTTCTGTTCAATGTTGTGTTAGTGTATGTAAGTTGTTTTGTCTGAACATTTGTTCCCCCTGCTGCTGTTGGACCAGGTCTCTCTTGAAAAATAGATTTTATCTCAATGAGAAAAACCGGTATAAATAAAAGGTTAAATAAAAAATTGGCAGTAGAATAGCCTTACTGAAGAGCTCAGTGACTTTCAACGTGGCACCGTCATAGGATGCCACCTTTCCAACAAGTCAGTTCGTCAAATCTCTGCCCTGCTAGAGCTGCCCCGGTCAACTGTAAGTGCTGTTATTGTGAAGTGGAAATGTCTAGGAGCAACAACGGCTCAGCCGCGAAGTGGTAGGCCACACAAGCTCACAGAGCAGGACTGCCGAGTGCTGAAGCGAGTAAAGTGTCAAAATCGTCTGTCCTCGGTTGCAACACTCACTACCAAGTTCTAAACTGCCACTGGAAGCAACGTCAGCACAATAACTGTTCATCGGGAGCTTTATGAAATGGGTTTCTATGGCTGAGCAGCCGCACACAATTCTAAGATCACCATGCGCAATGCCAAGCCTCAGCTGCAGTGGTGAAAACTCGCCGCCATTGGACTCTGGAGCAGTGGAAACACGTTCTCTGGAGTGATTAATCACGCTTCACCATCTGGCAGTCCAACGGACAAATCTGGGTTTGGCGGATGCCAGGAGAACGCTAGCTGCCCCAATGCATAGTGCCAACTGTAGATTTTGGTGGAGGAGGAATAATGGTCTGGGGCTGTTTGTCATGGTTCGGGCTAGGCCCCTTAGCTCCAGTGAATGGAAATCTTAATGCTACAGCATACAATTACATTATAGACGATTCTGTGCTTTCAACTTTGTGGCAACAGTTTGGGGAAGGCCCTTTCCTGTTTCAGCATGACAATGCCCCTGTGCACAAAGTGAGGTCAATACAGAAATGGTTTGTCGACATCGGTGTGGAAGAACTTGACTGGCCTGCACCGAGCCCTGACCTCAATCCCATCGAACACCTTTGGGATGAATTGGAATGCCGACTGCGAGCCAGGCCTAATCGCCTAATCGCCCAACATCAGTGCCCGACCTCACTAATGCTCTTCTTGCTGAATGGAAGTAAGTCCTCGCAGCAATGTTCCAACATCTAGTGGAAAGCCTTCCCAGAAGAGTGGAGGCTGTTATAGCAGCAAAGGGGGGACCTACTCCATATTAATGCCCATGATTTTGGAATGAGATGTTTGACGAGCAGGTATACACATACTTTTGGTCATGTAGTGTATATATACACTCTGAGTATACAAAACATTAAGAGCACCTGGTCTTTCCATGACATTTCATGTTTCTTTGTAAGGGGGGAGTCATAAAGGCTAGAGAAAAAGTAATAGTGGCTGGAGAGATGCAGTGGTGTGTGTGTGTGTGTGTGTGTCTGTAAGAGACGGTACTTCCTCGAGTGTGTCCGACCATATCTGAGCAGCCCTGGATGGAGTGGTGCCTATCTGCAGTCTCCAGATATTCCTTCTGGGTCAAAACTAATTGGTGCGGCAGAATTGAGACTTTGCTCTGATAATGACCACAAGCGCTCTGGCTGTTCGCGCATGACCGCCCCTGAACCGTCGACTGACTGCCGAGCTGCCCCCTCCACAGAGCGACCACTGCTCCCCCTTAGCACACTTACACAGGCCAATGACAGGGCAGAGGATTGGGTGGGAGAAGTGGACAAAAATAGGTTAGACAGGCATGAGCAGTAAAAGAAGAGAAGAGAAAAGAGCATGCAGAGAACTGAAATGAGTTACTGTAGAAAAGGAGAAGCTTTCAGTGATAGAGTAGACAGTTTAACCACATTATGAAACAGCTCCTTTCATCACAGGAATCCTGTCATCATCATCTGTTTATGGACACATGACAATGGTATAGAGAAAATATCTGCCATCCATAGAGTTGTATAATTATGCTGTCTCTGTTTTGCCCAATGCATTCTCTTCCTGTTAGCCTGCACTCCCTTCTCTTTCTTCTTCTCTCTCTGCCTGTATCCATCAAGACAGCATCCCCTCCTCATCTCTCCTACCCATCTCCCCTCCATCCTCCCCACCTCTCCTCTCCCTGACAGACATGGGGCTGGCTTCCTCCAGATCAGCTGCACTCCACCGCCCCCCGCCATCCTGACATTAAGTCACATCCCCACTTACGGCCTGCTGTTTAACACAACAGCCCAGAAAGTAAACAAGGGCATTATTCTACACCGTTACACTCGGCACAGTCCCTTTTTAGCCAAGTGTAGTGCAGGGCCCAGGCATGCTAAAAGGGCTGGGGGGAACGCTCTTTTTCCCTATATTTTTCTCTCTTTGTTGTTTTCCTCCGTCTCCTATCAGTCATGCATGTTTTACTGTGACTAAAACATGTTGCAAGATGGCTAAAGGCTGTAATCCAGTCAGATCGTCTGGATGCCTCTGACTTTGTTACTGTGCTCCCACGAGGAAACAGACAGCAAACACACATATTGTTAAACCCCACGTGCCTCCTTTTCTTTAACACCAGTGAGCGAGCAAGCTAAGTGTATGCACCTGGTTCAGGATGCATATCTTGGCCTGCTGATTTACATTGAAGTTAAGCGTCTGTGGTACGTGGTGCTGAAAAGTCAGGGAGCAGGGAGGCATGTGAGACATGCAGGAGTTCAAAGACACTGTTTGAGAGAGAGAGAGAGAGAGAGAGAGAGAGAGAGAGAGAGAGAGAGAGAGAGAGAGGATGGAATGGGCAGGAGAGAGGGATACAGGAAGCCAAGAGAGGAGGGTCATCTCTCTGGGGCTGCAGGAAGTTAGAACAGGCTGGGAGGAGGGTGAAAGGGTGGAGGGGTGGAAAGAGGCCGTGCTTCTTTAGGGATCGGCGAGTGTCAGGATCCTCTCTGTAGCAACTTTACACCAGCAGGCTTCTGAAGTGTCAACATCACAGCTCACTACAGAAACACCCCCGTGATCTATCCCATATGTGACTGTGGAAGAGTGCTGAGGACTGACTGTCGGTCCTCTCAGGCCTGCCTCAGCCCCCGGCTCTCACACACACTCCTAATGGACAGAAACCCTTCTCAACGGGGTCATCAGGACACACATCCAACACTTCATCTGACCATCACCACCTCACAACAATGACTCTCTCTTACCTTCATCACTGGCCAAGGAGAGGGAGAGAGAGAGAGAGAGAGAGACCGTGGCCCAACTGCCGCTAAACCCCACCTGAAACATGACAACAAATTAAAGCAAATCAATCCAGGATCGCGTGATAAAAGTGGGAGGCGAGGAGGCAAGCGGAACGAGGCGGAAGTGAATAATGAAAGAGGGGAAGTCTCTTAAAGCTTTATGACATTCCTGCGTCTGCGTGGGCGGACGTGGGGCGGACATGGGGGTGGGGGTACTCCAGGGTGGAGTGGCCTCTGATGTTCCACAGTGATCCCACAACCCCGCTTTCATTAGTGGCCAGACCCATAAAAGGGCACCCAGACCAAAACACCTGACAGGCAGTTCGCCCAGCCCCAGTCTCTGCTCCAGCGTCTCCTGCTCCAGCCCCAGCACCAGCCTTTCTACAGCCCCAGTCTCCTCTCTAGCCGCCGCTAGCCTCTGCTTCAGCCTCATCTCCAGCCCCAGCCTTCGCCGGCCTCTTAGCCCCTCTTACTGCCTACACAGTACTGCTGCCCCATAAAACATCTGGTGACCTCAACTGTTTCAGCCCAGCCTGCCCGCCTTACTCATAAACAAGCTCTGGTCTAATGCAAGACAGAGGTGTCAGGCCAGCGCTGGATTGTGTCTGAGTACATGGGGACAGTGTTGACTGAGTCTCTATATGGCTGGATGGAAGTAATGACTGAGTACTGGAATACAGGAGGAGGGTTGGTGTTTGTTTACTCCAAGATCAGATAAATCATCAAACAAATTGTACATCAAACAGTGTAAAGGACACAGCGAAGGCCTTATTACGGGTAACACTTAATGGGCCTATATATGTTGTCCAATAAGAGAAGAGACCTTTACAGGTACCGCAGCAGGAGTCACTGGTATCCTATGAGCAGGCGCGCCACCGCTCCCGCTAAGCTTCCCATTGTCAGAGCTCTCATCAAAACAAAAAGCCTGGCCTTTCTGTCTAAAACCAAACAATACAATGGAAGAAGAAATTGAACATTTTACCAAACAAAAAATAATTCAAAGAGAGATCTCCCCCCTATAGTCCATATTTAATTTAGAGCAGGGCAGTCAGTCAGGTAGCTGAGGGACTGCTGGATCAAAGGTTGGCCCTGGCTGCTGCAGCTCCCAGACACTTAGCACCTTTTCACTGGCTTTGATCTGATCATTAAGAGGCTACTTTAGCTGGCACAGACACGCAGCTAAAACCAACAGAGAGAGGCGCAAACGGCAAAGTCTCCCTGAATACCAAAGGAGACACTACACTCAGAGGACAGAGATGTCACAGGGAGGATGGGTGGGGAGTGAAGACCTGAGTACAGCTGAAACACAAGGGAAGTGTAAATAGCAGTGGCCACTCCGCTAAATGACGGAGCCAAGATGAAAGTCATAATGGGTCTGATAAGAGACGACTGATGGAAGATGTTGACCACTGAGAGCTGCAGCCTATACAGAAAAACAAGATCCGCAATTACAAGAATAGACCGAGAGGTATGAATGAAAATCCTCTGTCCATTACTGTATGTGGTGTTGAATGGTGTGGTGCTCTGCAGAGAGGAGAGAGAAGGGGATCCTTTAGTTTTGTTGGAGGGTGGAAGGCCTGGATGTAGAGGGGGTAGAGGGGGGAGTAGTGGGGGTTCTAGGGGGGGGGGAGTAGAGCGGTAGCAGGGAAGTGGAGACCAGACCATTAGGCAGACTTTGAAGATGTTACTGACAGAGCGACAACACATAAAAGCTCCAGAGGGAGGTGGTGATTTCCTCAGTGCCACAGGAAACATACTGTACTGTACACCTCTTTACTGTCACACATCATTCCTGCTTTATGGTCAATGGACTATTGGAAACTCTTTTTCGAATTCTGATCGAAATATCTACACTGTTTAGAGCATAGTACCAGATCAGTTCAATATAATATAAGGCAGTCATAATAGAGGGCCTATTAGAACACATACACACGGGCAGAACTCGATCCACCTGACGCCCTTTGAAGTGGGTTTATGGGGGACAGCGGCGCAATGCGGCGTGTCATGACAAACGAGGTGATGAGAGGGGAGGAGGGGAGGAGAGGAGGAGAAGAGAAGGGGGAGGAGGGCAGGGAGTGCGGGCATCAGCGACAGTTACTCGACTTCCAGACAGAGATGCTTCCTAAATCATTGGAGGGTCCTTTCCCCTCTCAGCAGGGGCTCACCCATCCAGCAGTCAGAGAGCAGAGGTGCAACACACACACATCCCCACACTGCTCTGAGCAAGCTGACCATCACCGCTAATACCACCACTAATACACCACACTACTGGGGATGTTCAGCTAGCTGCTATGGCGTCAGAATTAGTGTTTCAACAATGGACTCCCTCTTTACAATAAAATGGAGTCTTAACTGAAATTCACAAAATTACTTTGAGGAAACCGTAAAGTTCTCTGAAGGCGTTTGTTTACTTTAAACAACAATAAACAACATCACACATTGTCTGTTATAACTGAGAGAGAGCAAGACAGAGAGGGAATGAGAGAGTGAGAAAGAGAGAGAGAGATCAATCAATCATAAATGAAATTAATGTTAAGAAATAGGCTATTTCTGTTTATATGTGTGTTTATCCATGTGGATCTCACTGTGGACTTCAGGGCTGATCCTGCATCAATCATAGGTCAAACGGATTCTAAAAGCCAAATGGTGAAATTAGAGAACATCCAATGAGCCAAGCTCTCTCACTCTCACTGAAGCAATGCAGCTCCACGTTCCTCGCAAGATAGGCAGTGCTAGGCAGCGCATTGGCGAAAACGGTTTGGGGCAAAAAAACTGGAGAAATAATTGGATCCCCCCCTTCCTCTCCCTCGCCTCCCTCGCCTCGGACATCCCCAATTAACACAGGGCTAGTCAGGAGGCCTGGAGAGAAAATCTGCTGTTTGGACAATAAAAATGACCAGAAACATATTGTCTCCTTTATATAAACGCATGCAAATAAACTGCTGGTAGCTCCTAGAACGTAATGAAGCCCCGTAAAAACCTGGCTAAATCATTCATTCATAAAATCTCAATGTGTGACTATTACTCTAATTACAGTGCACGTCGGCCCCAATTAGCCCTTCTCCTCCACTTCATTCCTGATTATCACAGCCCTGTTAATTACAGGTTACATGAGAGGGTTCTAAAGGCATTAGTAAGCCCACACAGCAAGCTGTTAACTCCATACATGTCCTGTTCTCCCATTCCATCTACTGTACCGGCCAATCTCTCTTTCTCTCAGGAGGGTCCTTTTCTCTTTTCTTTCTCCATGAGGACTTTCCTTTGTCTGCACCTGCTCTCTCCACAACAGGGCTGGCTCAGAGAACATTACAGTCACCCAGCCATGGATGGGAGAGTGACAGTGAGAGTGGGGATAAAGAGAGAGGAGGAAGAGAGAGAGACAGAGACAGACAGACAGACAGGCAGGCAGACAGACAGAGGAAGAGAGATCGACATGTAGAAAGAAATACAGTGAGGGAAAAAAGTATTTGATCCCCTGCTGATTTTGTACGTTTGCCCACTGACAAAGAAATGATCGGTCTATAATTTTAATGTTAGGTTTATTTGAACCGTGAGAGACAGAATAACAACAAAAAAATCCAGAAAAACGCATGTCAAAAATGTTATAAATTGATTTGCATTTTAATGAGGGAAATAAGTATTTGACCCCTCCTCAAAACATGACTTAGTACTTGGTGGCAAAACCCTTGTTGGCAATCACAGAGCTCAGACGTTTCTTGTAGTTGGCCACCAGGTTTGCATACATCTCAGGAGGGATTTGGTCTCACTCCTCTTTGCAGATCTTCTTCAAGTCATTAAGATTTTGAGGCTGACATTTGGCAACTCGAACCTTCAGCTCCCTCCACAGATTTTCTATGGGATTAAGGTCTGGAGACTGGCTAGGCCACTCCAGGACCTTAATGTGCTTCTTCTTGAGCCACTCCTTTGTTGCCTTGGCCGTATGTTTTGGGTCATTGTCATGCTGGAATACCCATCCATGACCCATTTCCAATGCCCTGGCTGAGGGAAGGAGGTTCTCACCCAAGATTTGACGGTACAAGGCCCCGTACATCGTCCCTTTGATGCGGTGAAGTTGTCCTGTCCCCTTAGCAGAAAAACACCCCCAAAGCATAATGTTCCCACCTCCATGTTTGACGGTGGGGATGGTGTTCTTGGGGTCATAGGCAGCATTCCTCCTCCTACAAACACGGCGAGTTGAGTTGATGCCAAAGAGCTCAATTTTGTTCTCATCTGACCACAACACTTTCACCCAGTTCTCCTCTGAATCATTCAGATGTTCATTGGAAAACTTCAGACGGGCCTGTATACAGTGGGGAGAACAAGTATTTGATACACTGACGATTTTGCAGGTTTTCCTACTTACAAAGCATGTAGATGTCTGTAATTTTTATCATAGGTACACTTCAACTGTGAGAGACGGAATCTAAAACAAAAATCCAGAAAATCACATTGTATGATTTTTAAGTTATTAATTTGCATTTTATTGCATGACATAAGTATTCGATCACCTACCAACCAGTAAGAATTCCGGCTTTCACAGACCTGTTAGTTTTTCTTTAAGAAGCCCTCCTGTTCTCCACTCATTACCTGTATTAACTGCACCTTTTTGAACTAGTTACCTCTATAAAAGACACCTGTCCACACACTCAATCAAACAGACTCCAACCTCTCCACAATGGCCAAGACCAGAGAGCTGTGTAAGGACATCAGGGATAAAATTGTAGACCTGCACAAGGCTGGGATATGCTACAGGACAATAGGCAAGCAGCTTGGTGAGAAGGCAACAACTGTTGCTGCAATTATTAGAAAATGGAAGAAGTTCAAGATGACGGTCAATCACCCTCGGTCTGGGGCTCCATGCAAGATCTCACCTTGTGGGGCATCAATGATCATGAGGAAGGTGAGGGATCAGCACAGAACTACACAGCAGGACCTGGTCAATGACCTGAAGAGAGCTGGGACCACAGTCTCAAAGAAAACCATTAGTAACACACTACGCCGTCATGGATTAAAATCCTGCAGCGCACGCAATGTCCCCCTGCTCAAGCCAGCGCATGTCCAGGCCCGTCTGAAGTTTGCCAATTACCATCTGGATGAACCAGAGGAGGAATGGGAGAAGGTCGTGTGGTCTGATGAGACAAAAATAGAGCTTTTTGGTCTAAACTCCACTCGCCGTGTTTGGAGGAAGAAGAAGGATGAGCACAACCCCAAGAACACCATCCCAACCGTGAAGCATGGAGGTGGAAACATCATTCTTTGGGGATGCTTTTCTGCAAAGGGGACAGGACGACTGCACCGTATTGAGGGGAGGATGGATGGGGCCATGTATCGCGAGATCTTGGCCAACAACCTCCTTCCCTCAGTAAGAGCATTGAAGATGGGTCGTGGCTGGGTCTTCAAGCATGACAACGACCCGAAACACACAGCCAGGGCAACTAAGGAGTGGCTCCGTAAGAAGCATCTCAAGGTCCTGGAGTGGCCTAGCCAGTCTCCAGACCTGAACCCAATAGAAAATCTTTGGAGGGAGCTGAATGTCCGTATTGCCCAGCGACAGCCCCGAAACCTGAAGGATCTGGAGAAGGTCTGTATGGAGGAGTGGGCCAAAATCCCTGCTGCAGTGTGTGCAAACCTGGTCAAGACCTACAGGAAACATATGATCTCTGTAATTGCAAACAAAAGTTTCTGCACAAAATATTAAGTTCTGCTTTTCTGATGTATCAAATACTTCTGTCATGCAAAAAAATGCAAATTAATTACTTAAAAATCATACAATGTGATTTTCTGGATTTTTGTTTTAGATTCTGTCTCTCACAGTTGAAGTGTACCTATGATAAAAATTACAGACCTCTACATGCTTTGTAAGTAGGAAAACCTGCAAAATCGGCAGTGTATCAAATACTTGTTCTCCCCACTGTATGTGCTTTCTTGAGCAGGGGAACCTTGTGGGCGCTGCAGGATTTCAGTCCTTCACGGCATAGTGTGTTACCAATTGTTTTCTTGGTGACTATGGTCCCAGCTGCCTTGAGGTCATTGACAAGATCCTCCCGTGTAGTTCTGGGCTGATTTCTCACCGTTTTCATGATCATTGCAACTCCACGAGGTGAGATCTTGCATGGAGCCCCAGGCCGAAGGAGATTGACAGTTCTTTTGTGTTTCTTCCATTTGCGAATAATCGCACCAACTGTTGTAACCTTCTCACCAAGCTGCTTGGCGATGGTCTTGTAGCCCATTCCAGCCTTGTGTAGGTCTACAATCTTGTCCCTGACATCCTTGGAGAGCTCTTAGGTCTTGGCCATGGTGGAGAATTTGGAATCTGATTGATTGATTGCTTCTGTGGACAGGTGTCTTTTATACAGGTAACAAGCTGAGATTAGGAGCACTCCCTTTAAGAGTGTTGTCGTATCGTGTCAATGCTGGTAATTATTGCTGTCAAACAAAGAGTCCGCTTAGGCTGTACTTTGATTATAAGTTTTATTTATATCACAAGATTTCAGCATAAGTTTACAGACCCTGCAGGGCTGGAGAACAGTTTCCAAAGATAATCTGTCTGTTCTAACCTCTTCTTCGCTTTTACCCAGTATATATAATCTTCCCAAGATATGGGTGGCTCCCTCTACTGTCCAATCCCCTGTCTACAACACACACTTCCTGTCGGTTGTATGTGGCGTCACACTAAAACATTCCCTCTTGACACTAAAATAAACATCCTTTCAGTTCCACTTAAAAAACATTAACAAAAACATAATCTTAATACACTACATTCCCCCCTTCGAGACGAACTAAAAGTCTCGAAAACAAACAGAATGGGATTATGACAAGTAACAATTTATCTTATTGAGTATCTTTAACATTAAACCAAAAACATTTTCCTCTAGAGTGTAAATACCTTTCTATGAAATATGAATAAATGTTTATGAAGTGTGAATACATTACTATGAAATATGAACAAATCTTTATGGAGTGTGAGAGCGAAAAACCTGTCTGGCAACCTTCGTTCCAAATATCCATCCATCAATCAAGACAGTAAAATTATCTCACGGTCCCTCTGCCCCAGGCAACCACCTAGGTACTCCAGATAAACTCATAAATCCTTATCAATGCATTTGAAACTATGATGCAATTAAATACACATGAAAGCCCCAGCAAACAAAATACTATCCAAAATGTCCACTCTCAGGCTGGTCGACCCATCGGACAGTGGATCTCTATCCCTGCCTAGACTCCCTGTCCCTAAGCATTCACGAAATAAACAAAACATCTAAGATCCCCACATGTATCCAATAACATCAAATATCATTCTACAAAAATTAATACCTAAGAATATGACACACATTATGTATTACACATGCAAATATGTCTATATTTCACTGCAGACACTGGAATGTAGTCCACTACACTTCATCTCCTCCGTAGTCTCAACTTCCAATGCATTGTTGATGATGGAATCGGAACCTTTCCACACCTTCCTTGTTCCATCTCCTCCAGTCATTGTCCTTTCATACTGTCCTTGTTTGCGTATTTCAATCTCTACATATTCCCCCATATGCTTCTGGAAGAAAAGAAAAGACCAAACAGTATCTTTTGCAAAACAACACTTTCAAATTAAAACATCAATATCAACTAAGAATAAAAAAATTATATATATCAACTAAGAATATAAAAAATTAAATATCAACTAAGAATATAAAAAATGAAATATCAACTAAGAATATAAAAATGATATATAAATGATGTATGAATCACATTATCCTATTTCCCCCCTTTGATTCATAACATCATACTAAAATCATACTAATATTGAATTTTTTTTGGAAAAATGATCAAATAATCAAAAAGGATATTTATCCATCAATACTCCATCCAGTCCCACTTCTCCATCTTCATCCAGATCAGGAACAGTCAACAACGGCATCTGAGTGTTGTCTCCAGGCATCACAACTCCAACCCATCTTAATATCATAGCTTTCGCAAAGGTCAGTAACAAAGTACAAAAGCAAAACATCACACAAAGCGCTATCAGAGCTGCAACTAAAATCTGAACCATCACTGCTCCTACTGGGCCTAACTGATCTTGCAACCAACTCTTCGCTGACCATCCAGCTCCTTCAGATCTACCAAACGCATCCCTTATATTCTTCAACGCATCTATAACACTCGTGATATTATCGGAACTATCTGGGATCAAAGTATAACAATCATCCCCCGTCAGATTCATAGCCAAACATAAGCCACCTTGTTTTGCTAAAATATAGTCAAGAGCCATGTCATGTTTCAACAGCGTCAGTCTGTGACTTCTTTGAGTATTTGACAGAAGGTTAAACCCTCTGATTGTTTCATTCGCAAACCCCTGCAAAGTATAGGTAATATTATCAATATGATCTGCCAAAAATATTACCCCATACCATGGAAAAAGTCCCAGTCCCCACTTCTCTCCTAGACTTATCCTCCAATGGTAGGCTTCAAGACTATGAAATGTCGCCATGTCTCTTTTCACCCTATTTCCAACCCTAGCTTCAGATTTATCTGTGTCCGGTGCTACCCCTCTTCTAATGGTAAAAGCCTCATATGGAAGCTTCAACATTGACATGTAACAACATCCTGTCCATCCATAGGGTAAGAATATATATGCTTTATCACCACAAACCCACCAAATATCTCTAAAATTCCCAATAGTCACATTGCCAGGCAAAATCTGATCTTCCACCATCAAAGTCTTGCTGTTCTTACTACCGGGAACAGAAAAAGTAACATTATATTTCCCATCTCTAACCTTATGTTCATGCTTACCCAAAGTCATCCTATAATCATCACAATCTGATATTCCCATGAACATACCCTTTCCATCATATGTTTTATTAGAACAAAAACAACTTTTAGCTTTCACTGCTTTCACCTCCAATGCTTCAGGGTTTGCTGTTACCTGATTTTCCTTCCCATCTAACAAATTCACATAGGGTAATTCATTTAACCAAGAACACCTAAACCAAAACAAATGTTTTGACAACGACATTATTTTATCTGTTATTGATTGTTGCTGATACAACAGCCATGACAAAGCATAAGATTGACACATACTCGATAGAGGTTGAGCGACCGTCTCTAAAATGGAACCCCACGTCTCTGGTGCTGGAATTCTCAAAAGACATGGACCCTCAAGATTCCTCACTGATCTTACAGAATGAGTTAACTGCTGGAACCAAAGATTTCTACCTGCCCATTCATCTTTAATCTTCAAAACAGAAGAATCAAATCCATATGCCTTCCATTTAGTTTCTCTTTTCCCTAACGAGCGGTATTGATCAGATGTATCTTCTGATGTTATGTTGAAATCAAAGAAGTCATCCTGTACCTCCATGATATTAACTTGCACTATTTCAGATGAATCTATATTGTTCTCTACCACTATCTGCTGAGTCATTCTTGCTACATCCTTTAATTTCAGAAAAGTTGTTGTCGGTGTCGGTGTCATACTTCCTACATTTGTTATTGCCGTCGTACCATTAATCCCTTCCAAAGTTACCATTAAAGTAGTTGATTTAGTTGATGTATTAACACCCTTAACTACTTTTAGTGGGAAAGCTACCGATATCCTCTGTGTATTATTTACTGTTGGAGTGGCTACTGTAATATACTTCTCCTGAACTCCTTTGGTGACTGTGGAAGCTTCAACAGACTTCAACTCTTCCATTATAAGCGTCACTTTACGAATTACATAGCCTTTTAACCAATAATTCTTAACCGGAACAAATTTTAATGCTTGCACTAGATAAGTACACATATATTCTCCCTGATCTTTCTCTGTAACATTACGCAAAATAAGTGAACAATCACTCATAAACCTCTTCCCCTTCATATTGTTGTACAAAATATACTTCCTTTGACTAGGGGGCACCGCTTCTACATCTGGTCCTGATAACAATACTTCTTCTCCATAATTATCTCTCCATGTGGGAGGAACGTCCCCTCCCCCACTCCATCTCTCACAGCTACAAGGAAGATGAGCTGTATCACCCATCCTAACCCTAATAATAGTCTTTTCTTCTAAAATTGGTGCTGGAGCTGTTGGTTCCCTTGCAATCAAATGCGATATATTTATGGCTTTAATAACTATCAATGTTGAAAGAGTTAAATTGCTTCTCACTGTTGTTATAATAGACTGAAGTGTTGATGTTATTGTTGTCACTTCATCCATTCTCCCCAAGACTCTTAACTCTTCACTTGTATTTCCATCTATCACCACTAGTGTCACTACATTAACTATCAGTCCTAACTCTGATCCCTCACTTTCAACCTGTTGATTATAAAAAATACATTTATAATCACCTTGATCTTCCTGCTGGGAATTGTAAATATAGATACCGCAATCACCCTCAATCTTTATTGTTCTCTCATCATTTAGCAACGCATACTTTCTCAATGCAATTGCTTCTAACAGATCTAAACTCCTGCCATATCTATCTTCCCACTGAACTCTAAATTTCCCTTCACCACTGTTCTCTCTCGTGCACTTACATGGGAGCTGAGCTGACTGTCCTAGAGTTACTTCAACCCTAGTTTTCGTAACGTTTTGGTCTGACTTTTCTCCTAACTGGTCTAGGCCTACTTTGTCTAACTGAATCACTAACTTCTCCTGCAACGGAGTTGCCCTTGGTGCTCTCTGCTGCTTCACATTCCACTGAAATATTCCCTGTTGCTTCTGGGGCGTATTGAAAATCAATTTCCCCAAATCCCCTTTCCTTTCCATCCCTTGCATAGTCATCTCTGGCATCATCAGAAGTGTAAACATTATCCTCAATGTTATCCCCAACATTGATAATCTCTCCCTCTTCCTGTTCTCCCCTATCTCCATCCTCTCTCTCTGCGCGTGGCACCTCTTCTCCAGGCGCTTTAACACAATGTGACAAATGATACCACGTAGGAGACCCCTTAACCTGGACAGCTGTTCCAGTACTACGAACCACTTCAAATGGTCCTTCACAACGTTCGTTTTACCACTTCCTTCTGAATACCTTTACGAATACTTTGTCCCCCGGTTGTACTGTATTCCTCTTATCCTCCTCAAGCTCCTCCTGCACCTCTTCTTGTCTTTGCCTGTCAGAAACATATGTGGATAACTTTTTATGAAAATTGGCCATATATGTAACGTACGCTCTCATTTCATCTTCCAACAGAGCCAAGCTTGGACCCTTTCCGCTTGTTCGCAAACAAGGCGTAGGCATCCTTCTTCCTGTTACCAACTCATGGGTGTCATACGTAGATCACGCAACTCACTTGAGCGACACACCATTAGTGCTAAAGGAAGCGCCGCTATCCAGTTTAGACCCGTATGTTGACAAATCTTCACAATGCGATTTTTCAAGACACCGTTCATTCTTTCACACATCCCTTGACTTTGTGGGTGATAAACTGCTCCAAGACGTTGCTTAATTCCCAATTTTTGCAACATCAATTTAACTGATTTATCCACAAATTCCCTTCCATTGTCTGAGGATATTCGATCGGGTAATCCCCACCTGCTTATGACTTCTTTACACAAGAACTTGGCAACCGACTGAGCAACCTTACGCTTGGTTGGACAAGCTTCCGTCCATCGTGAAAATATATCTACAACCACCAACATGTATCTTTTCCCATCAACTGGTTTTATCATATCAAACAAAGTCAATAACCAACTCACGCATAGGGCCTTTTGGTGTAGGAATGTAACCCGGATGAACAGTTACCCCTCTTCGAACATTATTTTTAAGACAAATTGTGCACCTTCCTATCATATAATCAATTTGTTCAAACAAATATGGAGCCCAAAAACCATATTCCTTTGTGATCTTTCTGTTAACCTCCCCCCTCGCAACATGAGCTAACCCATGTGCTTCCTGAATCATCAGACCTAAGAGGTCTAGAGGCGCTACTATCAACCCCTCATGGTTTCTCCACAGACCAGTAGCATCTTTGACCGCTCCTCGGTCTAGCCATAGCTGTTTGTCGATCATAGAAGCAGCTTCTTGCATCAAAATTACATCCTGAAGCGTAATTTTGTCTTTCAAGTCCACTCCATGAGTGACCAGAAAAACTTTTCCCAATTTATCCGCTCCTGCGACGGCTTTTGCAGCTTCATCAGCAGCTTTGTTCCCTTGTGTCACTTTTGACACATCTGTTTTGTGAGCTGCACACTTAGCCATCGCTATCTCTTTAGGCTTCATCATAGCATGCAACAGTTTCATTATTTGCGCATGATGTTGTATCTGAGAACCATCCGTTTTCTTAAACCCTCGACCTTTCCATACTGCCCCAAACAAATGACATACACTATGTGCATATGCTGAATCAGTGTATATCGTTACTCGCTTTCCTTCTGCTAACAAACATGCTTATGTTAGCCCTACAAGTTCAGCAAGTTGTGCAGACGCAGGCTGTGGTATTACTTCAGCCTTTTCCACAACAAATCCAGTTCCTCTGCCTTTAACTACTGCATAACCAGCACACAATTTATCTCCCACCCGATAACAAGACCCATCAATCCAATACTCCAGGTCTGCCTCACGTAATGGAAAGGCTTGCAAATCTAATCTAAGCCTCGAATATCTCTCTGCTTCTTGGACACAATCATGTGGCTCACCATCCTCTGAAGTTGGTAAACTCTCGGCTGGATTTACTGTATCACACCTCACTAGGGTGACATCTTCCTGCTCTAAGAGCCTATGATAGCCTCTGAGCCTAGGCATAGTCAATGTATATTTCCCATAGTTCAGAAGATTTCTGAGACTATGATGGGTAAGAATTGTTACTGGGTAACCCATCGTGACCGATGATGCTTTGTCATAAATGGAATATACTCCCACCATTGCTCTATAGCACAGTGGTAACCCTAGTTCTACCTCTGAATAAGCAGTCGAGTAGTAGGAAATAGGCTGAGGATTTGTCCCCGTGCCTGTCGGTTGACAAAGAACTGCACATGCATATCTACCTCCAGTAGAAGTAGACACATATAGCAAAAAGTTATTTGAGTAATCTGGTAGTGTAAGTGCAGGTGCCTCCTGCAACCTCTGTTTGATCGTTTCAAATGTCACATGGCCTTCCTGTGTCCAGGAAAGATTGCTATGGAGTTGACCACTCTCAGTACCCTAACCATAGCTCTCAAAGGTGCCATCAAACTAGTATAACCCTCCACCCAAGCTGAGGAATAACCAGCAATACCCAGAAATGTCATCATCTCTCTGACCGTTCTAGGCTTCGGAGCCTTACGAATAGTTTCCAAATGCCTGTCCGAAATGTTTCTGTGGCCATGCGTTATGTTTTGACCTAAATACACAACCTTCTCCTGGCAATATTGCAGCTTTTTCTGTGAAACCTTATGCCCCTTTTCTGCCAATACCTGTAGCAATTTAATTGAGTCTCTATGACATGTTTCCTTATTTTGTGAGCAAACAATTATATCATCTACGTACTGAATGACAGTGCTGTGCAATATCTGATCTATCCCTACCAAATCATCCTTCAGTACTTTATTGAAGATATGAGGAGAATGCCGGTACCCCTGTGGCATTCTACTGTACTCATAGAATTGTCCCTTATATGTGAACCCAAATAAATTCTGACTCTCTACACTAAGTGGAACACTAAAAAATGCTCCACATAAGTCTAACACTGTAAAATGTGTCGCATCAGGAGGAACTTGGGCTAACAAGGTATGAGGGTCTGGCACTTCTGCTGGAAAGTCAGTCACTACCTCATTTACTGCTCTCAAATCATGAACCACACGATAAGTTCCATCTGGTTTTTCCACAGGCCACAAAGGCGTGTTACTCAGAGGGTTTTTTGTTGTCCTTAAAACACCTGCTTTCGAAAGTCCTTCAATTTGTGGTTCAATCCCTTGGATTGCTTCATCTTTCAATGGATACTGATTTTTCCATGGAGGTCTGGCTCCTGGTCGAAGTTCAACTTTCACAGGTTGGGCTGATTTCACAAGTCCAATATCGGTACTGTGTTGAGACCACAACCCTTCTGGAACTTGTTGCAACATCTCCTCTTTCATAGAGTCTGAATCCATCTTCATATTGCAAATAGATTCATGTGTCATCCCTACAGCTTGTGGCTCTCCTTGTCCTTGAGCCGAAATCATTATTTTAAGAAATCGTTGATCTTCACTTCTCCAGATCGCCAAATTCTCTTTCATTGGTCTGAAAATAAGTTTCTCTGCTTCTGTCATAATTTCTCCTATTTGCTTCTGCTCATAGCCTTCCGAAACCAACAAGGTAACATGTGGCACACTCTTCTCAATCTCAAATTCTTTATTCAGATAGTCGTCTGTGTTTATCTTCATAGCTGCTCCTTGTGGTCCTAAAATAATGCAACTTGAGCTAAGTTGAACATTCTTCGGTTGATGACTCAACCATTCCTCTGAAAGTGGTTGGGCAGCCTTCTTGAAATACTTGAGCGTACAATGGAATGGATATTCCGGAAGTCTGAGATTTCCAATCCAGAATACTGAAGACGAATCCATCTCTGTCATCATCAACAATTGGTAAACCTTTTCCTTTGGCATTTCTACCGGTGTACATCTTATTGTACAGTTCAACTTACACAATGCATCTCTTCCCAATAATGCAACAGGTGTATGTTCTGATACCAGTATGGGTATTGTAATTTTCTGATTTTTATAGCAGAGCTCAATTGGTTCTGTAAGAGGAATCAGGTCTTTTACTCCCTCAAATCCGATTGTCCTAATGAGTTGATTGGACATAGGGAGATGTGAAGCATCTTCAGGCCGAACACAGGTGAACGCAGCTCCGCTATCCACCATCACTTCCAATGGTCGGTTGTTTATTTTCACCTCAATTGTTGGATCTTTTTCCGGTCCTGATGCTACCAGCTGACACCCCCCTTTCGGATCTTCTAGGCACCTCTAGAATCCTTGCTCCGGACCCCTGTAGGGGTTCACCGGTCCTCCAGATGATCTTGACTGGCCCCTGTATCTTCCTCTGAAATTCCCTCTGATGTTTCCTCCTGACTTATTGCAGTCACGGGCATAGTGACCAACCCGTCCACAATTATAACACTCTTCTGAAAATTGCTGGAAGTGTGGCCGAAACCTTCCTCCTCCTTCTAAGCCTTCTCGTCCTCTTCCTCTCCAATTCTGTGTCTGTCCAGAAACTGGCTGTGGATATGAAACAACTGGTACCGCCCTTGGTGGCTGGTACAATTGCGGTTGGAACTGGTCCTGTTGAAGCTGTGGCAGTGATTGTTGATTTGGTGCACACTGATTCTGCATAACCAAAGCTTGTTTCTTCTCCTTCTTATTCTCCCCCAGTTGTATTTGATTGAGTTTTCTGAGAGTTTCTTCGTCCTGTTCTTTCTGGTTGTGTTCCTTTTTCCTGTACAGATCCACTTGATGGGCTATATGATCGGTATAGACCCCTTTTGTCATGCTTCCAAGTCCAACAACTTCTGCCAGTTTGCTCCTTACTGGTGAGGGCAGTCCCATTTGCAGTTTAGCTCTCAAAATTGACTGCTCAATTTGACTCACATCTGGATCATTTCCAGTAATATTTCTCCACACTTGATGAACTCTTGACACATAGGCTCTCGGATTTTCTTGTTGTCCTAGTGGGTCAATCAGAATATTATCAGGATGCACATTTGTTGGAAATGTATATTTCAATGCTCTCCACAGACGATTCCTACTTGCAGCCAACAATTCAGGATCGTTCACTGCAGACCCTACATATCTATTGAGTCCAGCTCTCTGAAAGACTTCTTCCATATCTGGAATCCCAAGGAGATTAGCCAAAAGTCTCTTAACGTCTCCTATGGCTGACTGTGTTCCCACCGTAATTTCTTCCAATTTCAAAATCCAAGGATAGGCCCCATCTTGAAGAATAGGCAGCTTCTCAAGTATATTTGACATATCGGTATTTTGCAACGGCTTATATTCTAAGTTTTGACCTCGAATGATAACTGGCATAATTTTATTCGTGGCCTCTTTCCTTGGCCTCAATGCATATCTTCCCTCAACTTCTTTGGATTATTTTCTCCGCAGTTTCTCCCTCTGTATCTTCAGCGTCTTGAGTTGTTCCTCTAGTTCTCTTACTTCTTCGAAAGTCCTCGCTTTATCCAGGCCTGATACACATTGGTCTATATCTCTTTCTATTTCTTCTATGCCAGTCCTTGTAGGATAAACTCCTCTTGAATGCACAGCACCTTTAGTCTCCTCTTTATCGGTGTCTTCATCTTTGCTTTCATCAGAACTAGAATATCTTGTATCCTTCTTCTTCAAACCTTCCTCACCCCTTCTCTCCGTTCTGGCCAACCTCCGTTTGATCACAGGATCATATCCACCCATGATCTCCTCTGAATCACTCTGATCATCATCATCCTCATCCAGTTCCATCCTATTTATTAACCTCATTCCACCCTTAGTTTCCAGACATCTTGTTTTCTTTTTACTTTTGGAGTTTGGATGCATTTTTATGGTCGTTTCTGCTTGTCCTCTCTCTATTATTCGTTCATCTTCATCTCTGATGCAATAATCACCCTCCTGGATGATCACTGGAAGCTGAGGATAAACATCCCTAAGCTCTACTTCCTTCTCATAAGGTGGGGGTCTTTTCGCTGAATCCATATGTGAGAAAGGTATACTGACTTCTGCCCTTAGTTTTTCTGTCGCCTTCTCTTCCTTTAGCATTTTCTCTATACCTTTGTTTCTCTTATCGTTGGTATCTTTCATCAGTTTTTGTCCTTCATCTTCAAACAGCTTAAGAACACCCAGCTCCCTTTGTCTCTTTTCTTTACGTCGTTCCCTTTTTTTTCCCTTCTTTTGATCTGCCTTGTAAATTGACAGAAGCACTTTCATGATGTTGATGACGTCAGGGTTAAGAGTCCCTTCCACTGTCCATGGTTGTTCAATGTCAGGCCAACGTTTGTTCCATTTGCCGGATAACCTCGCAATACCCTTAACTAAAGGATTACTATTTTCAACTATATCAACCGGTGTAATGACTTTCATAGCCTTGCTGTCCTTTCTCCCCATTGTAACAACCCTTTTATATTCCTTTATTGTGAATTATTTTATTTTAGACTATATAGCCTATGGCTTCCCCCCTTTAATTATTAATATAAACTAAACAACCCAAAAAAAAAAAAAAAGGGTTTTATTTTTTTTTATTTTTTTATTTTTTTAATCAATCAATAAAAATATGAATATAAAAAAAAAATCTATTAAATTTGTTTTCTTCAAAAATATATTTCTAATTAAAATAAAAAATCAATTAAAAAATCAATTAAAAATTATGAATATTTAAAACAATTTTTTATTTCTATATCCTATTTTACCAATTTATCAATTAGTGGCTATCTTACCACATCCCATCAGGAAAGTAAATGCAAGTAGTCAACTTCACAGCAATCCCAAAAACCAAAGACTTCTAATTCTACAACACTACAATACCCATAAACCCCCTTGCTCTATAAGCACCCAATTATCTTAATTTTACAGAATAATGTCAGTACTCGATTCCCAACACAACCCCTAATCAACCCAAGTGATGCACAGAGACTCCAAAATGCAAATTTTATTCAATTGATCAGTCTGTTGCCAAGTGTCTGCGAAATTGTCATAACATCAAATATCCTGTAGGGGAAGATTTTGTAAACAGAACAGCACTAGCCTGATATCTGACTCGATCCTCTGCCGCGTCACACCTTGTCACGTGATGTACACGTCAGCACCTCCTCTCTTTCTCCTCTGAATCACTCCTCTCGTCCTATCGCCTCTCATATGACAAGGGAACAAAAAGGACAGACAAGCATTTAAAGTTTATACACTCACTGAGTTATTACTAGCATTCAATATTCCTCCACTCACATTCGCTCTAAGAATTAACTCAGGAATAAATAGCTCAATAACATTTTTTTTTATTTTAATCCGTCATTTTATTTTATTTATTTTAATCCGTCAACATATATCTAATTTATAAATTCAATAGATCTCAACAAATATTTTCATTTTCAAACAACAGCCGACGTAACAACCAGAACATTCCATTCGTTTTCAAATCTCTACGTTCGTCTGTGTCCGTCTCTCCCCGCAGCACCCCGTGTAACAGAAGTATGACCAATTTACCCAAAATCCCCCGTGTTGTAGTTTTAGTAAAATCCCACGTGTTGTAGTGTAGTGCCGTAAAATCAAACGTGTCATAATCTAGTGCCGTAAAATCCCACGTGTCATAACCTAGTGTAGTAAAATCAAACGCATGCGCAATACATTCAAAAATACGATTTCACCGTGGAAGGGAGATTCTCAGCTATCTCCCCAACCCAAATAGACAGTTAACAGTCCTGCTGTAACTCCATTCTCTCCTCATAGTCAACCAACATTTAACAGAGCTCACAAAGCATAGACCCTAAATTCTACACACACAAACATAATTTAAGAGGCTTTATTCCATCGCAATGGCCCTCTAAGGTCACCTGTTAGCATGTAGCATGTAACACAATTAGCATTAGCATTAGCATATATGTACCATGTGGCGTGCAACATGTAACAATGTAACCTGCATTGCCCTTTTCCTTTGTCTTATTCCCTACCGTTTATGCTGCCGTGAGTTCAATGGACATCTACTGAGAGGTCCCCCAAACAGCTATCCCGTCGGATAGAAGATGAGCAGTAACCACAATCAAATATATTCCACAAACTCGAGTTCCCAGAACCCACCTAATACACATCTAACGCGCAAAAGGATTTTCGGCCCATCCTGGATGGCCCCCCTGGGGTCTTTACAAGATTGCAATGCCCTAATGTATATGTATATCTGCCTTGTACATCTGCCTTGTATTATATCTGCCTTGTATTATATGTGCCTTGTATTATATCTGCCTTATTCACTACCATCGATTGCTCTAAAATTTTAGAATAATTATGACAGACCCTTAGTCGACCGCAATAACACCACATCAGCACACAAGTAATTTTCCACGGTACATCTTTCCAATGCCCACTCATAAGCCAGCGAACCAACGCCCAAAATTTGTGAGGAATCTCACCTTATAGCTTGAGCGGGAGTCACCTCGTGGCTCATGAATGGAACACAAGGACGATGCAGACCGATCTCAGCGGAGCCTCCATTTGTCGTATCGTGTCAATGCTGGTAATTATTGCTGTCAAACAAAGAGTCCGCTTAGGCTGTACTTTGATTATACGTTTTATTTATATCACAAGATTTCAGCATAAGTTTACAGACCCTGCAGGGCTGGAGAACAGTTTCCAAAGATAATCTGTCTGTTCTAACCTCTTCTTCGCTTTTACCCAGTATATATAATCTTCCCAAGATATGGGTGGCTCCCTCTACTGTCCAATCCCCTGTCTACAACACACACTTCCTGTCGGTTGTATGTGGCGTCACACTAAAACATTCCCTCTTGGCACTAAAATAAACATCCTTTCAGTTCCACTTAAAAAACATTAACAAAGACATAATCTTAATACACTACAGTGTGCTCCTAATCTCAGCTCGTTACCTGTATAAAAGACACCTGGGAGCCAGAAATGTATCTGAATGAGAGGGGGTCAAATACTTATTTCCCCTCATTAAAATGCAAATCAATTTATAAAATTTTTGACATGCATTTTTCTGGATTTTGTTGTTGTTATTCTGTCTCTCACTGTTCAAATAAACCTACCATTAAAATTATAGACTGATCATTTCTTTGTCAGTGGGCAAACGTACAAAATCAGCAGGGGATCAAATACTTTTTTCCCTCACTGTATAGAGAATGAGACAGACCAGCTTGAGGTTCCTGTGAGCGTCCACCGTCAGCTCCAGCTCTTTCACATCTCTAGCTTCAGTGACAGGGCCAGGCAGCAGTGCCACAGTGCCATGTGTTAATAAACACATGTAAAACCTATTATGCCCAGAGAGGACACCTGCTGGCAGGGGAAATGAGGCCAGCACAGCTGCCTGCCACACTGACGGACTCAATCCACCATCACCACCACCACCCTTTCCGCTCCTCAACCCATCAATCTCTCCACCCCTCCCCGGCCCCTGATTTTAGCTTTCTGATTGCATTTTCATGTGGTCCCTGGATTGTAGGATGTACTTAATATTCACATAATCCCCCAGGGAGCCGTTGGTGGTAGAAATTGAAATGTTTCAGGTTTATGGTGCGTCAGTTAGAGCCACTGGCTGCCCTGTATACTCCCACATGAAAGAATGCTACAGTTTACTATAGATTACTGTAGTAGTTAATATAGTCCAGCAGCTAAGGGAAAAAATGTGTGACTTTCACACACAGCTAGGGCAAGTCCTTAAAAGTGTTTTTAGCTATAGTTTCATTGCAGATTTCTTATATTACCAAGCCAATCAGCTCCATGGGGCCATATTGGACAGGTGTCACATGGTCATATCTCCATAAATAATAGGTACATACAACCCAATGATGGCTTAAAATGTTTGAGGGGGTCTGGAGACCACAATACATTGGCCCAAATATGCCATTTATATGTATCCTTTGATATTTAAGAAGTAAAGTGGCACAAATCACTGTTTTCATCTTTCCATGCCAAGTTCCAATATTTCACATGTAAACACTCTAGAAAAGTTATGTAAGTGTTCCCTGAAGTCTGCGGATTATATTATATACTATGTACATTTCAAGAAATTTGAAAACAAACCTGCACTGTACATGTCTCTCTAGGTAAAATCCCATTGGAATATATAATGTCCAGCAGGAAGATGGATAACCCATTTTAACCAAATGCCTTTGTGATGACACCATTCACCCTCTACAAAAAGCAACTAAAGGTCCAAATAAAGATTTATAGCTATAGTGCCATTGCAGATTTAACCCATTAGAGTCTAAAGGACCAATTTTCCAAAATGTCCGCCAATTAACTCCATTGGTTATTATTGGACAGGATTCACATGGCCATATCTCCATAAATAATTGGTACATAAAGCCCAGCTCAACAAGCTTAAGGTGGTGTGGAAAACACAAGACAATGTCCCAAGTATGACAGATATGTATCCTTTAAAATGTATGCAGAATAGTGGTCAAAATGTGCCCACAAATTGCTGTTTTGTAATTTTCTATTGAACATAACTTCATCAATAAGTGCTAGATTAAGCATAATGATGGCTTAAAATGTTCAAGGGGTGTGGAAAATACAATCGAATTAATCATTTATGTTATTTAAAGATGTCTTTGAAAATATGACAAAAAATGAGCCCAAAATGCTGTCCGAATCATAGATTTTTGTTGATATTTTTGATCCCTTGAGTCAGCTGATCACATATCAGCACACTCCTAACGATCTCAAAGTATTGTGTGACATCTGTGGATTAGAATGATATATAACATGTCCCAAAATAGTGCTTCCATATTAAGAAATGGTAGAGTTCCAATTAGATTTTAGTTCCATGTTCAACATTCTAAGTAAGTACAGGGCAGGTTTCCTGTCACTGTGATGCGTGTGATAGAAGGAGTCAGGCGCAGGAGAGTAATACGCATCCAAAGAGTTTATTCCGTCGATAAACAGTTGCGCAAGCATGCGACAACAAAACTCAGGCACAGGGGAAATATCTACCCTGGCAACAACAAGGTAAGGGTAGCTCAACCGAGCTACACATAGCGCACTACAAACAATCACCCATACAGACAAGGAAGCAGAGGGAACACTTATACAATGACTAATTGGGGATAAGGACCAGGTTTGTGCGATTAATTAGACAAGACAAGTGGAGTGATGATAAATGGATCGGCAGCAGCTAGTAAGACGGTGATGACGAACGCCCGAACAAGGAGGGGAGGCAGCCTCCGCGGAAGTCGTGACAGTACCCCGCCCCCTTGACGCGCAGTCGGGACAGTGCCCTGCCCCCAGACCTTGGACGTGAACGGGGAACCCGGTCAGACACTATTTCCTCTGGTACCCCGTAGTGCCGGAAGACGTGAGTAAACAGGGCCTCCGCAGTCTGCAGGGCCGTGGGGAGACCGGGCATAGGAAGGAGGCGGCAGGACTTTGAGAAGCAGTCCACAACGACCAGGATGGTGGTGTTACCTTGGGAGAGGGGAATATCAGTCAGAAAATCAATGTTAAGGTGAGACCATGGTCGTTGTGGAACTGGTAACAGTTGTAGCTTACCCGCTGGGATGTGCCTAGGTGCCTTACTCTGGGTGCACACCGAGCAGGAGGATACGTACACCCTCACGTCCTTAGCCAAGGTAGGCCAGCAGTACTTTCTGCTCAGGCAGCACACTGTACGACCGATACCTGGGTGACCAGAGGAGGGTGACGTGTGTGCCCAGAAGATCAGACGATCACGGATAAGAGCAGGAACGTACTGCAGCCCAGCTGGACACTGCGGTGGAGATGGATCTGTGCGTAATGCCCGCTCTATATCCGCGTCCATCGCCCATACTACCGGCGCCACAATGCAGGAGGCCGGGAGTATGGGGGTGTTGTCTCTGGGCCTCTCCTCTGTGTCATACAGCTGGGACAGTGCTTCTGCCTTCACATTCTTCGTACCCGGAATGTACAGTGAGGGAAAAAAGTATTTGATCCCCTGCTGATTTTGTACGTTTGCCCACTGACAAAGAAATGATCCGTCTATAATTTTAATGGTAGGTTTATTTGAACAGTGAGAGACAGAATAACAACAACAAAAATCCAGAAAGACGCATGTCAAAAATGTTATAAATTGATTTGTATTTTAATGAGGGAAATAAGTATTTGACCCCCTCTCAATCAGAAAGATTTCTGGCTCCCACGTGTCTTTTATACAGGTAACGAGCTGAGATTAGAAGCACACTATTAAAGGGAGTGCTCCTAATCTCAGCTTGTTACCTGTATAAAAGACACCTGTCCACAGAAGCAATCAATCAATCAGATTCCAAACTCTCCACCATGGCCAAGACCAAAGAGCTCTCAGAGGATGTCAGGGACAAGATTGTAGACCTACACAAGGCTGGAATGGGCTACAAGACCATCGCCAAGCAGCTTGGTGAGAAGGTTACAACAGTTGGTGCGATGATTCGCAAATGGAAGAAACACAAAATAACTGTCAATCTCCCTCTGCCTGGGGCTCCATGCAAGATCTCACCTCGTGGAGTATAGGATTATTTTATGTATCATTAAGGCAAATGTAGGGAGATGCCAAAGGTAAAATATAATAAACATGTTTGATATTTTATAATCCAGATACATGCTTTAATAAGGAATATAGCCATGTAGTATATGCTGTGTTTTAAATGTATGTGCTCTTTCACAAAAGCTCTCAACAGTATGTGTTACATTAGTTATTTTTTAAGAAGGGGCCTAAGCCACGCAGCCAATAGAATGATAGAATGAGAGGCTTCATATGGAAAAAAGCATTCATGACCTTTTGGAGTGGACATTGTGTGACAGCTGGACGTTGGAAAAGAAGGGTGGTGCAGAACTAAAATAAGTTAGGAATTTGCCATAAGGGGGTAACTGAATATGCCATGGAAGTATGTTTGTGCATTTGTGTGGGTATAAAAGGAGCTCTAAGCCAAAGGAAGACAGCCGTTCCATGGAACTGCTCGGCTTTCGTTATTAGATAATAAAAGTCTGGATTGACAGGCTCCAGTTTCTTGAGAGATATGTTTGAGTTGACTACTTTCGAGTCATATATATTTATACGACATATTTGGCGAGCTTTGCCAGGAGTTGATAACAGGGGCCAGAGACGGTGTACATCTGCAGTTATGAAACGGCTTGGACGGACCATACAAACAAAAGCGGACGCATTTAATAGGTAAGCCAAGTTCTTACTTATATAGTATAAAGTTGTATGGTTCGATCCGGGGCCCGGCCTCAGCAGCAGAATATCCAAGTAGGTCTCTCCAAATTTAAGAACCAGAAAATTAGAGACTGGGAGCTTTTGGATTTAAGAATACATGTCGATGTCACTCTGTTGTTCGTCTGAACCGTTTGTTCAAATCATATGATTCATTTGTTTGTCCTGTTGGTCATTCTGTTTAATCCATTGTGATTTGATTGGTTATGGTCAAGTTGGATGATTAATCTGTCTCATTCAGGTTGCTCATCTGGACAGTCTGATCGATGTGTTTGATTCAATTGCTCAATTCGTGCATTCAATCATCGGAGTCACTCGGCGGCTTATCAGATGCGTCTGTTCGATTCAGTCGACTCATTTGATTCATCTTGCTGATCGCTCTGTCTGGGTCATTTCGGCACGGGCGGCTGTCCAGCTGGTTGAGCGATCAGACAATAACATGTTAAAAAGACCTACAGATACCGCTCTAGACGTGTAGTGGAAGTGAATCATCTTGAGGACTGCTTAGGTAGGCGAAATCCTGTGCAATAATGCTCTTTCTCTGTGTCGTGGAAGTGTATCAGAGAAAGAGGGCCGAATTTACAGGTCGCTTAGGAAAGCGTAGTAGAAGTCCATGTGTGTCGAGGAAGTGTATCACCTAGGGGGCTAAATAAATAGAAATCCTGTGGATACCGCTTTGGAGAGCTAAAATTAGCACTCCAGAGGGCTGAACGGGCAGGTGGCTAGCTAAATTTGGGACCTACGGTTATCGCTTTAATGAGGAATTCATTGTTAGAGGTCTGCTCGGGTAGGTGGGGCATCATCCTGTGTTGTGGTGATGCCAAAGTTAGGCAGGGTCGATCAGGTAAAAAAGTTAGGTCATCCTGAGTAGGTGAATGGGTTAAATAGCCACAAGGGCTTCAAAATATAGAGAAAGTGTTAAATAGAGTAGGTCTGCTCATCTTGTGTGGGTGAATGGTTTGCTTGGGCGGCTGTGAGTCATTCAACTCTCTGATTCATTTAGGCACAAGTGGCTGCTTATCTGTGTGAGTGACAATAATAAGAAATCCTGCAGATAATAGCCTTTCTGTAAGGAAAGGAACTATATTTGAGGTCGTTTGAAGCTTCTGTCTGATGGAGAAAGGGCGTGCCCAATCTCACATTAGGAAAGAGAAGAATAAATGGTGCGTGGATATTCATTGACAAACTAAGTGTAGGAAATTCACGTTACCAGGAGGGGTAGAATAAATCCTGTTGGAGGAACAGGTCACGTGTACCGGTGTGATCATATGACGTCTATGCAGTGTATTTTGATCAATCTTTTAGGGTATGTTTCTGACATTATATTTGGAAACTTTAGAGGTGATGTAGTATTATGATAAATTGACTACAGTAAAATAATAACTGGGATAGGGTTAACATTCCACATTTGGGCCCTCTGATATAATAAAATATTCCTGTAGGTTATACAAATAGTAATTAAGCGCGTTTGAGAACAACATTGTATGAATATGGAATAAGAGTGGTATAAATGGTGTAAGTGAGTCGCACTCTGAAGTTTGAATGATGAGATATAGAGGTGTGTATGATAATTATATATACGTTGGAATAATAAGCTTTTCTTGTAAATGATATCTTGGAGTTTCGTACAACAATGCCTGTCATAGAATTTTGTAAGATCAATGAATAGTGACCAGCATATACGATTCTGGGAGGATTCTATGACTGAGAGGAAGGTTTTGGGTAATTTGTTGTTCGTTCCGCTGAGACTAGATTGTGATTAATTGATTTGTGGCAATAAAGAATCATTAGAAACATGAATGGTTTGGTAGATGTGAATATATTAGAATAGAATGAATTTTATGGGAGTGTAATTTATTACGAGGGATTGGATAAAATTATAGATGTTGACTTGCACGCCCATTATAATTGGAATAAAGGAGGATTAACTTGTCATTTCAATAAAGCATAGATTCTGCATCGCTGATTAGAGTCTAGGTTTTTTAAGTATAGTTCAACTATGGTTGTGGGTTGTTTAGATTGACGGAACAGTCAGGACAAGACTGGACGATTTAGCAGCCTGCTTCTTTTCAGACTGAAGGACTCACTTATTCAACGGGAAAGAGGGAGGAGTGACTATAATCTAATCAGAAAGGACAGTTACATACATTTGAATAGTGGACTGGCAATTGCGATAGAGTTATGGCCATAATTTGAATTGTTTAGATAGACAGGAATAAAAGTAAGGTCTTTTAATAATATGAATATAAATATACTATTAGTTATTGTTGGTTTGTGAATAGACTTTTCTAATGCCATGATCTAGTTCTCGGGTAAAAGAGAGTCGTACTTGCTTGACTGTATCGAGCTGAAAGAGATATTTGAAGCAAGTTTGAATAGTTGGATGGAAAACATTTATGTGACAAATTCTAATTGTTATTACTTTATTCTATAGTTTGCGTGACACCAGTGATGTATGCGAATAGTTGGTGAATTCTAGAACGATAATTTATTTTCGTTACGTGAACCAGGGGATGCAAGGAGCTTTGGCTACTATGCTGAGGGAATAGCACCAACTTATAGTGGGTTCTAGATTTGTTGAATAAACAAACTTATATTGTAAACTAAAGTAATGCAATAGGCTACAATTATAACATTATCAGTAAAAGGTCCTCTGTAGCTCAGCTGGTAGAGCATGGCACTTGTAATGCCAGGGTAGTGGGTTCGATCCCCGGGATCACCCATACACAAAAATGTATGCTCGCATGACTGTAAGTCGCTTTGGATAAAAGTGTCTGCTAAATGGCATGTTATTATTATTATTATCTGGAAATAGCTAATTTAAGACACAGAAGGAAAATAAAAACCCCAGAAAAATAATGGATACTAGGGGTGCCCAGAGAATCCTAAAGGGGAGGGTCAGCTAGTGGCAGTAACTATGCAGGCTGATGAAGAACCTATGCTAAAGGTTCAGGTGAAGAATAGAGGCACCCCAATGATAATAGATACTGGAGCAACTTACTCATGTTTAAATCCAAATTATGCCTCTCACCAACCCCATGTCAGGCAAAGATGCACAGCCAGTAGAATTTTCATGACAAACGTAGTTAATACATATGACAGTTCCAGTAGAATAAGAAGCAGGAAAAAGCTACTTGTACATATATTAGTGTCAGAACAAATTCCAGTTAATTTAGTAGGAAGAGATACACTGTGTAGAATGGGGGTCCAGATTAAATGCAGATCAGAGGGACTAATAATAGTTAAGGAAGGGGTATGTCCACAGAAGGTAATGGGGAAACCAACATCACATTAGTAAACTATTTTGGTAAAAGGGGGGTCACAGGCATGTGGGAAAGTACAACCAACGAGGCAAGGGATAGCATATTTGAGTTTTCAATGTCACGAAGCATGTTGGAGTGATTGAGTGGTAGCAGTGCGGCTAAGGAAAAGCCTCGGGGTTTAAATCTTATGGGATTTTATTTCGTTTTATGTGCGCTGAATTGTGGAATTCACCGGAGAAGGGAGCAGTCACAAGTGATGTTCTTGAGGGTTGTCGGAAAGGAGGGATCAGGAGATGTGGCAAGAGAGTGAGAATTTCGAATTTAGATTGTGTGGACTGATTAAGAGGTATCAAAATGGAAACCAACTAAATTTGTACTTTTTCTTCCAGAAAAAAGGGGGGAGTGATTCTCTTTTCTTATAAATAATTTCTGAGACTATGAATAAGGCCTGGCCATTTTTTGCTTGTTTATTGTTTTAGTATATGGTGTTCGAATAACCACAAACAAACTACTTAGTATGAAATGTTAGCTGTATAGGATTTTTATTTCTATTTTGGGTTGTTTGACGGGATGGAAGTGAAATATCTTAAAGGGGCATACACATGTAATTTGGGTTTTTATTTACTGAGGGATAAGTAAATATATGTGATTTATTTTGAAAAGAGCTGTACTAAGGACTTACTGTACACTCGGGATACAACATTTATCCAATTATCTTGATGGTTGTTAAGAGTAGTATACTATTGGATGAAACAATTCATTGAATGATTTCAATGACCTCTGCAGTCTGTCCTGGCTTTATGGTGTGGCCTGATCATCCACACTGTAACCCTTGGAGGAATGCTGAATTAGCGGTTGTTTATAATAAGGAATTGTAAAAAAAAGCATATTGTTTGGCATTAACCCTATATATCATCCCAAACAGGACAAAGATGAAGTGGGAGAGTTAGTCTTGAGGGAGAGATATCCTTGAATAATGTTATCGAATGCAATTGGGTTAAGATATCATCAATGATTGTCATTTTAAGTGAAGTTATTATTTTTGGTTTAACAAGCAGTGTTGTTGTTCTTTTGTTTTTTGAACACATTAATCACGATGTGATGCATGTATCCAAAGGGGGGAAGGTGTTAACGATTTTGTTTTTTTGAGCTTACAGGGGTTTTAAAGGTGTTTTAATCATTTTTGGGCTTACAGGGGTTTTAATGGTTTAATGGTTTTAATGTTTTTGTGGTAAGATATGCAAATTGTATTAAGGATATGAGCAGTAGTAATAATGTGTTATGGGTTAGGTTAAATATTAAATATTGTTTTTGTGATAGAAGGCAGGGTGTAGAGGAGGTCTGTCTACAACAAGCTGGAAGCAGGTGTGCTTCATAATCTCAAGGCTTCTCTTGACGGATGAGAGGACATAAGTAGCATACTGTGTCTCACCTAACCTAACAATGTTCTTAAGATTTTCTTTTCATGGGTGAAGATAACTCTGCCCAACTGAGTAGGAGAATCTGAGTATTCTCTGCGCCCTGGAGACTATGTGATGGTAAAAGACTACAGAAGAAAGAGCTGGAAAGACCCTATGTGGAGGGGCCTTTACCAGGTGTTGTTGGCTACCTTAATGATGGTAAAAGTGGTGGAGACAGATACTTAGATCCATGTTTCTCCCTATAGGAGTGTTCCAACCTCAGCCATTGGGTAGCATTGTTGTCTTTTGTGTGTGTCTGCGCTTGTATGTCTTTGCAGCAGTAACTCCGAGCTTCCCTATGGGTAGGCTGGTAGAAGGACACTCTTCGCAGACCGATGTCGATAGATTGAGAGGGACTCTGGCTGACGGAGGAAGGTTAACAACTAAAGTGACCATACATCGTTGTCCAGGTTACACCAACGACGGTACGGATAGAGGGGAGCGTGATCGGGTATCATCTAAACCATTGTACCAGAGTGAGGGAACTGATGATTAAGAGACTTTCAAGACCTTCCAGACCGCCGAGAGATTCCAGACCACCGAGAGATTCCAGACCTCCAAGACGCACCAGATATCCTTATCATGATTTCTCTGCACTTAACTAGTTCTCTGAGAATAAGGGGAATGGAGTACTGATAATAATAAAGAGCAGAAGAACAAGACATAGAAGGGATATAGACAGGATTAGAATGTATATTCTTGCACAGGCAGGAACCATAACTAAAATGCAGGAAGGGATCACTATTAAAATACAAGGGTTAAAATATTATTGGTGTGTGAGGAACCAGCACAAAGAGTATGGGGAAGTCACATGGGGTAGTGTGACCTTAAGATAATGAAAGAAAGAGACAGGTGAATCATAGACATAAGGAGAACAGTCCAAGACTTAGATAAACAATTTGATGTAGTATTTGGTGTTAGATTTCCAGGGGGAAGTGTTATTGGAGTAGTTATTCCTTGGGAAAGTGCACTAAACCCTGTACATGTTAGAGCTATACCAAATACAGAAGAAAGGGAATTGAAGGAGCCGTTAAACAATGATTGATATAGATGAGTACAATATATTATATTACAATTAAATAAAGAAAATAGTCTAATATGCACCACATCTCCGTTTATAGAATTAACAGTAGTTCAAAATCTTCACAGTTACTAGGACTGTGTTATGATTCAACTACAACTTTTGTCATATAAGGAACTCGGAAAGACCATATTGGCCAGCAGAATGTTTGTAATATTTAGGAAATCCTAAATATAAACAATTTTATGATCAACCAGGATGAGGAGAGAAGTGTAAGCAATTGTTAGTATAGGAACAAGGAAAGGGAAACACCAGAGTAATGTCAAATAGAGTATGAGCAAAAATATAGGAATGTTACAATAAAACAATTGGGTTATATAATTTGGGAGAATTCAAGGGAGAATGTGAAACTAGGGGGTGTTTAAACAGATAGCCTTTGGAATACAGGGACCCCTCAAAGGAAAATCTATCAGGCATTAGATAGAAATGGGTATTAAGAATGAGTGATGAAACATAATGAGTTGTCATGTAGACAACGTTAATAGGGATGTTTTGGATTGGAAATTAACTCAACTAAACTGTTATGATCTGTCCTTTCCTGAGGTTACTACGGATGGTGTCGTAATCCATAAGCAGAGATAATTCGGTCCAGAACGGTGTAAACCTCAATAAAAACCAAAAACCCTCTACCCGGCTGAAGAGGAACAACAAAGGTGTTGAAGACGTTCCTGTCTGACACCACCTCTGCCAGGAGACCTGAATCCAGCATCAAATCAAAGCAATCAATTGCCTTCTCTTTTGTGCCTTTTCTCTCAAGAATGTGACAGGGAGTCCATGTGGAGTGAGCAGGAGGAGAGAGGTCTATGCAAATGCAACGTTCTTTGTAGTTTGGGTATACTGGTTTGCAAATGGACAAAACAGAATGATGGTGGAGATGGGGAGGCTCAGGTGTGACATTGGAATTGGGGCATTGCCATGGGCAATCCAAGATGAACTATGAAGCTATCTGAAGAACATAATGAAGACGCCAGAAGATTGAGTGGCGGTAGAGGAAGGGAGTGTTAGTTGAGGTAGTATGTTGATTAAGGAGGTATTATACACTGCTAAATTTATAGTAATTTAGACTAGGAATGCATTGAGATACTGATCTGTTGTAATTCTTGTTATGAGGAAGTTAATGCTAGAATTATGATAATATAAATATACATTTCGCCAGTGTCAATATGTGCCAAGGTGAGAGTTTTAACTTTGAATGATGGAACCAAGGTGACTAATTAAGAATTGTCATTCTAAAGATGTTTTGGGTAACTAATTTGATTATGATTATAAATTATAAGTGGACTAATTGATCTGAATAAGTTATTAATATTAATGCCTAGTGATGTTGACATTGCAATTAATGGATTAGATATTGATATTGATTATTTTGATTGTTATACTACTTGTGATATGGGTAAAAAAGGTTATGTAAGCTAAATATATTGACACCATTCTTGACACGTCCTAGATAATATTGTTAAGATAAAGTTGCATATTTTGATGTGTTAGGATACTAATACATATATGGGAAATGCTACAACTAAACAGAAGTGGGGAGCAATGTTTACAAAGATGGCAATCATGATAGGCATAGCACTTGTAGTAATGGGAATGGTATTTTGCTGTATACTACTTCTGTTAAAATCCTTTGTTGATCCAAACCACAGTAAACAAATGACTGTACAGATCATTGTTACTAGTTTAGCCAAACAAATACACCCAGTTCAGGGAGCTCCAGGACAGTATGTAAATGAATATGGGAAATGTTGTAAACGTTAAGGGAGGACCAATGTGCTGTCCATTAGGGAATTCTGAATGTTTGTATGGAGTTGTTCCTGGGGGTGGATGGGCTTGGCATGTTTACAAAGCCCAATAGGGCTTAATTTAGAGGAAAACCTTCCAGACTTGTAATCAATACCTGACTGGGCTCTGGGTCCTCATCAGGATGGGTCAAGTAATGAGGAAGATATATTGGTTTAAATATATGCACGTAAAATGTAACCACATATGGCAAGGTTAGGAATAAGTAAATGCACATGCTTATATTAATTTTTACAATTAATCTTTGTATTGTTGGGACTAAGTAAAGTCCCAAAGGGGGGATTATATAGGATTATTTTATGTATCATTAAGGCAAATGTAGGGAGATGCCAAAGGTAAAATATAATAAACATGTTTGATATTTTATAATCCAGATACATGCTTTAATAAGGAATATAGCCATGTAGTATATGCTGTGTTTTAAATGAATGTATGCTCGGCTTTCGTTATTAGATAATAAAAGTCAAATTTTTTAATTCACAGGCTCCAGTTTCTTGAGAGATATGTTTGAGTTGACTACTTTCGAGTCATATATATTTCTACGACAGGAGTTGCAATGATCATGAGAACGGTGAGGAATCAGCCCAGAACTACACGGGAGGATCTTGTCAATGATCTCAAGGCAGCTGGGACCATAGTCACCAAGAAAACAATTGGTAACACACTACGCCGTGAAGGACTGAAATCCTGCAGCGCCCGCAAGGTTCCCCTGCTAAAGAAAGCACATATACATGCCCGTCTGAAGTTTGCCAATGAACATCTGAATGATTCAGAGGAGAACTGGGTGAAATTGTCAGATGAGACCAAAATGGAGCTCTTTGGCATCATCTCAACTCGCCGTGTTTGGAGGAGGAGGAATGCTGCCTATGACCACAAGAACACCATCACCACCGTCAAACATGGAGGTGGATACATTATGCTTTGGGTGTGTTTTTCTGCTAAGGGGACATAACAACTTCACCGCATCAAAGGGACGATGGACGGGGCCATGTACCATCAAATCTTGGGTGAGAACCTCCTTCCCTCAGCCAGGGCATTGAAAATGGGTCGTGGATAGGTATTCCAGCATGACAATGACCCAAAACACACGGCCAAGGCAACAAAGGAGTGGCGCAAGAAGAGGCACGTTAAGGTCCTGGAGTGGCCTAGCCAGTCTCCAGACCTTAATAGAAAATCTGTGGAGGGAGCTGAAGGTTCGAGTTGCCAAACGTCAGCCGCGAAACCTTAATGATCTGCAAAGAGGAGTGAGACCAAATCCCTCCTGAGATGTGTGCAAACCTGGTGGCCAACTAAAATAAACGTCTGACCTCTGTGATTGCCAACAAGGTTTTTGTCACCAAGTACTAAGTCATGTTTTGCAGAGGGGTCAAATACTTATTTCCCTCATTAAAATGCAAATCAATGTATAACATTTTTGACATGCGTTTTTTTATTCTCTGTCTCTCACTGTTCAAATAAACCTACCATTAAAATTATAGACTGATCATTTTTTTGTCAATGGGCAAATGTACAAAATCAGCAGGGGATCAAATACTTTTCCCTCACTGAATGACAATGTAAAATCAAACCGGGTGAAGAATAGGGCCCACCTGGCCTGGCGTGGATTCAGCCTCCTCGATGCCCGGATGTAATCCAGGTTACGGTGGTCCGTCCAGACGAGGAAAGGGTGTTTTGCCACTTCGAGCCAATGCCTCCACACGGTCAAGGCTCGGACAACAGCCAACAGCTCCCGATCACCAAAGCCGTAGTTCTGCTCTGCCGGGCTGAGCTTCTTTGAGAAGAACGCACAAGGGCGGAGCTTGGGTGGCGTACCCGAGAGTTGAGACAAGACAGCTCCTATCCCAACCTCGGACGCGTCCACCTCCACTATGAATGGTAGTGATGAATCGGTGTGGGCCAGTACTGGGGCTGAGGTGAACAGACCCCGCAGTTTGCTGAAGGGCAGGTCAGCCTCAGCAGACCAGCAGAGCCGGGACGGCCCACCCTTCAACAGGGAGGTAATGGGAGCTACGACCTTGCCAAAGCCCCGGCAATAGTAGTTGTCAAAGTCAAGGAAGCGCTGCACCTCCTTAACCGTGGTTGGTGTCGGCCAATTATGCACGGCTGAAATGCAATCTCCCTCCATCTCCACACCTGAGGTGGAAATGCGGTATCCAAGGAAGGAGACATACTGCTGGAAAAACATACACTTCTCTGCCTTAGCATAAAGGTCATTTTCCAACAGTCGGGCCAGCACCTTGCGAACCAGGGACACATGCTTGGCGCGCTTAGCGGAATACACCAGGATGTCATCGATGTAGACCACTACACTGCGACCAAGCATGTCCCGAAACACCTTGTTCACAAAGGACTGGAAAACTGAGGGACCATTCATCAAACCATAGGGCATCACCAGGTATTCATAATGCGCCGTGGTTGTGCTGAATGCTGTCTTCCACTCATCTCCCTCTCGGATACGCAACAGGTTGTACGCACTCCTGAGATCTAATTTGGTGAAGAAGCGTGCCCCATGCATTGATTCAATCACTGAAGGAATGAGGGGGAGAGGATGACTAAATCTTATCATCTCCCTGTTCAGTGGTCGATAATCAATGCACGGGCTCAGACCTCCGTCCTTCTTCTTCACAAAGAAGAAACTCGAGGAGGCAGGTGAAGTGGAGGGACGTATATACCCCTGACGCAGGGACTCGGTGACATATGTCTCCATAGCCACCGTTTCCGCCTGTGACAGGGGGTATATATGACTCCTGGGAGGTACAGCGTCTACCCTGAGGTTTATCACGCAATCCCCCGCCCGGTGAGGTGGTAACTTAGTCGCCTGCGTTTTAGAGAACACTTGCGCCAGATCACGGTATTCGGGGGGAATGCGCACGGTGGAGGTACTATCTGGACTTTCCACCGTGGTTGCACCAACGGAAACATCTAGACACCTACCCTGACACTCACGCGACCACCCCGTGAGAGCCCTCTGCGGCCATGAGAAGGTGGGGTTGTGGAGTGCTAACCAAGGGATACCTAATACCACAGGGAAAGCAGGAGACTCAATAATTGAAAAAATCACCTGCTCAAAATGATTCTCCTGGGTGATCATGGTGACTGGTATAGTGACTTCCGTAACAAATCCGGATCCTAATAGTCAACTATTTAGTGCTCTGAGGGGACGTGGAATGGAAAGGGGAACCAATGAAATGCCTTGACGGCGTGCGAATGCCCGATCCATAAAGTTCCCAGCTGCGCCTGAATCGACTAGCGCCTTACACTGGGGAACTACCATGTGATCGGGAAAGTGACTAGGTAGGTGACAGTGCGCAACAGAGGGCTCTGAACAAGTGTGGGTGTTCGATACCTGGGATGATGTGTGAGTGCCCTGCCTGCTGCCTCCAGGCCCAAAAGAACGTTGACTACGACGTGTGGTGGAATGTCCCTTCGTGTTCTCCTCCACTCTCTCGGCCGGCGGCTCCACCCAGCTCCATCGGCTCGAGGTCTGAGTCTTCTGGGGTGGAAACAGGCAGACCCCTACCAGGACGTCCTCTGGCTTCCAGCAGGTTGTCCAACCGAATGGCCATGTCCACTGGTTTATAGAAGGGCAACATAGTGTCCCTGCAGGCTAGCTCCCGTCGGACGTCCTCCCGCAAATGGCACCGGAAATGGTCGATCAGGGCCCGCTCGTTCCATCCGGACCCCGCTGCCAGCGTCCGGAACTCCAACGCAAAGTCCTGCGCGGTCCTCGTCCCCTGCCTCAGGTGGACCAGTCGCTCACCCGTGGTGGTCGAATAACGCCCTAAAGAGGCGAGCGAACTCCCTGTAGTCCTACAACGCGGCTCCTCCTTCGTTCCACACCACGTTGGCCCACTCCAGGGCTTTCCCACAGAGGCAGGAAACGAGGACAGACACCTTCTCCCGCTCCGATGGTGCCGGCCTAATGCTGGCGAAGTAAAGCTCCAATTGGAGGAGGAACCCCTGGCACAGCGCCGCTGTCCCCTCAAACGCCCGTGGTCGGGATATCTGGATCCCTCCTGGTGCTGGGGTGTAAGTGGCTGGATCCAGTTGGCCAGCTGCTCTCGACAGATCGGGTCTGCTCCTCTCCAGGCGTTGGACAACCTGAAGAACATGATCCATCGCTTCCCCCAAGCTGGCCAGCATCGTGGAGTGCTCCTGGACCCGTGCGACAACAAAACTCAGGCACAGGGGAAATATCTACCCTGGCAACAACAAGGTAAGGGTAGCTTATCCGAGCTACACACAGCGCACTACAAACAATCACCCATACAGACAAGGAAGCAGAGGGAACGCTTATACAATGACTAATTGGGGATAAGGACCAGGTGTGTGTGATTAATTAGACAAGACAAGTGGAGTGATGATAAATGGATCGGCAGCAGCTAGTAAGCCGGTGACGACGAACGCCGAAACCTGCCCGAACAAGGAGGGGAGGCAGCCTCGGCGGAAGTCGTGACAGTCACATTACTTGAAATTGACAAAATACAGCATATCATATTATATGATATCTAGGATGTCCCTCCTAGGGACCCAGCACCGTTCCTCCGGACCGTACCCCTCCCACTCCATGAGGTACTGCAGGCCCCCCATCCGACGCCTCAAATCCAAGATGGAACGGACTGAGTATGCCGGAGCCCCCTCGATGTCCAACGGGGGCGGAGGAGCCTCTCGTATCTCATTCTCCTGGAGTGGACCAGCCACCACCGGCCTGAGGAGAGATACATGGAACGAGGGGTTAATGCGGTAATTAATGGGCAGTTGTAACCTATAGCATACCTCGTTCAATCTCCTCAGGACTTTAAATGGCCCCACAAACCGCCGACCCAGCTTCCGGCAGGGCAGGCGAAGGGGCAGGTTTCGGGTCGAGAGCCAGACCCGATCTCCCGGTGCATACAACGGAGCCTCACTGCAGTGGCGATCGGCTCTCGCCTTTTGCTGCCTGATAGCCCGCTGCAGATGGACATGCGCAGCGTTCCAGGTTTCTTCCGAGCGCCGAAACCACTCGTCCACCGCAGGGGCTTCGATCTGGCTCTGATGCCAAGGTGCCAGGACCGGCTGATAACCTAGCACACACTGGAAAGGCGTAAGATTAGTGGAGGAGTGGCGGAGTGAGTTTTGGGCTATCTCTGCCCAGGGAATATATCCTGACCACTCCTCCTGCCGGTCCTGGCAATAGGACCTCAGAAACCTACCCACATCCTGGTTCACTCTCTCCACCTGCCCGTTACTCTCGGGGTGTAAACCTGAGGTAAGGCTAATCGAGACCCCCAGACGTTCCATAAACACCCTCCAGACTCTAGAGGTGAACTGGGGACCCCGATCAGACACTATTTCCTCAGGCACCCCGTAGTGCCGGAAAACGTGTGTGAACAGGGCGTCAGCAGTTTGTAGGGCAGTAGGGAGACCTGGCATAGGAATGAGACGGCAGGCCTTCGAAAACCGATCCACAACGACCAAGATCGTCGTGTTCCCCTGGGAGGGGGGAAGGTCCGTGACAAAATCCACCGATAGGTGAGACCACGGCCGTTGTGGAACGGGTAGGGGTTGTAACTTCCCTCTGGGAAGGTGTCTAGGCGCCTCACACTGGGCGCACACCGAGCAGGAGGAAACATAAACCCTCACGTCCTTAGCTAAAGTGGGCCACCAGTACTTCCCACTGAGGCAGTGCACTGTCCGACCAATACCAGGATGACCAGAGGAGGGTCACATGTGAGCCCAACATATCAATCGATCGCGAACCTCGAGCGGCACGTACCTCCGACCCTCTGGACACTGTGGGGGAGTAGGATCGGTACGTAACGCCCGCTCGATGTCCGCATCAACCTCCCACACCACCGGTGCCACCAGACAAGTCTCCGGGAGTATGGGAGTGGGCTCAATGGACCTCTCATCTGTGTCATATAGTTGGGACAGGGCGTCTGCCTTAGCGTTCTGTGACCCTGGTCTATAGGTGAGCTTAAATACAAATCGGGAGAGAAACATAGACCACCTTGCCTGACGAGGGTTCAGCCTCCTCGCTGCCCGGATGTACTCCAGGTTACGATGGTCAGTCAGAATGAGAAAAGGGTGTTTAGCCCCCTCAAGCCAATGCCTCCACACCTTCAGGGCCTGAACCACAGCCAACAGCTCCCTGTCCCCCACGTCATAATTGCGCTCCGCCAGACTGAGCTTCTTAGAATAGAAAGTACAGGGGCAGAGTTTTGGTGGCGTACCCGAGCGCTGAGACAGCACAGCGCCGATCCCAGCCTCGGAAGCATCCACCTCAACTTGGAACGCCAAAGAGGGATCCGGATGTGCCAGCACTGGAGCCGAGGTAAACAGGTCAGATGTCTAAACGCCCTGTCCGCCTCAGCCGACCACTGCATACGCACCGGACCCCCCTTTAGCAGGGAGGTAATGGGAGCTGCTACCTGTCCAAAGCCCCGGATAAACCTCCGGTAGTAATTGGCAAAACCCAAGAACCGCTGCACTTCCTTCACCGTGGTGGGAGTCTTTTTACGCACGGCAGAAACGCGGTCAATCTCCATCTCCACCCCTGACGCGGACAACCGGTGTCCCAGGAAGGAGATGGACTCCTGGAAGAACAAACATTTCTCCGCCTTCGCATACAGGTCATGCTCTAACAGTCTACCAAGCACTCGACGCACCAGGGACACATGCTCGGCTCGTGTAGCGGAGTATTTTAGAATGTCATCAATATATACCACTACACCCTGTCCATGCAAGTCCCGGAAAATCTCGTCCATAAATGATTGGAAGACTGAAGGAGCATTCATTAAACCGTATGGCATGACGAGGTACTCATTGTGACCCGAGGTGGTACTGAATGCTGTCTTCCACTCATCTCCCTCCCTAATGCGCACCAGGTTGTACGCGCTCCTGAGATCCAATTTTGTGAAGAATCGCGCCCCGTGTAATGACTCCGTCATACTAGCAATCAGAGGGAGAGGATAGCTGTATTTGATTGTGATCTTATTGAGACCACAGTAATCAATACACGGGCGTAAACCCCCATCCGTCTTCTTCACAAAAAAGAAACTCGAGGACACAGGGGAAGTGGACGGCCGTATGTATCCCTGTCTCAGAGATTCGGTGACGTATGTCTCCATAGCCGCCGTCTCCTCCTGAGACAGAGGATACACATGACTACGCAGAAGCGCAGCGCCTACTTGGAGGTCTATCGCACAATCCCCCTGTCGATGAGGTGGTAATTGAGTCGCCTTCTTTTTACAGAAGGCGAGTGCCAAATCGGCACACTCAGGTGGAATGTGCATGGTGGGAACTTGGTTCGGGCTTTCCACCGTCGTTGCCCCTACGGAAATATCTACACACCGCCCGAAACACTGATCAGAACATCCCTTGAGAGCCCTCTGTTGCCATGAAATGTTAGGGTCATGAGATGTTAACCAGGGAAGTCCCAACACCCCGGGAAACGCAGGAGAATCAATCAAATACAAACGTAGTATCTCCTCATGACCCTCCTGCGTTTCATCCTGAGCGGCGCGGTGACTTCCCTAATCAATCCTGACCCCAAAGGGCGGCTATCTAGGGCATGGATGGGGAAGGGCACATCAACAGGTACAATAGGAATCCCTAACTTATAGGTGAATTGGCGATCGATAAAATTCCCAGCTGCGCCTGAATCTACTAGCGCCTTATGCTGGGAGTGAGGAGAAACCTCGGGAAACACAACTTTAATACACATATGCACAACAGAGATCTCTGGGTGAGTTGGGTGCCTACTCACCTGGAATGACTCATCAGTGCGCTTCCTACCGCCTCGATTCCTAGGAGACCCTCCCCAGCACTGACCAGCAGTGTGTCCTCTGCGGCCACAGTTGGTACAGGGGACGGCCTCCCTCCTGGTCTCTCTCCTGGTCTCCCTAGCACCAGCACCTCCGAGCTCCATAGGGGTCGGCTCGGTAGTGCTGGGGGATGGAATGGACGGCCCTGAATCCGGACGTCCGCGGGTAGCCAACAGGGTATCCAGGCGAATTGACATGTCCACCAGTTGGTCGAAGCTGAGGTTGGTGTCCCTGCAGGCCAATTCACGACGCACGTCCTCCCTCAGGCTGCATCTGTAGGGTGGATGGTTGCTAGGTAGAGTTCAAGCTGGAGCAGGAAACCCTGACACCCGGCTGCTGTGCCATCATAAGCCCTCGGGAGCGAGAGCCGAATCCCACTGGACCCCGGAGGTGAAGCGATGGGCATTGCCGATGGTGGTGGCATCGTTGGAGAAGGCGTAGGCAGACCCTCTCTTTCCCATCGCCCAATAGTGCTCACCACCTGTTCCATGGCGGTGCCGAGAGCCTGGATCATGGCCGCTTGGTGTTCGACGCGTTCCTCCATTGATAAAGCTGGCACCGCCGCTCCTGCTGACTCCATGAGTGGTGTGTGATTCTGTCAAGGTGACATGTATGCGGGAAACGAAGTCAAGCGCGGGACACCGAACTACTGGCAGAACGTACTTTACTTAACACAGTAAAGAAAGTACAAAACAAACCTCCAAACAGGGAGGAACAAATAACGCATACAACCAGCACTGCCAACCTAACGGAAAACAATCACACACAATAACCAATGAGAGACAGGGGTTTATAAAGGGAATACAATATAACATAATGGGAAACAGGTGCAAACAATCAGGACAAACTAGACAAACACCGAAACATAGATCCACCGATCCAGCTAGTACTCCGGGAACGACGAACGCCGAAGCCTGCCCGAGCAAGGAGTAGGGGCAGCCTCGGCTGATTCCGTGACAACATTAAAGAAAGACATATATAATCCTCTTTTTAAAACTTGGCGAGGACTTTTAAAAACATGCACACTTACCCTGAGCGGCCTTTTAAATATAGGCTTTTAATCATGCATGCCTTTTTAAACATGTATACTTACCTGCAGTGGCTTTTTAAAACATGCATACTTACCCTGAGGAGTGGCCTTTTAACATGAACACCTACCTAATTACTTACCTGAATACTTACCTAAGATCCAGACCACCATGTAGACGGCATGTTGCTGCTCTGGAGAAGACCTGCTGTTTCCATCCCCTACTTTCTATTTTTAATCAAGTTATTTCCCCCTGCCCTAACCCAAACCCGTTACCCTAAACCGGGATCGTATCCTATTCCCAACCCTACCCCTTAAACCTTTGCCCTAAACCAGGTTTGTACCCTCTACCCCTCCTCCTCTATTTTATTTTATTATCTTCTTTACATTTTTAATCCATTAAAGTTTGTTTTAATGAAATAAAGTCTAGGAAGACAAAAGGAGAACTCCACCACCTCTCCTTCTTGTACCCGATAAAAGGGATAGAAGAGGGCATCAAGCCCTGAGATGTCCCTACCAGTCCCAAAGCTCATCTACAGGTTATTGATAGAAGAGGGCATCAAGCCCTGAGATGTCCCTACCAGTCCCAAAGCTCATCTACAGGTTATTGATAGAAGAGGGCATCAAGCCCTGAGATGTCCCTACCAGCCCCAAAGCTCATCTACAGGTTATTGATAGAAGAGGGCATCAAGCCCTGAGATGTCCCTACCAGTCCCAAAGCTCATCTATAGGTTATTGATAGAAGAGGGAATCAAGCCCTGAGATGTCCCTACCAGTCCCAAAGCTCATCTACAGGTTATTGATAGAAGAGGGCATCAAGCCCTGAGATGTCCCTACCAGTCCCAAAGCTCATCTACAGGTTATTGATAGAAGAGGGCATCAAGCCCTGGGATGTCCCTACCAGTCCCAAAGCTCATCTACAGGTTATTGAAAAGTGCAGAAGCTCTGAACTATCCGTTCAGACTCCAGTTCTACCTATCTACAGGTTACAGCTCATTATATGCTTTTAGTATTTGTCCAGTATATTTCCATCTTCTATGTCAAAGATAATAAAACAAAAACACTATAGTAAATACTACAGTAATGTCGGCAAGAACACTACAGTAATTACTATAGCAGGGTTTCCCAACTGGCAGCCCGCCAGTTTTGTTTTGACATAATAGACTGTAAAAACACCAGGAAATCAGCTCAAGTGATTTTAATTTAAGAAATTAGTTCCCAAGTATAATAGAGAGACACGTGATCGTATACAAATGTAAGCAAGGTTTGAAATGATTATGTTTTATCTGTTTGGGCTTCTTGCGGTCAATTTGCAGTAGACAAATTATTTGTAATTATGTTTACATTTTAGTCATTTAGTAAACACTCTTAACCAGAGTGCCTTACTTGAGCAATGAAGGTTAAGTGCCTTGCTCAAGGGCACATCTACAGATTTTTCACCAAGTTGGCTCGGGGATTCAAACCAGTGATCTTTCGATTACTATCCCAACACTCTTAACCACTAGGCTACCTGTTGCGGCCCACCGCTCAATAAAAAATCGCCCCGCGGCTGAATCTAGTTGATGATCCCTGTACTATAGCATTACTCTAGTTTTTTTTAACTATAGTAATACTACAGTATTTATACTATAGTAAACTGTAAATACTACGGTATACTACAGTCATGTACGCAAAAACACTACAGTAAATACTACAGTATTCTACAGTAAAGTCAGCAAAAACACTACAGTGAATACTATAGTATACAATAGTATTTTTCATGTGGGCTGACTGAACACATGGTCAAGTCAACCTGGCGCTGGCAGTCAGAGTTGTTGGGGAAAAGTGGAACTAGTAGTACACCCAGACAATATTACCTGTCCATGGCCCACGTCAACACATCCCAATGCTTCTATTCCATCCAACCACACACACCTACATCACAAAATCATTTCATCTTACTCAAATAATTATAATTGAAAGTTTATTGCAAAAAACAATTAATAGGATAGCTTGGTGACCTTACACAAAAGGCATGTAAAATTGTTTCAAAATATTGCCCTAAAAACTGAGTCTACAAAATATTAAGAACACCATCCTACTATTGACCATTTCTTCCTCAGAACAGCCTCAATTAGTTGGGGCATGGACTCTGCGATGTGTCGAAAACTTTTCACAGGGATGCTGGCCCATGTTGACTCCAATGCTTTCCACAATTGTGTCATGTTGGCTGGATGTCCTTTGGGTGGTGGACCATTCTTGATACACACGGGAAACTATTGGGCGTGAAAAACCCAGCTGTGTCGCAGTTCTTGACACAAACCGGTGTGCCTGGCACCTACTACCATACCCCGTTCAAAGGCACTTCAATATTTTGTCTTGCCCATTCACCCTCTGAATGGCACACATTCACAATCCATGTCTCCATTGTCTCAAGGCTTCAAAATCCTTCTTTAACCAGTCTCCTCCCCTTCATCTACACTGATGGAAGTGGATTTAATGAGTGACATCAATAAGGGATCATAGCTTTCACCTGGATTAATCTGGTCAGTCTATGTAATGGAAAGAGCAGGTATTCATAATGTTTTGTAAACTCAGTGTATATTGGGCCTCATAATTGCATCTAGAAACTAATATCAACACCAATATAATACACCAGACTGTAACTTGCAACCCTGCTTTGCTCCGTGGACCGCAGTATTCAACCCCATGCCCTGCCACAGAGCTGCATTTACAATGAGTCCCACTATCAGATACTGAACCAAATGAGGCCTGCACTCGGAAGGAAATTATCTGATCAACTTCACACCCATAAGGGGAACTTGTGTACATCTTGCCCCGGGTCTTACATCATCATAAATATTCTAATGATTTTCACAGTTCATTAAAATCACTGCTCTTCTGAGATGGGGATGTTACGTTCATTAAGGGTGGAATACAAAGACTCCAAATTATAATGATACTAATTCCTCTTGCAATTATAATTTAAATTTCCACGTCTCACATCTAGGTCTCCCATCAAAAACATCAAACACAGCCAACACTAACGGATGCTTTTTCACATTTCACAATTAATATTCAAGGACAAACAATACAGAACTCAAAAGCTGAAATGGTAGCTTTTGGTGTGTATTTTTTTTTACTTTCAAGGACATATTTGATATGTGTGTATGTAGATAAGAATAGTAAACATCTGAGCTCTTTCCATCACAAGCTCTCCCATGAGGGAACACGTGGGGATTTGCCGGTCCCCTTGTATTAAAAAAAAACTATCAAATGAACTGCTAAGTGAAAAGTGTGTGCAGCACAGTCAAGATACATGTGTGGACAAGTTCTGTATAGAATGTAAAGAAGGTATATAGAATGATGTGTGTACACTCTTAGAAACTAGGGTTCTACCTGGAACCAAAAAGGGTTCTTCAAAAGGTTCTCCTTTTTTTCAGAAGAGTGTAGATAGCATAGTGTGTGAGTGATATACGGATCTGGACCTAGCCTGATGATGTGTAGTAAGACTAGTGGGCTGATTGTGTTAGCACCGTGGTGAGCAGGGCTGATCTCTGAGGCCGGGGCTGGGGCGTAGCGGCTAGCGCTCCCTGCTCCCAGGCCAAGCTGTTCTAATGAGACAGGCGGACAGGGAACTGTCACGCCAACGGGGGGCCCTGACACATGAAAATGAGCCTGGTCTGTATCATGCTGGGGGACTGGGAAGGGTGAGGGAGGGGGGTCTACCCAGCAGCTGTCAGAGAAATGAGTGACAGGTCAGAGAAGGTGGCTGGCTAACCAAAAAAACTCCACTGAGCTCCTTTGAGTGACACGACAGGAACAGGAACAGGAACAACACATCGTTGCTTGCAGTCGTGGTTAAGAGCTCTCTCTCTGCGGCCCCACACCCCCTCCATGGAGTGTACTGTACTTAGTAGTGTAATACAGGTTGATTATAGACCCAATTCATACTTTATCTTCGGAACATTTCTCCTTGACTTTGTCAATAAATCTTTACAAATGTAAAGTGCCAGCATTGTCCAAATTAAAATAATAGTATAACGCATCTCAGTTTGATTTCAGCAATGAGGAAAAATGCAGCAGCTTCTTTCTCTGTCATCTACCGACTAAATGTAATGAAGCAGATCCTCTTTCTCCCTCCAAGATGCCCTGAAGACATGGCTTTCTGAATGATGATTGTGGGATTATCTCACTATTAGAATGATTTTATCTGACAACCGTTCTGTCACATATGAAATGGTTGTTTCCCTTGAAAAGCCAGGTGCTTTCTCCACGTCGCTCAGATTCCCAGATTGCCAGAGATTTGAGACAGCCCTGCGCTCGTTTCATCTGGAGAGGGGGGGGGGGGGGGGGGGTGATCAGGCTCGGCACGGCAGCGGCAGCAACACTCCCATCCTTCAAGGTGCTCTTGTTCCTTTCGTTCCATCTGCCGGAGGGAGGTCCGGCGGGAATTGCTCCTCTGTGAGCTCCCCAGTTCCAGCGAGTGGGCTTTCATGTCAGACAGGATACCAGACAGGATACCAGACAGAAATCCCAGCTAACACTCTGCTTCGCTTAACACTTACATGTTGACACAGAGAAAGAGACGAGTGTTCTCTTATCTCACAACTGTCTTTTTTAACAGAAACATCTGCAGTGCTCACAGTACACTCTTAGCAAAAAAGGTGCTATCTAGAATCTAAAAGTGTTCTTCAGCTGTCCCCATAGGATAACCCTTTGAAGAACCCTTGTTGGTTCAAGGTAGAACCATTTTGGTTCCAGGTAGAGCCCTAAACCCTATTGGGTTCTTCCAATAACCCTTTTGGATTTTTTTTTTTAAAAGAGTGTAGAGCAGAGGACTGTACAGTACAGTAACGCTACAGCAGCCTCTGTGGAAGACTGTAGGGGAGAGTGGGGTGAGTTGAGGTGAAGGGGCAAGTTGAGACGAAGGGGCAAGTTGAGACAAAGGGGCAAGTTGAGACACCCTTGTTTCTAGGAAACCATACACAAAATGAATAATGTGACTAAATATTTAGGAAGAGGTCATCGTTTCATGGAGTCTGTGTAGGAAGAAACCACATGGAAAAAGTGGTAACCAAGTTAGGTAAAAAAAACTGACTTACACCAAGTCAAATGAAATTATTGTATCTAAACCAAAGTAGACCATTTTAAAATTGCTCTATACATCAGTTGGGGTCTCTTTACAGTGCATTCAGAAAGTATTCAGACCCATTGACTTTTTCCACATTTTGTTATGTTACAGCCTTATTCTAAAATGGATTAAATACATAAAACATATCATGAATCTACACACAATACCACATAATGACAAAGTTAATTTTTTTGTTGTTGAAATTTTACAAAATGTATAAAGATAAAAAATCAGAAATACCTTATTTACATAAGTATTCAGATACTTTGCTATGAGACTCAGAATTGTGCTCAGGTGCATCCTGTTTCCATTGATCACCCTTGAGATGTTTCTACAACTTGATTGGAGTCCACCTGTGGTAAATTCAATTGACTGGACATGATTTGGAAAGGCACACACTTGTCTATATAAGGTCCCACAGTTGACAGTGCATGCCAGAGCAAAAACCAAGCCATGAGGTCGAAGGAATTGTCTGTAGAGCTCTGAGACAAGGTTGTGTCGAGGCACAGATCTGGGGAAGGGTACCAAAATATGTCTGCAGCATTGAAGGTCCCCAAGAACACAGTGGCCTCCATCATTCTTAAATGGAAGAAGTTTGGAACCACCAACACTCTTCCTAGAGCTGGCCGCCCGGCCAAACTGAGCAATCGGGGGAGAAGGGCCTTGGTCAGGGAGGTGACCAGGAACCAGATGGTCACTCTGACAGAGCTCCAGAGTTCCTCTGTGGAGATGGAAGAACCTTCCAGAAGGACAACCATCTCTGCAGCACTCCACCAATCAGGCCTTTATGGTAGAGTGGCCAGACGGAAGCCAATCCTCAGTAAAAGGCACATGACAGCCCTCTTGGATTTTGCCAAAAGGCACCTAAAGGACTCTCAGACCATGAGAAACAAGATGCTCTGGTCTGATGAAACCAATATTGAACTCTTTGGCTTGAATGACAAGTGTCTCGTCTGGAGGAAACCTGGCACCATCCCTACGGTGAAACATGGTGGTGGCAGCATCGTGCTGTGGGGATATTTTTCAGCGGCAGGGACTGGGAGACTAGTCAGGATCAAGGGAAAGATGAACGGAGCAAAGTACAGCGAGGTCCTTGATGAAAACCTGCTCCATAGCGCTCAGTACCTCAGACTGGGGTGAAGGTTCAACTTCTAACAGGACAATGACCCTAAGCACACAGCCAGGACAACAAAGGAGTGGCTTCGGGACAAGTCTCTGAATGTCCTTGAGTGGCCCAGCCAGAGCCCGGACTTGAACCCGATCGAACATCTCTGGAGAGACCCGAAAATAGCTGTGCCTTGACGCTCCCCTTCCAACCTGACAGAGCTTGAGAGGATCTGCAGAGAAGAATAGGAGAAACTCCCCAAATACAGGTGTGCCAAGCTTGTCGTGTCATACCCAAGAAGACTCAAGGCTGTAATCGCTGCCATAGACGCTTCAACAAAGTACTGAGTAAAGGGTCTGAATACTTATGTAAATGTAATATTTCCGTTTTTTTGTTTTAATACATTTGCAAAAAATCCTAAAAACCTGTTTTTGCTTCGTCATTATGGGGTATTGTGTGTAAATTCATCAAGGGGAAAAAAACAATTTTATCAATTTTAGAATAAGGCTTTAACGTAACAAAATGTGGAAAAAGTCAAGGGGTCTGAATACTTTCCGAATGCACTGTCAGCTTCAATTTGAGGTCCTAAACCTAACATGAAAGTGCATCTTTGTAGCTTTGTGGGCTAATAAAGTCAAAATGGGGAATGAGTCAATGGCCATGGGGTAAGTTGAGCCAGTGGTTGGGCCAATGGCTGGTTGTGCAATTTAAAGTGTTTACCTGAATTCTGATTTCCAGGGATACACAACATCATGAAATATATGTAGATGTCTTTGTTATAAAGAATACTATATTTCCCTTAAGGGAGTGATGCCGAATGTAAAAAATGGCTCAACTTACCCCACTCTCTGAAGCTGCACATAGCAACTCCACAAATGCTACTGTTTATTCTGCGAGTACACTTTGCAAGGCAGACTTACAGTGATAAACTGATTGTTTGACTGTGCAAGGCTCGAAACGCTCATGAACAAACAACGGTGTGTGTTTAACACAGAGAACTAACTAAATCCTTCAACTAAACAGCTTGTAGCTTTATTGCTTGATTGCTGGAGGACTCATGCTCTTATCCTGACACCTTATGAATTTCAGAATCCAAACAACAAGCAGAGAGGTGATTTTAAAGAGGTTCCTACTGCACAGTCAGAGCTGCTACTCTGATGGAGAGGAGCTCTAAAGCAGTTCACCCATTCAGCCCGTACTCTAAGAGCACAAATCAATACACATTAACAGGTTAAAAGAGAACGGCAAGGGGGTTACTTTTATGCCCCACATCTCAATATTATTGATGTGGGTCTCCTATTCTGTTTGGAAGAGAGGGAGAGTGCTTGAGAGAGCTCCTTTGGATTGATGGGCTTGCTCTCTCTGAGGAAGGAAGCACTTTCTAGCCTCTAGCCTCTCATATGATTATGTCTGAAAGAAATAGTGTTGCACATTTTCCATCATAATGCCGCGTAAACTACAAAGATGTGAGTGTGTTTGAAGGATGCAGTAAGTAAGCATGAAGAAAAAGAGGGAGAGAGTGCTCTCCTTACCGACAGTAAATGCTCCGGATGAAAAAGTGGCATGGGGAAGAAAAAATAAACGATCTGGTTGCAAGAACATGAATACCGAGTTGCTTGTTCTGAGGGAAAGTCAAAAATGAAAGGCCATACTTGAATTGAAGAGATCAATGTAGGTGCTTCCCCAGGGGAATGGTCCAACTGCAGTACAGGGAAAGGTGAGCACAATGAGGTTCAATACGGTTATAAAGGTAGAGGTAGTGAGAAGTGCCTGTAAAAAAGACATTGGCAGAGTGAAGGTAAGGAAGGTGTAAGACGTCTTTGGTGGTGGTGTGTGTGTGTAGCTGAGGACAGTCTGTGTGTGTATGTGTGTGTGTTCATGTGCACCCGTGTGTGTGTGTAGGCAAGGAGATGGGCAGTCAGCAGACAGAGCGAGGTGGCCTGCGAGGCCTCACCTCTCCACTGGAGTGGTAAATCAGCCATCAGCCATGTGACGTGCCCACTGCCCCCTGCTCAGCCCACTGAGACATGACCCCCCCACCCCATCCCCTCCCCATCACCCCCCCCCCCCCCCCCCCGCCCCCCTCCCCAACGGAGCTTTTATATCCCTCCTCGCTCGGCTGCCCAGGCAACGGGAGGGGGCACACCCACAGCAGCATTCCTCTAAAGCAGTATCCCATCATGCAACAAAAGCCTAGGAGACACGCTGGCCTTTGGGGGCAGACAGGCATGCTGTTCTGTTCGCCCCTCAGCCCTTCGACCCAAAAGCGCTGGGTCATCAGATGAACCCAGCTCTGACCTGGAGGGAGCCAACAACTGCTTCCTGTCTGCTAGCATTAGCGCAGCCAGCATTGAGGCTAAGCCGATCACACCATGGGGTCGGGCCAGGGCACACTGACCTGCACAAGGAACGGGTGACTACCTATGGCCTGGTCCAGTCAGGAGCCCTGCAAGAAAAAAAAAGGCAGGATCACCTCAAGACATAAATATCTATGGAACCAAGTGGGGTCACTAGGGGTAGTTGGTGGGTGGAGTCAGGATGGACATAACCAGTTACAATTAAAGGACCAAAATGGACCAAAATGACCAAGGGAACATCTTCCAATCAAACCTGGCACAAAATAAATACATTTCCTGTTACAGACAGGGGCCCATTTCATAAAGACTATAGAGATGAGATGAATAAGATAAATTAAGAACCAATGACAGAGAGTAGCAGTCTTCTAGCTGTCAGTGGGCCTGACCACCCCACTAAAGGATAATTGTGTCAGTGCTGATATGCGAGCAGTGTCTCTGCCAGTGCTATCTGTGTCAGTGGTGTCAGGGTTAGCTGTGTCTGTGGCATCAGTCAACAGCAGCAACACACTGGGGTGTAACTGTAACCCTCCAGAGGCTCAGGAGCAGAGCAGGCAGCATGTTGTAGTGTAGCGCTGTGCTGCCTTGCCTCCAACACCTCCTGCCACGGGCTCCACTGAGCACGTGCACAAACAGCCTGAGCCTTAGTGCAGTCCTCTGGGACCCACACGCTGTTGCACTGATACACACTGAGCTTGCATCACTCCACACGGAGCGGAGCTGGAACAAACCACCCATGTCAGAAAGGCAGACAGAGGGAAAAAGGCTTTAACTTCTTCCAAGGTAGAGATGAAATTCTCCTCACAGCTGCAGTTAAGTATTAAGTTTTGTCAAGCTCTGTCTGCACCTGAATCTAATTTCAGATAAATAAATTGTAAGCTTACATGTAACTAGTGTTGTACATGTATTTAGTGTTCTGTTATAAATTAACTTCTGATGGTTTTCCTAAAACGACGTAAGATAGACGTGTTCCTTCCCTCCAGCCAAATGTATCAGTGCCCTGACCAAGGAGGAGATCCACTAGAAACTACAGCACTCACTTAGCCAATGCATGTCAGAAGTGACCCCTTAAATGGTGCTAATTGGATGTAATGCAAAATGCTAATGCATTTTTGTAACATTAATTGGCACTTCCTCCCTGGGCCATAGTGAAATCATTAACCATTTTGAAAATGGTAGAAAACGCCTCATCTCCGAGCCGTGGGGCAGCCCGCAAACACACATCCCATGTTCATTCCTATTCATATTCTTACTGCACTCACAGTATCATAAACAGCTCATTTGAATTGGTGTGCTGCCAAGTGAGTCTCTTCCTCCTTACAAACAAACAAGACAACAATATTGCAAGTCAAGCTGTTGTTTGTTAGTGGGCAGCAGGATGATGCTGGCTTCATGACTCTCTTATCAGAAGCAGCGTTGTGTACTGACCTGACCCTCTGCTTAGATAGTGTTGTGAGGATGGTGAGAGTCGTGGAGAAGACTTCAAACCCAGGCAGGCACATAGCTGGGGATGAAACAACAGCAGAAGGAAGCAACCCGTCTGTGACAGCCTGTACGTATCATCTGATCAAGGCTACAACAATTTACTGGCAGAAAGAGAAGATCTTACAGCAAACACCAAACGCTACAGAATAGCAAATCTTTGCTTTCAAAATTACCATAATTTGCTTTCTGTCAAGAGATATACTTAAAATGTTATCTTATTATTTATTCTGCCTTTAGTAACCATTACTTACTTTTCATTGTCGTGGTGTTACTCTTTTATTATTTCATATACGGTGCCTAGTGACAAGTTGGCTCTTGCTATTACTATGTAGAACGTGAAGTCTACTTAGCTAATTAAGATAGTCACAGTAGTGTAGATCTCAGCTCAGATCAAACAGGGCTGTGTTAATATGGGAAACAGAGAGAAAGAGTTAGTCTTCCTACCACTGTTATATCATAATCCCTGTTCCTTCATCCTGACTAAAACATTTCAACGGGAGACCTGGTGTGGTGCTGACTGTCTGTGGAGAAGCAAGCGCCTCTACTTCATGGAGAAGTATCACAGCTCTCTCATTAGCGAATGGGGATTTCATCTGGAATATATCTCACAGAGCACTTTGAGGGAAGCGGACGTATTTACATTTAAAAGATCCGGAGTGGCTGACTGAAGCTAGCTAGCTACCTCTCTCCTTAATTGCTGGCTTCAGTTGTCCATGAATGCATCCACTTTATTACTCGCTCTCATTACCAGCCAGCAGCCACAGCCAGCCCAGTCTCTTTTCTCTCTCTCTCTCTCTCTCTCTCTCTCTCTCTCTCTCTCTCTCTCTCTCTCTCTCTCTCTCTCTCTCTCTCTCTCTCTCTCTCTCTCTCTCTCTCTCTCTCCCTCTTTCTCCCTCTAGAGTCCTCCTTTTCTCATTTCCTGCTTGCCTTCTTCTCCCTCTCTCCCTCCCTCTCTCCATCCCTCTCTCTCTCAGTCAGAGCAGGACCACAACAGTCTGCCAAAGGAGTTGGTCCTCTCAGTGGCCAAGAGACACAAACAATCGAGAGGGATTACAGCCTAATCCTGTTTTGACTTTCATCCAGCACACATATTTAAAGGAGGAAACCTCTCGAGCGTGGAATTCTAAAAGGATGTGTTCTATAAAGATATGGGCAAGATTTGTAAACAGAGCCGAGGATGAGATTAAGCGTTTAACATGACAAAAGAGGACAAGACACTTGACAAGAGATTTATAAGAGCTACGAACAGTCTGTAAGTCAGTAGGTATTCAAGAGTTTTTCAGGAGTTTCAGGAATTTCAAAGTTGCTTTGGAAAAAAGGTAATTGACACAGATGCATCCATGAAAACAATGTAAGACAAATCAAGTTGTAGTACCTGAACAGTAGAAAACCAAAGAAACAACTGTAGCTCTGTGTTAGCACTAAGCAGATTTACCACGCTAGTGCTATAGTATGTTTCCTAAGTTTTGTGCTGTAGCCGCAGTGAGGAAGGGAGAGGTGTCTGTCTGTATCAGTCGTGGAACGCCCCCAGGTCCCAGAGGGGACATTCCCACTGCAATACTATCACATCATAGGAATGACTGACTGGCCTTGTTTCCTCAGGGTCTCCACACTCACACCAACACATTACACTGTCATTGTCTCGCGGGACAACTCACACCTGGCCCACGTCACTCAGCAGCAACACACATACTCCTACTATAAACACACAGACACACACACAATCATTGGCATACATGTACGTATACTTATTATGCAATATTTTCATATTGTGTGGGTAGTTGGTTAGGCAAATAACAATGCCTTAAACTCCTCTCTTGACTATAGGGGAGTTATAACTGAAGCATGATTCTAGTTCAGATGAAATGTGTTTTCAGATAAGGATCACTTATCACATACTTTGGAGCGGAACAGTCCGTGTCGTCTAACTGTCGACACCGTTACCAGGCTCAAATCCTCAGGAATATAAATTTACTGAATGACAGTCTGTGTGTCTGTCTGTCCGTATCTCGCCCCCCCCAAAAAATGAAGAGAGACATGTCCATGTTGGAGGAACTCTGTTACATGCTGTTACACTAGGCCCCCTGAGGCAGATACACTGTGTCATGTCATTGTTCTTACATGTCCCTCTCATCTCTCTCGCTCCCTCTCCTCTCCTCTCCTCCTCTCTCATCTCCTCTCCTCCTCTCTCATCTCCTCTTTTCTCTTCTCCACTTTTCTCCTCTCCTCTTTACTGACAGCTGGGATCCATCCTGCCCTGTGTCGAGTTGTCAGCCAGATCTCCTTTGAAAGGCGGTGATGGAGGCGAGGCTCTAAAACGTTATGGTCAAAGCCCTGGTACCACATGACGTTTCAGTGGCACCGCTGCTAGAGTGACCACCGATTTATGGCTGATGACACGCACATATTTAATTTGTAACCAAACACTTCCCCTCCCCCTCGGCCGCCTCAGAACTCTGGAAAACGTCTTGTTTTCTCAGGTCAGGGGTTAAACAAAGGAAACACCGCGCTGGCTAGCAGAAGGGGGCAGAACTGGAGGTGTCATGGCAGCCGCCTCTTCCCAGGCCGGCACAGGGCAGACTGAGGGACACGCTGGGGTCAGAGGTTTAGCTGTGATATCCGGCAGGGGGCCAGGCTGTTACAGAAGCCAGTAAAAGACAGGGAGCAGATAGAATCCCCACTGATCCCCCGCTGCATTTCATATGATGACATTTTTACATTACAGGCTGGATCCTCTTACCCCTCTCTCCACAAGATGTCCACTTGGTTGTTGGGCATGACATCTTTACAGCCTCATTGGTCATAAACCCTCGAGGGGCGGTCCCCAAACACTGTTACACGCCCCACTGGCTCTTCCACTCAGCGGCTGTGTATAAACATATACGTTTATTTAGTGTGAACGTCCCGTGGTGCTCGCTGCTCGTCCCTCCTTCATAAAGCCATGTACTCCAGAGGAGGGAGTCTCCTATAGGAAGAATCACACAGGATTTACTGGCTGTAATAAAGGCCTGTTCCTCAGTCAGACACAGCACAGTGGACTCAGAGGGGGAGAGGGAGGGAGAGAGAGAGAGAGAGAGAGAGAGAGAGAGAGAGAGAGAGAGAGAGAGAGAGAGAGAGAGAGAGAGAGAGAGAGAGAGAGAGAGAGAGAGAGAGAGAGAGAGAGAGAGAGAGAGAGACTACTGTATCTCTGCTTCTTTTTGCTCTGTCTAGCTAACAACAATAATCGACACCTACAGATGAATAGCTGATCAGTTAGTCAGAACAGTGCTGGCTCACCAGACTTGGATGCCATTATCACTGGTGATCCTTTCCCAAACATATGTGTGATCTTTGCAACACACAATGAAATCAGAGGAAGTCTGCCCAATTGTACACCATGTCTGTATTGGTAGGGGGGTAATAAAATGACCAATGTAGAACCACAACAATCCAGGTCTGTACAGTGAATCACTGTGTCTGGGTCTCAGGGCTCTATGAGCCACCTCTATGCCACTACAAGGGGGAGGAGGGTACATAAAACTGATATTTTCATATAGCACAGTAGACTGCAGACATAATCCAACTGCCCAACTCCATCTGTTAGAGCTGAGAGAAGAGCCAACCACAGCTCAGTATCACTAAACGACACATTCCACTCAGCAAGCAGGCCCCATCCTACATAATCTACAGTACATATGTGCTTTACCTAACCATCACATGGAATGTTCCTTCACACTGTACACAGACAGTGTCACTAGGATACTGTGTAGCCCAAACTAAAGCCAGGGTAGTGGTTCTACTCTGACTTCACTGTAAAGTGAGGCAGGCCGAGGTCTGGGCTGACCTAATAACTCCTGTCTCATTTAGGACTCTTTATGGGCCATTGTTCCCCATATGGGGCGCGTTAAACACAGGGACTGTAGCTAAATCACAGAGCTGGGCCCACATGCCAGAATGGCCCTCACTAACCACGAGCAGATTGCAGGAAGGACTGCACACTGGTCAATGGGCACCAGCCTAGAGTAAAGAGAAGGAGAGAGAGGAGGGGGAGGAGGGAGGGAGAGAGAGAGATAGATAAAGAGAGAGAGGGAGTGTGGGGAGAAGAGAGAGAGGGATAATGAGTGGTGGAGCAGGAGGTGTGTGTGTGTGTGTGGGGGGGGGGGGGGGGGTATACATCCAGTCAGGCCCAGGTGGGTTGTGTGGTTGTGTGTGTCTGGGGTTTGGGAGAGAGCCAGGCCAGCCAGAGTGAGAGGGGTGGGGGTGTAGGGGTATTGGGGGGGGGGGGGGGGGGTCTGCTGTGCCAAACAGACTGTGGCTGCCGCCTCCCGCCAAGCCGCTCTCCAGAGGAGGGCCTGTAATCCCAGCAGATCCATTGTGAGGGCCGGCAGGTACTTCCCCACTGCCACAGAGCAGCACACTCAGCTGACTGGCACTGGCACTGTGGGAGCAGCAGAGACCAGGAGCAGCAACGCCTGCTGCACCTCCTGTTTACTTCACTCTAGCTTTTATAAGGAACACATTGTAAGGCACACATTGATCCCTTTCATAACGTTGTTTGTAAGAGCTGCTGTACATAAAGTTATACAATTTAAGATGTATCATTTGTTGTGTGTGTGTGTGTGTGTGTGTGTTTGTGTGTGTGTGTGTGCGCGTGTATGTGTGTGTGTGCGTGTGTAAAGAGAGAGAGTGCAAGAGAGCAGACAATGGTGCAGTCAGGCGTGTAATCACAAACCATTTGGGTTTGAGTAGCTAGAGTGTTCATCAAACATGGTGTGCTGTGTCCTTTCTAACTCCCTGAGTCCCACAGATTACCACTTAGTCTCCAGCCATTATGGCCAATGGAGAGGTAAACAAATCTAATCCCAACTGATTTCACCCAGTTGCTGAGTGGTTAATTTCCTGCATGTGAGGAGTGTGGGGGAAAGGGGGCAGAGGGTTGCAGAGGGCTGAGGGTGCTCTGCAGTCAGGGATTCCCTAATCCCCACAGCTGCACCTAAAATGTAGACAGACATTTAGTAAAGGAAGCCAAAAACCCAAAGTATGATAAATTATCCTGTTCATTTATTTTATTATTTTCACACTACCAGGCCAGGGCTCAGTCATGTTCTATGGTGAGGAAGCAATATTTCTCGGTCTCCAACTGACTCAACATCCCCATGACTAGTACTATCATAAACTCTGCATGCGGGTGAGTGAGGTTTGAGCGTGGAGTTGAAGAAGGTAGGGGGTGCTGGGGACCTGGAGATGGTTACCACAGTCAGCCAGTGAGGCTCTATCTCTGGAGCCTCTGTGAACCTCCAGAAGCATAGCGCTGTGTTAGAGTTGCCGTCCTGATGGCTGTGGCCTCTGCAGCCCTGATGGAGCACATTCGTCCCCGTTTCGCTGCTCTGCCAGTTGGCAAGCCTAAGCCAGGAAACTGTCAGTGTCGATTGAGCTGAGTGGAGGGGCTTCTGCTAAAGGAGTCTTGCTGGTCCAGGGCCCACCTCTGTTTCCAAAGCATGGTGAAAAAAAGCTCCGGCATTCCACAGGTCTGACCTGCCAGCTTCCCCCTGCTGCCCGGGCTTCACAGGGAGCCCTGAATGAGATTAACAAAAGAGTTCTGTTGGACCCCCCTTGGCTGCCTTCCACATCAACAGCCCGCCAGGTCAAAGGTCACACTAACTACATTAATTCCCAGCAGACCCCTTGCTCCAAACACAGGCTGCCAGTCGCACAAACTCCAAGCTTTCCTCTAATCCCCCGAGATATGTCTGATCTTTTCACGTTTCTGCTCAATTAAAGCAATATCACACCTTGCAAATGGAATGGAAGGAGAGGAAGAGAGAGGGGAAAGGAGGAGAGAGTATGGGCTGAGAGGGTGAAAACTGTGAACAATAATGAATGGAAGAACAGAGTGAGTGAAATAGAAAATGAATAAGAAGAATTATTCATATGTGTGAGGCAGTAACACAAGTCTCAGTACCACATGAAGCACTGCACCTGATGAAACACCCATCCACTGGATACACACTGGTTGAATCAACGTAGTTTCAACGTCATTTGTCAACCTATTGTGACGTGAAATCTATGTGGAAAACACATTTGGATTTGCAAAAAGACATCAACCAGTACTGTTTTCATCTAATTTCAACCAGCTTGGTAAACATAGAAGTTTGGGTAAAACTTCAACTTAAATACAATCTAATTTCACATACAGCTTGTGTCAGAAAAGTTAGAGGAGTTCAGTAGCGGTGTGTGGGTAAAATCACTGAGGAAGCCAAGTTGTGATAATTGCGTTGTTTGCTCTGTAACCTGTTAGTTCATATGCCTTGCGGCCGTGATATATAGGCCTAAAGGCCGAGACAATAAGAAGACACAGTGGCAGAATAAATTCAACCACACCTTTGTTTCATCACAAAACTGGAGAGCAACCTCTGTCCAGTGACGTCCACAAAGCATATTGCATGTAACAAACAGTTACATGACCTACAGACATTTTCGGACTACTAAACAACTATTGATTTAGAACCACAAAGAGTAACCGCAAATCGCAAAGAAAACAGGAGCTGCCTCCACTATTCCAGCACCATTTCAATTTCAACATTTCAACATCATCACATCACCTCTGCTTAGTCTAATAAATATAGTGACAACTAAAAGATACCAAAAACAATTTAGTGCAATCGACGTAAGCTAAATATGATGTGGCTGTCCATGGACTGATGGACATTCTGTCTGTGTGTGTGTGTGTGTGTGTGTGTGTGTGTGTGTGTGTGTGTGTGTGTGTGTGTGTGTGTGTGTGTGTGTGTGTGTGTGTGTGTGTGTGTGTGTGTGTGTGTGCGTGCGTGCGTGCGTGCGTGTGCGTGTGCGTGTGTGTGCATGTGAGTATGTAGGAAAAACATGTTGTCTCACTCTACTTGTAGAGAAACGCCAATGCCATCCTCCTCTCTTTCATGTTGCTGAAACGGTCTATGACTCTGTCATACAGTACACGCTTTTATTTATTGTTGTCCTAGGCTAGCTGGCTAAAATGCTTGCTCACTAGCCTAACTTCCTTTCATGGGCAACGATTAGCCAGCTAGTTAACATTAGCCTACTACATCTAGCTACATATTGAACTTCCATCCTCTCAGGCCAGAGGCACAATGTATGAGTTTATGGTTGGATCAGAATCGCCGTTATAATTATTGGCCAGTACGGAGAATTAAGTAAAACCAGAAGTCCAAATCCCTATCTCCGTCCATGGCTAATTTAGGAAAGGGCCAATTTTTGCTAGTTAGCTAGCCACCGGAGGACAACAACACAATGAGTTGCAACAATTCAAGTTGTTTTCTTTCAAATGACGTTTGGCTTTTTTGGTGAGCCAGGACCATTAACAGTAAAGCTCACTCAGTTTATCTCAACGCTGATTGGCTATTATTGTATACTTTTTTTATCAAGGGAGGCCAAATGCTCGCTGGCTTCCCTTGCAATAATTACTACGGGCTGCAACATTATTATGCTCTTCATCCAGACAGCATCAGATAAATGGGCTACACATAGAGAGACAGAGGTGCGCTGTTTCGCTCGCTCGGATGCTTTCTCCAGTGAGATACATTCAGCCTCTTGCGAATTGAAGGAACATTTTTAAACAGAGAGACAAACAATAAATTATTTGATATGTTTTTATATTATTTTTGTCTTAGTACTTTTTTTGGGGAAGCCTGGCTTCCTTTGGCTCCATGAATACATGCCACTGGAGGAGTTACTTTCAGCTATTCAATGTTGTTTTGGTAGTCTACACAAATGAGTATGGAAGCTGATCAACACCTAAATGTGTTGACATGATAGCTCAGCTGAAACAAACACAGGTTTTTTGCAAAGCTAAGCAGGTTACATAGAGGTAGGCATCTGGATGGTAGACTTAACCCAGTAGGAGTCACTGTTCAGGCAGGGATTATGGCTTCAAATTGGATTTCTAAATATATCTCTTCATTTAGGTTGATGGCATGACATTGAAACAATGATGTTGATTCAAACATACCATTTTACTATCAACATTGAAACAAGGTCAAATAAAATGTCTAATCAAATATGAAATTCAACATCATTTTAACCACCCAATATTGAATATAGGATGACAAATATTTGTTTATGTTTCTACGTGGAATTTTCAATTACAATGTATACATAGTTCTGATGATTATGTTAGTCAGGTTAAGTCATTGTACTTAAGTTGACAATTTTGAAACAACATTGATTCAACCAGTGTGTGCCCAGTGGGCAGAGACAAAGCTCAACCGTTCGTTCACTCAGACACATTACTAATGCTTAGCCATTTTATACACTCGAGTTTTATAGATAGAGCAATGGAATGTTGAGGTACACCAAAGGTTTGAGTTCACATTTTTTTGGCTCAGGTCGTGAACATAATGTCATTGAAATATCATTATTGGATGCTAAGATGCTTGGATTTTTTGCATGCATGTTTTACTAGAAGACCCTAAGACTGAAACCTACACTGAAAATACCATCAGCCACAGTGAATGCCTTTCCTGGGTAGAGGAATATCCTGATACCTGGTGATGATTTACTGAATTTGCTTATTTCTTAATACAGGCAGGCTCTGTCCGCAATAAACATGCAGCCTACCCTCAACATGAAACAGTCACTTCTCATTTCTCTGCAGACAGAGCATCTGAAAATAGTTAGGACAAATAGTCGGCAGCAAGAAATAGCAGTGGACCAGCTGAGAGAGAGAGACGAGAGATGCAGGGAAGCGGAGAGTGAGAAGAGTGAAAAGAGATAGAGAGAGAGAGAGAGAGAGGACGAGGAGAGAGTGGAGTAGGGGGTGGAGGGATTCATAGAAAGGATCATACATTTCTTTTTTCCACTAGTATTTCTTGTCCTTGATCTGCCTTTCTTTCAGCTGGATCCAGAGCCCCACCCCCCTGCAGAGTCTTACACCAGAGGAGGGGAGAGCTGGGCGGAGAAGAGACGGCCAGCTGCAGGCTTGACTGGAGCCCTGCATACACACATGGAGCAGAGAGAAGGGGGGAGCTGGAAACAGAGAGGGGAGAGAGGAGAGAGAGAGCCACTCGATGACAGCGTGAGTGCAGGGAGGATATACCACTTAAAGACACAACAAGGCACCCTGAGAGATTGAGTTTCAAAGTGGCAGAGCAGGAGGATTTCCGCCACTGAGGCCATGCAGACATGGAACACAACACAGAGCTGACCCCAAACATATGACATAACACACCCAGCCAAAACCAGACTGACTGCAGCAAACTGTATGACAGCCCTGGTAGACCCCAGCATATATGACAGTCCTACTATACCATACAAGGACTTATAATACCCAGCATATTATGACTTCTACACACCAAGTCAATACAGACTCCAGAATTGTACAGTACTTTCTTACCACACACAGCTAACAACTTTTTAGACCGCAGACCACAGCCTTCTGTATAATATAGATACTGTCGCAGTACTTCAAATGGCTCGATGAAACAGCTAAGAAATATGTCTCACAGTATGTGATAGATTACAGATATGAGATATTATGGTCAAACATGCTTTTAATACCATATAGACCAGTTATCATACCATTCCTGTCTGATCAATAGAGGGCGCTAGCACTCAATATGTAGACTACTCTATTGTAAATCATAAAACGTTTTCTTTGTATTCAAAATAGTAAATTAATTTGTTAATAATACACTTACAATGAGTGTACAAAACATTAGGAACTGCTCTTTCCATGACATAGACTGACCAGGTGAATGATCCCTTATTGATGTCACTTGTTCAGTCCACTTCAATCAGTGTAGATGAAGGGGAAGAGACAGGTTAAAGAAGGATTTTGAAGCTTTGAGACAATTGAGACATGGATTGTGTATGTGTGCCCTTCAGAGGGTGAATGGGCAAGACAAAATATTTAAGTGCCTTTGAACAGGGTATGGTAGTAGGTGCCAGGTGCACTGGTTTGAGTTAGTCAAGAACTGCAACGCTGCTGGGTTTTTCACACTCAACAGTTTCCCGTTTGTATCAAAAATGGTTCACCACCCAAAGGAAATCCAGCCAACTTGACACAACTATGGGAAGCATTGGCGTCAACATGGGCCCAATTCCCTCACGAATTGAGGATGTTCTGAGGGCAAAACGGGTTGCAACTCAATATTAGGAAGGTGTTCCTAATGTTTTGTACACTGAGTGTAGATTTCACATATGAAGTATGGAGCTAAAAGTCTTCAAATTATTTTCAGCATTATCAGAAAATAAACCTAGGTATTTGAGTGCGCTCATGCAGAACAAACAATTTGATAGCATGAGTGAACTCTCCACTGAGCAATAAATACATGTATATATACCAACTCGGTGGATGCTGATATACAGTATTGGGTACATTCAGTATGTGTAGTAAAGAGACATGAACATCAGTTCAGGTGCAGTCACATCATATTTGTGAGCAGAAGAAAAGCTGTGCACAATAAATGTACAGACACACATGCCAAAGCCATTGCTATTACTTTGAATATAACTCCAACTCCTGACATAATGTAACCAAACAGCAAAAATCCCAAACTGACATTTTATGATCTGTTTGATTACTTGTGTGAAATAGTGCTCTCAGTTCCTTTATAAATCACAGGTAATCCCTAAGAGGTAGTGACAGCTGATTCAATGACACTTGGGACTGTGCTGGTGGAGATAAAGTGTGGTGTGTTTTAAAGGGACGGTCCAGAGAGGGGACAGCGCAACATTAGCCCCAGACTGGGGAGCCTAAATCACTCTTAAAGAGACAGGAGCCTCCATGACATTCAGGGTACTGGGCTCTCTGAGAGGGACTGACACATATAAACCAGACCTGATCACCCTACCTGTCTGCAGACGGACGGACGGACGGACAGAGGGATGGAGGGACGGAGGGGAAACACACAGGGCTCCGAGTCTGAAGAGTTTCCTGTGGAACAGAAAAAGGAGATCATTCATACATCTAATGGGACCCATAAATCCATGTATTAACTACGCCACACCATATAACAGGGCACAGCCCGGAGAAATAAGACACAGATGAGGGCAGGCAGCGAGAGGCCCGAAAAGACACATCAATTAAAGGGTGGAGGAAGTGAGGAGAAAGAGGTGGAGCGGAGGGGAGGAGGGAGGAGGGAGGGGAGGAAGGAGGAGGGAGGCAACAGCATTCAGAGTGAGAACAGAAGGAGAGAATAGAGATTGATCTGGTTCATCTCTAGACATAATCCCGGCTGATCTTCAGAATCAGAAAAAGAGGAGAAGAACAAAAGAGAAGGTTGGGGGTGAGAGAGAGTGGGCCCCAATGCAGGGGTGAGAGAGAGTGAGCCCCAGTGCAGGGGTGAGAGAGAGTGAGCCTCAGTGCAAGGGTGAGAGAGAGTGGGCCCCAGTGCATGGGTGAGAGAGAGTGGGCCCCAGTGCAGGAGTGAGAGAGGGTGAGCCCCTGTGCAGGGGTGAGAGAGAGTGAGCCGCAGTGCAGGGGTGAGCGAGAGTGGACCCCAGTGCAGTGGTGAGAGAGAGTGGGCCCCAGTGCAGGGGTGAGAGAGTGTGAGCCCTAGTGCAGGGGTGAGAGAGAGTGGGCCCCAGTGCAGGGGTGAGAGAGAGTGGACCCCAGTGCAGGGGTGAGAGAGAGTGGGCCCCAGTGCAGGGGTGAGAGAGAGTGGGCCCCAGTGCAGGGGTGAGAGAGAGTGGGCCCCAGTGCAGGGGTGAGAGAGTGTGAGCCCCAGTGCAGGGGTGAGAGAGAGTGGACCCCAGTGCAGGGGTGAGAGAGAGTGGGCCCCAGTGCAGGGGTGAGAGAGAGTGGGCCCCAGTGCATGGGTGAGAGAGAGTGGGCCCCAGTGCAGGGGTGAGAGAGGGTGAGCCCCAGTGCAGGGGTGAGAGAGAGTGGACCCCAGTGCAGGGGTGAGAGAGAGTGGGCCCCAGTGCAGGGGTGAGAGAGAGTGGGCCCCAGTGCATGGGTGAGAGAGAGTGGGCCCCAGTGCAGGGGTGAGAGAGGGTGAGCCCCAGTGCAGGGGTGAGAGAGAGTGGGCCCCTGTGCAGGGGTGAGAGAGAGTGGGCCCCAGTGCATGGGTGAGCGAGAGTGGGCCCCAGTGCAGGGGTGAGAGAGGTTGAGGGGTGGGGGGAAGTGGAAGGGGACAGAGCTGGGGCTGTGTGGTGCGGCGCTAACAGGCCCCTGGGGAGCCGGACGGCGCTGTAGGACCATATGGGGAACGGTGAAAGAGAGGGAGAGGTGGGCTGGCGGGAGGGAGCCCAGGGGCCTGGGCTGACAGGCCAGCATTGCCCCAACCAACCCAACCCAACCCCAGCTTCAGCTGTTCCCCTGGAGCCATGGGCCTGCCTGGGGACTAGACACACATAACAAAAACTACTACACACACACACACACACACAGGACAATACACCACCAGCCTCTGTGCAACACAACACACCAGCCACTGTGAGAAAGAGCATTGCACCAGCCTTGTAACCAGGGTATGGACAGATACCTTGCACAGTCTCTCAACAATTTGTATTACCAGAGACTTGTAAGCTATTGTGCTCATCCTTGGAACACTTCTTGCTTTAAAACTGACTCTTGAGAATGGTATAAAGCAATGTCAGCTAACAATCTAACTGACAGCTCAGCATAATCCCACATGTTGAGAGACACTGGCCTGTGGTCTGACATCTACAGAGGGCACCTGTTCTTAGACTCTTGCCTAGACTGATACTGAATGCTTTGAAGGGGCTTTCATACGGCTCTGGCGGCACTCAATATTGTAGCTCTCAGATTAGCAATAATTCCTGTCCTCAGTGTCCTCAGCAGGTCGTGACACACAGTGTTGTCCATGACTGCAATATCTTATTGACAGTGACAGTCAATATGTTATATATAGACAGCGGCCCACCGCACTATCATTTCCTGGCAGCAAATTCTCTTCTCCAGCTCTATGCTACCCTGAGGGATAGGACATGCCATGGCCACAGTGGATTGTCTTCCTGGAGCTCAATAGAACAGTAGCACCTGTCCCTCTGTAATAATAATTAATATGTGTCCCTCCACGCCATCTTACCAGCACAATGAGCTGCCTCTGCTCTGTTCTACTCTCCAGACAGGGGCTGTAGCCAGGCAGTGTTCAGGTTGGGCTGTTCTGCTGCAGGCAGGGCTGATGAGGGGAGGATCTTCCTGGTAACACCTGCAGTGTGACTGTACCTCCCACCCCCTCTGCTCTGCCTGCCTGCCACCGGCTGCCTGCCTGTCAGCCACTCCCATCCATTGTGTAGTCTGTCTGCTGTGTGTCTCTAGCCCCAATTCCCCCAGTTCAGCTTGGGATGACTAACAGCTAATTAATTTTTCTGATGCCAGGAGAAGCAAGACTCAAGCTGGGGGGGACTGCCTTCAGCGAAAACTGGAAGAAGAGAGATTCATTTCAGATCTGTTTTTGTGTATGTGTAGCATTTGCATGAGCATGAGCATTTGGACTTCTGTTTCTTGAAGAGGATGAAAGATATTCACTTAGTTTAATATCTGCCCCAGCCAGGGAGAAATTAGACAGTTCTCTCTCTCTCTCTCTCTCTCTCTCTCTCTCTCTCTCTCTCTCTCTCTCTCTCTCTCTCTCTCTCTCTCTCTCTCTCTCTCTCTCTATCTCTCTCTCTCTCACTCTCTCTCTCTCTCTCTCTCTCTCTCTCTCTCTCATTCCATTGCCCCTAACCTGTACTCAATCTTCTCTAGTCTGACTCCCCCCTTTCTCTTCTCCTTCCTATAGCACTCTCCTTCTCAACAGGCCTCATCTATCAATATGAACAACATTTGTACATACTATATGTTCATTCAAATTCATTGTCAAAAAACACAAAAAAAGGCTTTCGTGAACAAACACTCACACATTACTTTTTCCCCATTACTAGCTTTGACTTTGGTTTTAGCTACTTTATTGAGGAAAAATGTACTTACTATGACTGTGATATGTGGTTGTCCCACCTAGCTACAGTGCCTTGCAAAAGTATTCACCCCCTTGGCGTTTCTCCTATTTTGTTGCATTACAACAATGGAATTTTATTTGAATTTCATGTAATGGACATACACAAAATAGTCAAAATTGGTGAAGTGAAATGAAAAAAAGAACGTGTTTCAAAAAATTCAAAAAAATTAATAACGGAAAAGTGATGCGTGTATACAGTGGGGGAAAAAAGTATTTAGTCAGCCACCGATTGTGCAAGTTCTCCCACTTAAAAAGATTAGAGAGGCCTGTAATTTTCATCATAGGTACACGTCAACTATGACAGACAAAACCAGAAAAAAAAATCCAGAAAATAACATTGTAGGATTTTTTATGAATTTATTTGCAAATAATGGTGGAAAATAAGTATTTGGTCACCTACAAACAAGCAAGATTTCTGGCTCTCACAGACCTGTAACTTCTTCTTTAAGAGGCTCCTCTGTCCTCCACTCGTTACCTGTATTAATGGCACCTGTTTGAACTTGTTATCAGTATAAAAGACACCTGTCCACAACCTCAAACAGTCACACTCCAAACTCCACTATGGCCAAGACCAAAGAGCTGTCAAAGGACACCAGAAACAAAATTGTAGACCTGCACCAGGCTGGGAAGACTGAATCTGCAATAGGTAAGCAGCTTGGTTTGAAGAAATCAACTGTGGGAGCAATTATTAAGAAATGGAAGACATACAAGACCACTGATAATCTCCCTCGATTTGGTGCTCCACGCAAGATCTCACCCCGTGGGGTCAAAATGATCACAAGAACGGTGAGCAAAAATCCCAGAACCACACGGGGGGACCTAGTGAATGACCTGCAGAGAGCTGGGACCAAAGTAACAAAGCCTACCATCAGTAACACACTACGCCGCCAGGGACTCAAATCCTGCAGTGCGAGACGTGTCCCCCTGCTTAAGCCAGTACATGTCCAGGCCCGTCTGAAGTTTGCTAGAGTGCATTTGGATGATCCAGAAGAGGACTGGGAGAATGTCATATGGTCAGATAAAACCAAAATATAACTTTTTGGTAAAAACTCAACTCGTCGTGTTTGGAGGACAAAGAATGCTGAGTTGCATCCAAAGAACACCATACCTACTGTGAAGCATGGGGGTGGAAACATCATGCTTTGGGGCTGTTTTTCTGCAAAGGGACCAGGACGACTGATCCGTGTAAAGGAAAGAATGAATGGGGCCATGTATCGTGAGATTTTGAGTGAAAACCTCCTTCCATCCGCAAGGGCATTGAAGATGAAACGTGGCTGGGTCTTTCAGCATGACAATGATCCCAAACACACCGCCCGGGCAACGAAGGAGTGGCTTCGTAAGAAGCATTTCAAGGTCCTGGAGTGGCCTAGCCAGTCTCCAGATCTCAACCCCATAGAAAATCTTTGGAGGGAGTTGAAAGTCCGTGTTGCCCAGCGACAGCCCCAAAACATCACTGCTCTAGAGGAGATCTGCATGGAGGAATGGGCCAAAATACCAGCAACAGTGTGTGAAAACCTTGTGAAGACTTACAGAAAACGTTTGACCTGTGTCATTGCCAACAAAGGGTATATAACAAAGTATTGAGAAACTTTTGTTATTGACCAAATACTTATTTTCCACCATAATTTGCAAATAAATTCATTAAAAATCCTACAATGTGATTTTCTGGATATTTTTTCCTCATTTTGTCTGTCATAGTTGACGTGTACCTATGATGAAAATTACAGGCCTCTCTCATCTTTTTAAGTGGGAGGACTTGCACAATTGGTGGCTGACTAAATACTTTTTTTCCCCACTGTATATATTCACCCCCATTGCCATGAAGCCCCTAAATAAGATCTGGTGCAACCAATTACCTTCAGAAGTCACATAATTTGTTAAATAAAGTCCACTTGTGTGCAATCTAAGTGTCACATGATCTGTCACTTGATCTCAGTATATATACAGTGGGGAGAACAAGTATTTGATACACTGACGATTTTGCAGGTTTTCCTACTTACAAAGCATGTAGAGGTCTGTAATATTTATCATAGGTACACTTCAACTGTGAGAGACGGAATCTAAAACAAAAATCCTGAAAATCACATTGTATGATTTTTAAGAAATTAATTAGCATTTTATTGCATGACATAAGTATTTGATCACCTACCAACCAGTAAGAATTCCGGCTCTCACAGACCTGTTAGTTTTTCTTTAAGAAGCCATCCTGTTCTGCACTCATTACCTGTATTAACTGCACCTGTTTGAACTCGTTACCTGTATAAAAGATACCTGTCCAAACACTCAATCAAACAGACTCCAACCTCTCCACAATGGCCAAGACCAGAGAGCTGTGTAAGGACATCAGGGATAAAATTGTAGACCTGCACAAGGCTGGGATGGGCTACAGGACAATAGGCAAGCAGCTTGGTGAGAAGACAACATCTGTTGGCCCAATTATTAGAAAATAGAAGAAGTTCAAGATGATGGTCAATCAACCTCGGTCTGGGGCTCCATGCAAGATCTCACCTCGTGGGGCATCAATGATCATGAGGAAGGTGAAGGATCAGCCCAGAACTACACGGCAGGACCTGGTCAATGACCTGAAGAGAGCTGGGACCACAGTCTCAAAGAAAACCATTAGTAACACACTACGCCGTCATGGATAAAAATCCTGCAGCGCACGCAAGGTCCCCCTGCTCAAGCCAGCGCATGTCCAGGCCCGTCTGAAGTTTGCCAATGACCATCTGGATGATCCAGAGGAGGAATGGGAGAAGGTCATGTGGTCTGATGAGACAAAAATATAGCTTTTTGGTCTAAACTCCACTCGCCGTGTTTGGAGGAAGAAGAAGGATGAGTACAACCCCAAGAACACCATCCCAACCGTGAAGAATGGAGGCGGAAACATCATTCTTTGGGGATGCTTTTCTGCAAAGGGGACAGGACGACTGCACTGTATTGAGGGGAGGATGGATGGGGCCATGTATCGCGAGATCTTGGCCAACAACCTCCTTCCCTCAGTAAGAGCATTGAAGATGGGTCGTGGCTGGGTCTTCCAGCATGACAACGACCTGAAACACACAGCCAGGGCAACTAAGGAGTGGCTCCGTAAGAAGCATCTCAAGGTCCTGGAGTGGCCTAGCCAGTCTCCAGACCTGAACCCAATAGAAAATCTTTGGAGGGAGCTGATAGTCCATATTGCCCAGCGACAGCCCCGAAACCTGAAGGATCTGGAGAAGGTCTGTATGGAGGAGTGGGCCAAAATCCCTGCTGCAGTGTGTGCAAACCTGGTCAAGACCTACAGGAAACGTATGATCTCTGTAATTGCAAACAAAGGTTTCTGTACCAAATATTAAGTTCTGTTTTTCTGACGTATCAAATACTTATGTCATGCAATAAAATGCAAATTAATTACAAAAAATCATACAATGTGATTTTCTGGATTTTTGTTTTACATTCCGACTCTCACAGTTGAAGTGTACCTATGATAAAAATTACAGACCTCTACATGCTTTGTAAGTAGGAAAACCTGCAAAATCGGCAGTGTATCAAATACTTGTTCTCCCCACTGTACACCTGTTCTGAAAGGCCCCAGAGTCTGCAACACCACTAAGCAAGTGGCACCACCAAGCAAGCGGCACCATGAAGACCAAGGAGCTCTCCAAACAGGTCAGGGACAAAGTTGTGGCGAAGTACAGATCAGGGTTGGGTTATAAAAAAATATCAGGAACTTTGAACATCCCACGGAGCACCATTAAATCCATTATAAAAAAATGGAAAGAATATTGCACCACAACAAACCTGCCAAGAGAGGGCCGCCCACCAAAACTCACAGACCAGGCAAGGAGGGCATTAATCAGAGAGGCAACAAAGAGACCAAAGATAACCCTGAAGGAGCTGCAAAGCTCCACAGCGGAGATTGGAGTATCTGTCCATAGGACCACTGTCACGGAATCAGCCGAGGCTGCCCCTCCTTCTTGCTCGGGCAGGCTTCGGCGTTCGTCGTCCCCGGAGTACTAGCTGCCACCGATCTATGTTTTGGTGTTTGTCTAGTTTGTCCTGATTGTTTGCACCTGTTTCCCATTATGTTATATCGTATTCCCTTTATAAACCCCTGTCTCTCATTGGTTATTGTGTGTGATTGTTTTCCGTTAGGTCGGCAGTGCTGGTTGCATGCGTTATTTGTTCCTCCCTGTTTGGAGGTTTGTTTTGTACTTTCTTTACTGTGTTAAGTAAAGTACGTTCTGCCAGTAGTTCGGTGTCCTGCGCTTGACTTCGTTTCCCGCATAAACGTCACCTTGACAGAATCACACACCACTCATGGAGTCAGCAGGAGCGGCGGTGCCAGCTGGATCAATGGAGGAACGCGTCGAACACCAAGCGGCCATGATCCAGGCTCTCGGCACCACCATGGAACAGGTGGTGAGCACTATTGGGCGATGGGAAAGAGAGGGTCTGCCTACGCCTTCTCCAACGATACCACCACCATCGGCGATGCCCATCGCTTCACCTCCGGGGTCCAGTGGGATTCGGCTCTCGCTCCCGAGGGCTTATGATGGCACAGCGGCCGGGTGTCAGGGCTTCCTGCTCCAGGTTGAACTCTACCTAGCAACCATCCACCCGGTGCCCTCGAGATACGAGAGTGTGTCCGCCCTCATCTCCTGTCTGTCCGGCAAAGCGCTGGAGTGGGCCAATGCCGAGTGGGGGGGAATAGACGCCGCTACTGTCAACTATGCGGAGTTCACCCGCCGCTTCAGGGCAGTATTCGATCATCCACCAGAGGGTAAAGCGGCGGGTGAGCGTCTATTCCACCTTAGACAGGGGAGGAGGAGCGCACAGGAGTTCGCGCTGGACTTCCGGACGCTGGCTGCCAACGCGGGATGGAATGAGAGGGCCCTCAGCGACCACTACAGATGCAGCCTGAGGGAGGACGTGCGTCGGGAATTGGCCTGCAGGGACACCAACCTCAGCTTCGACCAACTGGTGGACATGTCAATTCGCCTGGATACCCTGTTGGCTACCCGCGGACGTCCGGATTCAGGGCCGTCCATTCCATCCCCAGCACTTCCGAGCCGACCCCTATGGAGCTCGGAGGTGCTGGTGCTAGGAAGACCAGGAGAGAGACCAGGAGGGAGGCCGTCCCCTGTACCAACTGTGGCCGCAGAGGACACACTGCTGGTCAGTGCTGGGGAAGTTCTCCTAGGAATCGAGGCGGTAGGAAGCGCACTGATGAGTCATTCCAGGTGAGTAGGCACCCAACTCACCCAGAGCTCTCTGTTGTGCATATGTGTATTAAAGTTGTGTTTCCCGAGGTTTCTCCTCACTCCCAGCATAAGGCGTTAGTAGATTCAGGCGCAGCTGGGAATTTTATCGATCGCCAATTCACCTATAAGTTAGGGATTCCTATTGTACCTGTTGATGTGCCCTTCCCCATCCATGCCCTAGATAGCCACCCTTTGGGGTCAGGATTGATTAGGGAAGTCACCGCGCCGCTCAGGATGAAACGCAGGAGGGTCATGAGGAGATACTACGTTTGTTTTTGATTGATTCTCCTGCGTTTCCCGGGGTGTTGGGGCTTCCCTGGTTAACATCTCATGACCCCAACATTTCATGGCAACAGAGGGCTCTCAAGGGATGTTCTGATCAGTGTTTCTGGCGGTGTGTAGATATTTCCGTAGGGGCAACGACGGTGGAAAGCCCGCACCAAGTTCCCACCATGCACATTCCACCTGAGTGTGCCGATTTGGCACTCGCCTTCTGTAAAAAGAAGGCGACTCAATTACCAACTGATCGACAGGGGGATTGTGCGATAGACCTCCAAGTAGGCGCTGCGCTTCTGCGTAGTCATGTGTATCCTCTGTCTCAGGAGGAGACGGCGGCTATGGAGACATACGTCACCGAATCTCTGAGACAGGGATACATACGGCCGTCCACTTCCCCTGTGTCCTCGAGTTTCTTTTCTGTGAAGAAGAAGGATGGGGGTTTACGCCCGTGTATTGATTACTGTGGTCTCAATAAGATCACAATCAAATACAGCTATCCTCTCCCTCTGATTGCTAGTATGACGGAGTCATTACACGGGGCGCGATTCTTCACAAAATTGGATCTCAGGAGCGCGTACAACCTGGTGCGCATTAGGGAGGGAGATGAGTGGAAGACAGCATTCAGTACCACCTCGGGTCACAATGAGTACCTCGTCATGCCATACGGTTTAATGAATGCTCCTTCAGTCTTCCAATCATTTGTGGACGAGATTTTCCGGGACTTGCATGGACAGGGTGTAGTGGTGTATATTGATGACATTCTAATATACTCCGCTACACGAGCCGAGCATGTGTCCCTGGTGCGTCGAGTGCTTGGTAGACTGTTAGAGCATGACCTGTATGCGAAGGCGGAGAAATGTCTGTTCTTCCAGGAGTCCATCTCCTTCCTGGGACATCGGTTGTCCGCGTCAGGGGTGGAGATGGAGATTGACCACGTTTCTGCCGTGCGTAAAAAGACTCCCACCACGGTGAAGGAAGTGCAGCGGTTCTTGGGTTTTGCCAATTACTACCGGAGGTTTATCCGGGGCTTTGGACAGGTAGCAGCTCCCATTACCTCCCTGCTAAAGGGGGGTCCGGTGCGTATGCAGTGGTCGGCTGAGGCGGACAGGGCGTTTAGACATCTGAACGACCTGTTTACCTCGGCTCCAGTGCTGGCACATCCGGATCCCTCTTTGGCGTTCTAAGTTGAGGTGGATGCGTCCGAGGCTGGGATCGGCGCTGTGCTGTCTCAGCGCTCGGGTACGCCACTAAAACTCTGCCCCTGTACTTTCTATTCTAAGAAGCTCAGTCCGGTGGAGCGCAATTATGACGTGGGGGACAGGGAGCTGTTGGCTGTGGTTCAGGCCCTGAAGGTGTGGAGGCATTGGCTTGAGGGGGCTAAACACCCTTTTCTCATTCTGACTGACCATCGTAACCTGGAGTACATCCGGGCAGCGAGGAGGCTGAACCCTCGCCAGGCAAGGTGGTCTATGTTTCTCTCCCGATTTGTATTTAAGCTCACCTATAGACCAGGGTCACAGAATGCTAAGGTAGACGCCCTGTCCCGACTATATGACACAGAGGAGAGGTCCATTGAGCCCACTCCCATACTCCCGGAGTCTTGTCTGGTGGCACCGGTGGTGTGGGAGGTTGATGCGGACATCGAGCGGGCGTTACGTACCGATCCTACTCCCCCACAGTGTCCAGAGGGTCGGAGGTACGTGCCGCTCGAGGTTCGCGATCGATTGATATGTTGGGCTCACATGTGACCCTCCTCTGGTCATCCTGGTATTGGTCGGACAGTGCACTGCCTCAGTGGGAAGTACTGGTGGCCAACTTTAGCTAAGGACGTGAGGGTTTATGTTTCCTCCTGCTCGGTGTGCGCCCAGTGTGAGGCGCCTAGACACCTTCCCAGAGGGAAGTTACAACCCCTACCCGTTCCACAACGGCCATGGTCTCACCTATCGGTGGATTTTGTCACGGACCTTCCCCCCTCCCAGGGGAACCAAGATCGTCGTTGTGGATCGGTTTTCGAAGGCCTGCCGTCTCATTCCTATGCCAGGTCTCCCTACTGCCCTACAAACTGCTGACGCCCTGTTCACACACGTTTTCCGGCACTACGGGGTGCCTGAGGATATAGTGTCTGATCGGGGTCCCCAGTTCACCTCTAGAGTCTGGAGGGTGTTTAGGGAATGTCTGGGGGTCTCGATTAGCCTTACCTCAGGTTTTCACACCGAGAGTAACGGGCAGGTGGAGAGAGTGAACCAGGATGTGGGTAGGTTTCTGAGATCCTATTGCCAGGACCGGCAGGAGGAGTGGTCAGGATATATTCCCTGGGCAGAGATACCCCAAAACTCACTCCGCCACTCCTCCACTAATCTTACGCCTTTCCAGTGTGTGCTAGGTTATCAGCCGGTCCTGGCACCTTGGCATCAGAGCCAGATCGAAGCCCCTGCGGTGGACGAGTGGTTTTGGCGCTCGGAAGAAACCTGGAACGCTGCGCATGTCCATCTGCAGCGGGCTATCAGGCGGCAAAAGGCGAGAGCCGATCGCCACTGCAGTGAGGCTCCGTTGTATGCACCGGGAGATCGGGTCTGGCTCTCGACCCGAAACCTGCCCCTTCGCCTGCCCTGCCGGAAGCTGGGTCGGCGGTTTGTGGGGCCATTTAAAGTCCTGAGGAGATTGAACGAGGTATGCTATAGGTTACAACTGCCCATTAATTACCGCATTAACCCCTCGTTCCATGTGTCTCTCCTCAGGCCGGTGGTGGCTGGTCCACTCCAGGAGAATGAGATACGAGAGGCTCCTCCGCCCCCGTTGGACATCGAGGGGGCTCCGGCGTACTCAGTCCGTTCCATCTTGGATTCGAGGCGTCAGATGGGGTGCCTGCAGTACCTCGTGGAGTGGGAGGGGTACGGTCCGGAGGAACGGTGCTGGGTTCCTAGGAGGGACATCCTAGATCCCTCCATGTTGAGGGACTTCCACCGGAGTCATCTGACTCGCCCTGCTCCGCGTCCTCCTGGCCGTCCCCGAGGCCGGGGTCGGCACACGGCTGGAGCCGCGCGTCAAGGGGGGGTACTGTCACGTAATCAGCCGAGGCTGCCCCTCCTCCTTGCTCGGGCAGGCTTCGGCGTTCGTCGTCCCCGGAGTACTAGCTGCCACCGATCTATGTTTCGGTGTTTGTCTAGTTTGTCCTGATTGTTTGCACCTGTTTCCCATTATGTTATATTGTATTCCCTTTATAAACCCCTGTCTCTCATTGGTTATTGTGTGTGATTGTTTTCCGTTAGGTCGGCAGTGCTGGTTGTATGCGTTATTTGTTCCTCCCTGTTTGGAGGTTTGTTTTGTACTTTCTTTACTGTGTTAAGTAAAGTACGTTCTGCCAGTAGATCGGTGTCCTGCGCTTGACTTCGTTTCCCGCATACACGTCACCTTGACAACCACTTTAAGCCGTACACTCCACAGAGCTGGGCTTTACGGAAGAGTGGCAAGAAAAAAGCCAAAATTGAGCTTTTTGGCCATCAAGGAAAACACTATGTCTGGCGCAAACCCAACACCTCTCATCACCCCGAGAACACCATCCCCACAGTGAAGCATGGTGGTGGAAGCATCATGCTGTGGGGATGTTTTTCATCTGCAGGGACTGGGAAACTGGTCAGAATTGAAGGAATGATGGATGGCGCTAAATACAGGGAAATTCTTGAGGGAAACCTGTTTCAGTCTTCCAGAGATTTGAGACAGGGACAGAGGTGCACCTTCCAGCAGGACAATGACCCTAAGCATACTGCTAAAGCAACACTTGAGTGGTTTAAGGGGAAACATTTAAATGTCTTGGAATGGCCTAGTCAAAGCCCAGACCTCAATCCAATTGAGAATCTGTGGTATGACTTAAAGATTGCTGTACACCAGCGGAACCCATCCAACTTGAAGGAGCTGGAGCAGTTTTGCCTTGAAGAATGGGCAAAAATCCCAGTGGCTAGATGTGCCAAGCTTATAGAGACATACAGTGGCTTGCGGAAGTATTTACCCCCTTCCGATTTTTCCTATTTTGTTGCCTTACAACCTGGAATTAAAATAGATTTTTGGGGGGTTTGTATCATTTGATTTACACAACATGTCTACCACCTTGAAAATGCAAAATATTTTTTATTGTGAAACAAACAAGATATAAGACCAAAAAACTGAAAACTTGAGCGTGCATAACTATTCACCCCCTCAAAGTCAATACTTTGAAGAGCCACCTTTTGCAGCAATTACAGCTGCAAGTCTCTTGGGGTATGTCTCTATAAGCTTGGCACATCTAGCCACTGGGATTTTTGACCATTCTCCAGCTCCTTCAAGTTGGATGGGTTCCACTGGTGAACAGCAATCTTTAAGTCGTACCACAGATTCTGGGGCCTTTCAGAACAGGTGTATATATACTGAGATCATGTGACAGATCATGGGACACTTAGATTGCACACAGGTGGACTTTATTTAACTAATTATGTGACTTCTGAAGGTAATTGTTTGCACCAGATCTTATTTAGGGGCTTTATAGCAAAGGGGGTGAATACTTATGCACGCACCACTTTTCCATTATTTTATTTCCATATTTTTTTTAAACAAGTTATTTTTTTCATTTCACTTCACCAATTTAGACTATTTTGTGTATGTCCATTACATGAAATCCAAATAAAAGTCCATGTTCATTTACATAAATATTTCAAATGTCCTTACCAGGCGGATAAAGATAAGGGGCTTGGTTTGGTAAGCAGGGGACAACCAATTACATTAATGACTGCATTGTTCAATGTTTACAGTATATGTTATGAAGCCCAGCCCATGCTTCTTCTGTGTAGTGATATATAGAACACCATCTCTTTTTGAAAACATATAGAATAGCTGTGTCTCAGCATGTAAAACATTCTTTAATTTCAAGTCTGTCACATGAAACACACATTATTAGTTTCACACTCAAAATGATGTACAGAAAGGTTACTTAAGTGAAACGATCGGGCCTTTAGTTTTAACCAGTGCATATATCATGAAGCAATCTGAGAGCAGTAATCGTCCATCATTATTGAGACGACGCCACAGCTTAGGAAACTAGCTCAGAGAATGGAAAACAGATTTAAAGAGGGGGAGGGAGGGTGGGGGTGTTCTTGTGGGAGCATATATTTATGTATAGCTGTGCTGGGAGAATATGTCTATCTGAACAAGAAAGAGTGCATATTTGTGTGTGTTTGTGTGTTTGTGTGTGCGTGTGTGTGAGTGTGTATGTGTGAGTGTGTGTGTGTGTGTGTGTGTGTGTGTGTGTGTGTGTGTGTGTGACTGCGTGCGTGTGGGTGCATATGTGCGTGTGGGTGCATACGTGAGTGTGTGCGTATTTCCCCGGTCCCTGGGCGTAAGGTGAGAGGGTTGTTGTGTGCTGTGTTTTATTGCGCTCCAGCCTGTGACGGAGCCAGACTTTTAATTGCGGTTGTGGAGGTGGGGGTGGCGGGGGTGGTGGTGGGAGGGGCTGCCAGGGCAGGCTGCTCATCACCCTGCTGCCATGCCGTGTGCTGCTGGGAGTCAGGGCAGGTCCTGATCCCGCTCCCCGCTCCCCTGGGGCTCCTGGCACAGCACACTGTCACCTCTTCTCTTCACTCTGACGCTGCACACCTGAGGTCCTCGCACTACACCACACCATGCCTCCCTGCCCCTCCACACCATACCCCCCCCCCCCCCCCCCCCCCACCTCCATCCCTGCTGACATTATACAGCTCACAGCGCCTGTCTATACGCGTCGGTTGATCAATAGGTCTGACTCGGAGCGTATTGACGCTGGCATCGGCCTCATTGATCACATCCAGCCTCCATCGCCGGTTTATCAAAGATAATTGGGCCCAGGAACCTGCCTCCTTATGAGTGACAGTGGGCTGAAATGATAATCAACTGGATCCGCTCCAAACATAATCCCAGCAGGACTAGCAGGGCTGGGGGCAGAGAGGAAGTGATTCCCTGTTTAAAGCACCTTTTGGATAAGCATATCACTATCACTACTATATTTATCACCACCACTTCCACTATCATCATCACCACTATCACTACCACTATCATCACTACCACTATCACTACAACTAAAATCACCTCACTATCACTACCACTATCATTACCACCACTATCACTACCACCATCATCGCCTCCACTATCACTACCAATATCATCACCTCCACTATCATTACCACTATCATCACCACCACTATCACTACCACTGTCATCACCACTGCTATCACTACCACTATCATCATCACCACTATAACTACCACTATAACTACCACTATCATCATCTCCACTATCACTACCACTATCATCACCTCCACTATCACTACCATCATCACCACTATCATCACCACTATCACTACCACTACCACTGTCATCACCACTGCTATCACTACCACTATCATCATCACCACTATCACTACCATAACTATCATCACCTCCACTATCACTACAACTATCATCACCTCCACTATCACCTCCACTATCACTACCACTATCATCACCACCACTTCACAGTCCCCAAGTCCAAAATGTATTCACGGCAATGCACAGTATTAGACAGAGCCATGATCACATGGAACTCCCTTCCATCTCCAATTTCTCAAGCAAACAGTAAAATTAGCTTTAAAAAAAATGAAACAACTGTCGTATATGATGAATGGTGGCAATTATCGCTGTCAACAAAAGAGTCCATCCATGCTGCATCGTGTCAGAAGTTTTTATTCATACCACGAGGTTACAGCATAGATTACAGACACGCGTTGTCTGGAGAGCAGTTGCCTCGAATTATAATAACCGCTCTGGGGTTTATTGTCTAAAACCCTTCTTATATAGACAATACCAAAATAAGGGTTACCCCCTCTTCTGGCCAATCACCAGTCTCCCCTCGGGCGTCACCCTCCAAGCGGCACATTTCAAATAACATCATAAAACATCCCCCCCTTCAGACCTGAACAACCAACATTCCATTTCGTCATGAAAAACATTTAACAAAGGCATAATCTTCAGATACGATACAACATTTCATGGAACGGCGGGAACTGTGAGGGGATATACACAAAACACACGCATGGACACACTCTAACACACACAATTTTTTTGTTGCATTGTTTGTACTATTCTTATTGTTTGTATATGGTTGTATTTTAAATATGTGTGACTGTTCTTGCTATCAGTGTATCAGCGTTTTGTTACTTGTCGTGTTTTGTGTTTTGTGTGGATCCCAGGAAGAGTAGCTGCTGCTTCGACAGAAGCTAATGGGGAACCAATAAACCACTATCACTTCCACGGTCATCACCTCCACTATCACTACCACAATCACCACCACCAAAACTACCATTACTGCTTTTGCAAATCATACTATGACTACTACTGCCACCACCACGTCAACAATATATACTGCCATCCCTACTATAAGTATTACTGCTATTACTAATACTATTTGGACAACCTCCTCAAGCTCAGTATTAGAATGAGTGTGTTAGATGATGAAGCGCTTTTACTCCTGAGTGGCGCAGTGGTCTAAGGCACTGCATCGCAGTGCTAACTGTGCCACTAGAGATCCTGGTTCGAATCCAGGCTCTGTCGCCGCCGGCCGCGACCGGGAGACTCATGGGCGGCGCACAATTGGCCCAGCGTCGTCCAGGGTAGGGGAGGGAATGGCCGGCAGGGATGTAGCTCAGTTGATAGAGCATGGCGTTTGCAACGCCAGGGTTGTGGGTTCGATTCCCACGGGGGGCCAGTATAAAAAAATATGTATTCACTAACTGTAAGTCGCTCTGGATAAGAGCGTCTGCTAAATGACTAAAATGTAAATGTATAATAGTGATATTGATATTCATTATGACATGGCCTGGACTAACCACATTATGTTCCCATTAGAGGTAATCTATATATATATATAAACTCCCAGTAATTTATTGGGTAACACACCAACGTTTTCCGCATCGTTGGTGTTTTACTCAATAAATTACTGGGAGTTTATGTATTTACAGAGTGTGCAACTATTTATTTGTATAGCTTACAGTTTATTCCCCGTTAGTCAACACCTCTACACAAAATAATTTTCTCTGGGTGTGCGCCAGCTCATGCTTTTTATTAGCCCATTATAGGTAATAATAATAATAATAATATATAATAATAATAATATAATAATAACACATACTGCCACCTCCTTTGTTTTGTTTCACTGATCACTTGTGCATATGCATAATAAAATGACTCACTATAGTGACAAAGAGAAACACAGTTTCAGTACATTTCTATATTAAATATTAAGAGGTGACTGTGGGTGAACAAACATGCCAGACCGTGAACCAGAAAGCAACATTCACTGGTTAAGAAAATTCAAAGGTTCAAGAGGTAGAGCATCCATGTAAATTATTGAATAGGAAATCAATAGAGGTATTCAAATATGTGCAAATACAGGTATGCTACATGGAAATGAATTGCATCTAGCATATTAAGTAGCTTATCTCTATTGACGATCCACTTAAAAGCTAGCCTTCATCTTGTAGCTACACTCTTAGAAAAAAAAATATTTGGCTGCCCCCATAGTAGAACACTTTAAAGAACCCTTTTTGGTTGCAGGTACAACCCTTTTGGGTTCCATGTAGAACCCTTTCTACGGAGGGTTCTACCTGGAACCAAAAAGGGTCCTACCTGGAACCAAAAAGGGTTATCCTATGGGAACAGCCGAAGAATCCTTTTCTAAGAGTGTAACAATACCAACTACACAGACAGCAAGAGCCACTCCAAAATAGACACCCTGCTGAGACATGAAGGTAGGTGAAGCTACAGGCCCATGGCATAGGCCTACATATTCAGAGCAGAGCATGATAGAAACCAAGCAAGAATCAACCTTATTTCGGAGGCTGCTATTGCACATGTATAGGCAGCTACAAATAAGTCAAAGGAACAAGAGTCAGTCAGACAGAGATAGAGCTGCCGTCCCATCAGCAAGTTGGTCTACATTACAGCATGCCCCTCTTTATTTAATGCCCCCTAGACCCCCCTAGCCCCCCCTCGCTCAGCCCAAACCCCCAGTGTGTTAGTGTGCCCCTATGCTCAGTCTGTCAGTCCAGCAGCACACCAGCTCACTACCGAGAGGCATTATGTTAATGTATGGGCCTCTCTCTCTACCCAGCCCTTCACTGCTCACTGGACGGACTTGCCTTAGGGCCCTGCTGCTAGTTTTGACAGAGCATCCCCTGATACTTGGGATTAGTCCAGCTTGTTTGGCTTAAACTAGGAGGGGGATCTTAGGGTACTTTGAGTTTTTGGAGGCTCGGCTGGAGCCAGATGCCTCCTGCTTTCATCCCCAGCAGGATAGACCATGCTCTCCCCCAAGGCCTGCCCACAGCCATGGGCAGCAGCACCAGCACCGCTAGCAACACAGTCAGCGTCAGCATGGATACAGATACAGAACAGACACTCACACACAATCATGTACAACATCCAGTAACTACATTTGTACCACATTCACACACCATCATGTACAGTACAATATCCATGAAAACAACACAGAAACAGCCATATAACAGAAACACTATCCAAAGTATACATGCGCACACATGCACACACACAGACACACATAGACACAATTACATTACAACAACTCTGCTGTGATTTCTTCCTGTCAGTGTGACGCTTACTGACTATACAAAGAGGCAGGACGCAGATGCAGGAATTAACAAGGTCAAGGTATACAGTGAGGGAAAAAAGTATTTGATCCCCTGCTGATTTTGTACGTTTGCCCACTGACAAAGTAATGATCAGTCTATAATTTTAATGGTAGGTTTATTTGAAACAGTGAGAGACAAAATAACAACAAAAAAATCCAGACAAATGCATGTCAAAAATTTTATATAAATTGATTTGCATTTTAATGAGGGAAATAAGTATTTGACCCCTCACAAAACATGACTTAGTACTTGGTGGCAAAACCCTTGTTGGCAATCACAGAGGTCAGACGTTTCTTGTAGTTGGCCACCAGGTTTGCACACATCTCAGGAGGGATTTTGTTCCACTCCTCTTTGCAGATCTTCTCCAAGTCATTAAGGTTTCGAGGCTGACGTTTGGCAACTCGAACCTTCAGCTCCCTCCACAGATTTTCTATGGGATTAAGGTCTGGAGACTGGCTAGGCCACTCCAGGACCTTAATGTGCTTCTTCTTGAGCCACTCCTTTGTTGCCTTGGCCGTGTGTTTTGGGTCATTGTCATGCTGGAATAACCATCCATGACCAATTTTCAATGCCCTGGCTGAGGGAAGGAGGTTCTCACCCAAGATTTGATGGTACATGGCCCCGTCCATCGTACCTTTGATGCGGTGAAGTTGTCCTGTCCCCTTACCAGAAAAACACCCCCAAAGCATAATGTTTCCACCTCCATGTTTGACGGTGGGGATGGTGTTCTTGGGGTCATAGGCAGCATTCCTCCTCCTCCAAACACGGCGAGTTGAGTTGATGCCAAAGAGCTCGATTTTGGTCTCATCTGACCACAACACTTTCACCCAGTTCTCCTCTGAATCATTCAGATGTTCATTGGCAAACTTCAGACGGCCCTGTATATGTGCTTTCTTGAGCAGGGGGACCTTGCGGGTGCTGCAGGATTTCAGTCCTTCACGGCGTAGTGTGTTACCAATTGTTTTCTTGGTGACTATGGTCCCAGCTGCCTTGAGATCATTGACAAGATCCTCCCGTGTAGTTCTGGGCTGATTCCTCACCGTTCTCATGATCATTGCAACTCCACGAGGTGAGATCTTGCATGGCGCCCCAGGCCGAGGGAGATTGACAGTTCTTTTGTGTTTCTTCCATTTGCCAATAATCGCACCAACTGTTGTCACTTTCTCACCAAGCTGCTTGGAAATGGTCTTTGAGCCCATTCCAGCCTTGTGTAGGTCTACAATCTTGTCCCTGACATCCTTGGAGAGCTCTTTCGTCTTGGCCATGGTGGAGAGTTTGGAATATGATTGATTGATTGCTTCTGTGGACAGGTTTCTTTTATACAGGTAACAAGCTGAGATTAGGAGCACTCCCTTTAAGAGTGTGCTCCTAATCTCAGCTCGTTACCTGTATAAAAGACACCTGGGAGCCAGAAAGCTTTCTGATTGAGAGGGGGTCAAATACTTATTTACCTCATTAAAATGCAAATCAATTTATAACATTTTTGACATGCGTTTTTCTGGATTTTTGTTTTGTTATTCTGTCTCTCACTGTTCAAATAAACCTACCATTAAAATTATAGACTGATCATTTCTTTGTCAGTGGGAAAACGTACAAAATCAGCAGGGGATCAAAAACTTTTTTCCCTCACTGTACTTAACAATGAGCAAGAGAAATAACAAAGATAGAGTAAACGACACGAAGCTAAACAATCACACACAACATCATCCAGAGCAGTCCAGGGCTATATAGGGGTGGTGATGATATGATGAGGTGCAGGTGCGCTGGAGGTGATTAGGGTGCGTTGGGTTTCCATTCCGGTGTTGCCGAGGTGATGCGCTCAGACCGGTGGCTCAGTAGACCGGCGAATCAGAGCGCCGGAGGGGAGCAACGGGAGGAGACGTGATAGTCAGTCACGTTATTCATAACACAAAATAAAAAATGTCTGACCATTCAAAATGAGGGGAGAGCAGGAACTTGTGTAATTATCTAATTTTAACGCTCCTCAAGGCTCTGATGGACGCCTTACATGAGGAAATCCTGTTTTATGGCAACATTCCTGCTCTACATTAATGGAGGCGTTGGGCTGCTATCCCTTTGAGAAAGGCTTAAACTTCTCTATTAAAATAGCTAACCTGTGAACCTTGGTTCAAACAGCCGGTATGCACATTAACGTCACGTTCCATGCTTTCATTAACATCTAAAGAGGGGAAAGAGAATAAGTAAGGTGAGCACAAGTGATCTCCCTTTCAGCAGCCGTCCCTAGCAGGAGACCGCACTATATTATTCAGTAATGTCAAGCAGATTCAAGTAGAGTCAGGAAAGTCCTCCCATTGAACTACTCTTCTATTTCTATGCAGAAACATATTGGTGCTTCACTAGCTCATTGATCTATGTGCAAAAATGAGTATGTAAAACAGATTTGAATCTGAGCAGTCCTTTTCTTTTAGTCTGGTATAATGGCATCAGACCAATAGGACTCAAGAGGAAGAGGGGAGGGGCATACCTGGGATCATCATCATTGGCAATGGGATGGAGATGAACCCTTCTTTTGAAACATGGATGAAGCAACACATCACACTCCTATCCCTCAGTGTAAAAACGAGAGGAGAGGAGGCATGTCTCTACTAGAGGGGCAGGTCACTGAGGCCCAGGGGTGATGTCAGCCTATTAAACTGATTTCACAGGTTCCCTTAACGAAGCCTCTGGCATGTTAAAGGGCAGGAAGCATCCTATTTCACTCTTTTCTTCTCTTCCCCTTTAAGCTGAGTGCATGTGAGACTTATCGACAGATCCTGGCAAACAGGCGTGAAGAAGGGCAGCTGCTGGGGTAGCCCTCTCAGGACCCCACGGCGGCCTTGCCGAAAACACAGGTGGTATTCTACACCAGTCCAGAGCTCTTTAATACCCAGCAAACTTCCATTCTCCTTCCATCTCATCTCTTCTTCTCTGCCCCCTTTCCAGAAAGGGTCAAGGGAAACCTGATCCTGAATGTTTCTCTCTCACACCTTGCATGAAATAGCTACAGACAGATCCTACCCCCCCCCCTCTCTATCTCTTCCCCCCTTCTCCTCTCCTCTCCTCTCTCTATCTCTTCCCCCCCTCTCCTCTCCTCTCTCTCTATCTGCTGGGTCTTCTTCCCTCTCTCTGCTCTCTCCTGTTGCCAGACTGTTCCTTCAGTAGCGCTCCCTGCAGCATATGTGCAACCAGGTGTTCCCTCTTCTTTCATCAAGGTAACTTTACTGCAGACAAATTAATTGTGAAAATATGAAAAAGGATTGAGTCAACAGAGCCGTGTCCACAAATTGTTAGCCGTGTAAAACACCAAAAACGAATCTTGTTCACTGAGCTCTCAAGTGAACTATCTCCCCTCCATCTTTACCTTGACAGGAGAGAAAGGCCTGTGTTGGAACTTACTGCAGTACCATTTAGCAACAAGGCTCTCTGGGCTAATGGGAGTTCATCATCAACACAACACAACTGACACTCAGAAAAACACTAGGCTGTTACCAAACAGTATGATATGAGCATGATTATCCCACCCTAACAAAGCACAGCAGCCAACACTGCTTAAAAGCCCTGTTTATTCATAGCACAGTTTGCTCTGTCTGTCATTTAGAGGTCAGTCATTTGAATAGTCCCCAGTACACAACACTGCCGTCCCTTTGCCTAACATCACGTCGACTTCAAAAGAGCCCAGTTTCAAATATTGCATTTCAAATACGACAAAAGTAATTAATAGCGATAGGTCTGAGAGAATATGTAGCAGCTGTACAATATAAAGGATTCAAAGTGTAAATCAGACTGAGCTGTGTTTGTGTCAAATAAGAGAGGGAGAGAGAGGGGGGAGAGAGAGGGAGAGAGAAAGCGAGAGTGATAGTGAGCTGAGAGAAGAGCAAACAGGCTTTGTTTTAATTACGAGCGTGAAAAAGACAGAGAAAAGAAGAAGATTCAGCTCGTTAGACCATCACTGGATCAAACACCATATTTACATATCAGATTAAACCCCTCACACAAACGAACGGTGAGATCTGAGCTGTGAAGGCAACACTAATGAGAGGGAGACATCTTTCTGCTCGCATTCAGAACAGAGGAACACTGTGGCAAAAACAGCTCATCTTTAACTATTTGGGCACACAATTGCTGAAGACATAATGCGTAAAGAATTTGATATAGAACAGCTAGTTATAGCTTCATAAGCACTAATTCAAGATAGCCAGAGCAAATATTACATTCCACAGCGAATGGAAGGCAAATCCCTTGTGGATTTGAAACGTTAAAAGAGATTTGAAGGATTAAAGGTTAGACATTTACTTACTGTTTAGCAAGCCAGCCAATTAGAGGGCCTGTCAGGTCAGAGTGCATTATGGGAGGTGGTAGGAGTTTAGTAGCAGCACAAATACACTGTCAGGACTGGCTCCCGTTTCATCCGCTGTCTTTCTTCTCTCCATCTTTAGAGAGAGAAGTGCTAGCTTTGTGGCTCAAGGGATCCAAAAGGCCGGCCATCATTATTCCCTCCAAGATGCCCCGGCCCCCCTTCCTCCTCCCTCCATCCCTTCCTCCATCCCTCCGCTCAGAGAGCTACACAAGCACACCAGTCGGAGGCAGACTACTGTATGGAACAAAGACTTCTGAGAATGAAAAAGATGAAGTCTTCTCTCTCAGACGTCATATGAGAGTGATAGTAGGAGGCTAGAACATAGCCAGGCAGTCACAGACAAACAGTCCTGGCTGATTACAGGAGCAGAGAGCAGCCAGCTTGCCTCTGGGGTTAAAACCAGACCTCTGGCCTGTACCATCACAGGCCTGTTTGAAGAAATAATATAGCATGTTACACACATGTGTAATTACACGCAACAACCAAGGGCACTCTGTGTCTATATTTGACAGATAAAATAATGTAGCATCAGAAAGGGAAAAAAAATCTATGCTCATTGTAATAACAATGGACGGTTTTATAACAATGGATGGCAAACCAATACACACACAAAAAAAAATGGTTCTGCCAAATAAGGGTTCTTTGGCTTGTAACCATAGTGGATCCTTTTTGCGACAAAATAGATAATTTTTTTGACGTTTCATAATGGAACCTAAATGGAACATTTACGGTGCTATAAATAACCCTTTCCTAAGGTTCTATAAATAACCATTAATAAAAGGTTATATATACCACCAAAAACGGGATCCGCTATGGTTACAACCCTTGGGGCTATATAGAACACTTTACCATGGTTCTTTATAGAACTTTTATGATGAATGGTTATACAGTGCATTCGGAAAGTATTCATACCCCTTGACTTTTTCCACATTTCGTTATGTTACAGCCTTATTCTAAAATAGATTAAATTGTTTTTTCCCCTCATCAATCTACAATACAATACCCCATAATGACGAAGCAAAAACAGGTTTTCAGAGTTTTCTGCAAAAATATTAAAAATAAAAAACTTTAATATGACATTTACATAAGTATTCAGACCCTTTACTCAGTACTTTGTTGAACTACCTTTGGCCGCGATTACAGCCTCGAGTCTTCTTGGGTATGACACTACAAGCTTGGCACACATGTATTTGGGGAGTTTCTCCCATTCTTCTCTGCAGATCCTCTCAAGCTCTGTCAGGTTGGATGGGGAGCATCATTGCACAGCTATTTTCAGGTCTCTCCAGAGATGTTCGATCAGGTTCAAGTCCAGGCTCTGGCTGGGCCACTCAAGGATATTCAGAGACTTGTCCCGAAGCCACTCCTGCAATGTCTTGGCTGTGTGCTTAGGGTCATTGTCCTGTTGGAAGGTGTACCTTCGCCCCAGTCTGAGGTCCTGAGAGCTCTGGAGCAGGTTTTCATCAAGGATCTCTCTGTACTTTGCTCTGTTCATCTTTCCCTCGATCCTGACTAGTCTCCCAGTCCCTGCCGCTGAAAAACTTCCCCAAAGCATGATGCAGCCACCACCATGCTTCACCATAGGGATGGTGCCAGATTTTCTCCAGACGTGACGCTTGGCATTCAAGCCATAGAGTTCAATCTTGGTTTCATCAGACCAGATAATCTTGTTTCTCATGGTGAGAAAGTCCTTTGGGTGCCTTTTGGCAAACTCCAAGTGGGCAGTCATGTGCCTTTTACGAATGATTGGCTTCCGTCTGGCCACTCTACCATAAAGGCATGATTGGTGGAGTGCTGCAGAGATGGTTGTCCTTCTGGAAGGTTCTCCCATCTTCACAGAGGAACTCTGGAGCTATGTCAGCATGACCATTGGGTTCTTGGTCACCTCCCTGACCAAGGCCCTTCTCCCCCGATTGCTCAGTTTAGCCGGGCGGCCAGCTCTAGGAAGAGTCTTGGTGGTTCCAAACCTGTTCCATTTAAGAATGATGAGGCCACTGTGTTCTTGGGGACCAGCAGAATTGTTTTGTTACCTTACCCATATCTGTTCCTTGACACAATCCTGTCTCGGAGCTCTACGGACAATTCCTTCGACCTAATGTCTTGGTTTTTTCTCTGACATGCATTGTCAACTGTGGGACCTTATATAGACAGGTGTGTGCCTTTCCAAATTATGTCCAATCAATTGCATTTACCACAGGTGGACTCCAATCAAGTTGTAGAAAAATCTCAAGGATGATGAATGGAAACAGGATGCACCTGAGTTAAATTTAGAGTCTCATAGAAAAGGGTCTGAATACTTATGTAAATAAGGTATTTCTGTTTTTTATGTTTAATACATTTGCAAAAAAATCTAAGTCAAGGGGTCTGAATACTTTCCAAATGCACTGTATAAAGAACCTTCCTTAATCTCAAAGGTTCTTCGTAGATCCTTTTGAAGAACCATACAGTGTTTTTTATTCTGGTTATACATATTGTAAAAATTCTTTAGGTGTTTTCATTGTTTTAATTGACAAGTTGAATTAGGTGTGCTAGCTCTGGAACAGCTGGGGGTCCCTGAGGAGAGAATTGAGAACCACTGATTTAGTCAATTGTTCTCAATTGACACAAGGCCATACGTGGGTCTTTCACAAGGGGGCTCTGACAGTGCAGTTTTCTCGGGTAAGTAACCTGTTTTTGGAGCCGGTGGAACCTGTGTGTACTTGGGCTGTAGTGGGCCTCCTAGTACGGTACTCTTTGAGCCGGCTTGGGGTGTGATTGTACAGTATGTCCCCATAGTATGTTATACTGAGTGACCGACTGAAAGGGAACGTACAGTTATGAATATAACTACTGTTCCCTGAAGGTGGGAACAAGGTATAACATATTTTGGCCCCATGCCGTCAGGGGATTTGGGCTCACTGAAGAGAGGTACTGAATTGAGGAAATGGATGCGAGCCCCGGTATTATAGCCAGGAAGGCGAGGCTTCAGAGGGCAGGCTCGGCATCCATTGGCTCTTTGGGCGTGATTTCAGTTTACTTCAGGTGAATAGGATTGGTCGTTGACTCCCCACAGTATGTTATACCTCGTTGCCTCCTTCACGGAACAGTAGTTATATTCAGAACTGTACGTTTTCTTCCCAGGAGTAATGCAAGGCATTATCGCTTGGATATGAGGTAACAACAGGGCCTGGCCTATGTTAAAAGTGTTTTAAAAAGCACAAAGTGTTGGTTAGTTGTTAAGCCTATGTTGTGATTGTGTTGAAATGTGTTTGGGAAATAAAGATAGACATGGTTTTAAAAAGATAGTGCTAATATTTCATTCAGCACAGAAATTTGTAGGCAGCTTAACCCACCCTGTCCCGCGGCTCAATTTACTCCGTACCCTGGGTAAGTTGTGCCAAGAGACCACTATTTTTGGACAAGTTATGTTTTCAAAACTGTAATGTTTACATGAATTCTGATTATTTCCAGGGATACACAACATCCTCAAAATGTATGTAGATATCTTTGATAGAAAGAATACTATATTTGCTTTGATGGAGTGATGTTGAATGTAAATAATGTCTCAATTTACCCCACTCTCCCCTACTGACTGGATGACTGAGAGTCAGAGATCTGCCTTCTGTACAGTGATGTCAGATATCAGCAATGCTAATGTCAGGCCAATGCCTTCCTGCATGTCTTCAGACTGAAACACTGCAGAGACAACCACTTAGAGTTAAAAGAGACAAACAAAAAAGGAAGGAAGGCATAAAAAGGAAAAAGGAAAGGAAATAAAAGAGAGGAGAGGAAGAAAGAATAAAGGATGGGGGGGGTGAAAGAGGAAGTCAATTATGCATTCTGAACCTGGCCGATGTAGTCCTCAGGGAACTACCTCCGCACCTTAGGATCTGTAAATAATTGACAGATAATATTAATTGGCTTAGGATTAGTGAGCAAGCTGAGTATCACACATTAATATTTGATCAGAAGATGATAGGGACCCTGGCAGGGGATCCGAAGGGGCAGCTGAGGCTGTTTTGTTGATTAGGCCAGAGAAGGGAAGCGATAAACCCAGCCCCCTCTCCTGTCCTCTACTCTGCTCCTCTGCTCTTCCATGCTCCAGACATGCACAGACTGAGACACAGAGCCATGGTTTGATGCTCATGTTAGCTCCAGGCTTCTGTCCTGCTCAACCTCTTACTGGCAGCACATAAAAAAAAAAAATTGGGCTGCAACCACCAGACGATGGTGTGATATCCAGAAATATTATAGTGAGAAAGCCTCCGTTCTCACTCCGCTGATGTTCCAGAGGCAGCTTCATAATACAGATGGAGGCACATCTAGACCAATAATAAGGAACAAACGCGGTGTGGTCAAAACAACGCATTGAAGCCTCCACAACCACAACAACACATTCACTTACACACAATAATACATACAGGTCTGCAAAACAAACAGACACACAGAACCACGCTCGCAGACATGCACATGCAATTAAACTCAGGGAGGCTAATTAAAGTGTTGTGGGAAGCATGCACCCGGAGTGTGACAACATAATGAAAGATTGAAGAGGGGAGGAGAGACACGGGACCCCCTCTGAAAACAATGCCCCTCTCTTTCGCTCCCCTCTCGTCTCATCTCCTCTCTCATCTACCATATGCTGCCATTTGTTTAGTCAAATCCCCTTTAAGCACGGCAGATCTATGGCTCTTAGGCAGAGCTTTGCTGTAGCTCAGATCACTCTCCATAGACACATCCCCAGCCCGTATTCCTCATGGCCTGTGTCACTGGGCCTGCTCTAATAGTCCCCCTGGGACCGCCTTTTTATTGCTTTTACACATCATTTGTCTGGCGATTACAGCCGGCCTCACCCAACTTGGAGAATAATCACAATATTTCAATTTGACGAAGGGGGGAGAAAGGAGGTTGGTTCTATACCTGCTGTGAGGAGTGCAGGATTAAGATATGATGTGTGTCATCTAATGGCACGTATCATTCACACACCATGATACAGTGAGTAAAGAACCAATGTTGGACATGGTAATGTATATCCACCGCAGGGACTACATGAGTTTTACTATGTTTTGATGAGTCCTAGATGTCAAATAGCACCAATGCTGTCAACATGCAGCTCTGGTTTATATCAAACCCCTTTTAGAAACTAGCCTGGCTTAGCCCATTCTTAAATTTAAATCCCTTAAGTTCCCAGCTGCAGCTCACAGGATTACATGTTCCATTCTTCACCACTCTGGCCCTGCTCTGCCTCTGTCCCATTACACAGCACCTACACCCAAACACAACACAGTCCTGTGTCAGTGTGAAGCACTGGGTTCCAACCTGGGTCTCCTGTGCACCACAAGAATGAGTTATCCCGCTGAGCTAAAACCTGGCAATAACTCAGGGAATAAGGAACATTGTAATCTGTAACAAGAGATAGGTGGATAGATGTTATAAGCTATTCCTACCTGCTGCCACAGTGCCCTTCCTCAAGTTCTGTGCCACACACAGTAACTACCACTTTAGAGTCTAGAGATGTCTACTGTTAACAAAGGGACAAGTAAAGAACACAACCAACCCAGTAAACCAGGAACATTCCCAGAACATTAGCTAAGATTCCTATTAACTTCTAGTTAACTGTTCTTAACTGACTTGCCTAGTTAAATAAAGGTAAAATAAATAAAATACATAGATATAGCTTTTTAAAGAATGATAATCAAGTAGATTTAACCTGCGATCTGCTGTCTTCAAGGCCTGTAGGCTACTTAGTCTGCTATGCCACCAGGATCCTAACGTTTTTAGTATTTCCCTTTATACTGAAATCCTTATATTATGATCCAAACTATGGCTATATGTCTTAGTACATATGCACATCTATGTTCACCTCAACACACCCTGCCAGGCAATAATTTAACAAGTTTGTAGGGAAAATGAAAGCCAAAATATCCCAACTTTACAGTATATAAATAAGATTGGTAGAGTAAGAAATAATAGAGGATACTTATTTTTCTAGATTTAGTTATCCTGTCTTTTGCAAAGATAAAGAGAACAACTGGTAAGTCAGAGTAAAGTTGTGAACAACTTTATATTTGTGTTAGTCTCATCTGAGTGGCGTAGTGGATTAATTCCTAGGCTAAGCACTCCAAAGCTCCCAGGTTTGATCCCTGCTTGCGACTTTCAACGAAATATGGTGAAACTGTCTTTGTACAATAAATATCATGTGATTCCAAATAATTGCCCTATGTGTTTCTTCATGGATTGTTGTACAACCTCATAATTTGATCATTCTGGGAACATAATAATAACATTTAAAAACATTTAGGAAATGTTTTGTGCATCCTGATACAAACATTTTAAGAATGTCATCAGAACTGGACAGATGTGTTTTGGGAACCTATCTCTTGTCATATCTTCATAATGTGATCTGGGAACGTTTTTTGCAGCATCAGGCAAATGTTTTTGAACCTAATAGAAACATTGTAATCGTCAGCACAACTGGACAGTTTCTGTTTTGGGAACTGTTACTTTCCCTAATGAGAAACCAAAAATCGTTGCTCAAAAGAAAAAGGGAAATAACAAATGAGCCACTAACAACCAAAATGAAACAGGCAGGGTTTTTAAATGGGTTCAGAAAGGCATCCATGCCTACTGAGTGCTGGCTAAGCAAACTCGAGTAGGGTCTTAACACACCCATCATGGAGACTAGATTTGCCTGAGAACAGACAAACTAAAAGAAAAGAAAACCCACACCAACTTAGGTTAGGGAATGAAAAGAAACGTGGAGAAAACCAAACAGGGAGACACAACATAAAAGGCTTTGTATTCACAAACTTAGAGGGAACGTTAAACAGCGATCTAGCTCTTCCAACATCTCTCATGCCTAGTGGAGCTTTGCCTCTGCAGCTCTTAAATATCACCTGTGCCAGCACAGGGGAAACTAACAACTGAATAACGAGGCGACAGGTGCAACACATCCTGACCAATGAGGACGACTCCAACCTGTGCACGTCCACACCCAAATAGAACCAACCTTGAAAAATAAAAACCAAAATAAAAACCAAAGCCTGTAGCAGGAACATAAAGTATCTCTTGTCATGTCCCCACAGTGTTACAACAACCTAAAGAAATGTGTTAGGAACTTTTAAAGAACATCAAAATCTGTTTCGCTACCAGACAAGGCTCTGCTGATAGCCAGGTGTAGCAGTGGTAAGGTTTTGGGACTGCTGTTGGGACTCTGCTGTTGGGACAGCTTTATGTAGACCCTAGCATCCCACATTAATTAAATGTTTTGCTCCACCAACATTTACATGCTAAAATCGCCACTGACACTGAGTGTACAAAACATTAAGAACACCTGCTCTTTCCATGACATAGACTGACCTGGTGAATCCAGGTGAAGGCCAGGATCCCTTATTGATGTCACTTGTTAAATCCACTTCAATCAGTGGAGATGAGGGGAGGACACAGGTTAAAGAAAGATTTTTAAGTCTTGAGACAATTGAGACAATTGAGACATGGATTGTGTATGTGTGCCATTCAGAGGGTGAATGGGCAAAATATTTAAGTTCCTTTGAATGGGGTATGGCAGTAGGTGCCAGGTGCACCGGTTTGTGTCAAGAACTGCAACGCTGCAACTCAATATTAGGAAGGTGTTCTTAATGTTTTGTACACTCAGTGTATTTTGTGATGTCCACACAATGTTACCACCTGACTGTTCCCACAACATAATGAAACATTCTGGAAACCTTTACAGAACAGATGAATTGTGGGAATGTTCTTGCAACATCAGTCAAAAGTTTTACACAAACATTGCATAATCATTAACACAACTGGGTAGTTTTTGTGTCATGAGAACATTTGCCATGTTCTGGGAACTTTCACAGAACCAATTTAGGTTTGCTGGGAATCCAAGGACAATAAAAGCCAGTGAGGAGTACTTTGGATTTGGCCATGGACTTCATAATCCCATTGCTCCATTTCATGGAGTTTAAACCAAGCTCACCAATAAAGCCAGTCTTACAACTTAATCCCAGCATCCGCCCCTCTCCATCTTCCAGTTGATAGGATGGGAACCAGTCTGGAGATTAGCTGCATGTGGACAGACAGACAGACAGACAGACAGACAGACAGACAGACAGGCTGGCAGGCTGGCAGGCTGGCAGACAGACAGACAGACAGACAGACAGACAGACAGACAGACAGACAGACAGACAGGCAGACAGGCTGGCAGGCAGGCAGGCAGGCAGGCAGGCAGGCAGGCAGGCAGGCAGGCAGACAGACAGACAGACAGACAGACAGACAGACAGACAGACAGACAGACAGACAGACAGACAGACAGACAGACAGACAGACAGACAGACAGACAGACAGACAGACAGGCTGGCAGGCTGGCAGGCTGGCAGGCTGGCAGGCTGGCAGACAGACAGACAGACAGGCAGACAGGCAGACAGGCAGACGCTCTCATCGTATAGGAACCATTATAGCTGGAGTATTTGTATTTGGAGTGCCATGGTTTTATTTAAGGGCATGTTGACTTTCTCACCCTTTCAAAATGTACATTTCATTCCCTTCTTACAATCTTACAATTCCAAAACATTTTCTTATGAGAAATTGTTGAGGAAAATAACCTGACTCATTCCTGTCCAGTCATTATCTCTCTGTCACTAAGAGGGCAGAACGTTTTAGAAAATACACAGTCAGGGCATCTGACATTATTACAGTATCTCTCTGAGCTATATGTGTTAACAATGGTCCTGATTAAAGCTGAGCCTTTTCTCTTAGAAATGAGTCCTCATTTCATTTATACAGTCATGTATAAAGCCATGCATCATTCAATTCAGTCTTGGTTCAGCTACTGAGAAGTGTAAGGGGAAAAAAGCTAAATGCTTAGAAGATCAACCATTCCTGTAAAATATGTAATTACAACTCAGTAAATGACCCTGTAGAAAATATAATCACTACCTTCTGGTGCAGGACACAGGAAGGCGCAATCTGAGTCAGTGACCGACAGACAGACAGACAGACAGACAGACCGACAGACCTGGGATCTGTCAAATCAGAGAACAGGACTTTATATCTCTCTTCTTCCAGCCTGCAGAGCGGAAGTCATTGAGTTAGTGTGTCTTCAGTTAGCCCGCCGGCCGCAGGGAGGGATAGAGGGATCTCCCAGTGATCCTCTGCTATCCTTTGAGCCCCTGGATGACCTGGGCCACAGTGTGGACTCCACAGATGAAGACAAGAGAGGCCTGCTGACACTGACAATCCATCACTGTCTGTACACCCACGGTCTACACATGGTTCAAATACACAGCTAGGGCACGGATGCACGCACAAACACAAACACACACTCATTCACTCACTCACTCACTCACTCACTCACTCACTCACTCACTCACTCACTCACTCACTCACTCACACAACCACCCACACACCCACCCATACCCACCTACACAAACACACACACACACACACACACACACACACACACACACACACACACACACACACACACAGGGACACACAGACACACACACAGGGACACACAGACACAAACACACACACACACAGGGACACACAGACACACACACAGGGACACACAGACACAATCACACACACACACACACAGGGACACACAGACACACACACAGGGACACACACACGGATGCATGTTCACTTGTGCACATGCACGCACACACACATGCACACAAACACACACAAACAGACACGGATAAAGCACATTCATACCCATCATGAAAGAAATCAACCCTGTGACTTAGCAATAGATAAATCTATGTTGCAACAAATTAACATGGACAACATATCTGAATCTACATAAATATAAATTATATCTGTGGTTCTTAAGGATGAGTTAAGCAGCACAGTTGGGGAGCCCATGTTAAATCTCATTAGACAGAGCAATACCCAGAGCAAATTAAAGCATTAGCCTCCGACATGTTTAAAGGAACACTTTAAGATCACTTCCTATTAAGGCTTGCCAGCAAACAGGCCTTTGAAATGGAGCCCTCAACTCCTAGCTGAGCAGTGTTGCAGACATCTGCCATACCCAAGCCAAACACACACACACACACACACACACACACACACACACACACACACACACACAATGGTAGGGGAGTGTTGTTCCTCTCATGGAACATAGTTTACTACATAACATTCTCTATGTGCTGTACAGGCAGAGTAACATTCACAAAGAACCCCTGGGAATCAGGTACTATCTTAATGCTGAGAGCTGAAAGTTATATGAAACAAACATAACATAATTAACTCAGAAAAATCCCTTTGCAATCTTTGTACATTGACTCTTGCTATAACAGTCATAGCTCAGCTGGTAGAGCACGGCGCTTGTAACACCAGGGTAGTGGGTTCGATCCCCGGGACCACCCATACACAAAAATGTATGCACACATGACTGTAAGTCGCTTTGGATAAAAGCGTCTGCTAAATGGCATATTATTATTATTATTAAGTACAATCTGACAGTGTAATTGCCAAAGGAGAACTGTCTCTGTGTACTATTCACCATGCTGACATGACTTGCTCTAACAGTTTATAATGATCAAGATTAAAATAGCAGATTGTAGATTTTCAGTATAATTGTTCCTTTAGATTCATGATTCAATGGAAAGACTTGATTATCATCTGCTCCTGTCTGATGGGGTAACGTGTTGAAAGTGATTTAATAGAGTATTCAGGGGCAGGAATAGATACATTCAGAAGAGTGAGCGACCGAGGCATGCTTGCTGACTGTGTTATGTGAGAGAGCTAATTGTGCCAGTCCTGGTCAGACACAGATTCGCATTCCACTTTAACGGGATATCGCCCCAAGTCCCCTGGCTGGAGGAGATTAGTACTGCTGCTGAATGTTAACTCCTTCAGTTCGAACCCATCACTCCTCTCCTCTCATACCCCTCTTAGGCTAGTGGTAAGGCCTCCACATTTTTTCACATCTCTAATGTCTCCCATTTATGAAATGGATGGTTGTGTGAAAATATTTTACTGCAAAAGTGGTTACATTTATAGATATTGTGACACACCCCCTAAATGCAAAAAGTGCAGAATAATGCCTGGCTGGAGGGGGCATGGGCCACATAAACTCATCTAACCCAATATTGCAAAAATGTGGAATACAAGTAGTCAGTTGTCTGCCCTACATACACAAACAAACAGCATTAAGATATCTTATTAATGCATCTTGGAAATATAGACCTGTAAACACAGAGATACAATAGGCCAAGGTTCCCCAATAGGTGGCCCGAGGGCCAAATTCGGCCCGTGGGGGACTTTATTTGCCCCCAAGGTTTTCTGAGCAAAGTATTATTTTGTTGGTGGACATAGACTGTAAAATCACCAGGAAATCAGCTCAAAGTTATTTTAATGTAAGACATATTTTCCCAGGTATTCCCACGCATAAATAGAGAGGCATATGTGATTGTATCCCAAAGTAATCAAGGTTTGAAATTATTCTGTTTATGTCAAATACTACTGTATATCTGTTTGGAATTCTTGCGGACAATTTGCAGTGTACAAATTATTTATAACTATGTTCTGGCCCCCCGACCATCCACAAAAGGAATAGCTGAAGCCAACTAGCTTTTCAATGTGTGTTCATATTTTCACAACAGAAGCACATAGTAGTGTAACCAAATTACAGGAAAGCAACCCATAATACAACAGTCAGCTACTCTAGCATATATGTACAGCTCTAACCTTTTCCCTCTTTTCCTCAATTGTGTAAGGTTGATTCAAAGTCTGAGGTGACCAAGACATGAATTTGCCCTAACAGGTGAGGAGACAAAGTAGCCAGTGGTGGTTGTAGTTCTGGGGCCTACTAGAGCTGTGCGATATGGGAAAAAAATCCATATTGCGATAAATTGCCTGACATGATGCGATACCAATAAATAGAATGATACGTTTATAACATTATCCTTTAAACTATTAATACTAGTTTGATGGTTGTAGCCATTAATTGTCCCATTAACAATCACCAATATTAGCAAACTTATTTCATTTCAAACTAAACATTTATCTAGTATAGGCTACTTATTGTAATGAACGATATCACCAAAATGCCTGCGATGAGTGATCGGTATGGTCGGTGTCTATCATTTTCAGTTTATCTTCCCAGCTCTAGGCCTGACCAGGTTGCACAGCTAACTGTGAAAATATTTTACTGCAAAAGTGGTTACATTTATAGATATTGTGACACACCCCCTAAACGCAAAAAGTGCAGAATAATGCCTGGCTGGAGGGGGCATGGGCCACATAAACTCATCTAACCCAATATTGCTGTCACGCCCTGGCTCTGGGACTCTGTTATGTTGAGCCAGTGTGTGTTGTTTCATTGTGTTTGTGATCTAGGTTCTGTATCTAGCTCATGTGTTTCTGTGTTGGCCGGGGTGGTTCTCAATCAGAGGCAACGAGTGTCAGCTGTTGCTTGTTGTCTCTGATTGGGAACCATACTTAGGCAGCCTGTTTTCCACAGTGTTTTGTGGGATCTTGTTCCGTGTATGGTTTTGTATTGTAACCAAGGACGTCACGTATCGTTTTGTTGTTTTGTTCGTGTGGTACTCTAATAAATAAGTATGTTCGCAAATCACGCTGCGCATTGGTCCACTGTGTATGACGATCGTGACAGAAGAGCCCACCAAAACTGGACCAAGCAGCGTGTCCAGGAGCCAACGCCAGAGGTAACTCTAGCGGATATCCACCTCGACTGGGTCAAGCAGCGTGTCCAGGAGCCAACGCCAGAGAGGACTCTTATGGATATCAACCTCGACTGGGTCAAGCAGCGTGTCCAGGAGCCAACGCCAGAGAGGACTCTTATGGATATCAACCTCGACTGGGTCAAGCCGCGTGAGGAGGAGAGAGGTTGGACTTGGGAGCAGAAGAAGGAGAGTCTGGCGAGAGCCATGGAGGCCATAGCCACGGGGGAGAGACGAACCCAATACATTTTTAGGGGGGGGCTCACACCGTGGACGACGGGACTGCTGGAGGCAGATAAGGGGCGAGTTAGTGGACGAGGAGAGAAGGCCACCGGGTTACGGGAGCCATTGGCGAGTAGAGGGAAGGAAAATGTAGAGGCACGGCGAGAGGTACTGAGGTGTGTTGCCAGTCCGGTCCGGCCCGTTCCTGATCCCCGGGTAAGGCCAGTGGTGTGTGTTCCCAGTGCGGTCCGGCCTGTTCCTGTCCCTCGCACCAAGCCTGTGATGCGCGTCGCCAGCCCGGTCCGGCCTGTTTCTGCTCCCCGCACCAAGCCAATGGCGCGCGTCGCCAGCCCGGCCCGGGCTGTTCCTGCTCCCCGCACCAAGCCAATGGTGCGTGTCGCCAGCCCGGCCCGGCCCGTTCCTGCTCCCCGCACCAAGCCTGTGGTGCGCATCGTCAGCCCGGTTCGGCCCGTCCCTGCTCCCCGCACCAAGCCTGTGGTGCGCATCGTCAGCCCGGTCTGGCCCGTTTCTGCTCCCCGCAACAAGCCTGTGGTGCGCTTCGTCAGCCCGGTTCGGCCCGTCCCTGCTCCCCGCACCAAGCCTGTAGTGCGCGTCGTCAGCCCGGTTCGGCCCGTTCCTGCTCCCCGCACCAAGCCTGTGGTGCGCGTCGTCAGTCCGGCACAGCCCGTGCCTGGGTCACCGGTGCCTGGTCAGGTACCGGTCAGCTGCTCCACATCGGAGCCTAAGCAATCCGCTCTACCGATGTCCAGTCCAGCTCCAGCCAGCGGGACCAGACCGGACCAGGGGCGCTACGGGGGAATTGTTGGAGGGTGGTGGTCAAGCCCGGAGCCGGAACCGCCTCCGAGGAGGAATGCCCACCCGGCCCTCCCCTGTTCGGTTTATGTTTGGCGCGGTCACAGTCCGCGCCTTTGGGGGGGGGGTACTGTCACGCCCTGGCTCTGGGACTCTGTTATGTTGAGCCAGGGTGTGTTGTTTCATTGTGTTTGTGTTCTAGGTTCTGTATCTAGCTCATGTGTTTCTGAGTTGGCCGGGGTGGTTCTCAATCAGAGGCAACGAGTGTCAGCTGTTGCTTGTTGTCTCTGATTGGGAACCATACTTAGGCAGCCTGTTTTCCACAGTGTTTTGTGGGATCTTGTTCTGTGTATGGTTTTGTATTGTAACCAAGGACGTCACGTATCGTTTTGTTGTTTTGTTCGTGTGGTACTCTAATAAATAAGTATGTTCGCAAATCACGCTGCGCATTGGTCCACTGTGTATGACGATCGTGACAATTGCAAAAATGTGGAATACAAGTAGTCAGTTGTCTGCCCTACATACACAAACAAACAGCATTAAGATATCTTATTAATGCATCTTGGAAATATAGACCTGTAAACACAGAGATACAATAGGCCAGGGCTCCCCAATAGGTGGCCCGAGGGCCAAATTCGGCCCGTGGGGGACTTTATTTGCCCCCAAGGTTTTCTGAGCAAATTATTATTTTGTTGGTGGACATAGACTGTAAAATCACCAGGAAATCAGCTCAAAGTTATTTTAATGTAAGAAATATTTTCCCAGGTATTCCCACGCATAAATAGAGAGGCATATGTGATTGTATCCCAATGTAATCAAGGTTTGAAATTATTCTGTTTATGTCAAATACTACTGTATATCTGTTTGGAATTCTTGCGGACAATTTGCAGTGTACAAATTATTTATAACTATGTTCTGGCCCCCCGACCATCCACAAAAGGAATAGCTGAAGCCAACTAGCTTTTCAATGTGTGTTCATATTTTCACAACAGAAGCACATAGTAGTGTAACCAAATTACAGGAAAGCAACCCATAATACAACAGTCAGCTACTCTAGCATATATGTACAGCTCTAACCTTTTCCCTCTTTTCCTCAATTGTGTAAGGTTGATTCAAAGTCTGAGGTGACCAAGACATGAATTTGCCCTAACAGGTGAGGAGACAAAGTAGCCAGTGGTGGTTGTAGTTCTGGGGCCTACTAGAGCTGTGCGATATGGGAAAAAAAATCCATATTGCGATAAATTGCCTGAAATGATGCGATACCAATAAATAGAATGATAAGTTTATAACATTATCCTTTAAACTATTAATACTAGTTTGATGGTTGTAGCCATTAATTGTCCCATTAACAATCACCAATATTAGCAAACTTATTTCATTTCAAACTAAACATTTATCTAGTATAGGCTACTTATTGTAATGAACGATATCACCAAAATGCCTGCGATGAGTGATCGGTATGGTCGGTGTCTATCATTTTCAGTTTATCTTCCCAGCTCTAGGCCTGACCAGGTTGCACAGCTAACTGGTCATGCTGGGCAAGCTGCAGCGACAAGGGCAGTATCCTTCCTGTATGACTGGCAGGGTATTCAGGGCTGTGTGGTGACCAGTTTCCATTTTTACAGTACAGGCACTCAGAAGATGCAGCTTGCATGCCAACGAGACCAATTGTCTAACTGGAAAGTTATCTCTGCCTCAATGATGCTGGGGATACTCCAGTAGTGGAATGGTTGGTTGTCTGGTTGTGAAGGAGTGTCTGTGAAAGCGCTGTCACAAACAGACCTGCCCTTAGATCTGTCCAACATCTAATTGAGCTGTGGTCACATGCTACATATTCCTTTGGAAGTCAGGTAGGATGATTAGTTGGCCAATATTTACTGTGGGTAGTTGGCTGTCAATACGGTCTGGGGCAGGCCCAGCAGGAGATGAGGAGATTGACAGAACCTGTGAGGGTGACCTCAGGTTACCTAGAGGTTGCTTGAGTGTAGGGCATAGACCACGACAATGAAGTGTTGGTTATGACGGACGTAGCACAGCTCCACACACATATACATTTGAAGATGATCCCTGGGTTTTGATGGACAGTAAAAGGGGTTGCAGAGGAGGTGGAGCTGTTCAAGCATGGTGCACAAAGGTCACTATTTCACAATCAATCCCCAGCCACCATACATGATGACATACAGCATCTTCATTTAAGTTTGACCATCCTAAGGGGCCTATTATTTGCCATAGATGGCATATGTCCTTAAAGGGATGTTGGGATTACTGCACCGTTTCCCAGACCAATGCATGGATCACTATAGTATTAGAGCTCATTCTTCACATGCGAGTCTAGTTCAGGTGTCACATGAGCTGGCCATCCATGGGTGGTAGCAAAATAGGTACATATGAGGGCAAAGTACGCCAGCACTTTCCAGATGGCATTTGTGGTCCTCTGTAGCTCAGCTGGTAGAGCACGGCACTTGTAACGCCAAGGTAGTGGGTTCGATCCCCGGGACCACCCATACACAAAAAAAAATAAAAAATGTATGCACGCATGACTGTAAGTCGCTTTGGATAAAAGCGTCTGCTAAATGGCTTATTATTATTATTTTGGCTGTTGAATGGCCTCCTGACATGTGGCAGTCCAGTTCCATGGTGTCTCTGTCTGTAGTAACTGCCAGAGGGGGTACTGATGGTGGAGTGGGCCTATCAAGGAGAGTTCTGGGAGATTCAGGATGGCATTGACATTAGAGAGGTGTGCTAGTTCAATGTGGTGTACACCTGCCTTATGAGCTTGTCATCATACAGTACGTGGTTGCATCCTCCCCATACACCATAATGTCAATATGTATGGCAGACTGGGAGATTCAGGATGGCATTGACATTGGAGAGGTGCAATTCCAATCTTATGTGAAGGCCCACTAAGTTGATGGCATTTCTTTTGTTGGTTCATTGTAGTGACACTTGCCTTATCAAATCAAATAGAAAATCTAATTTTATTCATCACATGCGCCGAATACTACAGGTGTAGACCTTACAGTGAAATGCTTACTTACAAGCCCTTAACCAACAATTCAGTTTTAAGTAAAATAAGTGTTAAGAAAGTATTTACTAAAATAAACTGAAGTGAAAACAAAAACAATTGAAAATTGAAAAATAAAAAATAATTAAAGAGCAACAATAAAATAACAGTAACGGGGCTATATACAGGGGATACCGGTACAGAGTCAATGTGCGGCGGCACAGGTTAGTCGAGGACATTGAGGTAATATGTACATGTAGGTAGAGGTAAATTGACTATGCATAGATAATCGCTTCCGCATTGTCTCCGTGCTGCTGTGCTGTTTGTTGCTACTTGGCTACCTGCCAAACTATTCACGTTTTACTTTTAATAAACGTTTAATCAATCTCTGTGTTCAACAAATTTACCAACTTTTTAGTTTTGTCCTCACTCATCTTTTTTCGTTAAACTTTTTCACCCCGGACGTTTATCCCGAGACAGAAGAGTCATTTTCCTGTGCGTTTTAGCTGCCAACTTTACGTTATTTTCCTTTTTTCCATCGCAACTTTTTTCCCTTATTCAACTTTTTCACTCCGGACGCTTTATCTGGACATGGTTCATCAACATCTTCAACAGCCGAAGCTAAGTAGTAACATTAACATGATGTCTTCTAATTGCAGTCGCTGTACTCATAATATACAGGAGAACGATCGCCTTACGGCGAGAATAGCTGTGCTACAAGCCCAGCTTCAGACGCAATCGTTAGGCAAGGGTAATCTCAGTGTAGGAAAGGAAGAAACAGCGTCTGTGCCACCAGTAAGTACAGACAGTAACGTTAGTATAAATCCCCCCGCACAGTCCCCGCAGCCGGACAACTTTCTCATGGCTTCTGGAGGGAAATACTGTTGGAATGCTCAACCGGTGTCGCTCATTCAGCCGACAGAAACCTTCAACCGGTTTTCCCCATTATGTAGCGAGTCGGAGTCTGAGTCTGAGTCTTCTCTAGTCTCTACTCCTCCCGTTACGGGGTCTGAGACGCCGAAGGCTCCCACCATTAGCTCTGACAAATTGAAAACCCTAGTCATTGGCGACTCCATTACCCGCAGTATTAGACTTAAAACGAATCACCCAGCGATCATACACTGTTTACCAGGGGGCAGGGCTACCGACGTTAAGGCTAATCTAAAGATGGTGCTGGCTAAAGCTAAAACTGGCGAGTGTAGAGAGTATAGAGATATTGTTATCCACGTCGGCACCAACGATGTTAGGATGAAACAGTCAGAGGTCACCAAGTGCAACATAGCTTCAGCGTGTAAATCAGCTAGAAAGATGTGTCGGCATCGAGTAATTGTCTCTGGCCCCCTCCCAGTTAGGGGAAGTGACGAGCTCTACAGCAGAGTCTCAGCACTTAATCGCTGGTTGAAAACTGTTTTCTGCCCCTCCCAAAAGATAACATTGTGGATAATTGGCCCTCTTTCTGGGACTCACCCACAAACAGGACCAAGCCTGACCTGCTGAGGAGTGACGGACTCCATCCTAGCTGGAGGGGTGCTCTCCTCTTATCTACCAACATAGATAGGGCTATAACTCCTCTAGCCCCACAGTGAAATAGGGTGCAGGCCAGGCAGCAGGCTGTTAGCCAACCTGCCAGCTTAGTGGAGTCTGCCAATAGCACAGTCAGTGTAGTCAGCTCAGCCATACCCATTGAGACTGTGTCTGTGCCTCGACCTAGGTTGGGCAAAACTAAACATGGCGGTGTTCACCCTAGCAATCTTATTAGGATAAAGACCTCCTCCATTCCTGCCATTATTGAAAGAGATCGTGATACCTCACATCTCAAAATAGGGTTACTTAATGTTAGATCCCTCACTTCAAAGGCAGTCATAGTCAATGAACTAATCACTGATCATAATCTTGATGTGATTGGCCTGACTGAAACATGGCTTAAGCCTGATGAATTTGCTGTGTTAAATGAGGCCTCACCTCCTGGTTACACTAGTGACCATATTCCCCGTGCATCCCGCAAAGGCGGAGGTGTTGCTAACATTTACGATAGCAAATTTCAATTTACAAAAAAAAAAATGGCGTTTTCATCTTTTGAGCTTCTAGTCATGAAATCTATGCAGCCTACTCAATCACTTTTTATAGCTACTGTTTACAGGCCTCCTGGGCCATATACAGCGTTCCTCTCTGAGTTTCCTGAATTCCTATCAGACCTTGTAGTCATAGCAGATCATATTCTAATTTTTGGTGATTTTAATATTCACATGGAGAAGTCCACAGACCCACTCCAAAAGTCTTTCGGAGCCATTATCGACTCAGTGGGTTTTGTCCAACATGTCTCTGGACCTACTCACTGCCACAGTCATACTCTGGACCTAGTTTTGTCCCATGGAATAAATGTTGTAGATCTTAATGTTTTTCCACAAAATCCTGGACTATCGGACCACCATTTTATTACATTTGCAATCGCAACAAATAATCTGCTCAGACCCCAACCAAGGAGCATCAAAAGTCGTGCTATAAATTCTCAAACAACACAAAAATTCATTGATGCCCTTCCAGACTCCTTCTGCCTACCCAAGGACGTCAGAGGACAAAAATCAGTTAACCACTTAACTGAGGAACTCAATTTAACCTTGCGCAATACCCTAGATGCAGTTGCACCCCTAAAAACGAAAAACATTTGTCATAAGAAACTAGCTCCCTGGTATACAGAAAATACCCGAGCTTTGAAGCAAGCTTCCAGGAAATTGGAACGGAAATGGCGCCACACCAAACTGGAAGTCTTCCGACTAGCTTGGAAAGACAGTACCGTGCAGTACCGAAGAGCCCTCACTGCTGCTCGATCATCCTACTTTTCCAACTTAATCGAGGAAAATAAGAACAATCCAAAATTTATTTTTGATACTGTTGCAAAGCTAACTAAAAAGCAGCATTCCCCAAGAGAGGATGGCTTTCACTTCAGCAGTGATAAATTCATGAACTTCTTTGAGGAAAAGATCATGACCATTAGAAAGCAAATTACGGACTCCTCTTTGAATCTGCGTATTCCTCCAGGGCTTAGCTGTCCTGGATCTGCACAGCTCTGCGAGGGCCTGGGATCGGGAGAGACACTTAAGTGTTTTAGTACTATATCTCTTGACACAATGATGAAAATAATCATGGCCTCTAAACCTTCAAGCTGCATACTGGATCCTATTCCTACTAAACTGCTGAAGGAGCTGCTTCCTGTGCTTGGCCCTCCTATGTTGAACATAATAAACAGCTCTCTATCCACCGGATGTGTACCAAACTCACTAAAAGTGGCAGTGATAAAGCCTCTCTTGAAAAAGCCAAACCTTGACCCGGAAAATATAAAAAACTATCGGCCTATATCGAATCTTCCATTCCTCTCAAAAATTTTAGAAAAAGCTGTTGCGCAGCAACTCACTGCCTTTCTGAAGACAAACAATGTATACGAAATGCTTCAGTCTGGTTTTAGACCCCATCATAGCACTGAGACTGCACTTGTGAAGGTGGTAAATGACCTTTTAATGGCGTCAGACCGAGGCTCTGCATCTGTCCTCGTGCTACTAGACCTTAGTGCTGCCTTTGACACCATCGATCACCACATTCTTTTGGAGAGACTGGAAACCCAAATTGGTCTACACGGACAAGTTCTGGCCTGGTTTAGATCCTACCTGTCGGAAAGATATCAGTTTGTCTCTGTGAATGGTCTGTCCTCCGACAAATCAACTGTACATTTCGGTGTTCCTCAAGGTTCCGTTTTAGGACCACTATTGTTTTCACTATATATTTTACCTCTTGGGGATGTTATTCGAAAACATAATGTTAACTTTCACTGCTATGCGGATGACACACAGCTGTACATTTCAATGAAACATGGTGAAGCCCCAAAATTGCCCTCGCTAGAAGCCTGTGTTTCAGACATAAGGAAGTGGATGGCTGAAAACTTTTTACTTTTAAACTCGGACAAAACAGAGATGCTTGTTCTAGGTCCCAAGAAACAAAGAGATCTTCTGTTAAATCTGACAATTCATCTTGATGGTTGTAAAGTCGTCTCAAATAAAACTGTGAAGGACCTCGGCGTTACTCTTGACCCTGATCTCTCTTTTGACGAACATATCAAGACTGTTTCAAGGACAGCTTTCTTCCATCTACGTAACATTGCAAAAATCAGAAATTTTCTGTCCAAAAATGATGCAGAAAAATTAATCCATGCATTTGTTACTTCTAGGTTAGACTACTGCAATGCTCTATTTTCCGGCTACCCGGATAAAGCACTAAATAAACTTCAGTTAGTGCTAAATACGGCTGCTAGAATCCTGACTAGAACCAAGAAATTTGATCATATTACTCCAGTGCTAGCTTCCCTACACTGGCTTCCTGTTAAGGCAAGGGCTGATTTCAAGGTTTTACTGTTAACCTATAAAGCGTTACATGGGCTTGCTCCTACCTATCTTTCCGAGTTGGTCCTGCCGTACATACCAATACGTACGCTACGGTCACAAGACGCAGGCCTCCTAATTGTCCCTAGAATTTCTAAGCAAACAGCGGGAGGCAGGGCTTTCTCCTATAGATCTCCATTTTTATGGAACAGTCTGCCTACCCATGTGAGAGACGCAGACTCGGTCTCAACCTTTAAGTCTTTACTGAAGACTTATCTCTTCAGTAGGTCATATGATTGAGTGTAGTCTGGCCCAGGAGTGTGAAGGTGAACGGAAAGGCTGGAGCAACGAACAACCCTTGCTGTCTCTGCCAGGCCGGTTCCCCTCTCCACTGGGGTTCTCTGCCTCTAACCCTGTTGCAGTGGCTGAGTCACTGGCTTGCTGGTGCTCTTTCATGCCGTCCCTGGGAGGGGTGCGTCACTTGAGTGGGTTGAGTTACTGACGTGATCTTCCTGTCTGGGTTGGCGCCCCCCCCTTGGTTTGTGCTGTGGTGGAGACCTCTGTGGGCTATACTCGGCCTTGTCTCAGGATTGTAAGTTGGTGGTTGGGGATATCCCTCTAGTGGTGCGGGGGCTGTGCTTTGGCGGAGTGGGTGGGGTTATATCCTTCCTGTTTGGCCCTGTCCGGGGGTTTCTTCGGATGGGGCCACAGTGTCTCCGGACCGCTCCTGTCTCAGCCTCCAGTATTTATGCTGCAGTAGTTTATGTGTCGGGGGGCTGGGGTTAGTTGGTTATACCTGGAGTACTTCTCCTGTCTTATCCAGTGTCCTGTGTGAATTTAAGTATGCTCTCTCTAATTCTCTCGTTCTCTCTTTCTCTCTGAGAACCTGAGCCCTAGGACCATACGTCAGGACTACCGGGCATGATGACACCTTGCTGTCCCCAGTCCGCCTGGCCTTGCTGCTATTCCAGTTTCAACTGTTCTGCCTGCGGCTACGAAACCCCTACCTGTCCCAGACCTGCTGTTTTCAACTCTTAATGATCGGCTATGAAAAGCCAACTGAGAGACCTGAGCCCTAGGACCATACGTCGGGACTACCGGCCGTGGTGACTCCTTGCTGTCCCCAGTCCGCCTGGCCTTGCTGCTATTCCAGTTTCAACTGTTCTGCCTGCGGTTATGGAACCCCTACCTGTTCCAGACCTGCTGTTTTCAACTCTTAATGATCGGCTATGAAAAGCCAACTGAGATTTATTCCTGATTATTATTTGACCATGCTTGTCACTTATGAACATTTTTGAACATCTTGGCATGGTTCTGTTATAATCTCCACCCGGCACAGCCAGAAGAGGACTGGCCACCCCTCATAGCCTGGTTCCTCTCTAGGTTTCTTCCTAGGTTTTCGCCTTTCTAGGGAGTTTTTCCTAGCCACCGTGCTTCTACACCTGCATTACTAGCTGTTTGGGGTTTTAGGCTGGGTTTCTGTACAGCACTTCGAGATATTAGCTGATGTAAGAAGGGCTATATAAAATAAAATTGATTGATAATAAACAGAGAGTAGCAGCAGTGTAAAAATGGGGGGAGGGGTCAATGCAAATAGACCGGGTAGCCATTTGATTAGCTGTTCAGGAGTCTTATGGCTTGGGGGTAGAAGCTGTTAAGAAGCCTTTTGGACCTAGACTTGGCGCTCCGGTACCGCTTGCCTGCGGTAGCAGAGAGAACAGTCTATAACAAGGGTGGCTGGAGTCTTTGGCAATTTTTATGGCCTTCCTCTGACACTGCCTGGTATAGAGGTCCTGGATGTCAGGAAGCTTGGCCCCAGTGATGAACTGGGCCATTCGCACTACCCTCTGTAATGGCTTACGGTCAGAGGCAGAGCAGTTGCCATACCAGGCGGTGATGCAACCAGTCAGGATGCTCTCGATGGTGCAGCTATATAACTTTTTGAGGATCTGAGGACCATGCCAAATCTTTTCAGTCTCCTGAGGGGGAATAGGCGTTGTCGTGCCCTCTTCACGACTGTCTTGGTGTGTTTGGACCATGATAGTTTGTTGGTGATGTGAACACCAAGGAACTTGAAGCTCTCAACCTGCTCCACTACAGCCCTGTCGATGAGAATGGGGGTGTGCTCTGCCCTCCTTTTCCTGTAGTCCACGATCATCTCCTTTGTCTTAATCATGTTGAGGGAGAGGTTGTTATCCTGGCACACCACTACCAGGTATCGGACCTCCTCCCTATAGGCTGTCTCATCGTTGTCGGTGATCAGGCCTACCACTGTTGTGTCGTCGGCAAACTTAATGGTGTTGGAGTCGTGCTTGGACATGCAGTCATGGGTGAACAGGGAGTACAGGAGGGGACTGAGCATGCACTTGTCATCATGTGTGGTTACATCCACCCCATACACCATAATGTCACCAAGTCATTAACTCCAGGGTGGACAGCCAGGATGGTGGACATGATTTTTAGAAAAACAGCATAAGAGTCCACCAGAACATCCCAATGCGCATCACAAATGCAGTGAGCCAGCGGAAGGTCATGTTGGATTCAGTCAGACATATTGGACTAGCAATGAATTAAAGCTTAGTTCTAAATAATAAGGAGGTGACTTAAGAGCCCAATCCTGGAGGCACAAGTTATACCACAGTTGGTAAACCGCAAGTTGTAGACCTAGGGAGAGGGTATCCAGGGTTCTCTTTCCTTTCGTTGGAGCCTCAGAGTTGCCTCATTAATCCTTAAAGAGGCTTGTGACTTGGAATAGTTTGTGTTCTCATGCCAAGCAGTCTGCTGCTAGACAATGATGTTTGAGTGTAATTATGGCAGGCCTATTGTATTCCCAACATAGTTTAATTACACAAAAACAGTATTGAGTACAGGTCATAAGTACAGTACACAAATCTGAAAGATGTCTCTCATTTAAAATATACCGGTGATTAAACCACCATTTAATGGTATTGTAGCAGCCATATTGGATTTTGGACGCAATAATGGATTTGGACTCAAATCTAGGGGGGAATCTGACCATAGAAAATCCACAGAGGAACCTTTGACTGAACCTCACTTGTTTTCCTTAGAGCCGATTAGATTACAATTGCCCCAGTCAAGAAACGTGCAACTGTATGTCTTTTTTTCTGGCAGGACCATACAGCACTGAATGAGAGATCATTTGATTTGGAAAGTTGTCTGTTAATCAGCTACCAAAAAATAAGGCTTACATTCATCATACATATGAATAGTTGTTATTTCTGCCTATTATATCTCTGTGTTTACAGATCTATATTTCCAAGATGCATTAAAATACCCTAATGCTGTTTGTTTGTGTTTGTAGGGCAGACAACTGAATACTTCAGTTAAAATTTTTGCCATTTCAGAGCTTGCAATATTGGGTTACATAAGCTTATGTGCCCCCCCCCCCCTCCAGCCAGGTATTGTTCTGCACGTATTGAATTCAACTTAACCACTTTTGCAGTAAAATATTTTTTCACAACCATCCATTTCATAAATGGGAGACATTAGAGATGGCTGAGGGGTAGGGGTAGAAAAACTAAAGCCCTTTTTGAGGATTAGCCACTAGCCTATATGTTCTGTTCCACCTTTCCTCTCACTCACTTCCCTCCTCACTCAGCCCCTGTCCTCTCTCACCTCATTTTAGTCCTCAAATTGTAATCTATCACTCCCTCCACTCCACCATAACACTCTCCCCATCTATCCGTTTCCTCATCTGGTCTCAACTGCTCACACTGCTCTCTCGCCCCCCTCTCCCTTCTTCACACTGCTATTTCCCTTCCTTGCTGCTACTCTTTAGTGTAGATAGACGATGCTAGACGCCATGTCTATCATTCTGCTGTGTCCCCTTCTGCCGTTACTGTCTCATCCTCACTCCTCCAGAGTCTCGAACGCCCCCCTCCACCCTTCACCCCCCATCCATACGGCGCCTCCGACCACATTTTCAGATCAAGCATAAATTGGCTCTTACAGGCTTGAACCCGGACTGTCCAAGAATTAACCACTTCCTCGGTGGTGGCAGTAAAACACAACCAAAGTTTGGCTGGCGAGTCGAGCAGCAGCCGTTCACTTAACTCACACAGCAGCATTACACTACTACTACTACACTGTTCCAACACAGCCAGGGAAAGTTCTGCTGCGTCCTTGAGGTCCAACTTTACACCTTCAAACACAGGGAAAAGTCACACTAATTGATGGTGGATCTGATTAAAATGAGCAGTTATAATGAGAATGGGACTAGAAAGAGGAGCTGATCTGTGTTCTACGCTACACTTCTAACCTTTCGGTCAGAGGGCGACCCACTTTGATGTTCCACATTCTTTTCATCAGCACCATTTTGGTTATGAAAAAGCGATTTCAAGTACAAAGGGGAAGCCCACATTTGTAATGTGTCTCCTCTTCAGGAACAAATGGTCATTAGAAAACAGTTTTTCCCTTGATGTAAAATAAATTGCAATCTAAACTAAAACTGCAAATGAAAGGTGGTAGAGAGAGAGGGGGGGGGGGTACCGCCAATAGATGGGGCAAGGACACAGAGCTACTCTGTCTGGAGTCTAAACCTATGCTAACCTCACTGTGATCACACCCTCCATAGGCTCACAGTCTCTCTCCTTGTTAGAGGGAGACAGTGGGGACTCGAGATGGGGAGTGTATGGGGGGGGTGGAAATAAAGGTTGAAATCCTTGACTGCGAAAACTGGCATAGTGGGGAACATATGCAGAGCCTGTTTGCCTAATAACCTGAGTCTTGTAAAATGTGAATGTGAAGTCCTCTGGAGCATATAATTTAACACCACTGTGCCAGGGGAGATGGGTGAGAATTGAAGCGAGTACACCTTGACAAAGGCTATTCTCCTGCTTTCACACCAGCAGAGCAATGCCATGCAGGGGGCTGCCGCTAAGGCTGGGCTTGCACAGTCAACTCCATACACACACACATTCACATTTATACACTGCCTCCCACCAAAAACCACTCTTACCCACCCTCATCATACATAGTCCCACTCAACAGACCAACATAATAACTAATATAGCTATCCAGCCCAATAGTACTTCAGTGCACTGATTTTATTTTAACCTAGAGCCAACTTTTAGAATGCACTTTACCGTTATGTCAGTGGATATGGACTAAAACAGTGTTAAGGATTATAAGGCAGTTTTCCCCATCTTCATTCATATGGTCTATATGTTCTATTGGACACATCCCAATGCCGGCTCAGTCTCAAGTCATTTAATCAGTTCTGTTATGGAGTTTTTGGGGGACCTGTGGTCGGCCCATGGAATTAAAAACAAGAGGGCTGATTTATTTTGTGCCCTATCCTCCATTCTCTCCCCACCGTCCTCTCCTTGAAGGAGCACCAGGCCCTGTCCAGCATCTGCTAGGCGGATTAGCTGTAGAAGACGGAGACTGCATTATGTCCTCAAGAGGCTTTACTGTAAGGTTCACCACTAGTTCTCTTTCCTTCCTTTCTCCCTCTTAATGTACCGCTTCATTGAAAAGAGGCTAAATCTTTGTTAACAGGGGAACTATGAACTCACAGGGAGTTAATCAGAGTCAGTGCCAGGCTGGGGCATTTACATGTGAATTGGCTGCGGCTGTATACAAGGCTTCTTTATGTCATTCACTCCACACAGCGCCTCAGGCTGCTGGCCTCAAATACTTCCTGCTACCATACAGGTATATATATGCTACCCTGCAAACTCAAGGCCAGTTTACTCACAGGTTAAACCAAAATCTTCCAATATGTCTTGATTACCCTGTGATCTCTGCACCATAATTGCTTTCATAAGGGTTCTGCATCAGCATTACGAATGACAGCAGTGTTTTAGACTGGACTGTCAAATAGCAAGTGCATTATGAATGACAGCAGTGCTATAAGGCTGCAGTGATTAAATAAAACAAGTGTATTAACCTAACCGCTTAGACATCATACCCCCTGCCGTGGGTTGTGTGCATTTGTGAAGCCAGGCTCTGGTGATGACCTTCCTGGAGGACTTGCTTGTTCTACAATTTAGTAAGGAGAAGAGTTACATGGCGGGGGTGGGGGAAAGGGTTAAGACAGAGAGTAAAGCTGAAGTGGAAATGTAGACTTAGTGGGATTTACCCATTTGAGAAAATACCTTTTCATTTGTTTTGTTGGTTTATCCTCTAAACCTCTCTCACCCCCCTGCCTAAAAGCTTTTGACATCTTCATCTCATTCACAGTGGGCAGGCTTTGTTTTCTCTGCTTGGAAAAGCGGATGGGGCTTCGCCCTCCCCGCTCTGTGGCACAAGCGGAGGACTTTGCCATGGCAAAGGGGACTTTCTCTTTTCTCCTCCCCCTCCTTTTCCACATGACCACAATATGATCATTGTCTGGCAGTGAATAATGTGGCCACTCGGGCAGCAAAGGCTGCTCCTCGGGGTTTGACTGTGAACCAGCTCTTTTCTTCACCGTGAAAGGACTCTAATCCATGTAAATATAGGACTCTGAGTACAGCTTTACCGCAGAGGGGAGAGGGAGGTAGGGAGAGGGGGAATGGAGGGGAGGGTCAGCAATTTAACCTTTGACCCAACAACAAATTAGAGGCATGTAAGTTCTATGCTCTCCAAAGAGGGGTTCCCGTGGTGGATCGGGGTTATTTTGTGTCACCGCTGTTTGGGTCTGACTGACAGGGCTATGCTGGAAGCTTGACGGGAGCATAGAGTACGGCAGGAGCAGTGGACGCACTCATAATACTCACTGAGTATTATTAGTTATTAATCACATGATACGGAGACAAGAAAGACACCAAATCGATCACTCTGTTTGGTACTTGTTTGCATGATGTCACTATTAACGCTACCGGAGTTCTCTCCATGTATCCACTATGTGGATGAGGTTAAAAGTACTATACTGTATGTCAGCTGCATACTGCATGTTGTTGTCTTCAATCTAATGCAAAAGCCCATTAAACACAAGCCATGATGCATGTTAGGGGGTTACATACTCTCAGAGGAGAAGACCACTGTAATTAAGAAATGGAACAGGGCACAGGAGACTAAAAACACATGAAACGTCGAACATCTCATTCCAAAATCATGGGCATAGATGTTGGAACATTGCTGCGGGGACTTGCTACCATTCAGCCACAAGAGCATCAGTGAGGTCGGGCACTGATGTTGGGCGAATAGGCCTGGCTTGCAATCGGCGGTCCAATTCATCCCAAAGGTGTTTGATGGGGTTGAGGTCAGGGCTCTGTGCAGGCCAATCAAGTTCTTCCACACCGATCTTGACAAACCATTTATGTGTGGACCTCGCTTTGTGCACGGGGGCATTGTCATGCTGAAACAGGAAAGGGCTTTCCCCAAACTGTTGCCACAAAGTTGGAAGCACAGAATCGTCTAGAATGTCGTTGTATGCTGTAGAGTTAAGATGTCCCTTCACTGGAACTAAGGGGCCCAACCTGAACCATGAAAAACAGCCCCAGACCCTTATTCCTCCTCCACCAAACTTTACAGTTGGCACTATGCATTGCGGCAGATAGCGTTCTCCTGGCATCCGCCAAACCCAGTTTCGTCCGTCGGACTGCCAGATGGTGAAGTGTGATTCATAACTCCAGAGAATGCGTTTCCACTGCTCCAGAGTCCAATGGCGGTGAGCTTTACACCACTCCAGACGACGTTTGGCATTGCTCATGATGATCTTAGGCCATTTTAACCCATTTCATGATGCTCCCAACGAACAGTTATTGTGCTGAAGTTGCATCCTGAGACAGTTTGCAACTCTAATAGTGAGTGTTGCAACCGAGGACAGACAGTTTTTACGCACTACGTGCTTCAGCACTCGGCGGTCCCGTTCTGTGAGCTTGTGTCGCCTACCACTTTGCGGCTGAGCCGTTGTTGCTCCTAGACGTTTCCACTTCACAATAACAGCCCTTACAGTTGACCGGGGCAGCTCTAGCAGGACAGAAATTTGATGAACTTACTTGTTGGAAAGGTGGCATCCTATGACGGTGCCACATTGAAAGTCACTTAGCTCTTCAGTAAGGCCATTCTATCCTGTGATTGTCTATGGAGATTGCGTGGCTGTGTGCTCAATTTTATACACCTGTCAGCAACGGATGTGGCTGAAATAGCCGAATCCACTCATCTGAATGAGTGTCAACATACTTTTGTACCTACAGTGAGGGGAAAAAGTATTTGATCCCCTGCTGATTTTGTACGTTTTCCCACTGACAAAGACATGATCAGTCTATAATTTTAATGGTAGGTTTAATTGAACAGTGAGAGACAGAATAACAACAAAAAAATCCAGAAAAAACGCATGTCAAAAATGTTATAAATTGATTTGCATTTTAACGAGGGAAATAAGTATTTGACCCCTCTGCAAAACATGACTTAGTACTTGGTGGCAAAAACCTTGTTGGCAATCACAGAGGTCAGACGTTTCTTGTAATTGGCCACCAGGTTTGAATACATCTCAGGAGGGATTTTGTTCCACTCCTCTTTGCAGATCTTCTCCAAGTCATTAAGGTTTTGAGGCTGACGTTTGGCAACTCGAACCTTCAGCTCCCTCCACAGATTTTCTATGGGATTAAAGGTCTGGAGACTGGCTAGGCCACTCCAGGACCTTAATGTGCTTCTTCTTGAGCCACTCCTTTGTTGCCTTGGCCGTGTGTTTTGGTCATTGTCATGCTGGAATACCCATCCACGACCCATTTTCAATGCCCTGGCTGAGGGAAGGAGGTTCTCACCCAAGATTTGACGGTACATGGCCCCGTCCATCGTCCCTTTGATGCGGTGAAGTTGTCCTGTCCCCTTAGCAGAAAAACACCCCCAAAGCATAATGTTTCCACCTCCATGTTTGACGGTGGGGATGGTGTTCTGGGGGTCATAGGCAGCATTCCTCCTCCTCCAAACACAGCGAGTTGAGTTGATGCCAAAGAGCTCGATTTTGGTCTCATATGACCACAACACTTTCACCCAGTTCTCCTCTGAATCATTCAGATGTTCATTGGCAAACTTCAGACGGCTCGGTATATGTGCTTTCTTGAGCAGGGGGACCTTGCGGGCGCTGCAGGATTTCAGTCCTTCACGGCGTAGTGTGTTACCAATTGTTTTCTTGGTAACTATGGTCCCAGCTGCCTTGAGATCATTGACAAGATCCTCCCGTGTAGTTCTGGGCTGATTCCTCACCGTTCTCATGATCATTGCAACTCCACGAGGTGAGATCTTGCATGGAGCCCCAGGCCGAGGGAGATTGACAATTATTTTGTGTTTCTTCCATTTGCGAATAATCGCACAAACTGTTGTCACCTTCTCACCAAGCTGCTTGGCGATGGTCTTGTAGCCCATTCCAGCCTTGTGTAGGTCTACAATCTTGTCCCTGACATCCTTGGAGAGCTCTTTGGTCTTGGCCATGGTGGAGAGTTTGGAATCGGATTGATTGATTGCTTCTGTGGACAGGTTTCTTATATACAGGTAACAAGCTGAGATTAGGAGCACTCCCTTTAAGAGTGTGCTCCTAATCTCAGCTCGTTACCTGTATAAAAGACACCTGGGAGCCAGAAATCTTTCTGATTGAGAGGGGGTCAAATACTTATTTCCCTTATTAAAATGCAAGTCAATTTATAACATTTTTGACATGCGTTTTTCTGGATTTTGTTGTTGTTATTCTGTCTCTCACTGTTCAAACAAACCTACCATTAAAATTATAGACTGATCATTTCCTTGTCAGTGGGCAAACGTACAAAATCAGCAGGGGATCAAATACTTTTTTCCCTCACTGTATAGTCTATGTAAAACTCCCATGGATGCTCAGAGATCCAATGCAGGACTTTGTCTGAGCTCAGGCAGCCTAGCCTTTGGTCAGAGCGCTACTAGTGGAAGTCTTTTTAACTTCCTCCCACTGAGAGACTATTTAATGCTTCTTTGAACACAGGAGCTAAAAGACAGCCAGAGCCATGCTCTGGAGGCATCGCAAGCACAACATCTTATAATGATTGAAACAAAACCTGTCTCTATCTCTCTCTGTTACATAGTAAAGCCTGTTTGTCTGTCCATCAGTCCAGTTCAAAGAACACTGTATGTCTGTCTGTCTACCCTGCATTGTTTTAGCGGCGGCAGGGAGATCTGAAGCTGTATCTTCTGAGTTTTTGAGTGGAGATGTTGGAAAAGCCCTAATAAAGCCGTACAGTTTAGACTGAGAGAGCGTATTGGCCCATACTGAACTGGAGTTTAGACTGAGAAGCTGCACTGATCCTAACACCATACTCAAATTAAGACTGAAATATTGCATGGTCCTGATGACGCACTGGGGGGCAGATGGAGAGAGTGTGCTTATTCTAATACAATACTAGAGTTTCTCTGTCTAATATTGTACTGAAGTTTCTCTTTCTTGTAGACTACTGGATTCAGAGTCCAGGCAGGGCTGAGGCTGACTGAGCTGATGTAACCCAGACCTGGTGTGTTTCATGACTTTCTTCCTGTGCTGAGTTCCTTTATGGTTTCCTCCTGTACCCGGCCTTATTGCTGCTGCCACAGACAGAACCACGAGTTTCTATGGGTCATTAACAGAAAGGGACAGGAGCACACATTTCTTTGGTCATTGAATGCTTTCCTTGTAATCACACACAGGCACAACACAGTTAGATGTAATTCAGCCTCCATTGATAATATATTAATAACACATAAATAAGCATATTACTTGACTGGACTTTCACACAATTCTCATACTTTGGTCAAGTTATTATGCCCAAAGAATATTTGTGCGTGTGTGCATGTGTGTCTGTGTGTGCATGTGTGTGCGTGTGTGTGCGGGTGTGCGGGTGTGTGTGTGTGTGTGTGTGTGTGTGTGTGTGTGTGTGTGTGTGTGTGTGTGTGTGTGTGTGTGTGTGTGTGTGTGTGTGTGTGTGTGTGTGTGTGTGTGTGTGTGTGTGTGTGTGTGCGTGTGTGCGTGTGTGTGTGCGTGCATGCCTATGATCCTGTGTGTGTGTCTTGATTAGGTTTAGGTGATTATTTTTCCGTTTCATGTGTTTTTAGTCTCCTGTGCTTTGTTCCATTTCTTAATTACAGTAGCCTTCTCCTCTGAGAGTATGTAACCCCCTCCCCACATCCAGCAGCGTCCCATTAGCTCTGGACTGATGCTGTCTTTCTTAATACCTTTATACAATTAAAATAGACAGAGATCAAAAAGATACCAGAGCCTTACAAGGGTGATGTTTTTCACAAAATGCAGATTGTGTTATTGATGGCTGCCCATTTGGAAATCATTATGAGAGAAGAAGTAATCTGTGAAGCTACCTCAGCATTTAGAGTAGAACACCCCCCCCCCCCCCCCCCCCACTTTGGTCTTTCAACCAAGTGTCAAAGTTAGTTTTGAGTTCTTAAAAACCAAGTCCACCCTGAACCAACTACTTTTGTAATGCTTTAGTTAAGAGGATGCTCTTGGCTATACTGTTAGTATATTAGAAAAGAAAGTGTATATTGCTCTGTAATGGGACTATTTCTTGTGAGGGTATATGGTGTTTGTGGGAGATAGTATTTAATTGAACTTGACGTGCCAGTTTCATGCATTTTTTCCCGTTCGAATTGTGTTAAACATAACTAACTCTCTCATGTTTTCTCCAACACTTTTTGTGAAGGGATACTGAAACTAGGAAGTGTTTGTCAAGGTGCACTTGCTGCAATTCTCAGTCAACTCCCCTAGCACAGGGTGTTCATTTTCGTGTCCCAGACCTCTTGAAGAGCAGCTATGTGCATTCATCTTTCAGTGAATTTTGCCTTGTGAAGTATCAAATAAGCCCTGCCTGCTAATTAATATATGAATTAATCAACATTTGTAATAATATGATGAATTATTTCATTGAATGTTCTAAGCACATTATCAATTATAAATATTATTTTATGATAGCTATGATTATTATAATTATTATTATTATTATTAGCATCATTAGTGAAATTGTAACGTTAGTCTACTGACATATTTCATGTAAAGAAAAATATTTCACACTGTTTTTAAAAATAAAATATATGACAGACAAGTAACCATCCATGCCACTCTCTGCTATTACCGTCTGAAATACAATTTGGGGGCCAGAATAATTGTTATTTTTTCATAAACCCTGGGGAACCACTAACCTAGTCCTATGAACCATTATTAACACAAAATTCCACTCATCATTGGTGCCAATTAGCAGGTTGCGAACAATCAATTTGAATCTCAGCCAAGCAGGAATTTCATGAATTTCAAATTTCACATAATTTCAAAAGTATACCCCCATTTGGAATTAATTGTAGGCTAATTGAAATGGAATTTACCCCAAACTTGGCAATATATCACCTCTTCAGAGAGAGCTATTTGGACATTCTGAAGTTGGTAAATAGATTACTAGCAGGTGGAGAGTGACAAATGAACATGCAAGGGAGAAGAAGATGAAACATGAACGTATATTTCATTACATCAATGAAATCGTTTGATATCATGAAATCCAGTCCCACATTAGCCTACTCCTCCAAAGCTTGTATAGCAGCAGCGGAAAATTTCCACTATGAGGCGTATATTCACACTTACAACACGATAAACAGCGTTTCCATTGCCATTTCCTATTATATGAAAGATTGATGATGGTCGGTTTACTAAACTGGGAGTTTGTTGGAAGTGATACGTAGCAGCATATTCTATTCCAGCATGTCACGAATCCAGCGTAGGCCTAACCAAATGAGAAGAAATGTGCGTGGAGTGTTGTCAATTTGATGATGCCTTGAAATAATTGTCACCAGGGGATATGCCGACACAGCAGTCTTTAGACAAAAGAGGGATAAGATATGCTCTGGTGTATTGGTTCCATAGTCAACGACTGAACCAACCGTATTGACTTTGACTTCAACAGCACAGACGGATCAGGAGGAAGGTTAAAATCATTATGCCTGCTGGAGAAACAACAAAACAAGATAACGTCCTAAATGTTCATAAGAAATCGGCAAGATTGTAAGTAGGTTTTTGATTACGCGAGAGAACAATTGGGAGACCTGGCGAAGTCCAGTCCCATTTAATAAAAATAAGAGTTATTATTGAGACGATTTGAGCTTGAAAATAAACATAATCGCAATATCATATTTCATACACGCCCGCAGACATGCCCAGTGCCACAATGTTTAATGTATAAGACAGCAGCCTTATACCAGACATGCAACGCAGATGATAAATATGCATGTATTCAATTAAGGGTATTAAACAGGGGTTGATTTGCATAAGGATTTAGGAGCTCAACATGCCTCTTCATATTTGTGTTATAAAACGTTAAAATCAACGCAGGCTTTCTGTGCTTGGAAGGAACAGGTATTATGGGCTATTATGGGATATGCTACTTTTAAGACCCACGCTACCACAAGCGTTTCCTCCTATATGCAACTAACTGGATATATGTGGGGAAAGGTAAAGAAAAATTAGGCGAACTTGTAGGCTAATTGTGAAATAGTGTAGTGATTATTTTGTCTACGGGTAACAATATTTGTATTACTATGATATTATGATTTATGACATGATCATAATCATGATTATTAGGCCGATATCATTATCGTTGTTTTGCAGTCCTTTAGCAGGCTATACTAGCTGTTAAAAGTTGAAAGATGAAGCGTTGAAAAATATAGACTATTGTTTTCCCTATGAAAGTCAAGAGTGCTAGAAAGATAAAGTTTTGTGCTAAGTGGATTCTGGACTCTCTTCATACAGGCTATTATATGTGTGGATTTTCCATTGTTTACATCTGAGACAGAAATCTAACAAATAAGTGCAAAAGCTGGTGCCCTGCTATTTAATTTCTTGTCGTTTCCTTTGCCATCGATGAAGAATAGGCTATTCTATAAAATGTGATGGTTTCAATGGGGAACAGTGTGGCTAGGTCTTGACAGTGATGTCATTTTCTCACACACATCTCAGGCATTTTCTGTCGCCCATTATTTTCCTGAACAACGTAAGTCCTCCTCTGATGACGAAGTCCAAACTCCCCTCCCAATTAAGATCACATAGCTAATTAGAAGAGCGGATCCGGAGTAGAGGCTTAGGCTATGGCCAGGGACAGCAGCGTCACCCACCACGCAACACTGGTTTGAAACTGGAGGAAATGAGAAGGAAAGTCTGAGTCTAGACGGGAGTACCATTGAAATCATTCATATTGAAGTGTGTGTCATTAGAACAGACACATCTTCAATTTGGGAGATTCTTCATTTACTCTAAATGACTCGCTCTGCACGAGGTGTATTATGTTGACTTTATATCACACATTTTGGAATGCATGCCGTTGACACGGGCAAATTTGAGTTTTTAAATGACTGAAGAAAAATGCCTCTGAGTTGGAGGCCTATTTTGAGAACTTGCCGTTGATTTGATTTATTTTGTATGGATTAAACAGATGCAATACGGGCCTTAATTTGTGATATCAATTTGCCCATTTTAAAGGCATATGTTGCTGGTATTTGTAACATGATACAATTTTTATTTTACCGTTATTTTACCAGTAAGTTTACTGAGAACACATTCTCATTTACAGCAACGACCTGGGGAATAGTTACAGGGGAGAGGAGGGGGGATATAGATTAAACAAATCGAACACAACATTGAAATCTATACAACAACACCATGATGGAACCTGCATTTCAAATGACTATTATTTCTGTCATTGCTCAATGAACGTCTTCTTACACTACAAAATATGACGCAGAATGCATTGAGTCCCTATGATGGAATAAAGTCATGGGGTCTCAGACGCCAGTGTGACATGCTCTAAACAGATGGTCCAATAGAGAAGGTGATGCAGGAGATCATGTAAGCTATGATTTGTTAAATGTTATGTTATAAGATATACAGATATAAAGATCTAATAAATGGGTCCGGGTGGGTCAGACAGAGAGAGAGAGAGAGAGAGAGAGAGAGAGAGAGAGAGAGAGAGAGAGAGATAATTTAATTTAATTGAGTGAGAGATATGCATGAACGTCATGTGACAATGGTCCAACAGATCATCTTTACACACTAAAATCTTTGCAACACTGTCAAATCAATATTCCCGTTCTTCTTCTTCTTCTTCTTCTTCTTCTTCTTCTTCTTCTTCTTTCCATGTTGTTTTAGACTAGATAAGCACTAAACTAAAAGTATTCAGATATCTAATCAAAAGCAGTCACAGAAAGGATGCGTCCAAACAGCATGACATTGGTAACCAACGAAAGAATACTCTGCATACTTCTTCGGCAGCAGTAAAATAAGAATTCGACGATGTTGAAGAACCAATGAACATAAATCGTGGAACGTGACGTAAGGGTCCCTGTAGAAAAGGCGCAGAGTGTATCTCAAGGCCAGAGACCGTGGAACAGTGATAGGGGCTGCCTGCTTGAGTCTTAATGTATAGTCTTAGTCGACTCCTCCTCCTCGATTACTCCATGCATCTTTCTTGGCAAAGAGAAAAAAACTACTAAAGGAAAACAGCTTCTCTCAGGATCTAAATGCAAAAAACAAATTGACAACGAGTTATAAACAGCTTTTTTTTTTCTTACAAATAATTGGCTACATGTAGATTTCCATAACATCAGTGCTGTTCTAACACCAACTTGGACACTGTATTTTAGTTATATGACAAACTGAAGAGGACGCAGCTACATGGAGATGCACGCGCCTACAATCTCAGAGGCTGTTGTGATTTTTTTCTATTCCTTCGATTCGTGTGGAAATCATTTTAGTGTTACAGTGATGCAGTAGATTATTCCAATAAAAGTAGCGGCAGTGTCCATTGATCGAGTTAGTATTGGTCGGCGAAGGACTAATTCATTCGTTTACTAATGCGCTGCAAAATGTTTTAATCCAAATACCCCTGAAGAAATAGGAGGGACCAGTAGCAGACCCATGCAACGGGGGCTTCGATAGTTGGTATGTTTTTAATTCCTTAGGAATTCTTTAGCAAATGGCATTTCTTCTCGTATGATAATGAAAAATATATTGCTATGCTGCATATAATTATTTAGCATTAGTAAAACGACGGATTCCGTCACTTTAATTAATGAATTATAGCCTATGAGAGAGAGATGCAGATATTCGGATGATGATTTCCATTGGCAGATGATAGTGTGGAGAACACGTGTCCATTTTTGCCTCACATTTTTTTCTGACCTGGAATTCTTACATGTCACACCAAGAAGGGAAGAATCTGACTGCCAATGCACGGGCTAGGTTTGCGTCTTATGGAAATCTTTGGTTGCAGATCTGAGGAAAACACGTATAATATCATCCCCTCTGCGGCAACGATGCTTTTCCACGGACTCCCTGGAGGCGACATGCACGGTGTTGTGGAAGAAATGGAGCGGAGAGGAAAGAGCGAATCCGCAGCTATCAGCTCTGCCATAGATATGGGAGAATCTGAAACGGTAGGCAACTGAACAGCCACACGCTGAGGGGCGATTGCAATCGAGAGTATAGCGAGCAGTTGAGCACAAATATCATAATGCGCAGCAAAACGTTCATGCAAAAAAGTAGGAGCAGTGCACTATAAAATCATACTTGTGATATTAAAAAGACTTGACGTGGGATAGGCTATTAAAACTTGTTGGACTAAGAAATAACTTACTTTTGGAGTTTATTATTATTATTTGGAATATGTCTTAAACAATGTATGTATGATTATGGAAGTATTTTGAATGTCTATCACAAAACAATTTAGCGTAATCTAAGAATAGTAGGCTAATGAATTCATAGGCAAATGCTAATCTGTTAATAGCAAATATCAGTGATGTTTTTATTATGTCCACTCAAGTGTTTTTAAGCATGACATTGTTTTGGTGTTAGATATGTTGTGGATTTAAACGACATCATAATGAAATGAATGTTTCATAATTTTCTACTTTTGAAATTGTACAACATTACACATTCATCAAATCGTTGTGCAAATTAGTATGCGGCCTATATGCGGCTGTATATACCCTTACAAATAAGGGTACAATTAATAGAGAGTTGTTTTACCTTTAGACTAAAACGTGCATGTGTTCAAATCTTGATTGATAAAATGTAACTTGAGTTAAATTACAAATTAATTCGTTAGAATGGTAACAAATGGGGGGTCTTCTCCCTATAACATTGGCATTCACTTTGTTGCCTATATTTTTTGACTAGGCCTAATGGGTGGGTAGAAGTGGTTTGATGTTTGATCTGTTCGGCTATATGTGATAATGTATTCCTATTGTGGTGCATTTCTTTGTCTTGTTACATGGTTTTAGCCAAATCAAAGTTTTAAGCCAAATTACATTAGGTGAGGTGAAAGTTTTAGCATCCATCCCCCCACCCCCCAATAATAATAATAATAGTCCCAAAAGTGTTTAAGAAATTATACTTTTCTTGGAACTTTTTAAAAGAGAAAAAACATTTTAGAGAATAGGCCTAGAAAAAATGAAGTGTGTGTGTATGTGTTTGTTTGTAAGTGTGATTAGGATATCTGAAATCGTAAATCTTGTTGTGAGTAAGCCGTTTTATTTCGAGAACTACAGGCTACATAGCATGTGCTTTGTTGTTGTTTATGGATGGATGTTTCACTTTTAAATGCCCAAAATGTTTATAACAAGATATGCTTTGGTCAACAATAGGATACAGTTAGCCTAGCTATAGGCCTATAACTTGGCATATTTTAATTGATGTGAAAAAACAAAATCTTCATTTCTAGTCTAAATAAATAAGCCTGTACTGTTCGGCGCAGTGCCCTCTGTCAGATATTACAATATGTTCATGCAAAATATCATACTTAAAAGAATGGCTAATAAAAAGGAAGCATCTCCAAAAGGGAGCATATCTTGTGGCAGAAATTATATATTATTTCGATATGGGTGTTTGATGACATGTGGTTGACATAAGTTTGTGTTTGTTTGGTTGTCTTTTAGAACATGCGGTGCATGAACAGTGACAGGGTGGCTCTGTGCGCGGGCTGCGGCGGGAAGATTGCTGACCGCTACTACCTGCTCGCGGTGGACAAACAATGGCACATGCGCTGTCTCAAGTGCTGCGAGTGTAAACTCAACCTGGAGTCCGAGCTCACCTGCTTCAGTAAAGACGGAAGCATCTACTGCAAGGAAGATTATTACAGGTAACTCAATAAACCCCGCCAAATGGTGCTGCACACAATAGTAAAAGTGCTGGGTGGCTATGAAGAATAGCAAACATTTGAAGTCAGATTTGCCCTAAAAATAGTCACCCCCTTGACACATTATATTTAATTTGGGTATTACAACACCATATAATAGGCTTTAATGTGGTCTATAGCGTGGCCATACTACTGAGCTTCGACAAAACGTTAAAGTGCCCTTGCACAAAACGCATTACATATGGCCTGTGTGAGAGTTTCAAAGTACTGTACATGGTTCTGTTTCAAAGCGGTACCTTGGAGTACGCTTACATAACTGCCACTGTATGTGCTACTAATTGACACGGTTAAGCCTAATTCACATCTGATCAAAATGTGTCCATGCACTGACTAGGTTATGTCTTCTCCGCAGAAGGTTTTCGGTCCAGAGATGTGCCCGGTGCCACCTCGGGATCTCGGCCTCAGAGATGGTGATGCGGGCCAGGGACTTGGTGTACCACTTGAACTGTTTCACCTGCACATCCTGCAACAAGATGCTAACGACTGGGGACCACTTTGGCATGAAAGACAGTCTGGTGTACTGTCGGCTGCACTTTGAAAACTTTTTATAAGGGGGGATATCAGCCATTATCATATGCGGTTGTGTCTGAAAGCCTGGATGATAGAATTGGAAATGTTTATCACTGTAGTCTTACCGGGCAGTGGGTAGCTGCTGAAATCGGGCTCCTGGCCCGGGACTTAAAAGTCCCGGGCCAGGAGCAGATTTAGCAGCCTACAATGCCGGTAAGACTACAGTGATAACATTTCCAATTAATATAGGCCTTTTCAGAACAACGCCATACTGACTCAATGGCCACTCCCCCTAATCAAAAAGTTTTCATTGCGTATGACAAAATGACATAACTGTGCAATTTATAATTATTGCCAAGGCCTGTTATTAACAACGCAGGCCAACAATCATGAAAGGGTGGGACTTAAAAGTGCAGGGGAGTCTTTATCCATATGATTTTAAGCATGGTAATAATTTAAATAGAGTAACCTACTTGTTCTCAATAATCTATTAGCTATAGTACATTCGATGCAACGACAATTTTATATAGATGTTGCATGCTTTTAGGCTAATGTCTTTGTTATTTCAATCGTGACAATTCAATCGTGACAAACAATTCTTTCTCATTCAAGTGGAGAGGTGCCAAACGATTCGCCCTCTTCATTGCATCAGTTAATCTCTAACGATTTAAATAGGCTATCATAATCAATTGATGTTATGATATTTTTGTTTTTGCAACCAATATTTTGCAACCAATATTTCAATGACTTCGTTCAGTTCATTGATTTAAGCTATGGGCTGTTATTTCTTAGGCCTAAAAGGCACGTGGGGCCTATAGCAGAAGACAAGTAGACAATTCTTTGATTTTACCATACAAAGTTGTTTTTTAATCATTCATTTTCTTTACCTCCATGGACGTTCCTCTTTTGTTAATATCAGAAAAGTATCGTAACATAAAGGGTTGTAATATTGCATTAGCGTATTTGTGCTCTGGAGAAACTAAATACCACATTTGACCATCATTGTAGGCTACACTGTCGTTCGACACAACCGAGTTAATTTCTGCCTAATATTCAAAACATTTGACCTAATTTCTCCCACGAAATTATAACATGGTGGTTTCCCAAATTGCTGCAGATTATGTATCCGAAATCCCTCTCTCTACAATTCAACTGCAATTCAACTGTGTGTGGCAGGACAGTTTTATCCACACATTTATTTATCCTGTCCTCTAAAAAATGTTTTTGAAGTTCCGGCTTTCGCCTTAGCCATTTCCCACTTGTCAGGCTCTATAGACGTCTAAAGTTCCCCTTCTCGCCCGGTTGCGCACTCGGGATCGGTTGGTCTGGGACCTGGCCAGAATGGGTGTGCACTACAAGAGATCAATTAGACTTGACGAGTTATCCAGTAGTGATTGTGGCCAATGAGCAGTTGTTGCAACAGTAAAATAATTTATATCATCAAGAAGGCCCCTTCAGTAAGCATAATTGTCTTCTTGCATCGACATTTGTGTCTTGAGAATGAAATATTGCCGTCAGTTATTGTGTTATTAAACTGTTTTCGTGCATTCCCTCCAGCTTTCATAAAATAAGTCAATCGTAGAATAAAAGTTTGATAAAGGGCAAAGTGAATCGATCTACCTTCAGGATATTATCCTATAGGCTATTCAAGTAGGCGTATATAAAATCACTTTTCTATTTAGGCCTACGCATCACTTGCCCGTGTGTCATCATTCACTTGGTCATATAAAGACTTTCCACATGGTTCATCATCTGATTGAGCCACCATACTTTTTCAACCAGTAAACCGAAGTAACATGTTTCACAACATCTAAGCGGGAAGGGGAGGGGGTTGGGCCGCTACTGCCCTCTACTGTTTACGCATTGGGCCACTGACTGATATACATATCAACCTTACTGTATTAGATTAATAAACAACGTATTTAAAGTAGGCTATTGACTAAAGTCACCTAACAATCTTTCACAAACGAAATCGATGTTGTGCTTGAATAAATATCTAATACGTTTCTGAAGCAAAAATATATATTATTTCCAGCTGTTATTAGAAATGTACTCATCAGCCTATCAATAGCTTTTGAAAATTTGCGAAAGATAAATACTGTTTATGTATGTCTGGTGTTTGTGGTTTATTGTCTGAAGTGTTATTCTGAGACATTTGAATGACTAATATTTATTGTATGCAGCATTGAATATGTCTGAACTGTTATGAATAGATAGCAACACATAAGCATTTGCCAAGAAAATACTGTCATGGAAATGTGTCATGTTTCTGCATCCACGATTCGATTATCTAGGGCAGACTATAGCATATGACAATTAATATGACAACAACCATCACACAATCAGGGTTATTATTATTATTATTATTATTATTATTATTATTATTATTATTATTAGTAGTAGTAGTAGGCCTAGTACTAGTAGTAGTAGTATCAACATATATTAATTAGACTATTATTGTATTTTATTTCACCTGTTTTATGTGCTTATTATTTCAGCTCAATTCATATTTTTTCAAGGACAAATGGCATTTTTATTTTGCAAACTGACAATGCATATTTCCCAGCTTAAGACCTCTATGTGTAAAGACACTCCTGCCAATACCAGCCAGAAAGTAATTCACATGCACATATTTTAATTGGTTGATGTCTTACACAACCTGCCTATGACACCATATAGTGAGTGCTGCTTAATGTATGTGAATGTAACACTGGGTATCGCCCTAAAAATGTGTAATTGTTAGAAGTCAATGTTCATGTTAACACTGATATATACAAATATCACAAATACATCAAAAATGTTCCAAATATAATATCATATTTTGATTATGGTGCTGGGTGGTGTAAGGACCTTATGAGACATCGCTGTTCAATAGCCAGGCTGTGGTTGAATTTACAATCACTGTTCAAATATACCTATGATTTTCATGTGTGTATTCCTCGCCACGCTCTCTACCCAAAGTTTAATTACTAAACCAATCTTAAAACATGGTATTAAAAGCCAGCTACACTCACTGCTGGGCTGCATATAAGCCAGCATTTTGCCCGTTTTATTAATGAATTAATTCAATACATAATGTAGCAAAATACATAACATGGTCATGTTTAACTTATTCACTTGTTCGTGAATGAAACACCATATTCAGGTGGACTAACCAACATCTGATCTTTGTGTGTGTGTGTGTGTGTGTGCGTGCGTGTGCGTGTGTGTGTATGTGTGTGTGTGTTTGTTTGTTTGTGTGCGTGTGTGTGTGGTGTCCTCCAGCACTCAGCTGTAATGAGAATGACGGCGACTCTATGGACAGGGACTCTTACAGCTCTAGTCAGAAGACCAAGCGCATGCGGACCTCCTTCAAACACCACCAGCTTAGGACCATGAAGTCCTACTTCGCCATCAACCACAACCCAGACGCCAAGGACCTGAAGCAGCTAGCCCAGAAGACTGGCCTCACCAAGCGTGTACTACAGGTTAGATACACACACCTACACTGTATTGTTCCTGATATTGAACAAAATGAGGAAAACTACACACAAAAGGAAAAAGAAAATTGTTCTTGTGTATTATGATGGGAATACAATTGAATAATGGGATGTTGAAATCAAACGAGTATCAAAGGGACATTTTTATATTTCAATTTCCAGATAGGAATTGTGAGGAGTGAGAGTAATAAAATCAGATCTACTGCTTATTATGGGGAGCGGGGATCACAACAGAGAGCGCTTGATTTCCACAAAGACGACAGCAAATTATCTAGGGGACTGAAGAAAAAAATGAGACAAAAAGGTTTCTGAACAAAAATTCTGTAAAAATCGCTCCGCTTTAATTAACGCTCCCAGAAAACAAAGCAGTCATTTTGCTTTGATGCGTTCTATTTTTCATGCCTGTTATTCCAGTTGAAACCTTCCCTCTGTCTTTTCCCCACGGTTCCATCACTAACAGTCGCAACGATGTTGCCTTGCTGTGGTACACAGGTCTGGTTCCAGAATGCTCGGGCCAAGTTCCGGCGGAACCTGATGAGACAGGAGAACACAGGGGTGGACAAGACCTCAGACGGCTCCACCCTGCAGGGGGGCACGCCCTCTGGCCCCGCCTCAGAGGCCTCCATGAGCCCCTCCAGCACCCCCACGACCCTGACGGACCTGACCAACCCCACCATGCCCACCGTCACCTCCGTATTAACCTCTGTGTCTGGCAGCATGGATGTCCACGAGTGCAGGAGCCCATCGCAGACCACCCTGACCAGCCTGTTCTGATGCCCCCTCACCTCCCTCACAGACTGCCACCTTCTGATGCCCCCGAGCCTTTAAGCAAACACCCTGACCAGCCTCTCCCCCGACCTCCCCCCTCGACTCTGTCCACTCTGAACTAAAACACAGACCTTTGACAGAGACAATGAATGGACTAGTAAAATGAAGGTAATGGAAAAAGGCTCTTACTTTTACTCTGAGCCCATTTTAGAATATTTACATAGTGAGGCTGCCAAGCCTTACAGAAGGAACCGTTGTTGTTATTTTGTTGTTGTTGTTCTTGTTGTTGTTGTTGTTGTTTTGTTGAGAACTGAGGAGACTTGATTAGCATTTTTCAGTGTTTACAGAATGAAACTTGGGAAAAGAAAAAAACTGCTTAATTTTGGAAATTCATTTTTTTCTGCACAATATTTATGTTGTTGTACAGGAGTCACTGTTAGGAAACATTGAGAAGGATTGTAAAATGATGGGAAATCTGAGATTAAACACAAGCTAAGATATCCTAAAACTGCAATGTGCCTTACACTCCATTTTATCTTCAATTGGCCCCAACATATCCAGACCTGTTTCTCCCATCAAAATCAGATAGAAACACATATGTTTTGAACCAGCAGAGAGTATTTTGGATCAAGGGTATAGGAGTAAATGATTCACACAAACTGTGTGAGTTCCGTGTGTCTGGTGCATGTGTGTGTGTCTGTGTGGGTTTGTGGTCTTAACTAAAGTTTGGAATTCATTAGAGTTGGCAGACTAATTATTTCTGTTGAATAAATAAAAAATGACATGTTTACACACACGCACACACAAACGGAAATGGCATATGATATCATACAATAGGTTGAAATGAAACAGCCAATGAAAGCTAGTTTTGTTTGTGAGCTTACGACTTGCATTTATCTTACAAGAACAACAATTCTATACCTCATTTACAGAAGAACTTGATATCAATGAGGATGGTTTTGCTGGCTAAAACTGACATACAGTGCACACTGGCATCCCAACCTCTTACCTTAACTCAGCTTCCACTGTTCGACACAACTGGGAATTTTGAATTCCAATTGGTGAAAATGATTTTTCCCTCAACAGGAGTTGAAGCACTAAAAGCCAATATAAGGCTATTTTCAAGTTTATCTTCAATCAGACACAATGTAGCATGATATGTGTAGGCAGCGTGTCATGTCCAACCAAGAGAAAAGGCCAGTTATACTTGTGTTACAGTAAACACCATCATTATCAAAAGCTGTAATTGTGGGCTTCTGTTTTAGTTGTGTAACCATTGCCTTCGAAATTCTGTCACATGTAACAACAGTGAACTGGCTACAAATGTTTCATTTTCCCTTTTGTGTACAGTATCACAAACCAGGACTTTTATTCATAGGAAAAAAAAGATGAGGTTTACAAGTGAGAATTCGCAGTCATACGGTTCTCTCCAGCTTCATCCCTCAAACACTACTACTACTACTACTACTACTACTACTACTACTACTACTACTACTACTACTACTACTACTGTACCAGCCACTGGTCTCCAATGCTGTATGGTTATTGACTGAGGACTTACTGTTTTCCTGCACCTTCTTGTACAGATCCTGACCCTTCGATGTAGTCTTCAGTTCTGTAAGAAATATAAACAATTTATTATAACTTATGTCATCCTTACAAATTTGTCCCTTCACGTCTGTGTTTTGTATTACATCATTAAAAGCACTAACCTATTTTGCATTGCTGGACTAAAGCCTCATATTAAGATGCTCCGTCATCTATCAACTGTAGTGGATGGTGGTATTGTAGGTGTATTGTCACGGGATCAAATCTGGCTCTACATATGCAGTCCCTTCCTTTCAGCATTCCAGCAGATCCAGTCTAGAACCATGATTGGAATTGCAGGAATGAGGGCCATGCGATGCCCTGCTTTCTCTTATGAAATTATGGATGAGGCCTGCTTAAATGACTGTTCAGACCAGGGCCGAATGGCTTTTATGGGAGCTAATGATTTTTAGGGGAATTTTGTCGGCCACAGACAGTTGATGAACTCTCACGATACAGGCACGGTTTGGACCAACCTTTAAGCCCCTGACTGGTGTAAAACTGGTCCGTTAGTATCCTCCATGTTGGCTCTGAGATACAGTATCTCAACAGGCTGCTGGTGCTACGATACGTGACCCGGGTTGCTGTACACACTATGCCAACCAACCCGTTAACATTCAACATTAAACCAACATAGTAACACCTACTCAGGTGACAATATATATAATACATTATCAACCCTGCAAGCAATACAATACTCTATTGTTATGGTGGGAGATTATAATACCGTTTTAAATAGCTCAATGGACTGTAAAGGAAATCACACTACAAACTATCACCCTCATGCTCTTAAGGAAATCGTGAATGTCATGGATACATTAAAACTAGTAGATATATGGAGGCTTAAATATCCTGATCTAGTGAGATATACATGGCGGAGACTCAATCAAGCTAGTCGTCTTGACTTCTTTCTTATGTCATTCTCGTTGGCACCAAAAGTTTAAATAAAAAGTGTTGATAGGGGACAGAATGCGGTCGGACCATCATATAATTGGCATATACATTACTCTTACTGAATTTCCACGTGGGCGAGGATATTGGAAATGTAATCAAAGCCTATTGGATGATAACTTGATTTTAACTAGGACAGAGGAATTTTTTACTGATTTTTTCAGACATAACATAGGTACAGCAAATCCCCTTATTGTATGGGACACTTTTAAATGTGCCTTTAGGGGCCATGCAATTCAGTACTCATCTCGAAAACAAAAGCAATTTAGGTCAAAAGAGTCCATAGTAACAAAGGAAATAGAAGGTCTAACAGAACAGATAGATAGCAATAAAAACTGTAACATAGAGGCTCAGAATAAATTAGAGGAAAAACAAAAATAAATGGAGAAACTTATTCAAGAAAGATCAAGTGTAATATACCAAAAAAAAAATTTATCTTCAACATAGAAATGCTACCAAAAAGAATTTACTGAAAATGGTTACAAATGACGGAGTCACCCATGATTCACCAAATTATGTTTTGAAGGAGGTAACAAAGTACTTTAAGCATGTGTTTTCGTTTCAGTCGCCTCCATCTCCTCTAACTGAAGCTAATTGTAGATAATTATTTTCTATTGATAATGTAAAATTAACAGCCATACAGAAAGACTCATGTGAAGGTGAAATCACAGAGGAGGAACTTCTGGATGCAATTCAAGATTTTAAGTCCGGGAAAACTCCAGGGTTGGATGGCATACCAGTCGAGGTATACCAAACCTTTTTTGGTATACTCAGAGGACCGTTTTTAGCATGTTTTAACCACTCCTATGTAAATGGTAGATTATCAGACACTCAAGAAGAAGGTCTGATTTCATTATTACTGAAACAGGATACAAGTGGAAAATATAAAGATCCAGTCCATTAAAAAAATTGGAGGCCCCTTACACTTCAGTGTTGTGATGCAAAAATTCTAGCAAAATGTATAGCGCATAGAATTAAAAAGGTATTGTCGGACATTATTCATTCTAATCAGACAGGTTTTTTACATGGACGATACATTGGAGATAATATAAGGCAAGTATTGGAAACAATAGAACACTATGAAACATCTGGGAAACCAGGCCTGCTATTCATAGCAGACTTTGAAAAGGCATTTGATAAAGTACGACTGGGGTTTATATATAAATGCCTGGAGCATTTCAATTTTGGAGAATCTGTTATAAAATGGGTTAAAATCATGTATAGTAACACTAGGCGTAAAATAGTAAATAATGGCTATTTCTCCGAAAGTTTTAAACTGTCAAGAGGAGTGAAATAAGGTTGTCCACTATCGGCATATCTATTTATTATGGCCATCGAAATGTTAGCTATTAAAATCAGATCCAACAATAATACCAACTGATTAGAAATCCAGGGCTTAAAACAAAGGTGTCATTGTTCGCTGATGATTCATGTTTTCTTTTAAATCCACAACTTGAATCCCTCCACAGCCTCATAGAGGATCTATATATATTTTCTAACCTCTCTGGATTACAACCAAATTATGATAAATGTAGTATATTACGTATTGGATCACTAAAAAATTAAAAATGTACATTACCATGTAGTTTACCAATAGAATGGTCTGATGGTGATATGGATATACTCGGAATACATATCCCAAGTGAAATAAATGATCTCACGCCGATACATTTTAATGTTAGCAAAAATAGATAAGATCTTGCTATCATGGAAAGGTAAATACCTGTCAATTTGTGGAAAAATCACCCTGATTAACTCTTTAGTATAATCCCAGTTTATCCGATTTGCTTATGGTCTTGCCTACGCCTAGCGAACCGTTTTTTAAAGTATAGCCAGACAAAATTAAACGGGCCTATTTATATAATGAATATGACAGAAATGATTAAATATTAAAGCATTAGACCTATCACTTAACACTTCAGTCATACAAAAGTTATACTTAAATCTGAACTGGTTCTCTAGTAAATTAGTAAGATTGTCTCACCCAATGTTCAAGAATGGCCTTTTTCCCTTTATTCAGATTACAACTTATCACTTTCAGTTATTTGAAATGGAAATCATCTCCCAAATATCACTATTTCAAAAACAAGCCATAGAAAGTTGGTTGCAATTTCAATTTAATCCTCCAGAAACGACAGAACAAATAATGCAACAAATATTGTGGTTAAACTCAAATATACTAATTGATAAAAAACCATTATCTTTTGAAAAAATGTTTAAAAAAGGTATAATCTTCGTAAATGATATCATAGGAAGGACTGGTGGAGTTATGTCGCACATGCAGCTAACAGAAACATATGGAAATGTCTGCTCTACCCAAAATTACAACCAAATAATTGCAGAATTACCGCAAAAATGGAAGAGGATAGTGGAAGGGGAAAAAGTAAGGAACTTGCCTGCTTTAAAGAACATAATTGGTTAAAGAAAATTGTGATAAATAAAAAAGTATACCAGTTTCATTTAAGTACCAAAGGAATGGCATCCGTCCCATATATATTGCAAAATAGTTGGGAAGAGATTTTTGACGTACCGATTCCATGGCATAGTGTTTATGAACTGATGCACAAAACGACGCCGGATTCAAAACATATAATTTTTCAATTTAAATTATATAAAATTCTTGCTACCAATATAATGTTATTTACAGTATATGGGGGATACAATCTTCCAAGCTCTGCAGATTTTGCTGCAAAGAGACAGAATCATTAGATCATTTGTTTTGGTAATGTGCATTTGTAGCTTGTTTTTGGACACAGGTCCAGGAATGGCTAAAGGTTGGAAAGTAATAAAGGGAAATATATATTTTTAAAGGATATGTATATGTACAGTTGAGGTTTACACACACCTTAACTAAATACATTTAAACTCAGTTTTTTACAATTCCATTATTGTAGAATAAAGAGACGAATAACATATTCCAGATGATTCGTTTCTCATGGGGCATTTCTGTGGTAGAGGTGTTCACATAATGGATTTTTTTTATGGGAGCATATTGTATTTCTTTGACCTGTACAGTTTAGCATTTTATTGATTAAGCTTGCATTTGTTCATATATTTTCTATTGGGTATACAGTTGAAGTCGGAAGTTTACATACACGTTAGCCAAATACATTTAAACTCAGTTTATCACAATTCCTGACATTTAATCCTAGTAAAGATTACCTGTTTTAGGTCAGTTAGGATCACCAATTTATTTTAAGAATGTGAAATGTCAGAATAATAGTAGAGATAATGATTTATTTAAGCTTTTATTTCTTTCATCTCATTCCCAGTGGGTCAGAAGTTTACATACACTCAATTAGTATTTGGTAGCATTGCCTTTAAATTGTATAACTTGGGTCAAACGTTTCGGGTAGGCTTCCACAAGCTTCCCACAATAAGTTGGGTGAATTTTGGCCCATTCCTCCTGACAGAGCTGTTGTAACTGAGTCAGGTTTGTAGGCCTCCTTGCTCGCACATGCTTTTACAGATCTGCCCACACATTTTCTATGGGATTGAGGTCAGGGCTTTGTGATGGCCACTCCAATACCTTGACTTTGTTGTCCTTAAGCCATTTTGCAACAACTTTGGAAGTTTGCTTGGGGTCATTGTCCATTTGGAAGACCCATTTGCGACCAAGCTTTAACTTCCTGACTGATGTCTTGAGATTTTGCTTCAATATATCCACATCATTTTCCTTCCTCATGATGCCATCTATTTTGTGAAGTGCACCAGTCCCTCCTGCAGGAAAGCATCCCCAGAGCATGATGCTGCCACCCCCATGCTTCACAGTTGAGATGGTGTTCTTCGGCTTGCAAGCAACGACCTTTTTCCTCCAAACATAACGATGGTCATTATGGCCAAACAGTTCTATTTTTGTTTCATCAGACCAGCAGAAAACTTCTCCAAAAAGTATGATTTTTGTCCCCATGTGCAGTTGCAAACCATAGTTTGGCTTTTTTTATGGCGGTTTTGTATCAGTGGCTTCTTCCTTGCTGAGCGGCCTTTCAGGTTATGTCGATATAGGACTAGTTTTACTGTGGATATAGATACTTTTGTACCTGTTTCCTACAGCATCTTCACAAGGTCCTTTGCTGTTGTTCTGAGATTGATAGGCACTTTTCCCACCAAAGTATGTTCATCTCTAGGAGACAGAACTCGTCTCCTTCCTTAGTGGTATGAAGGCTGCATGTTCCCATGGTGTTTATACTTGCGTACTATTGTTTGTACAGATGAACGCGGTACCTTCAGGCATTTGGAAATTGCTCCCAATGATGAACCAGATTTACATTTACATTTTACATTTTAGTCATTTAGCAGACGCTCTTATCCAGAGCGACTTACAGGAGCAATTAGGGTTAAGTGCCTTGCTCAAGGGCACATTTACGTCATTTAGCAGACGCTCTTATCCAGAGCGACTTACAAATTGGTGCATTCACCCTATAGCCAGTGGGAAAACCACTTTACACTTTTTTTTTTTTTTTTTTTTTTTTTTTTGGGGGGGGGGGGGGGGGGTAGAAGGATTACTTTATCCTATCCCAGGTATTCCTTAAAGAGGTGGGGTTTCAAATGTCTCCGGAAGGTGGTGAGTGACTCCGCTGTCCTGGCGTCGTGAGGGAGCTTGTTCCACCATTGGGGTGCCAGAGCAGCGAACAGTTTTGACTGGGCTGAGCGGGAACTATGCTTCCGCAGAGGAAGGGGAGCCAGCAGGCCAGAGGTGGATGAACGCAATGCCCTCGTTTGGGTGTAGGGACTGATCAGAGCCCGAAGGTACGGAGGTGCCGTTCCCCTCACTGCTCCATAGGCAAGCACCATGGTCTTGTAACGGATGCGAGCTTCAACTGGAAGCCAGTGGAGTGTGCGGAGGAGGGGGGTGACGTGAGTGAACTTGGGAAGGTTGAACACCAGACGGGCTGCGGCATTCTGGATGAGTTGTAGGGGTTTAATGGCACAGGCAGGGAGGCCAGCCAACAGCGAGTTGCAGTAATCCAGACGGGAGATGACAAGTGCCTGGATTAGGACCTGTGCCGCTTCCTGTGTAAGGCAGGGTCGTACTCTCCGAATGTTGTAGAGCATGAACCTGCAGGATTGGGTCACCGCCTTGATGTTAGCGGAGAACGACAGGGTGTTGTCCAGGGTCACGCCAAGGCTCTTCGCACTCTGGGAGGAAGACACAACGGAGTTGTCAACCGTGATGGCGAGATCATGGAACGGGCAGTCCTTCCCCGGGAGGAAGAGCAGCTCCGTCTTGCCAGGGTTCAGCTTGAGGTGGTGATCCGTCATCCATACTGATATGTCTGCCAGACATGCAGAGATGCGATTCGCCACCTGGTTATCAGAAGGGGGAAAGGAGAAGATTAGTTGTGTATCGTCAGCGTAGCAATGATAGGAGAGGCCGTGTGAGGATATGACAGAGCCAAGTGACTTGGTGTATAGGGAGAATAGGAGAGGGCCTAGAACTGAGCCCTGGGGGACACCAGTGGTGAGAGCACGTGGTGCGGAGACAGCTTCTCGCCACGCCACTTGGTAGGAGCGACCGGTCAGGTAGGACGCAATCCAGGAGTGAGCCGCGCCGGAGATGCCCAGCTCGGAGAGGGTGGAGAGGAGGATCTGATGGTTCACAGTATCAAAGGCAGCAGACAGGTCTAGAAGGACAAGAGCAGAGGAGAGAGAGTTAGCTTTAGCAGTGCGGAGAGCCTCCGTGACACAGAGAAGAGCAGTCTCAGTTGAATGACCAGTCCTGAAACCTGACTGGTTTGGATCAAGAAGGTCATTCTGAGAGAGATAGCAAGAGAGTTGGCTAAAGACGGCACGCTCAATAGTTTTGGAAAGAAAATAAAGAAGGGATACTGGTCTGTAGTCGTTGACATCAGTGGGATCGAGTGTTGGTTTTTTGAGAAGGGGTGCAACTCTCGCTCTCTTGAAGACGGAAGGGACATGGCCAGCGGTCAAGGATGAGTTGATCAGCGAGGTGAGGTAGGGGAGAAGGTCACCGGAGATGGTCTGGAGAAGAGAGGAGGGGATGGGGTCAAGCGGGCAGGTTGTTGGGCGGCCTGCAGTCACAAGTCGCAGGATTTTATCTGGAGAGAGAGGGGAGAAAGAAGTCAAAGCATAGGGTAGGGCAGTGTGAGTAGGACCAGCAGTGTCATTAGACTTAACAAACGAGGATCGGATGTCGTCAACCTTCTTTTCAAAGTGGTTGACGAAGTCATCCACAGAGAGAGAGGAGGGGGGGGGGGGGGGGATTCAGCAGGGAGGAAAATGTGGCAAAGAGCTTCCTAGGGTTAGAGGCAGATGCTTGGAATTTAGAGTGGTAGAAAGTGGCCTTAGCAGCAGAAACAGATGAAGAAAATGTAGAGAGGAGGGAGTGAAAAGATGCCAGGTCGGCAGGGAGTTTAGTTTTCTTCCATTTCCGCTCCGCTGCCCGGAGCTCTGTTCTGTGAGCTCGCAATGAGTCATCAAGCCACGGAGCTGGAGGGGAGGACCGAGCCGGCCGGGAGGATAGGGGACACAGAGAGTCAAAGGATGCAGAAAGGGAGGAGAGGAGGGTTGAGGAGGCAGAATCAGGAGATTGGAGGGAGAAGGATTGAGCAGAGGGAAGAGATGATAGGATGGAAGAGGAGAGAGTAGTGGGAGAGAGAGAGCGAAGGTTGCGGCGGCGCATTACCATCTGTGTAGGGGCAGAGTGAGTAGTGTTGGAGGAGAGCGAGAGAGAAAAGGATACAAAGTAGTGGTCGGAGACATGGAGGGGAGTTGCAGTGAGATTAGTAGAAGAGCAGCATCTAGTAAAGATGAGGTCAAGCGTATTGCCTGCCTTGTGAGTAGGGGGGGACGGTGAGAGGGTGAGGTCAAAAGAGGAGAGGAGTGGAAAGAAGGAGGCAGAGAGAAATGAGTCAAATGTGGACGTAGGGAGGTTGAAATCCCCCAAAACTGTGAGGGGTGAGCCATCCTCAGGAAAGGAACTTATCAAGGCGTCAAGCTCATTGATGAACTCTCCAAGGGAACCTGGAGGGCGATAGATGACAAGGATATTAAGCTTAAATGGGCTAGTGACTGTGACAGCATGGAATTCAAATGAGGAGATAGACAGATGGGTTAGGGGGAAAATTGAGAATGTCCACTTGGGAGAGATGAGGATTCCTGTGCCACCACCCCTCTGACCAGATGCTCTCGGGGTATGCGACGACTTGTGGAGGTCTACAATTTCTTTTCTGAGGTCTTGGCTCATTTCTTTTGATTTTCCCATGATGTCAAGCAAAGAGGCTCTGAGTTTGAAGGTAGGCCTTGAAAGACATCCACAGGTACACCTCCAATTGACTCAAATGATGTCAATTAGCCTATCAGAAGCTTCTAAAGCCATGACATCATTTTCTGGAATTTTCCAAGCTGTTTAAAGGCATAGTCAACTTAGTGTATGTAAACTTCTGACCCATTGGAACTGTGATACGGTGAATTATAAGTGAAATAATCTGTCTGTAAAAAATTGTTGGAAAAATTACTTGTGTCATGCACAAAGTAGATGTCCTAACCGACTTGCCAAAGCTATAGTTTGTTAACAAGAAATTTGTGGAGTGGTTGAAAAACGAGTTTAATGACTCCAACCTAAGTGTATGTACACTTCAGACTTCAACTGTATGTGTTTATATGTATGTATGTGTATATGTATGTGTATGTATGTATGTATATGTATATATATATACAGTGAGGGAAAAAAGTATTTGATCCCCTGCTGATTTTGTACGTTTGGCCCCTGACAAAGACATGATCAGTCTATAATTTTAATGGTAGGTTTATTTGAACAGTGAGAGACAGAATAACAACAAAAAAATCCAGAAAAACACATGTCAAAAATGTTATAAATTGATTTGCATTTTAATGAGGGAAATAAGTATTTGACCCTTCTGCAAAACATGAATTAGTACTTGGTGGCAAAACCCTTGTTGGCAATCACAGAGGTCAGACGTTTCTTGTAGTTGGCCACCAGGTTTGCACACATCTCAGGATGGATTTTGTTCCACTCCTCTTTGCAGATCTTCTCCAAGTCATTAAGGTTTCGAGGCTGACGTTTGGCAACTCGAACCTTCAGCTCCCTCTACAGATTTTCTATGGGATTAAGGTCTGTAGACTGGCTAGGCCACTCCAGGACCTTAATGTGCTTCTTCTTGAGCCACTCCTTTGTTGCCTTGGCCGTGTGTTTTGGGTCATTGTCATGCTGGAATACCCATGCACGACCCATTTTCAATGCCCTGGCTGAGGGAAGGAGGTTCTCACCCAAGATTTGACGGTACATGGCCCCGTCCATCGTCCCTTTGATGCGGTGAAGTTGTCCTGTCCCCTTAGCAGAAAAACACCCCCAAAGCATAATGTTTCCACCTCCATGTTTGACAGTGGGGATGGTGTTCTTGGGGTCATAGGCAGCATTCCTCCTCCTCCAAACACGGCGAGTTGAGTTGATACCAAAGAGCTCGATTTTGATTTCATCTGACCACAACACTTTCACCCAGTTCTCCTCTGAATCATTCAGATGTTCATTGGCAAACTTCAGACGGCCCTGTATATGTGCTTTCTTGAGCAGGGGGACCTGCGGGTGCTGTAGGATTTCAGTCCTTCACGGCATAGTGTGTTACCAATTGTTTTCTTCGTGACTATGGTCCCAGCTGCCTTGAGATATTGACAAGATCCTTCCGTGTGGTTCTGGGCTGATTCCTCACCGTTCTCATGATCATTGCAACTCCACGAGGTGAGATCTTGCATGGAGCCCCAGGCCGAGGGAGATTGACAGTTATTTGTGTTTCTTCCATTTGCGAACAATCGCACCAACTGTTCTCACCTTCTCACCAAACTGCTTGGCGATGGTCTTGTAGCCCATTCCAGCCTTGTGTAGGTCTACAATCTTGTCCCTGACATCCTTGGAGAGAGTTTGGAATCTGATTGATTGATTGCTTCTGTGGACAGGTGTCTTTTATACAGGTAACAAGCTGAGATTAAACATCTTTCTGATTGAGAGGGGGTCAAATACTTATTTCCCTCATTAAAATGCAAATCAATTTATAAAATGTATGACATGCGTTTTTCTGGATTTTTTTGTTTTTATTCTGTCTCTCACTGTTCAAATAAACCTACCATTAAAATTATAGACTGATCATTTTTTTGTCAGTGGGCAAACGTACAAAATCAGCAGGGGATCAAATACTTTTTTCCCTCACTGTATATATATATATATATATATATATATATATATATATATATATATATATATATATATATATACATATACGAGGAAAAAAAACATATGGGGGATTGGAAGTGATGCAGACAATTACATTGATGGAAGTTACAATCTATCCGCAATATAAAAGCTGATCTACCCCCCCCCCCCCCCCCCCCCAAAAAAAAAAAAAAAACCTACTCAGGGTGGACAAGAAAAGTTTAATTTATTAATAGCAACAAAACAAGCTTTTCTAGCCAAGAGAACTTTGATTGCAGTTGTTAATCATACAAAATCTGTTTCGTGGGCAGCTTTCCCCTCTCAGCTGGGGCAATATGTGTCCAATTTTGTCATGGAACCACCGACCGCTCATTCAGCTGAATCTAATAATAAAGATATGATTGTAAGACTAAAGGCGTCCGCATGCTTCCTAGCCGAAACAGTTCGGAAGAGTTGTGCATATATTATGACGACATTTTGTGACGTTTTTGCTCGTTTTGGACTTCGGTGAGAGTTTTTTCAGTTGTTCGGGCACACAGAAATGTTTCTTGAGGCAAGTCGAAGTCGGTAGCCGAAGTCTACGCCCCTTATACGGTGATTGGTCAACAGTAGGGATTCTTCAATAAAGTCTTTGTTGTCATTCAACAAGAGATGACTCGTTTCATACAAAACATTTTATTTAAAAATACTGCACCAAACATCTTAGTTAGATGTAAAATTACGCAACTAAGATCTCCTCGGCAAAAACGTCAAAATTAATGACAGATTTCTTGAGTTATCTTAGATTAATTCTGACTATTTTGAGGAAGTGTATACTTGCTATGGCATCTCAAAATGGACAAGCTGCTTTTTCTAGTTTCTCAAGCGAATGTCTTAACGGAGTATGCGAGCACACTCGTTCGTTTCGCCTAGCCGACATTGGCTAGCTGCCAGCTGAACTGAAGCATGCTGAAGCCTTAAGTCCTTTCTAAAATAATTAAGAACTCCTCTTCTCTCAACAGAGGAAGCCGCCTCGCTGGTAGCCCAAATCTCTCTCAATAAAGATTAGATAGCATGAATAAAGGCAAATCACCTGGATGGGACGGTGTTCCCCTTGAGCTCTGTTTAACATTTTGGAATCAATTAGGTCCACTATTGCTCAAAACGATTAATACAGCCATTCACAAAGGTTCGTTTGAGATGTGAAAACAGCACTAATTTTTCTTTTTTAAAAGAAAGGTAAGGATGCCACCCAGTGTTCTCAATATCTTTGATAAACACAGATGTTAAACTGTTTTCCAAAATGTTGTGTCGTCCTGTCTCGAGACTTACCCAAATTGGTCCATACAAACCACAGCGGGTTTGTTAAAAAACGTTTATCCTCGGATAACCTCCATCGACTATTACATATCTTAAATGCCTCATCAGAAACAACATCTCCTTGGGCTGTTTTATCTCTTGAAGCAGAAAAAGCTTTTGATAGACTAAACAAAGGTATACACCTCACAGATATGATTATGGACTTAAAAAAATAAGACACCTGTACCATGTCAGATATAGAGTTGAAATGTATTCAATTTTGAGTTTGCATCCCAATATTACACTTTATATACATCCCAGAAGACTGAAATATATCCAGACCGTTTGACATAAAAAAAACAGATTGTCTTTTATTTTATTTTTATGTAATGTTTATTAATTATGAAATTATGAAAAATATTAATAACATTCCACCCATGGGGCCACTAGGTCATTTGACTGCAGGAAAAATAATATGATTAAAATACTATATGCCAACCCCTCAGCCATAGTTATAACAGGCAATATCTGCTCTGCTCCATTCAAAATCACTAGAAGCAGCAGAGAATGTGATTCAATTTCTCATTTGCTATTTTTATTATCCCTGGCCCAGGAAATTAATCAATCAAAAGAAATAACACCAATTTCCCTACAATCTACTGATCACTTCATCTTATTATACGTTGACGATATTTTACTATATCTGGACAATGTATCGCAATCGCTCAAAAAAACGCATTGAAGATCATAGATAAATTCACCTTCATCACAAGTTATAAAATGTATCTAACCAAATCAGCCCTACTGCCTCTCAAGACCCCGATGGAAGACTCCATCTCTTCTTATGGAATCCGAATTTTCCCATTTTAAATATTTGGGAGTATATACAGTATATTTCCTTCCTTGGATTAAACTATTGCCAGAAACTTTGACAGAACGCTCAAATCAATTCAAGCTGACTTCAGTAGATGGACTAACATCTCATTGCTTTAACCGGCAGAATATCTATTGTAAAAATGAATGTACTGCCACAGCTGTATTTCTGTAGTTGAATGCTTCCCATGTCTCCCCTTCTGGTTATTGGGATAAAATCCATAGTGCGGTTTCAAATGTATATGGCAAGGTAAGCCATGGCTGAGCAGCCGCACACAAGCCTAAGATCACCATGCACAATGCCAAGCATCAGCTGGAGTGGTGTAAAGCTCGCCGCCATTGGACGAGGTCCATACAGAAAGGGTTTGTCGAGATCGGTGTGGAAGAACTTGACTGGCCTGCACAGAGCCCTGACCTCAACCCCATCGAACATCTTTTGGATGAATTGGAATGCCGACTGTGAGCCAGGCCTAATCGCACAACATCAGTGCCGATCTCACTAATGCTCTTGTGGATGAATGGATGCAAGTCCCCGCAGCAATGTTCCAACATCTAGTGGAAAGCCTTCACAGAAGAGTGGAGGCTGTTATAGCAGCAAAGGGGGGACCAATTCCATATTAATGCCCATGATTTTGGAATGAGATGTTCGACAAACAAGTGTCCACATACTTGTGGCCATGCAGTGTACATACAAATAAAATATTTAAACCTATTTTCATATTTTTTGCTTTGTTTGCTTTCAGGCCCATGGGGAAGGGGTGGTATGGGGAGGGATTTCTGGGGGAGAGGGTACAGTGGGTGAAAAATAGAGATGTGTGTGTGGGGGGGATGACTGACAAGCAACTCTAGTTGCTAGGGGAGTGGGAATGGGTTGAAAACATGGTTTCAGGGTGGGGGGCGTGAGGTGGGTGGTTGGATGGAGACATCTTTTTATTTATTTTCCTTTACATACAACATTTATTATAACTTTATTTTTTACTCTAACATGATCATAATGATCAATACTTTGTATTTATGTACCTTTTTCTATTTTTTTGTTGTTGTGTGGCAGCTCACAGGTAAATACGATATGAACTGAATGTTAAATTATATTAATTTGTATATTTTACCTGCAATCACCCACCCCCCCACCCACCCAACAAAAAAAATGACAAAATAAACAAAAATGGTGTAAAATGAATAAATAAAATAATTTCAACCTAAAAATTTCAAGAAGGTTTACACTAATTTAGTTCAATAAATCTACATTTAATTAGGGACTTAACCTTTTGAGAATAATGTCCATTATGTTATGTAGGCTCAACAGATTTGACCATACATACAGGTCACATTGATATGTAGCTTTACTATAGAAATACATTGTTCAAGAAATAATATTATCAGCCTCAAAAGCTCACTCTCAAGTTAGGGCTTTTGCATTGATACAGTGATGGTTAGTATTGTGCCCTAAAACTGTTTTGGGAGTCTGAGTTGAAATGTTAATTGGCCGACATACTCACAGACGTCTGGTGAGCACACCTGGCTACACTCGCACTTACAGCTCTCTCCGGCAGTTCTCCCCAAAACAATCAACACCATATGTGTGATTTTATATGGATCAGCTAATGTATGTGTGTGTGTGTGTGTGTGTGTGGGTGTGTATTTATGTGAGTTTACATGTGTGTTTTGGTTCCTGTGTGAGTGAGAGACAGCGAGAGAAAGTGTGAGTGTGTGTGTATGCGTTTGTATGCAAGTGTGTAAGTGTACGACAAGGGTATAATGGAGTGTGTTTCTCTGTTATATTTTACATCCGTTCCATAGAATATTCAGCGTCAACGAAGGTAACCAAATAGAAGCAAGAAGCGGACTGACATCTAATGGTAAGGCCGAGGCTGAGTATCAGATAATGGGGGAAATGCCATTCAAATTGTAGAATTCAAGTGGCAGTTAATGATTTTGGCTGCTTTGCTTTATGTTAATGTAGATGTGAACCCACTGGTTCGTTTATCCAGTAATTAGAGAAGAAAATTTGAGGCCTGGCAACCATCATGCAGAAATAACAGAACAGCCTCATAACCAAATGTTTACTGTGTGTTAATGGATGCCTATGTCTGTTACAGAGGGACTGTTATTTTAAGAACAATAAAATATGTTTTCAGGAATTTAGAACATTTAGGGAGAATGTAGACCTTTGAAAAAGTCATTTTATGTCTCCAGACCGGGTGCAGTATCCATTGCAAGATAACAGAGAGGATGGGACTCTAGATGTATACAGTTAAATATCAGTAATAAATAAAACACAGACTGCGGCAATCCAGGTGAAAAAGGCTACTTCCCTTTATAAGTATTAGGTCACTGGGCTTCTGTATTACCATACTCTGGCTTTGGCAGAGTTCTGGGTGTCCTGGACAGGGGCCTGTCTTCCAGGCTGGTCCCCACCCAGCTTTCCCATCAGAGAGACTGCCAAGCTGGGACTTTTGGGCATTAGAATCAGTCTCTGCAGAGGGTGCCCTGCCAATGTGTTGCCCAGATGTACCCACACACTCACATAAAGCTATGTGATAAAGGCTTTAATAGAGAAAGGCCAATCTTTAAAACACATGACAGGCTATATAGAAATAGTGGGGCCTATAAAATTTAATATGCAATATTACTGCCGAATTTCAGCAGCATAAGTCAAGGCCTTCTCTTAATATTAACTATTTTCTTCTTTGAAATGGTGATGCAGGATCAAAACTTTACAGAGATGCCTGAAACATAATTTTCTACCCACTACATGTGTCTGATGCACAATATTAATGGCAGGCAACCTTCAAATTAACATGAAATCTCTATTCACACGACATTCTAGTACACTACTGGTTGGTCCATAACTTCCTCTCTAATGTATTAAACATCATCTAAAATGGAAGCAGCCTGTGTGTAGGTCTCTGCAGCTGCTCTCCGAAGATTGGAAGTTTTACACACAGGGTAGAATACAAGTTAGATTTTTATACAATCAACTCAAGCTGGAGTTTCACACATTGATTACAGCCTGACGGTCTACTGAACAAGCTACAGCTGCACAGAGATCCCTCAGATCAACCCCAAGGAGTGCTGGACTGTCCCGCTTTTAGACCCACTACTTAATGGTGGACAAGTATGACTATATAGAAAGACTGATCTGTGTTAGTCTGAATATAGTGCACATGGTAGTTGCATAAAGAACTGAAAAGTTGCAGACATACTGAATGGAATAAGTCCTCAAAGGAGGAAGGACTATAACTTGTGAGTCCCTGATACAGAAATGACCGTAAGATATTGCACCCTGGTATAAAAAAAAAGAGGATCTAACAAACTAAGCCACTGTCTTGTCTGTATGCCACTCACACAGGACTTGAGCATAATATATTATGAAAATGAGATGTGGCCAGATTGCCATTCCGATTCCTCTGGTCATTATGTGTCCATTAAAGCCGGCTTTAGCCCCTTCTCTTCCACCCTGAGGCCCTCTCCATCTTAGGGCTAGCGTCTAATTAGCATGAGGAGGCCCGCCTAATGTGGAGACAGCTCTCTGTAATCACATTCACTCAATGGCTGAGGACACGTGGAGAGATGAAATGAGAGTGATTAATTGGGCTTTGACACTCTGCCAAAGGTTCTCAATTTAGCCTTGTCACATCAATAAAAAAGGCCTCTCTTCGGCCGCATGTGAGGTTGACCTAAAGGAGAGAGACGCAGGGGTATTACCAACAATTAAAACCAATTACTGCAAGCAACCTTCCAATGGGAAGACACTCACACAAACACGCACATATGTAGGATCTTAATTTGAGCCAGCTTGCTACAACAGGAAAATAATCCTGCAGCAACAGGAAATGTGAATTATTATGTGGATTATAATTAATGGACATTTTTGTAGAGGTTGATAGATTTTTCGTAAGGGAAAGTCAAGTCTGAAATTTCTAATTGAAATGTACAAACTTCAGAACCTCAACCTTTTTAAACCTCAAATACACTACAAGTTTTACATTTCCTGCATTGCAGGAAGGTTCTCCTGCAACAAGGTGATCAAATTAAGATCCTACATCTGTACTGGGACACTTATACCTCCTAGGCCAGGGCTAGTCAGACTCCCTGCACTGTGACTGGACCCCCACGCTACCTTAGAGGGTCACTACATTTAAATCAAATTACATAATTTACTCATCAATTTACTATATGAGTGACACTTTACTACAGTACAAACATTTAGATTTTAACAATTCACCAGGGAACTTTATGAAATACTTTACTGAAAGTTTGACACATATTTTTGACATTGCTGAGTAGGTAAACCTGCAATTTCTGGGGACATCCTCTAACGGGTGTTTTTCCTGACCTGAACTCTCATCACCCTTATCTGATAGCATAGCAACTTATTATAAAAAACTCAAATGTTATGCAAAGCTCAACATCCCTCACCCTGACAGACAGACAGACAGACAAGGAAGGGAGCTCATTTAATCCAATCCAGCCATTACCATGTCTGTGGGGAAAGTAAAGGACTGCCTAAACCAGAGGAAAAATATTGCTTCATTATCCTCTCACCCAAGTGACAAATTCTCACTGAATGGAATGGAATGTAGAAGGTTCCCTGGGACAAGCCAGGCTCCTGCTCTATTTAGATATACAGTGAAGTGCTGTCAGGGTGGCAGCGTGGTGCCTGGCAGAGCGCGGCAGGTTGGGGAACAGCGCTTAGCATGGAGTGGGATGGGATCTGGGCTGCCTGCCTGGGAGCTGCCTGCCTGCCTGGCTGAATGGCTCTCCCTTTGGGCGCGGGCGTGCTGGCGGGTGCGGGCGCTGCACAGGCAGCTGTCAGCAGAAAGGTGGCATTTCCTGGGCTGACGCTGACAGAGGCTGTCTGCAGGCAGCGGGAGCGCAGCCAGACTGACACCCTGTTTATTCACAGATGACATCCTGGGCCGGGGATGGGTGTCGCTGGCATTTTGATTCACCTAGCGATGTGAAAACTTCCTGAAACAGCATGTGATTAATTCTTTGTAGAGTACACATAACGGGAATAATTGAATAGTTTCTGCAGCGGGTGTGTAGGCCCGTCATCTCTGTCGCCTGGTTGTGTGGGGACAAGGAGGGAGGATAACATGCATGAATGCACACACACACAGGCACACACACACAGAGAATCAAATACACACAACACCACTGAATACTCTCACCCACTCGCAGACACATACAGCAATGAGAAGACCCTCCTCCTGCCAGTGAGGAGATGAAGCCTAATACTGATTAAGATTTTTTTCAAAAGCAAAATCTCTACATGGTAAATCAGAAAAATTTGCTAATAATCCAAGGAAATGTTGATTAATGTATTTTGCAGAGTGGTGGTTCATCAATAGGCTATTATGAAAATTGTTAGTGTTGCTGGAGTTGCGATTTGAATCTAGATCAGTGCATCGTCTACAGTACATGGCTGTAAGATACATTTTGGGAGTGAGCTCAAATACAGACAGGCAGGTGAAAGGTCACCCCTAGAGAGGCTTAGCCGGTAAGGAGTAGTTAGGACCCCAGGATCTTTGACCCCTGCCCCTCCCCCGGTCTACCTAATGCCTCCATTCAATTCACAGCACTCAGTCAGTGTGAAACAGGGTCAACCCGCTTACGTTCCAATCAATTGTTTCATTGTTTAACAGACACAAAGGAACAATTAGGCCTAAGCTAAAGCATGGTCTATTGCTCCTCATGTCACACACATACCAGTACACTCAACACACACAGAAAACATACAGCATACTGTATAGAAACATACAAGAAGTGGATTCTTGTGCTGTATACACTTGCACATGAACATTCACAAGAGACACACACACACACACATTTAGCAAAGGAGCACGGCTATAAATAAAGAGCAAAGGAGCAGTGGCAGATGATTGGAGGGAACATGAACATGAGAAAGGTTACAACAACCCAGCAGCACATTATTCTTGTTTGGATACAAGCTGCTTGATTCCCCAAATGAGTGTTGTGGAATCCCGCGACATCAGCACTTAATCACCGCCTGTTCCCCATTATAAATCAGTTGAACTACTGACACCTGAACTTTATTCTGTACACCTTGTAAAGGCCACAGGCACAGGCTCACGCTATTAGGAGGGAGCTGATCCATTGTGTGTACATTCAGGTCAGAAAGCAGGCCGTTGGATACACACTGCATGCATCACCTGAGTAATTGTGGAGCAGAATAATAAGACCAAACAAATAGACAACTCATCATGATGTCGCCATCATGTTTCTGCTGCTTTCATCCAATATAAACACAGGCCTTCAAATATGGGGGAAGGAAGCTTTTGCAAAATTATGTTGATATTACAGTATTACACACTAGGAAATATAACAACATAAACTGCACAAATGTTATCAAGAAAACAAATATAATTTGCCCCCATGACCTTTTGGTGTCTGTATGTATCTACGTCATTTTGTGCATGCATGCATATGAGTATGCATGTGTTTGCTTGTTTGTGTGTGAGTGTCTTTGTCTCCCATATACAAGGAGCATCCCATTGATGCTCATCTGTTGATGCGTCAATGACATCTTTACCGAATGTCCTTTGCATGTAGCTAGTACACCAGAGTTGTAAAGCCCTGTCCCCTGATCCTCCTGCTCTTCATGTCTGCCAGACAATAGGGCAGACCTCCCAGCACTGCAGCTGGGCCTTGCTCTCCATACAACAGCACTCTCTCATGCCCTCCTCGGCTCCTGTACTTGGGAAAACTTCTCTGTGATTCAACTGTCACTCACGGGCGGCCAAAGGCCCAGTGAAAGGCTGTGTGCCGGCTGAGTGGTGAGCATTTCTTAGGCCCAAGCGGGTGAAGAAGAAAGACCATTGTTCTGTTGCTCCCCAGTCCACCAGCCCAGCTCTCTGGGTCTCTGGAAATGGGGCCACAGTAAACAAACAATACACCCCAATGAATGGATAATGATGCACGTGTTTACTGAGTAGGATCTCAGCAGCGTGTTCTCTGTTCCCTCTGCGAAAGAGACGCCATAAAAAGGGGGTTTAAATTCGCATTGGGCAAGTTTTTATTGAAGATTGTTTCTAAAGTGATTTCCCTGGACAGATTGAATATTTTGTTTGTTTTGTGTATCCTTGATATACTTCACTTATCCTTCTCAACTCTTCATTAAGGGAGAGAGCTTGACTTTCAGTTGGCTGGGTTAGTTTTCTCTTCATGATAAAGAACTGTGCGTGAATCATGAAATCATGTAATCCTCAGGCTATGCAAGCAGTTTGTTATTCATCTCTGCTCCCAGAGAGCTCTCCCTCCCATGCAACAACTTATCTGTGCTTTTTCCTCCAAGAAAGGAATGCTTTTTGATTTAATCCATGCTATATCTTCTACAGTAGACTATTCAACGCAACAAAGAGTCACATCTATTTGTTTCACCATCTAGTCTGTGACGAAGCGTGTCTGTTATTAAATAATTACTACCCAATATGTTTCAATAGCATCAAGGTCAAATGTTCTGGCTATCCCAACTTCGTCTTTTATATCGGAGAAGCTTTACTAATTGTATATGAGAGTGAAAAAACATCAATGCAAGCTTGTATTCATGTACTCATTCATGTTTTGCTGTCGAGGGATGGCTGTCTGTTGGGAATGGAGGTGTTTCCAGTGTTCCTGCCTTTCTCCTTGAGGGATTAAAACATCAGACAAGCCACATGCATACGAGCTCCAGAGCAGCTCGTTTGTCACTTTCACAAGGGGACCGGTGGTATTGTTCTGTCTGCTGCACATTGGGAGGCTCAGGGTCTTTGGGGCACACCGGAAAAGAGCACGGGAACAATTCCTCTCATAAATCCCTCTCCTCCCCTCACCTCACAAGGGCCTCCGCCTTGCATTCCCATGCCAGAGAACCGTCAAGCTCAGGGGGCTACTCATCAAAGTCACTTCACTCAAGAGAACTCTCTCTGAGAGGTAGGGGGCAATATGCTCTCTGGGGATATTAAACACAAGCACTACAGAGGGTACTTATTCCTCTTTTTAAGGACTATGCGGGTGAACTATTGGATTCTTCATAATTCTTTAAGCATTTCAAGAGTGAGAAGGCTGGGGACAAGCTGAAGAGACTTTATATTGACTAGACTGAAAGAAATGCCATAGGTTTTAGTTGAATAGTACATTTTAGTTAGGATTTTGAGATGAGGAATGCTTTTTAAACTGATCAACATTTTGTTAACTAAATACTACAGCTATACATTTATTGTATTTCCATATGCTTGTATATTTGTTTGTACAAACGTATGCACTGACACAGACAAAGGCAGATATCCAAAAAAACACACAAACACTCACTCACACAGACGCACACACACCCACCATAAACCTCCTGTGCTAACTTCAAAAGGTGCTTTGATCAGAAATCTGGCATCCAGCTCTCTTGGATACTCTTTTCTGAGGCGTATTATGTATTTTACAACTTTCTTTTCATGTTGGTATTGTCTTAGCCTTTGTCATATTTCAGTCTTTCTGCCACCCTAAGTTCCATGAGATATTAACAATAAGTCAAATAAAGCTAGAGATGGAAGCATTGCTCGTAGACAATGGAATTTCTCCTATGAAACCAAAGTCAACTTTACCGCCATAAAAGACTATGAACGTGTTTTTGTACATACAGTTGAAGTCGGAATTTTACATACACTTAGGTTGGAGTCATTAAAACTCGTTTTTCAACCACTCCACAAATTTCTTGTTAACAAACTATAGTTTTGGCAAGTCGGTTAGTACATCTACTTTGTGCATGACACAAGTAATTTTTCCAACAATTGTTTGCGGACAGATTTCAATTATAATTCACTGTATCCCAATTCCAGTGGGTCAGAAGTTTACATACACTAAGTTGACTGTGCCTTTAAACAGCTTGAAAAATTCCAGAAAATGATGTCATGGCTTTAGAAGCTTCTGATAGGCTAATTGACATCATTCGAGTCAATTGGAGGTGTACCTGTGGATGTCTTTCAAGGCCTACCTTCAAACTCAGTGCCTCTTTGCTTGACATCATGGGAAAAACAAAAGAAATCAGCCAAGACCTCAGAAAACAAATGGTAGACCTCCACAAGTCTGGTTCATCCTTGGGAGCAATTTCCAAATGCCTGAAGGTTCATCTGTACAAACAATAGTACGCAATCATAAACAACATCGGACCACGCAGCCGTCATACCGCTCAGGAAGGAGACGAGTTCTGTCTCCTAGAGATGAACGTACTTTGGTGCAAATCAATCCCAGAACAACAGCAAAGGACCTTGTGAAGATGCTGGAGGAAACAGGTACAAAAGTATCTATATCCACAGTAAAACGAGTCCTATATCGACATAACCTGAAAGGCCACTCAGAAAGGAAGAAGCCACTGCTCCAAAACCACCATAAAAAAGACAGACTATGGTTTGCAACTGCACATGGGGACAAAAATAGAACTGTTTGGCCATAATGACCATCGTTATGTTTGGAGGAAAAAGGGGGTTGCTTGCAAGCCGAAGAACACCATCCCAACCGCGAAGCATGGGGGTGGCAGCATCATGCTGTGGGGGTGCTTTGCTGCAGGAGGGACTGGTGCACTTCACAAAATAGGTGCAACATGAGGAAGGAAAGTTATGTGGATATATTGAAGCAGCATCTCAAGACATCAGTCAGGAAGTTAAAGCTTGGTCGCAAATGGGTCTTCCAAATGGACAATGACCCCAAGCATACTCAAAGTTGTGCCAAAATGGCTTAAGGACAACAAAGTCAAGGTATTGGAGTGGCCATCACAAAGCCCTGACCTCAACCCTATAGAAAATGTGTGGGCAGAACTGAAAAAGCGTGTGCGAGCAAGGAGGCCTACAAACCTGACACAGTTACACCAGCTCTGGTTTATGTAAACTTCCGACTTCAACTGTATACCCAATGGAAAATATATTAACAAATGCAAGCTTGATCAAGAAAATGCTAAACTGTACAGGTCAAAGAAATACAATATGCTCCCACAAAAAAATTCCATTATGTGAACACCTCTACCACAGAAATGCCCCATGAGAAACGAATCATCTGGAATATGTTATTCGTCTCTTTATTCTACAATAATGTCCGGATCAAGCTATTAACTAAGGAAGGAGAATCCAGCACCATGGGGGTAAACTATTATTCATGTGATAACGTGCATCATAGAAACAACTTAATATACCTGAGGCGCCCCAAGGGTATGAATTATGAAGGCATTTATGGGCGCCTCGTACACGGCTGTGTTTATTCTCAATTTATGGCTGACAGAGTCGAGAGCAGGAAAGCCACTTTGAAACCCCTAAAACCTTGTGTTTTATTACGCCATGGCAGAATTGCACAGTTACAGTAGGACCACAAATGACTCCCCGCGGACCATCCCTCCCTTTTTTCTTTTTAAGACATAATTATTTTCAAAAACACTCAGCCTCTCTGGAAGACCACATTCATAAAGATGATGAATGACTCTCATAAAACACTTCTTTTTCTCATCAAAAACATAGAGGATGAGAATGTTTTGGGGGCTCACAATAAAGAGCGACCTCGTGGCAAGATGTGATGATGGAAAGGAGGAAGCATTAATATATTTTTGGATCAACTTTTGTACTAACACCCCAGCAACACAGAAGGATGTTATTCCTGTGATGAGAGAAGGCGAGAAAAACAGAGGGAGAGAAAGAGAGAATGAGGGAGAAAGAGACAGAAAGCACCATTGCGCTGGTGGGCACAAAGCAGTGATGTATACACTGGGTATCATAAGTATTTATCCCCCTTGGATTTTTTCCACATTTTATTGCGTTACAAAGTGGGATTCAAATTGATTTACACTGAACAAAAATATAAACAAAAATGTAAAGTGTTGGTTCCATGTTTCATGAGTTGAAATAAAAGATCCCAGAAATGTTCAATACTCACAAAAAGCATATTTCTCTAAAATGTTGGGCACAAATTTGTTTACATCCCTGTTTAATGAGAATGTCTGAACAAACTGTCAGAAACCGTCTCAAGGAAGCTCATCTGAGTGCTCGTCGTCCTCACCAGGGTCGTGACCTGACTGCAGTTTGGCGTCGTAACCGACTTCAGTGGGCAAATGCTCACCTTCGATGGTCACTGGCAAGCTGGAGAAGTGTGCTGTTCACGGATTAATACCAGTTTCAACTGCACCGGGCAGATGGCATATGTATGGCGTCGTGTGGGCGAGCGGTTTGCTGATTTCAACGTTGTGAACAGAGTGTCCCATGGTGGCGGTGGGGTTATGGTATGGGCAGGCATACAGTGCATTAAGAAAGTATTCAGACCCCTTGACTTTTTCCACAATTTGTTATGTTACAGCCTTATTCCAAAATTGATTAAATAAAAAAAGGTCCTCATCAATCTACACACAATACCCCATAATGGCCCCCCGTGTAGCTCAGTTGGTAGAGCATGGCGCTTGCAACGCCACAGTTGTGGGTTCGTTTCCCACGGGGCGCCAGTATGAAAATGTATGCACTCACTAACTGTAAATCGCTCTGGATAAGAGCGTCTGCTAAATGACTAAAATGTAAATAATGACAAAGCAAAAACAGGTTTTTAGAAATTTTAGCAAATGTATTAAAAATAAAAACCTTAAATACATTATTTACATAAGTATTCAGACCTTTTGCTATGAGACTTGAAATGGAGCTCAGGTGCATCCTGTTTCCATTGATCATCCTTGAGATGTTTCTACAACTTGATTGGAGTCCACCTGTGGTAAATTCAATTGATTGGACATGATTTGGAAAGGCACACACCTGTCTATATAAGGTCACACAGTTGACAATGCATGTCAGAGCAAAAACCAAGCCATGAGGTCGAAGGAATTGTCTGTAGAGCTCCGAGACAGGATTGTGTTGAGGCACAGATCTGGGGAAGGGTACCAAAACATTTCTGCAGCATTGAAGCTCTCCAAGAACACAGTGGCCTCCATCATTCTTAAATGGAAGGGGGGGGGGGGGGGGGGGTGAATAGTTATGTACGCTCAAGTTTTTGTCTTATTTCTTGTTTGTTTCACAATAAAACATATTTTGCATCTTCAAAGTGGTAGGTATGTTGTGTACATCAAATGATCCAAACCCCCAAAAAATCAATTTTAATTCCTGGTTGTAAGGCAACAAAATAGGAAACATGCCAAGGGGGGTGAATACTTTCGCAAACCACTGTACATTTGTAATAAAAATAGAAATAAACTGTTTATGCTTTGTCATTATGGGGTATTGTGTGTAGATTGCTGAGATTTTTTTTTTTTTTTTTAATCAATTTTTGTAACGTAACAGAAATGTGGAAAAAGTCCAGGGGTCTGAATACTTTCCGAATGCATTGTATTAGGGCCTAACAAATTTATTTCAATTGACTGATTTCTTTATATGAACTGTAACTCATTAAATTATTTGAACAATTGCATGTTGCTTCTATATTTTTGTTCAGTGTAATTGTAATTTTTTGTAAACGGTATACACACAATTTTTTACAAAAAATAATGATGAAAAATAAACACATATACCTAGATTGGATACAACTAGCTCTCACAGTCTCATGTCAGAATTAGATGTTCATCCATGTATTCTGTATATTTTCATTATTCTGTCATTTAGGTCATTATTGTGGAGTCTCCCATCACAGCCATTGAACTTCATAGCTGTTTTAAAATCATCAATGTCCTCATTGTGAAATCCCTGAGCAGTTTCCTTCCTGTCCTGCACCTCAATTCAGAAGGATGACTGTATCTTTGATGTGTCTATGTGGTTCAATACATCACCCACAGCATGGGTCCCGTGTGGCTCAGTTGGTAGAGCATGGCACTTGCAGTGCCAGGGTTGTTGGTTTGATTCCCATGGGGGATCAGTACAAAAAAGTATGTACGCACTCACTACTGTAAATTGCACTGAATAAGAGCATCTGCTAAAATAATTTTTAAATAATAATAATTAACTTGACCATGCTTAATAACCCCTTACACTCATAGAAATTGGCCTATATGGATAGGGCCACATTGAAATGTTTCTAACAGAATAACTATAAAGAGCATAAGCATGGTAGCAATTGAAAGAGGATGCTTTGGAGATTATGGGGAATTTATTAGACCAAAGGTTAGGCTCAACAGTTCACGAGACTGAATCTAAATATTATACTGTTAATTGTATGTGCATTTACTGTACTTTTCACAGCATTTGTCAATAACGAAATCTGAAAATACTCTGGATACATTCGGCAATATAATAAGAATATTCATTTACATTTTGGAGTAAGTGCAAGATAAGAAAAAACGATTAGAAGAGTTTGCGAGAGAGGTGTAATTGGTGTCTCCAAGTGGCTACACACCTCTCGAAACTGTGCACAGTTCCTTAGTAATTTCAATGCACTTTTAGACTCAAGGAAATAGCATTAAACTATAAGGAGTTATTTTTTTATTTTTTTAGCTCTCCTAGTTTTGCCATTGAGGAACTGAAGCAAGCACACTTGTAGTTTTTCGTTTGGAACACAACCTTGTGTCCCCACCATCACACAATTGCTGTTGTTGTTTATGCAATCCAAAAACTTTCCATTATAAATCGCAATCTGGGTCAGGTGGGAATAATTTGAAGCTTATTATTTTGCCAATATGGCTAGCTAAGTTATAAAATACGATCTTACAGTGTTGGGCTTTCAAAAGGCACTTCAGACAAATAGATTGTAATTTTGATGCGCATAGAATGGAGCAGAGGAGGCTGCTGAGGGGAGGACAGCTCATAATAATGGCTGGAACGGAGCAAATGGAATGGCATAAAACACATGGAAACCATGTGTTTGATGTATTTGATACCATTCCACTGATTCCGCTCCAGCCATTACCACTAGCCCGTTCTCCCCAACCTCCTGTGGAATGGAGTCACGAATGCATTTAAGTGCGTGTTTTGAAGCAAATCTTCTTCACAATACGACAAATATTCTGTTCATGACAACCTAGGGTAGAATGCATGTCATCCTTGTAACTGTGGATCAAACATAGCAATTATAAACGTTTATACTGTAAATGACATGAGTTTCCAAATATTGAAATGTGAAGTGTACATTTGGACTGGGTGTGTGGTTTGCTTGTATGACATCAAAGTGGTATTTATTATAATCCTGAACGCCTCATCTTTCAGAACACATCGACTCCTCTCGATTTACAGCATTTCCCTCACTCAGACAACATATGCAAAAGTAGCCCAATTAGCGGGAGGGATGGGGGCATCTTCTTGTCGAGCCGGTGCACAAGTTTATAATGGCTGTCTGTCAAAACCCATAGTCCCTGTCGGTACTAAGGAAGTCTCAAGGTTTTGCTCGCCTGAGGTAGAGTATCTTATGATAAGCTGTAGACCACACTATTTACCAAGAGAGTTTTCATCTATACTTTTCATAGCTGTCTATTTACCACCACAAACCAATGCTGGCATTAAGATTGCACTGAATGAGTTGTACAAGGCCATTAATCAACAGGAAAACGCTCATCCAGATGCAGCGCTCCTAGTAGCAGGGGACTTTAATGCAGGGAAACTTAAATCCGTTCTACCTCATTTCTACCAGCATGTTAAATGTGCAACCAGAGGGGAAAAAACTCTAGACCACCTTTACTCCACACACAGAGACGCATACAAAGCTCTCCCTCGCCCTCCATTTGGCAAATCTGACCATAACTCTATCCTCCTGATTCCTGCTTATAAGCAAAAACTGAAGCAGGAAGCACCAGTGACTCGGCTAATAAAAAAGTGGTCAGATGACGCAGATGCTAAGCTACAGGACTGTTTTGCTAGCACAGACTGGAACATGTTCAGGGATTCTTCAGACAGCATTGAGGAGTACACCACATCAGTCACTGGCTTCATCAATAAGTGCATCGATGATGTCGTCCCCACAGTGACCGTACGTACATACCCCAACCAGAAGCCATGGATTACAGGAAACATCCGCACTGAGCTAAAGGGTAGAGCTGCCGCTTTCAAGGAACGGGACTCTAACCCGGACGCTTATAAGAAATCCCGCTATGACCTCCGACGAACCATCAAACAGGCAAAGAGTCAATACAGGTCTAAGATTGAATCATACTACACTGGCTCTGACGCTCGCCGGATGTGGCAGGGCTTGAAAACTATTACAGACTACAAAGGGAAGCACAGCCGCGAGCTGCCCAGTGACACAAGCCTACCAGACGAGCTAAACCACTTCTATGCTCGCTTCGAGGCAAGCAACACTGAAGCATGCATGAGAGCACCAGCTGTTCCGGACGACTATGTGATCACGCTCTCCGTAGCCGATGTGAGTAAGACTTTTAAGCAGGTCAACATTCACAAGGCCGCAGGGCCAGACGGATTACCAGGACGTGTACTCCGAGCATGTGCTGACCAACTGGCAAGTGTCTTCACTGACATTTTCAACATGTCCCTGACTGAGTCTGTAATACCAACATGTTTCAAGCAGACCACCATAGTCCCCGTGCCCAAGAACTCTAAGATAACCTGCCTAAATGACTACCGACCCGTGGCACTGACGTCTGTAGCCATGAAGTGCTTTGAAAGACTGGTCATGGCTCACATCAACAGCATAATCCCAGAAACCCTAGACCCACTCCAATTTGCATACCGCCCCAACAGATCCACAGATGATGCAATCTCTATCGCACTCCACACTGCCCTTTCCCACCTGGACAAGAGGAACACCTACGTGAGAATGCTATTCATTGACTACAGCTCAGCATTCAACACCATAGTGCCCTCAAAGCTCATCACTAAGCTAAGGATCCTGGGACTAAACACCTCCCTCTGCAACTGGATCCTGGACTTCCTGACGGGCCGCCCCCAGGTGGTAAGGGTAGGTAACAACACATCTGCCACACTGATCCTCAACACGGGGGCCCCTCAGGGGTGCGTGCTCAGTCCCCTCCTGTACTCTCTGTTCACCCATGACTGCATGGCCAGGCACGACTCCAACACCATCATTAAGTTTGCCGACGACACAACAGTGGTAGGCCTGATCACCGACAACGATGAGACAGCCTATAGGGAGGAGGTCAGAGATCTGGCCGTGTGGTGCCAGGACAACAACCTCTCCCTCAACGTGACCAAGACAAAGGAGATGATTGTGGACTACAGGAAAAAAAAGAGGACTGAGCACGCCCCCATTCTCATCGACGGGGCTGTAGTGGAACAGGTTGAGAGCTTCAAGTTCCTTGGTGTCCACATCACCAACGAACTATCATGGTCCAAACACACCAAGACAGTCGTGAAGAGGGCACGACAAAGCCTATTCCCTCTCAGGAGACTAAAAAGATTTGGCATGGGTCCTCAGATCCTCAAAAAATTCTACAGCTGCACCATCGAGAGCATCCTGACTGGTTGCATCACCGCCTGGTATGGCAACTGCTTGGCCTCTGACCGCAAGGCACTACAGAGGGTAGTGCGTACGGCCCAGTACATCACTGGGGCAAAGCTCCCTGCCATCCAGGACCTCTATACCAGGCGGTGTCAGAGGAAGGCCCTCAAAATTGTCAAAGACTCCAGTCACCCTAGTCATAGACTGTTCTCTCTGCTACCGCACGGCAAGCGGTACCGGAGTGCCAAGTCTAGGTCCAAAAGACTTCTCAACAGCTTCTACCCCCAAGCCATAAGACTCCTGAACAGCTAATCATGGCTACCCGGACTATTTGCACTGCCCCCCCACCCCATCCTTTTTACGCTGCTGCTACTCTGTTAAGTATTTATGCATAGTCACTTTAACTCTACCCACATGTACATATTACCTCAACTAGCCGGTGCCCCCGCACATTGACTATGCAACGGTACCCCCCTGTATATATAGCCTCCCTACTGTCACTTTATTCTATTGTATATATAGCCTCCCTACTGTCACTTTATTTTTTACTTCTGCTCTTTTTTTTCTCAACACTTTTTTGTTGTTGTTTTATTCTTACTTTTTTGTTTAAAATAAATGCACTGTTGGTTAAGGGCTGTAAGTAAGCATTTCACTGTAATGTCTGCACCTGTTGTATTCGGCGCATGTGACCAATAAAATTTGATTTGATTTGATTTGATTTATTAGATAGAACGCCCGCCTGTGGGGAAAACAACCTGTGGTTACTGTACCTAAGATACCCCATTGGCTCACAGCAAAAACTTCACCCTTTTCAAACACAATTTTCTTCTTGTCTGCTTGTTTTAGTAAATTACAAAACTAAATTTAAGAAAAGTACAAGTGTATTCTCCAGAGTATTCTCACTACTTAGAAAAACATAATATTGTAGGGCTTCCCTCATGCCCCTTTTCATGACAGTGCTAGCAGCCATGTGAGTACTAGCTAGCTACCGACCGGAACATTAAGCTAGCCAAGACCTATACAGCTACAAGTAGTGAGTGGAGTTACAAATGGACTATACTAAACAAGTAAAATGTCTTACCTGTGATTAAATGTTTTCCACACGCATAGCTACGTGTAGCCTACTTGGACACCAGGTGCCCACATTTCCCACTCTCCCATGCCGAATAGCATGAAGCCACAGGGCTCTTCTTGCAGGCTCTATTTCCCTACGTGGGAGCATTGCGATCCATAGGTCGGGATTTCTGACCTGGTTACATGTACATTGAACAACACAGCAGCTTTCGGCATGTTTAAATTTTTCTGTATAACAAAAATCGATGACGAAGTTGGCTCTTTTACAATGGGAGTGAATGGGAAGGAATGTTTGTTTTCCCCAATTTGTGGGCGTGGTCGAGGGGAATTCGTTATTATTGCGTGAATATCGACTCGGAGTATACAGCGCTGTGAAGCGGAGAACCTGAGCTCTGACGTCATGTATAGCATGTTACTCTACAGCCACTGCGTTCCAATTTAGGCCCTTATCAATGACAAAATCTGCCATTTTCAACCCGTACACGGGATGACAGGATCTGTGAGTAGAAAGGGCTACAGAGATATTCAACCCCTACTATTTCACACAGAATGAGTTTATGTAACTTATTATGTGATTTGTTAAGCCAAATTTGACTACTGAACTAATTTAGGTTTGCTAAACCAAGAGGGTGAAAACTTATGCAAGAACTGTATTGTAGTTATTACATTTTTATTAATTAGTAAAACATTTGTAGAGTTTTCTTTTCACTTAGACATTATGGAGTATTTTGTGTAGATCAATGACAAAAAAATCACAATTAAATCTACTGTATTTCAATTTTATTTGTCACATGTGCCGAATACAACAGGTGTAGACCTTACAGTGAAATGCTTACTTACAAGCCCTTGACCAACAATGCAGTTTTAAGAAAAATAAGTGTTGTAAAAAGTAAAAATACAAAAAAGATATTAAACAATTAAAGATCAGCAGTAAAATAACAGTAGCGAGGCTATATACAGGGGGTACCGGTACAGAGTCAATTTCAATCCCTCTTTGTAACACAACAAAATGTGAAACAATCCAAGGGGGGTGAATACTTATGATACTCACTGTAGATGAGGCATAGCAGTAGTGACAGACAGAACAGATGAGTTTGGGGAAATTAGAATAACAAGGTTATGGCTTGTCTTTTCTGTCATCCCAGAACTCTCTTCTGGGTACCACCTGAGCTATTCTCAACCTGGACTACCCCACCCAACCTGTAGGTTAAAACCAACTTGAACAGACAATTCCAGAGTCAAACATGTTTGTAGCCTACCAACACATTATTGCAGAAACATGCTTCTACCAATGTTCTAATTAAATTGATTATCCAAAGGCAACATGTGCTCTGTGTGCAGAAAATGGAATAGTATGGACCAGTGTTCACCAACCTTTTCTGAGTCAACATCACTTTCTGAGTTAAAATGCAAGCTGAGACCTACCGCTCAGATTTTTTTTCAACATGACTTAAAAAATGTAAGCCTATGCAACATTAACCTATTAAAAACAGTACCGTAGCAAATTAGGTTTATGCAGTAGGCTATAGACCCAATACATTATGACCGTATATTGGCTTTAATTCAATTGCCCTGCCAATGCATTGTTGTTCGGGCCATTAAAAAAATATATATATTTAAAACATTTGAGGTAGGCTATATGATCACACTGGTAATAGATCAGTTGTTGTATTACTTGTGAGGCACAGCTGAGTGAGCATATATTTAAATAATTTGCTGTTTATTTTTATTTTACTGGGCTGATGGTGCCTGCATCTGATGATCAGTCTCAGCAGAGGGAGAGAGCAGCAGACTGAGAGTCCGCCTCTCAACATCCCTCCGCTCTCCCTTTCCTCAACTGACACTGACCAAAAAGGGACACCGTCTTCCAGCTGATGGCGAAACTCGAGTCACACCGCATTATTTCTGCCTCATGCACAAATTCATATTGTTACTCCTATGAACAGATAAAGTGAAATTCCTCAATATTAAAAAAGACACAACCCGCTAATAAAAACAATGGAAGCCTATCAATACACTTTCCTACTCATTCATTACAGCTGCAGTGCTGGTTGTAGCACGAGTGGAAGTAGGAAGAACGTGCACTTTATGGCTTATAAAAGTGTTGAATAAAAAGTGTTGACAGTGCTGAATAAGAACTTAAATATGAACTCACTCATAAAAACAGAATCTCTTTGCTGTATTCCTTGACAGTTTCTAGTCATGGTTTTAAACATTTTTAAATCTCACACTATTAACTTTGCTGTAGCTTTTTTTATGCCTGCTATGTTACTGCAGACTGTTATCTGAGCCATCCCATTGGCCAGCGGTAGGCCTATAGAGCACCTGATTTGCTCTCCAGGGCGAGTTTGTACCTTCAGACACATGAAATGGTTTAAAATGGGAACACTTCGCAGCTGAATCGGTGCACCTACCGCGCAAGACAAATAAAAAAATAGGAAGGCTTTCTCATCAGGTTTTTTACAGAAATGTTTGGCGATCGACTAGGAATGCCTTGGAGATCGACCAGTCGATCGCAATCGACCGGTTGGTGACCACTGGTATGGACTATGGAATTACCTTGCCTGTACATAGGATAGGTGGCTGTCTTTGTAATTGACAGTCAGGGATGGTGATTATTGGCCCATCAGTCATAACCTGTCTGCCTTGCACCAGCTCCAGCGACTGTGCCCCTGACATGCCTGGACGAATTAAGCATATATTCAGAATGGGTTGGAAATAATTGGAGGAATGTCAATTTGTGACCATGAATGATGACCCAATGGCTGCAACCCTCAGTCCACATGTCAGACATATAGGCCTACAGGTCTTTGCTCTCATTCACAGACAGAAGGAAAATACGGCTCTGCTGCTGTCATTATTACCTTACCCAATGTTTACAGCAGATCATCATGACACATCGTCAACATTAGCTGTTGACCAGGTCTATGTGTCAACATGTGCTAAACTAAGCATACAAATGCTGACAGATACTCATCATTAATGTGTTTAGATACAACCTGAAATAAACCAATCACAAACAGTTGTGTGGGCTATTAAATAACGCAATTTGACATGGACATCTTGTACAAGCCAAAATTGATGATCATGGTTGATACAAAGTATGGGTGAACCGGGAAGAAAGTAACACTTTTTGTTTTTTTCCTAATTACTCAGAGATCGATAGAGCTACAGACACCATATTTGATGACAAGCAACTTATATATGTCCTCTACCATTAGTAATTTATTTTCTAGGTTAAACAAGTTTAAATTAAATAGGCCGAGAACAGAACTACCGCAACTTTATTTTTGTACTTGCCGGTGGGGCGAGAGTAACACAGCCTTGGGACGGAAGTAACAGCTGGCGAGAAGCGCACATTATCTGTCTTATCTCCATGTTTCTGGTTTGTAATGCTGGTTACTCTCAACAAATGTACTATCAGTCATAATTTCATGTTTGTATCGATTTGAATAATTAATCGCAATATTGCGCAACCACAATATTTTGCTTTACTAAAATGTATAACATTATTTTCCCATCTCACATTAATGGGAATGCAGTAGGAGAGGTTTTTCACCACATTCAATGACTATTCATGCTTAGCTCTACCAATCAGGTGTGCTCCAGCTGTCCTTGTCATGAACGCTCCTCGTGTCTTGATAGAATAAACATCTTTATTCTCTTCACAAACGGAAAACTCATCATGCTTCTCACATTTCCATGGCTTGACATAAGTTAATTGACCCCCAGAATCATAAGGATATATATTTTTAACCATTAACCTGTCGATAAAAGCTTATGTGAGAAGCTGCTCCATCAAGTCAATTGATTAAGGCATAATTCTAATGATGTCATATATAATTTACAAACATTCAGTCACTTGTTGATATTTTGCTAACATTATCAAAGCAATATGAACTACAGGAGACAATGGCCTGTGCTTAAACGTTTTACTTTATTTTATTCCAGGTCATCAGTTTACACTGTGTTACTTTCGTCCCACCCTTCCTGTAACTTCTCCCAGGCTAAACACCCAAGACTAGCTAGCATGATAATTGAAACCAGTGCTTAATTTGGTAATTGGGAGGTGCCGGAACAAAAAGTGAGCGCAAGAGAGGGGTGACCTGGGGAGCTCTGAGGTACCGAAATGCATGATAAAAAATCACCTTTATAATTAAGCATTTCATGCATATAATTACATTTGTGTAGTGGCATAAAGCAGTAGAGTAGAGGCACTTACAGAAGTTGCACATGTGGGAAAAATATTTTAGTGGCCTAGGGTCATGAAAATGTTGGGCCTTTTATAAACGCATTTCATGCAAATCTACGTCATTTTACATGACTGGAGACTTGCATAATCTTTTTTAATGCCGCGTTCAAAACAACTGGGAACTCGGAGCTGGGAAATCTCCGACTTCAGTGAGCTCAAGACAACTTGGAAAATCGGGAAAAAACGAGCGCTGACTGGGAAAATTCGTTTTGAAAACTTTTTGTCATCATTTTGATGTCACCATATTTACTTTAGATGCAGCATAACGTTAGCTAGCTAACTAAGATTGAGGGGAGGTCACCAGATTTTAGCTAGCTAACGATAGCATTGCTAGCTATTTTTGACAAACTTTGCTAGCTAATGACAACATTGCCATCTGTCTAAAGTAAATTTGATGACATACTAATCCTGGCAAAGTTGTTTCCTACTAAATATTTGACTACATTAGCAATGTCATCGTATTTCCAGGCACTATAGTGTAATATAGACTAAACAGTAGTTAGCCTCCATCCAGAATGACTGGGCTTATCATCTATCATGACTCAGGATAAGACACAGATGCAGACACAGGAGGCAGATAGTTCGAATCTCAGAATGTTTATTTTAACACAGGGGGCAGGCAAAGGGCAGGTCGAGGGCAGGCAGAGGTTCGTAATCCAGGAGAGTCAGGCAGGTACTGGACGACATGCAGGCTCAGGGTCAGGAAAGGCAGAAGGGTCAGAACTGGGAAGACTAAAAACAAAAACTTTAGAAACAAGAAAACTGGAAAAACATGCTGGTACGACCTAACAAGACAAGACGAACTGGCAACAGACAAACAGAAAATGCAGGTATAAATGGGGAAAAATGGGAGACACCTGGTGGGGGGGTGGAGACAAGCACAAGACAGTTGAAACAGATCAGGGTGTTTCAGCAACTGCTTCCTGCCTCAGGGAGACTAGAAGCTCATAGGACAAGCCCCTTACTATCAAGATCTTGGCTAGGGGCTCTCCTAGCCTGGACATGCACAATATGGCGGAATCCAGGCTCTGCAACCCTCCCATGGTGGAGACGTCACTGGCTGATCACCTCCACCCCACACACCGTGCTACTAGCACTACTGGTACTTCCCTCACTGGAAAGACAGAGCGCTTTTCTGCCTCCATTTTCCATAAGACGTACAAAACCTTGGCCCTATCAATCAGAGCACTCAAATTGAATTATTTCTTAATGGCCTACCAGGCAGAGTTACTGGAGAATGTGGGGAAGCAACTGGATTTGGATACCCAGAATCCAGATTCTTGGGATGAGATCTGTATGATTACAGATATAAACCTCTGCGCCTCCCTTAGTGCCACCCAAGGCTGTGGTCATACCACCCACAAACCTGAGCCCTGTCGCTGCCCCGTTGGTCACTTCAACTCGCCCCAGCCTCACAGCGGGGTAGGTGCAACAAGCTGGCATTGCAGGACCAAACCACCGGCGACACAGCAGACTGCCAATACCCAGGTTAAGTCCTTGAACCAGAGCAAACCTGGAGGTAAACAGTCCTTTGCTGCGGTCCTAAGCGGCAGAGGAGGATAGTGTAAAGCCTATAGGTTTTCTGGGCTCACTATGAAGATCCAGTGGTATGTCCAGACCATTTTGAATGGGGTGGCCAAGGTGGGGCACAGACCCAGTTTAGGGGGGCCATAATATTTTGAACCTTAATCGATGTAAGTTGAATTTAGTCAATTATTATTTTATTTCTTTATATAATATTTATTTTTACATTATCCTTTTTTTACACTCAAAATACAAACTTATACAAATGAATAACAACTTACAGACACACACAAACAATGACTACATCTCATCTGCCCATACCAGCATGCTCACACCCCCATTCCTAGTGCCTGCATTGTTGTTTAACTGTAATTTTGTTAGTTATGCTCCAACTTTCCCTGCATCTTGTGCCAACATCAGTTATTTTTAAGTCTTGGTTCCAATAGTTAATATTTGTTCTAAAAGATTGTCAGTTGGATATGCTCTCTACAAGGTTTTGTATATCTTCATTATCATATGAACATGCTTTGATGTCCAAAAGATTTCAAATCGAAATTTCGTGATACATTACATTGCCAAAAGTTGGTTCGCCGAACATCACATTCCGAACTCATGTGCATTAATATGGAGTTGGTCCCCTCTTTGCTGCTATAACAGCTTTCCACTAGATGTTGGAACATTGCTGCTGGGACTTGCTTCCATTCAGCCACAAGAGCATTAGTTAGGTCCGGCACTGATGTTGGGCGATTAGGCCTGGCTTGCAGTTGGCGTTCCAGTTCATCCCCAAGGGTTTTTACATGTTCTACTCTGTTGTAGCCACTATCTCCTGTATTCCTGACCCTGAGTTGGCTCTAGAACAGTTATCCTCAAAATGTATTCCTCTGGCAGATAAACACGCCCCTTTTAAACAATTCAGAGCCAAAGATAGATCTAACCCTTGGTTTTCTTCTGAGCTATCTGAGCTCAGAAATCAGATGAGAAATCAGGCCTGGACCAAAGCAAGGAAAATGTACTCTGTAGTGGACTGGCAATCTTTCAGACAATTGAGAAACAGATGTACTATCTCGATTAAGAAAGCTAAATCAAACAATTTTTTAAACTCTATCGCTGACTCTGCTGGTGATCCTTCTAAATTTTGGAAAACAGTAAATGCACTGAAGCGTACAAATTCCTCTTCTTACCTGCCTAAGCAAGTTATGTCTGACTCTGGCATCATAACTGAGAAGAATGGAATAAGTGATGCTTTTAATGATCATTTTATCTCGGAAGGCTTTTTATTTGAGAGAAACTGTGGTTTAATTGACCCTAGTCAGTCAATCGACTGCTCTTCCCTCTGCTAGCCTCTAGCTGACTCGAAGGTTAACCCGTCAACTTATAGTGAATCTTTGTTTTCATCTCAACAATTTACTATCTGTGATGTGCAAGATGCCTTGCTTAAGATTGATGTAAAAAAAAAAGATCCACTGGGGCTAATATGCTTGATACATTTTTGCTGCAGCTCTCTGCCCCCCTGATTGCTGAATTATTAACCGATATCTTTAACCTGACGATTATATCTGGTACTATCCCCAAGGTTTGGAAGGCGGCCCATGTACTCCCCCTTCACAAAGGTGGTGACCCTTGTGACCTAAATAATTATCGCCCTATTTCTAAACTTTCTTGCCTAGCTAAAATATTAAAAATCCTTGATTAATTCTCAGCTAAGATCTTTCTTATCTTTGAAACGTATTCTAAATGTACATCAGTCTGATTTTAGACCAGGTCATAGGACTATCTTGGCTGCATCCCTAGTTATAAATGATGTGGTTAACTGTATGGATAAAAGGCAATATTGTGCTGCCCTCTTCACTGACCTGTCAAAGGCCTTCGATACTGTTGATCACTCACTGCTAATTCAGAGGCTTTCCTCAATTCACCTAGACCAAGCTGCATGTTACTGGTTTAAAAATTACTTGACAGATAGAACTCAATGTGTATCTACTTATAGTGTTAAATCAGGTTTCCTGGATATTACGAAAAAAGTGTCCTGCAGGGGTCGATTCTGGGTCCTGTACTTTTTACTGTTACATTAACAATATCGACTTGTCTGTAAAAAACTCTAACCTGAACTTCTATGCCGATGATACTGTTGTGTATGCTATTTCCCTCACGGTTGACCAGGCTCTATCTGAACTACAGTCTGCCTTCATTGTATTACAGAAAAACTTTATTGACCTGAAATTAGTATTGAATGCAGATAAAACTAAGTTTATAAATAACTCTGATGATTTAAGCATATGTACTTTGGATGGTGTCCATTTTAGAAGAAGAAATTGCGCCGGAGAAGATGGCTGTCATTTTACAGACCTCTAACCAATTGTACTATTATATGTGTTTTTTCACGTTATTTGTAATTTATTCTGTATATAATGTTTCTGCCACCGTCTCTTATGACCAAAAAGAGCTTCTGGATATCAGGACAGCGATTACTCACCTCGTATTGGACCAAGATTTTTTCTTCAACGAGTCGGACTCAAAGGATATCCTACAGACACCCGACAAGGCCCATATCCCCGTCATTCACATGAGAAAGAGACGGAAATATCGTGGACGTAGGTTGGGGTGCCTTGTAAGGATCCGACGGCGAGCGAGTAAACTGCCTCTTCCATCAATCCTATTAGTCAATGTTCAATCATTTGAAAACAAATTGGACGACCTAAGATTAAGGTTATCCTACCAACGGGACATTAAAAACTGTAATATCTTATGTTTCACCGTGTCGTGGCTGAACGATGACATGGATAACATACAGCTGGCGGGATATACACTACATCGGCAGGATAGAACGGCTGACTCCGGTAAGACAAGGGGTGGCGGTCTGTGTATATTTGTAAACAACAGCTGGTGCATAAAATCTAATACTATGGAAGTCTTGAGGTTTTGCTCGCCGCCATGAGTATCTCATGATAAGCTGTAGACCACACTATTTACCAAGAGAGTTTCATCTATATTTTTCGTAGCTGTCTATTTATTTATTATTGATTTTTATTTCACCTTTATTTATCCAGGTAAGCCAGTTGAGAACAAGTTCTCATTTACAAGTGCGGCCTGGCCAAGATAAAGCAAAGCAGTGCGATAAAAACAACAACACAGAGTTACATATGGGGTAAACAAAACATAAAATCAAAAATACAACAGAAAATATATATACAGTGTGTGTGAATGTAGTAAGTTATGGAGGTAAGGCAATAAATAGGCCTTAGTGCAAAATAGTTACAATTTCGTAATAACACTGGAATGATAGATGTGCAAAAGATGATGTGGAAATAGAGATACTGGGGTGCAAATTAGCAAAATAAATAACAATATGGGGATGAGGTAGTTGGGTGGGCTAATTTCAGAATGGCTGTGTACAGGTGCAGTGATCGGTAAGCTGCTCTGACAACTGACGCTTAAAGTTAGTGAGGGAGATAAGCGTCTCCAGCTTCAGAGATTTTTGCAGTTCGTTCCAGTCATTGGCAGCAGAGAACTGGAAGGAATGGCGGCCGAAGGAGGTGTTGGCTTTGGGGATGATCAGTGAGATATACCTGCTGGAGCGCAGACTACGGGTGGGTGTTGCTATGGTGACCAGTGAGCTAAGATAAGACGGGGATTTGCCTAGCAGTGATTTATAGATGACCTGGAGTCAGTGGGTTTGGCGACGAATATGTAGTGAGGGCCAGCCAACAAGAGCGTACAGGTCACAATGGTGGGTAGTATATGGGGCTTTGGTGACAAAACGGATGGCACTGTGATAGACTACATCCAATTTGCTGAGTAGAGTGTTGGAGGCTATTTTGTAAATGACATCGCCGAAGTCCAGGATCGGTAGGATAGTCAGTTTTACGAGGGCATGTTTGGCAGCATGAGTGAAGGAGGCTTTGTTGCGAAATAGGAAGCCGATTCTAGATCTAACTTTTGATTGGATATGCTTAATGTGAGTCTTGAAGGAGAGTTTACAGTCTAACCAGACACCTAGGTATTTGTAGTTGTCCACATACTCTAGGTCAGACCCGCCGAGAGTAGTGATTCTTGTCTGGTGGGCGGGTGCAAGCAGCGTTCGGTTGAAGAGCATGCATTTAGTTTTACTAGTGTTTAAGAGCAGTTGGCACTAAGATTGCACTCAATGAGCTGTATAAGGCCATAAGTAAATAGGAAAACGCTCATCCAGAGGCAGCGCTCCTAGTGGCCGGGGACTTTAATGTAGGGAAACTTAAATCTGTTCTACCTAATTTCTACCAGCATGTTAAATGTGCAACCAGAGGAAAATAACTCTAGATCTCCTTTACTCCACACACAGAAACGCATACAAAGCTTTCCCTCGCCCTCCATTTGGCAAGTCTGACCATGACTATCCTCCTGATTCCTGCGTATAAGCAAAAACTAAAGCCGGAAGCACCATTGACTTGGTTAATGAAAAAGTGGTCAGATGTCGCAGATGCTAAACTACAGAACTGTTTTGATAGCACAGACAGGAATATGTTCCCGGGATTCTTCCGATAGCATTGAGGAGTACACCACATCAGTCACTGGCTTCATCAATAAGTGCATCGATGACGTCGTCCCCACAGTGACCGTACGTACATACCCCAAACAGAAGCCATGGATTACAGGAAACATCCGCACTGAGTTAAAGGGTATAGCTGCTGCTTTCAATGAGCGGGTCTCTAACCCGGATGCTTATAAGAAATCCCGCTATGCCCTCAGACGAACCATCAAACAGGACTAAGATTGAATCGTACTACACCGACGCTTGTCGGATGTGGCAGGGCTTGAAAATTATTACAGACTACAAAGGGAAGCACAGCCGCGAGCTGCCCAGTGACACAAGCCTACCAGACGAGCTAAATCACTTCTATGCTCGCTTCGAGGCAAGCAACACTGAAGCATGCATGAGAGCATCAGCTGTTCCGGATGACTATGTGATCACGCTCACCATAGCCGATGTGAGTAAGACTTTTAAGCAGGTCAACATTCACAAGGCCGCAGGGCGAGATATTTACCAGGTTTATTTGCCATTAAGCAGTATGCTTTATTTTAGTTTAACCTGTAGTTGTTGGCTCTCTTCAAAAGTAAAAGATCGTATTCCTGCTTAAGTTCAGAAATGGTATTTTCTTCTTTAACTTGTAAAGATTTTTATGGGCTTTTTCTAAGAGAGTGATTATTATTATTCTATTTTAATTTGTATTTCTAAATCAGATGTAACTTTTGCAGAGTAGGAGATTATCATTCCCCTAATGTACGCCTTATAAGCATCCCAAATTATATTGCGGGTCGGTTTTTCTCTGTCCTCTATGTCTACATTTGTAATGGTAAAGGTTTTAAATGTTTCATTTACGTACAGTGCATTCGGAAAGTATTCAGACCCCTTGACTTTTTCCAAATGTTGTTATGTTACAGCCTTATTCTAAAATAGATTGAATAATTTACACACAATACACCATAATGACAAAGCGAAAACAGTTTTTTTGACATTTTTGCAAATGTATTCAAAATAAAAAACAGAAATACATTATTTACATAAGTATTCAGACCCTTTGCTATGAGACTCAAAATTGAACTCAGGTGCATCTTGTTTCCATTGATCATCCTCGAGATATTTCTACCATTTAAGAATGATGGAGGCCACTGTGTTCTTGGGGACCTTCAATGCTGCAGAACATTTTTGGTACCCTTCCCCAGATCTGTGCCTCGACACAATCCTGTCTCGGAGCTCTACGGACAATTCCTTCGAAGCCACTCCTCAGTAAAAGGCACATAACAGTCCGCTTGGAGTATGCCAAAAGGCACCTAAAGACTCTCAGACCATCCTTGATGCAAACCTGCTCCAGAGCGCTCAGGACCTCAGACTGGGGCAAAGGTTCACCTTCCAACAGGACAACAACCCTAAGCACACAGCCAAGACAACGCAGGAGTGGCTTCGGGACAAGTCTCTGAATGTCCTTGTGTGGTCCAGCCATAGCCCGGACTTGAACCCGATCGAACATCTCTGGAGAGACCTGAAAATAGCTGTGCTGTGACGCTCCCCATCCAACCTGACAGAGCATGAGAGGATCTGCAGAGAAGAATGGGAGAAACTCCCCAAATACAGGTGTGCCAAGCTTGTAGCGTCATAGACAAGAAGACTCAAGGCTGTAATTGCTAAAGGTGCTTCAACAAAGTACTGAGTCAGGGGTCTGAATACTTATGTAAATGTGATATTTCCGGTTGTTTTCTTTATACATTTCAAAAATGTTCTAAAAACCTGTTTTCGCTTTGTCATTATGGGGTATTGTGTGTAGATTGAAGAGGATTTTATTTATTTAATCCATTTTAGAATAAGGCTGTAACGTAACAAAATGTGGAAAATGTCAAGGGGTCTGAATTCTTTCTGAATGCACTGTATGTAATACATTTCGGGTCCAGAAGATGAGCTCTCTTCATTCTCCAAATTCTGTCACTAGGTGTATTTTCTATTGTTGTAATTAAGCACACCTGTTAATTGAAATGTATTCCAGGTGACTACCTCGTGAAGCTGGTTGAGAGAATGCCAAGAGTGTGCAAAGCTGTCATCAAGGCAACAGGTGGCTACTTTGAAGAATATAAAATATAAAATATTGAGTGGCGCAGTGGTCTAAGGCACTGCATCGCAGTGCTAGCTGTGCCACTAGAGATCCTGGTTCTAATCCAGGCTCTGTCATAGCCGGCCGCGACCGGGAGACCCATGGGGCGACGCACAATTGGCCCAGCGTCGTCCAGGGTAGGGGAGGGAATGGCCGGCAGGGATGTAGCTCAGTTGGTAGAGCATGGCGTTCGCAACGCCAGGGTTGTGGGTTCGATTCCCACGGGGGGCCAGTATGAAAAATATGTATTTCAGGTGACTACCTCGTGAAACTGGTTGAGAGAATGCCAAGAGTGTGCAAAGCTGTCATCAAGGCAACAGGTGGCTACTTTGAAGAATATAAAATATAAAATGTTGAGTGGCGCAGTGGTCTAAGGCACTGCATCACAGTGCTAGCTGTGCCACTAGAGATCCTGGTTCTAATCCAGGCTCTGTCATAGCCGGCCGCGACCGGGAGACCCATGGGGCGGCGCACAATTGGCCCAGCGTCGTCCAGGGTAGGGGAGGGAATGGCCGGCAGGGATGTAGCTCAGTTGGTAGAGCATGGCGTTCTCAACGCCAGGGTTGTGGGTTCGATTCCCACGGGGGGCCAGTATGAAAAATAATGTATGCACTCACTAACTGTAAATTGCTCTGGATTAGAGCGTCTGCTAAATGAATTTAAAAATATATATATATATATATATATATATATTGATTTGTTTAACATTTCTTTGGTTACTACATGATTCCATATGTATTATTTCATAGTTTTGATGTTTTCACTATTACTCTACCATGTATAAAAATAAAAATAAAGAAAAACCCGTAAATGAGTAGGTGTGTACAAACATTTCACTGGTACTGTACGTTGTACATACTTTTGAAACAAGACTGCCACAAGTATAGTGGCTGGTGGGGGTCTACTTCTCCCCCCTTTTACCCCACCCGAGCCAAGCTTATCCCGACCTCCCATCTTTACTCCCCCTTGCCCCCCAAGCCAAGCTAGTCCCACCCTCCCATTCTTACCCACCCTTGCCCCCCCAAGCCAAGCTTATCACCACCTCCCCTCATTGCCCTCCCTTACCCTCCCAGGCCAAGTTTATTCCAACCTCTGTCAATTCCCCCCTCCCTTCTTCTCAAACACATTTATACTCCTTTGTACATTTACTTAGTCATCCATTCTCCTTCATTCACACATATACCCTTTGCCTCCACACATCCATTCTCTCCCGCCCTCCTATATGTATTCATATTCACACTCCTTCACTCTCCCATTCATATGCATAGACACATATCCACAAGTACACCCACTCACACCCTCTCACCCACACACACACACACACAAACACACACACACACACACACACACACACACACACACACACACACACACACACACACACATCCATTGAACAATTATTGACAATTATTGACTTTATGTTATATTTCCTCTTTTATCTTGTATTTTCAGTGTCCATTTATCTCATTGGCATCGGTTAATTCTATTGTTACTTCCTAGAGAAGAACAGTTACTTGGGGACAATAGAGTCTAGATTGTATTGGGTGGACAGGGAAGGAATATTGTCTCAATTTATGATAATCTGGTCTTGGGCATCACTGTATGTGATGTCAGCTTCTGCTGTCCTCAGGGCACAGGGTTCTCGTTCAAATAGAATGGTTTACTGCAGCCTTTTCAAGGCTTCGTTGGAGCTTGTGAACTCCATTTTCTGTGTTCCCTTCCATGCTAGGATTGAATATTTTCCTGGTATTTTACAAATGTTCCATCCCGAGAACACAGCACTTTTCTCCCGGGTAAACCGGTATTTCCCACCAAAACCGTTCATGTCATTCAAAAGCATTATAAAGCATAAAAATATGTCTGGATTTGATTAGAGCTTTGATCAGCATGAAAATTAAAACCTGATGCTACCTGAGCCTGATAAACCATATATTAAATACATTTTATGAGCCCTAAATTAACGACATTTAATGATCCCAAGCCCAAAAACTGCCAAATGATTGTGCCGTTATCCAGTACAAAGCCTACAGTTGAAGTCGGAAGTTTACATACACTTAGGTTGGAGTCATTAAAACTCGTTTTTCAACCACTCCACAAATTTCTTGTCAACAAACTATAGTTTTGGCAAGTCGGTTAGGATATGTACTTTGTGCGTGACACAAGTAATTCTTCCAACAATTGTTTACAGACAGATTATTTAACTTATAATTCACTGTATCACAATTCCAGTGGGTCAGAAGTTTACATACACTAAGTTGATGTCATGGCTTTAGAAGCATCTGATAGGCTATTGGAGGTGTACCTGTGGATGTATTTTAAGGCCTACCTTCAAACTCAGTGCCTCTTTGCTTGACATCATGGGAAAATCAAAAGAAATCAGCCAAGACCTCAGAAAATAAATTGTAGACCTCCACAAGTCTGGTTCATCCTTGGGAGCAATTTCCAAACACCTGAAGGTACCACGTTCATCTGTACAAAAAATTGTACACAAGTATAAACACCATGGGACCACGCAGCCATCATACCGCTCAGGAAGGAGACACGTTCTGTCTCCTAGAGATGAACGTACTTTGGTGCGAAAAGTGCAAATCAATCCCAGAACAACAAAGGACCTTGTGAATATGCTGGAGGAAAGGGGTACAAAAGTATCTATATCCACAGGAAAACAAGTCTTATATCGACATAACCTGAAAGGCTGCTCAGCAAGGAAGAAGCAACTGCTCCAAAACCGCCATAAAAAAGACAGACTACGGTTTGCAACTGCATATTGGGACAAAGATTGTACTTTTTGGAGAAATGTCCTCTGGTCTGATGAAACAGAAATAGAACTGTTTGGCCATATTGACTGTTTGGAACTGTTTGGCCATTGATTATGTTTGGAGGAAAAAGAGGGCCGCTTGCAAGCCGAAGAACACCATCCCAACCGTGAAGCATAGGGGTGGCAGCATCATGCTGTGGGGGTGCTTTGCTCCAGGAGGGAATGGTGCACTTCACAAAATAGATGGCATCTTGAGGAAGGAAAATTATGTGGATATATTGAAGCAACATCTCAAGACATCAGTCAAGAAGTTAAAGCTTGGTCGCAAATGTGTCTTCCAAATGGACAATGACCCCAAGCATACTTCCAAAGTTGTGACAAAATGGTTAAGGACAACAAAGTCAAGGTATTGGAGTGGCCATCACAAAGCCTTGACCTCAATCCTATAGAACATTTGTGGGCAGAACTGAAAAAGCGTGTGCGAGCAAGGAGGCTTACAAACCTGATTCAGTTACACCAGCTCTGTCAGGAGGAATGGGCCAAAATTCACCCAACTTACTGTGGGAAGCTTGTGGAAGGCTACCCAAAATGTTTGTCCCTAGTTAAACAATTTAAAGGCAATGCTACTAAATACTATTTGAGTGTATGTAAACTTCTGACCCACTGGGAATGTACTGTCCTAAGACAGGGAATTTTTACTAGGATTAAATGTCAGGAATTGTGAAAAACGTAGTTTAAATGTATTTGGCTAAGGTGTATGTAAACTTCCGACTTCAAATGTAGACCTACAGTCGTAGTCAAAAGATTTGAGAATGACACAAGTATTGGTCTTCACAAAGATCGCTGCTTCAGTGTTATGAGATATTTTTGTCAGATGTTACTATGGTATAATGAAGTATAATTACAAGCATTCCATAAGTGTCAAAGGCTTTTATTGACAATTACATGAAGTTTATGCAAAGAGTCAATATTTGCAGTGTTAACCCTTCTTTTTCAAGACCTCTGCAATCCGCCCTGGCATGCTGCCAATTAACTTCTGGGCCACATCCTGACTGATGGCAGCCCATTCTTGCATAATCAATGCTTGGAGTTTGTCAGAATTTGTGAGTTTTTGTTTGTCCACCCGCCTCTTGAGGATCAACCACAAGTTCTCAATGGGATTAAGGTCTGGGGAGTTTCCTGGGCATGGACCCAAAATGTCGATGTTTTGTTCCCCAAGCCACTTAGTTATCACTTTTGCCTTATGGCAAGGCGCTCCATCATGCTGGAAATGGCATTGGTCGTCACCAAACTGTTCTTGGATGGTTGGGAGAAGTTGCTCTCGGAGGATGTGTTGGTACCATTCTTTATTCATGGCTGTGTTCTTAGGCAAAATTGAGCCCATTCCCTTGCTTTACTGTGGGCATGACACAGGACTGATGGTAGCGCTCACCTTGTCTTCTCCGGACAAGGTGTTTTCCGGATGCCCCAAACAATTGGAAAGGGGATTCATCAGAGAAAATGACTTTACCCCAGTCCTCAGCAGTCCAATCCCTGTACCTTTTGCAGAATATCAGTCTGTCCCTGATGTTTGTCCTGGAGAGAAGTGGCTTCTTTGCTGCCCTTCTTGACACCAGGCCATCCTCCAAAAGTTTTCGCCTCACTGTGCGTGCAGATGCACTCACACCTGCCTGCTGCCATTCCTGAGCAAGCTCTGCACTGGTGGTGCCCCGATCCCGCAGCTGAATCAACCTTAGGAGACGGTCCTGACGCTTGATGGACTTTCTTGGGCGCCCTGACGCCTTCTTCACAACAATTGAACCTCTCTCCTTGAAGTTCTTGATGATCCGATAAATGGTTGATTTAGGTGCAATCTTACTAGCAGCAATATCCTTGCCTGTGAAGCCCTTTTTGTGCAAAGCAATGATGATGGCACGTAACCATGGTTAACAGAGGAAGAACAATGATTTCAAGCACCACCCTCCTTTAAAGCTTCCAGTCTGTTATTCTAACTCAATCAGAATCAGCATGACAGAGCGATCTCCAGCCTTGTCCTCGTCAACACTCTCACCTGTGTTAACGAGATAATCACTGACATGATGGCAGCTGGTCCTTTTGTGGCAGGGCTGAAATGCAGTGGAAATGTTTTTTTGGGATTAAGTTAATTTTCATGGCAAAGAGGGACTTTGCAATTAAGTGCAATTCATCTGATCACACTTCATGACATTCTGGAGTATATGCAAATTGCCATCATCAAAACTGAGGCAGCAGACATTTTTTTAAAATTAGTATTTGTCTCATTCTCAAAACTTTTGACCACGACTGTACAATGAAATATAGAACTTCATGAAGTGTACTCACAATTGCATGGCATGGTGATGTCTGCTTGTCTTCAAAAGCCCTGATTAATAAATGGAGTAGATGTGCTCAAAGATGCCCTCTGGTGGTACGAACAAGCATTAACGGCAAACACTATAACGCACCTTTCTATACCACAGCATACAGCATGCTATACCTTGGTATGACACACATTTTAATTTAGGAAACACTATGGGGACAGACGCAGAAACACTATGGGGACAGATGCGGAACCATTTGGAACCGTTTTTTCTAAGTGTGTAAAAAAAGAAACAAACATATTAAATGATTTCTCATTCGTGTCTATCCATGTTTCATAATCTTCCTTCAATTCGAAAAAGGCTGAATCTGTTCACCAGAGAAAGCATCCGAGTGAGGCAAATAGTTTTGAGTGAGGCAAAAACTTTGAACATCCCACAGAGCACCATTAAATCCATTATAAAAAATGGAAAGAATATGGCACCACAACAAACCTGCCAAGAGAGGGCCACCCACCAAGACTCACGGACCAGGCAAGGAGGGCATTAATCAGAGAGGCAACAAAGAGACCAAAGATAACCCTGAAGGAGCTGCAAAGCTCCACAGCGGAGATTGGAGTATCTGTCCATAGGACCACTTTAAGCCGTACACTCCACAGAACTGGGCTTTACGGAAGAGTGGCCAGAAAAAAAGTGATTGCTTAAAGAAACAAATAAGCAAACACGTTTGGTGTTCGCCAAAAGGCATGTGGGAGACTCTCCAAACATATGAAAGAAGGTACTCTGGTCAGATGAGACTAAAATGGAACTTTTTGGCCATCAAGGAAAATGCTATGTCTGCCGCAAACCCAACACCTCTCATCACCCTGAGAACACCATCCACACAGTGAAGCATGGTTGTGGCAGCATCATGCTGTGGGGATATTTTTCATCGGCAGGGACTGGGAAACTGGTCAGAATTGAAGGAATGATGGATGGCCAAATACAGGGAAATTGTTGAGGGAAACCTGTTTCAGTCTTCCAGAGATTTGAGACTGGGACGGTGGTTCACCTTCCTGCAGGACAATGACCCTAAGCATACTACTAAAGCAACACTCAAGTGGTTTAAGGGGAAACATTTAAATGTCCTGGAATGGCCTAGTCAAAGCCCAGACCTCAATCCAATTGAGAATCTGTGGGATGACTTAAAGATTGCTGTACACCAGCGGAACCTGTCCAACTTGAAGGAGCTGGAGCAGTTTTGCCTTGAAGAATGGGCAAAAATCCCAGTGGCTAGATGTGCCAAGCTTATAGAGACAGACTCCAAGAGACTTGCAGCTGTAATTGCTGCAAAAGGTGGCTCTACAAAGTATTGACTTTGGGGGGGTGAATAGTTATGTACGCTCAAGTTTTTAGTTTCTTTGTCTTATTTCTTGTTTGTTTCACAATAAAAAATATTTAGCATCTTCAAAGTTGTAGGCATGTTGTGTAAATCAAATGATACAACCCCCCCAAAAATCCATTTAAATTCCAGGTTGTAAGGCAACAAAATAGGAAAAATGCCAAGGAGGGTGAATACTTTCGCAAGCCACTGTACCTTTAAAAAAAGGTAGGGGTGTGGATCAGAAAACCAGTCAGTATCTGGTGTGACCACCATTTGCCTCATCTACTTCTGATAAGTTTCCCAGAAAAGCAATAAAAACAATCAAGCATCCCAGAAAGTGCTAAGAATAGCCCAGATTCAGATATGTATCCTAACAAGGTTCATGAAATCAATAATTTAATAGTAACAGATGACATTCATACTCTAACTATCTCTGAAACTCACTTTAATCATACCTTTGATGATAAAGTGGTAGCAATATATGGTTATAACATCTACACAAAAGACAGAAATGCCAATGGGGCGGTGTTCAAAGCCACATTCATGTAAAGCTTAGAGCAGATCTCATGTTAAATACTGTTGAAGTAATATGACTACAGGTTCACCTGCCTCACCTAAAGCCCATTATTGTGGTAAGTTGTTACCAAGTGCTAACAATTAGTAACTGGATAATATGAGTTGAAATGCTTGATAATGTATGTGATATCAACAGAGAGGTATATTTTCTGCGTGACCATAATATTGACTGACTTTCATCAAGCTGCCCACTCAAGAGAAAGCTTCAAATTGTAACCAGTGCCTGCAACCTGGTTCAGGTTATCAGTCAATCTACCAGGGTATTTACAAACAGCACATGAATGAAATCATCAGCATGTATTGATCATATCTTTACTAATGCAGCAGAAATCTGCTTTAAATCAGTATCCAAATCCATTGGATGTAGTGATCACAACATAGTAGCCATATCTAGGAAAACCGAAGTTTCAAAGGCTGGGCCTAATATTGTGTATAAGAGGTCATACAATAAGTTTTGTAGTGATTCCTATGCTGTTGATGTAAAGAATATATGTAATATTGTAAGAAGTGTTGACATGCTGAATGCACCAAGGTGTCTGTTTAAACTACTAGCACAGAGCTCGGACACCCATGCATACCCCACAAGACATGCCACCAAAGGTCTCTTTATAATCCCCAAGTCAAGATCAGACTATGGGAGGCATACAGTACTACATAGAGCCATGGCTACATGGAACTCTATTCCACATCAGGTAACTGATGCAAGAAGTAGAATCAGATTTTAAAAAACAGATAAAAATACACCTTATGGAACAGCGGGGACCATGAAGAGACACACACACAGGCACAGACACACATACGCATGATAAGACACGCGCTCTACACACACGTACACATGGATTTTGTATTGTAGATATGAGATAGTAGAGTAGTGGCCTGAGGGAACACACTTAATGTGTTGTGAAAAGTGTTATGAAATGTAATGTCATATAATATTTTAAATTGTATATAACTGCCTTAATGTTGCTGGACCCCAGGAAGAGTAGCTCTTGCCTTGGCAGCAGATAATGCGCTTTAATTATTATTATTATTATTATTTTAGTTATCTATTTTTTACTTAACACTTATTTTTCTTCAAACTGCATTGTTGGTTAAGGGCTTGTAAGTAAGCGTTTCACTTGAAGGTCTACACCTGTTGTATTCGGCGCATGTGACAAATAACATTTGATTTAATTTGATTATCTATCCTGTTGCCTAGTCACTTTACCCCTACCTACATGTATTGTATATAGCCACCTCAATTACCTCGTACCCCTGCACATCGACTCGGATTTGGTACTCCCTGTATATAGCCATTTTACTTTTACTCGTTATTGTTATTCGTTATTCTCTGTGTATTTATTCCTTGTGTCAATATTTCTATTTTTCATTACATTTTTTACCTTTATCTTAACTCTGCAATGTTGGGAAAGGACCCATAAGTAAGCAATTCACTGTTGGTCTACAGATGTTGTTTTTCAAAGCATGTGTATGACATGTCATACTCTTTTTAGCCAGAAAGCATAAAATACATGGGGGGGGGGTTAGAGGACAATCAGTACGGTATTTCTTTACTTGTACTTTCTGGTCCAAGGAAAAAGAAAATAAGGGCTGGGGAACGGGACCCTTTGCTGGGCATAGCTATCTTGTACCCAAAGTCCACTACCCTCCCACCTTTTTTTCTCATCCCGTTTATACACTGTCGGGCATTTGTCCGATCTATACTTTCGCTCTTCATAACCCTTCCCTCCAGAGTAGGGCCAAGACAGACCAGACACATAGCTGCTCTACTGCGCAGGATTAGAACATCTGGGTAACCAGCATGTTTCCTTCTCCTTTTAGCTACACTGTTTGACGGTGTAGTGTCGAGAAAGCGTTGCTAATTATGCTCTGAAACAAAGGAGTCCGCTTATACTGTACTTCGATTATAAGTTTTATTTATATCACAAGTTTTCAGCATAAGTTTACAGACGTCTGCAGCATCCGGAGAACAGTGTCCCAAAAGAATATGTCTGTTCTGATCTTCTTTGTTCCAACCCAGTACTTATAATCTTTACCAAGATATGGGTGGTTCCCCATACTGTCCAATCACCTGTCTCCAACAAACAGACTTCCTGGGTGGTTCCCCATACTGTCCAATCACCTGTCTCCAACAAACAGACTTCCTCTGTTCTATGGGGTGTCACTCTAAAACGTCTCCCTGTAAAACTGAATAAACATCCTCTCAGGTTCCACTTGAAAACATTAGCAAAGTCATAATTCTTCATACACTACATATTTCCCCCCTTCGAGACTTAAGTCTCGAATACAAACAGAATAGGATTATGACAAGTAACAATTTATCTTATTGAGTATCTTTAACAATAAACCAAAAACATTTTTCTATTGAGTGTAAATATATTTCTATGAAATATGAACAAATCTTTATGGAGTGTGAATACATTACTATGAAATATGAACAAATCTTTATGGAGTGTGAGAGCGAAAAACCTGTCTGGCAGCCTTCTTTCCAAATATCCATCCATCAATCAAGACAGTAAAATTCTCTCACGGCCCCTCTGCCCCAGGCAACCACCTAAGTACTCCAGATCAATTCATAAATCTTTATCAATGCATTTGAAACTATGATGCAATTAAATACACATGAAAGCCCCAGCAAACAAAATACTATCCAAAATGTCCACACTCAGGCTGGTCGACCCATCGGACCCTACTGTGGATTCTCTCTATCCCTGCCTAGACCCCATGTCCCTAAGCATTCACGAAATAAACAAAAACATCTGAGATCCCCACATGTATCCAATAACAGCAAATATCATTCCACAAAAATTAATACAGAAAGAATATGACAAATTATGTATTACACATGCAAATATGTCTATATGTCATTGCAGACACTGGAATGTAGTCCACTACACTTCATCTCCTCAGCAGTGTCGACTTCCAATGCATCGTTGATGATGGAATCGGAACATTTCCACACCTTCCTTGTTCCATCTCCTCCAGTCCCTTCATATTGTCCTTTCATATTGTCCTTGTTTGAGTATTTCAATCTCTACATATTCCCCCATATGCTTCTGGAAGAAAAGAAAAGACCAAACAGTATCTTTTGCAAAACAACACATTCAAATTTGTCAATGGCTGAGGTGAATGTGGTGTGGGAGTCAGGCGCAGGACACCGAAGCTTAGTCCAACAAAGTTTACTAGTGCAACACAAGGCACAATACAAATGAACGGCCTCAACAATAAACCAGAGGCGAGCGATACGCAAACTCTGCGTAAACAACAAAAACAACAAACAGAGAAAACACGCAGCACTAACGGACAGGCGAATAACAACACACAAACTAACCAACACAAAATAGGCAACTTATAGGACACATAATCAGACACAAACGGACACAGGTGCAATAGACAGACAAAAGCAATCAAACACTGAAACATCTAACGGTGGCAGCTAGTACTCCGGGGACGGCGAACGCCGAAGCCTGCCCGAGCAAGGAGGAGGAGCAGCCTCGGCAGAATCCGTGACAAAATTAAAACATCAATATCAACTAAGAATATAAAAATGATATATAAAATGAATCACATTATTCTATTTCCCCCCTTTGATTCATAACAAAACACTAAAATCACACTAATATTGAAAAACATTTGAAAAATAATGAGATAATCAAAATGGATATTTATCCATCAATACTCCATCCAGTCCCACTTGTCCATCTTCATCCAGATCAGGAACAGTCAACAACGGCATCTGAGTGTTGTCTCCAGGCATCACAACTCCAACCCATCTCAATATCATAGCCTTCGCAAAGGTCAGTAACAAAGTACAAAAGCAAAACATCACACACAGTGCTATCAGAGCTGCTACTAAAATCTGAACCATCACTGCTCCCACTGGGCCTAACTGATCTTGCAACCAAGTCTTCGCTGACCATCCAGCTCCTTCAGATCTACCAAATGCATCCCTTATATTCTTCAATGCATCTATAACACTAGTGATATTATCGGAACTATCTGGAATCAAAGTATAACAATCATCCCCCGTCAAATTCATAGCCAAACATAAGCCACCTTGTTTTGCTAGAATATAGTCAAGAGCAATGTCATGTTTCAACAGCGTCAGTCTGTGACTTCTTTGAGTATTCGACAGTAGGTTAAACCCTCTTATCGTTTCATTTGCAAAACCCTGCAAAGTATAGGTAATATTATCAATATGATCTGCCAAAAATGTTACACAATAACATGGAAAAAGTCCCAGTCCCCACTTCTCTCCTAGACTTATCCTCCAATGGTAGGCTTCCAGACTATGAAATTCCTCTAAAATTGGTGCTGGGGCTATCGGCTCCCTTGTAATCAAATGTGATATATTTATGGCTTTAATAACTGTCAATGTTGAAGGAGTTAAATTGCTTCTCACTGTTGTTATAATAGGCTGAAGTGTTGATGTCATTGTTGTTAATTCATCCATTCTCCCTAAGGCTTTGAACTCTTGACTTGTATTTCCATCTATCACCACTAGTGTCACTACATTAACTCTCAGTCCTAACTCTAATCCCTCACTTTCAAACTGTTGGTTATAAAAAATACACTTATAATCACCTTGATCTTCCTGCTGGGAATTGTAAATATAGATACCGCAATCACCCTCAATCTTCATTCTTATCTCATCATTCAGCAACGCATACTTTCTCAATGCAACTGCTCCTAACAGATCTAAACTCCTGCCATATCTATCTTCCCACTGAACTCTAAATTTCCCTTCACCACTGTTCTCTCTCATGCACTTACATGGGAGCTGAGCTGACTGTCCCAGAGTTACTGCAACCCTAGTTTTCTTAACTTTTTTAATCTGACTTTTTCTACTAACTTTTAAAAACCATTTCACTGATTTATCCACAAAATCCCTTCCCTCTAATTTTAGAATATGTGATTGGGAAGTCCCCACTTGCTTATGATTTCTTTACACACAGACTTGGCAAACGATTGAGCATCTTTTAGCCTAATTTGACATCTTATGCACCTCTTGGTGTACGAATGTAACCAAGAATAAGTCACACCCCTTTTAACATTATTTTTCAGACAGATTGTCCTATAGGAAGGAGGACAATCTTTTCAAGCAAATATGATTCCCAAAAACCATACTCTTTTATAATCTTCTACCAGACAGCCGTCTGGTGTACATCTTATTGTACAGTTCAACTTACACAATGCATCTCTTCCCAACAATGCAATAGGTATATGTTCTGATACCAGTATGGGTATTTTAATTTTCTGATTTTTATAGCAGAGCTCAATTGGTTCCTTAAGAGTAATCAACTGTTTTACTCCCTCAAATCCCTATCCTAATTAGTTAATTTTACATAGTGAGATGTGTAACCTCTTCAGGCTGAACACAGATAAAAGCTTTTCCACTATTCACCATCACTTCTCATAGTCCTTTGTTTTCACTTCAATTGTTGGATATTGTCCCTAATTGGTGCTACCAGCTGACACCCCCCTTCGGATCTTCTAGGCACTCTAGAATCCTTGCTCCTTTAAGGGTTCACCTGTCCTCCAGATGATCTTCACTTGCTCCTGTATCTTCCTCTCCAATTCCCTCTTTCCAGAAACTATCTATGGATATGAAACAACTTGTACCACTAGTTGTGGCTGGTACAATTGCGTTTGACCTCGTTCAGTTGAAGCTGTGGCAGTGATTGTTGATTTGGTTCACCCTGATTCTGCATAACCAAAGCTTCTCTTCTCCTTCTTATTCTCCACCAGTTGTATTTGATTGAGTTTTCTGAGAGTTTCTTGGTCCTGTTCTTTCTGGTTGTGTTCCTTTTTCCTGTACAGATCCACTTGATGGGCTATATGATCTGTATAGACGCCTTTTGTCATGCTTCCAAGTCCAACCACCTCTGCCAGTTTGCTCCTTACTGGTGAGGGCAGTCCCATCTGCAGTTTAGCTCTCAAAATTGACTGCTCAATTTGACTCACATCTGGATCATTTCCAGTAATATTTCTCCACACTTGATGGACTCTTGACACATAGGCTCTCAGATTTTCTTGTTGTCCTAGTGGGTCAATCAGAATGTTATCAGGATGCACATTTGTTGGAAATGTATCTTTCAATGCTCTCCACAGACGATTCCTACTTGCAGCCAACAATTCAGGGTCATTCACTGCAGTCCCCACATATCTATTGAGTCCCGCTCTCTGAAAAATTTCTTCCATACCTGGAATCCCAAGGAGATTAGCCAAAAGTCTCTTAATGTCTCCTACAGCAGACTGTGTTCCCACTGTAATTTCTTCCAATTTTGAAATCCAAGGATAGGCTCCATCTTGAAGAGTAGGCAGCTTCTCAAGTATATCTGACATATCGGTACTTTGCAAAGGCTTATATTCTAAGTTTTGACCTCGAATGATCACTGGCATCATCTTCTTACTGGTGCTCCCTTGTCTTGGCCTTAATGTATACCTCTTCTCCAATTCTTGGGATCCTTTTTTCAGCAGTTTTTTCTTCTGTATCTTCAGCTTCTTGAGTTGTTCTTCCAGTTCTTTTACTTCTTCTAAATCATTCGCTTTATCCAGGCATGATACGCATCGGTCTATATCTCTTTCTATTTCTTCTGTGCTAGTCATTGTAGGATAAAATCCTCTTGAATATGAAGCACCTTTAATCTCCAAATCTTTATAGCTGTCTCCATCTTTACTTTCATCAGAACTCGAATCTCTTGTATTCTTCTTCTTCAAACATCCATCACCCCTTCTTTCCGCTCTGGCCAACCTCCGTCTGATCACAGGGTCATATCCACCCATGATCTCTTCTGAATCACTCTGATCATCATCATCATCTTCTTCTTCTTCATCAAGTTCCATCCTCCTGAACCTCATTCTACCCTTAGTTTCCAGACATCTCGGTTTTTTCTTACTTCTGGAGTTTGGATTCATTTTTATGGTCGTTTCTGCTTGTCCTCTCTCTATTATTCGTTCATCTTCATCTCTGATGCAATAATCACCCTCCTGAATGATCACTGGAAGCTGAGGATAGACGTCCTTAAACTCTACTTCTTTCTCATAAGGTGGGGGTCTTTTTGCTGAATCCGTATGTGAGAAAGGTGTACTGACTTCTGTCATTAGTTTTTCTGTCGCCTTCACTGCATTTACAATTTTCTCTATACCTTTGTTTCTTCTATCGCTGGCATCTTTTATCAGTTTTTGTCCTTCATTTTCAAACAACTTAAGAACACACAGCTCTCTTTGTCTCTTTTCTTTACGTTGTTCCCTTTTTTCCCCTTTCTTTTGATCTGCTTTATGAATTGACAGAAGCACTTTCATTATGTTGATGACGTCAGGGTTAAGAGTCCCTTCCACTGGCCATGGTTGTTCAATGTCAGGCCAACGTTTGTTCCATTTTCCAGATAACCTTGCAATACCATTAACTAGAGGATTACTATTTTGTACTATATCAACAGGTGTAATTACCTTCATAGTCTTGATGTCCTTTTTCCCCATTGTAACAACTGTATTATATTCCTTTATTGTAAATTATTTTATTATTTTAGACTATATAGCTTATAGTGTCCTCCCTTTAATTATTCATATAAACTAAAAACTTTTTTTTTTCTTCTAAATTATTAAACAATTAATCAATAAAATTATGAATAATCAACAATCTTTTTTTTTTTTTTTTTTTTTGTACCAATTTATTAATTAGTGGCTATCTTACCACCTCCGGTCAGGAAAAGTACAGGAAAGTAGACAACTTCAGAGCAATCCAAAAAAGAAAAGACCTATAACCCAGCAACACTACAGTACTCATAAACCAATTGCTTAATAAGCACCCAATGACCTCAATTTTACAGAATAATGTCAGTACTCGATTCCCAACACAACTCTAATCAAACCCACTCATGCACAAAAAACTGCAATACGCAATTACATCAATTGATCAGTCTGTTGCCAAGTCCCTGTCAAATTGTCATAACATCAAATATCCTGTAGGGGAAGGTTTTGTAAATATAACAGTACTGGCCTTAGTTTGACCTGGTCCCATTGCAGCAGACTCTTGTCGCGTGATGTATACGTCAGCACTTCCGCTCTCTCTCTCTCTCCTCCTTCCTCTTACCGTCTCTCATATGACAGAATAACAAAGGACAAACAAGAATTTAGTATTTTATGCACACACTGAGTTATGTCAAACATTCAATACTCCTCCGTTCACATTTGCGCTAAGAAATAAGCAAACAACTTAACTCAGGAATATTATAAATAACTCAATAACATTTTATTTTATTTATTTTAATCCGTCAACATATCTCTAGTTTATCAATTCAATAGGTCACAAGAAAACAGTTTCATCTTCAAACAACAGCCGATGTAACAACCAGAATACACCATTAGACTCTAAATGTTCCCTTCTCTTTGTTCCTTCGTTTGTCTGCGTCTCCCCGCAGAAGAGTGTAGCAGGGGAGTGGCATATTTACCCCTACGTCACTCTAGAGACATAAAATCACGCGCATGCGCAGTACATTCATCACTACGATTTCACAGTGGAAGGAGCTCTCTCCCAGCTCTCTTCACTCCAGACAACAGAACGTTAACAGTCCCGCTATACCTCCTCTCTTTTACCCCTCATAGACAAACAATAACACTTAACAGAGCTCACAAACCATAGGGCACAAAACCCACGCTATCCTAAACACAGTTCTGGAGGCTCGACCCATTCCAATGGACCCCCAAGGTAAAAATACCGCACGTAGCACGCATCAAATTAGCATGTAGCATGTATAAGTTAGCATGTAGCATGAAGCATTTAGCATGCTGCATTTAGCATTTCTACCTCCGCCACATCGTAAAATTCCTTTGTTTCTCTAAATTTCTGCTACCACGAGGTCCCGCCGGAAATCTAATGAGCGGTTACATCAAACAAATGATTCGTCAACCACAAGCTGAGAGGTAACATACAATCAAAATATACCACAGCCTCAAGCCCCCTGGACTTACCTACTCCACCTAACGTATTATAGGATTTTTTGGCCCATCATAATGATCGCCTCCTCAAGAGGGCTAACGTAGATTCGTAGCGGTTCTAAGTTACACACATATGCCTAGGCCTTATTCCTCTCAATGTATTCTTCTTGAACTCTTATTCAAGCAAAATATCCCTATAGACACTCCCCCCTTTTTGCGCTGTTTACCAGTGCAAACAAATTTAGAATAGTTAGAACAGACCCCCATTCCACAGCAATAACAGCAACACCAGCACACACAAGTCTTTTACACGGTACATCTCCCCAGCGCATACACCCATAACCAAACGAACCAAATCGCACACAAGACCGTGAGAAATCTCACCTTATAAGACGGCGTCTTGAGCGGGAGTCACTTCGCTGCTCATGAATGTAACACAGGAGAGACGCAGACGGGCCCAATCACTCGTCGCCATTTTGTAGTGTCGAGAAAGCGTTGCTAATTATGCTCTGAAACAAAGGAGTCCGCTTATACTGTACTTCGATTATAAGTTTTATTTATATCACAAGTTTTCAGCATAAGTTTACAGACGTCTGAAGCATCCGGAGAACAGTGTCCCAAAAGAATATGTCTGTTCTGATCTTCTTTGTTCCAACCCAGTACTTATAATCTTTACCAAGATATGGGTGGTTCCCCATACTGTCCAATCACCTGTCTCCAACAAACAGACTTCCTCTGTTCTATGGGGTGTCACTCTAAAACGGCTCCCTGTAAAACTGAATAAACATCCTCTCAGGTTCCACTTGAAAACATTAGCAGTCATTAGCAGTCTTCATACACTACAACGGCTTACAGCCAAAAAGCACATGGAATCGGATATTTCAAGCACATGGAATCGGATATTTCAAGTCAGATACAAATCTGATTCTTGGCCATGTGACTTGTGTCTGAACGGTCAAATCTGATTTGTTTTTATACTGTTATTTGGCATATCTTGTTGCTTGCTAGTTACTCTGACTCTTGACAGTTTGACAAGAACATGTGGTAGCTAACTAGCTTGTTAATTGTTTACAAATACATTTGTGAATGTGCTAGAAAGCTAAATAGCTACCTACCTAGCTAGTTGACTGCTGTGGCTAGCCAAAAATGATTTGTTTTCAAAGTTGGATCATCTTATCTTTTGAGGCTTTAAAGGTGTTCTTACACTATGATTTTGAACATTCAAAGTAACTGGGTGATTCTCATGAAACCAGTTTTAAAATGTCTGTAGCAAATTGAGTTACAAAACCATGATGCATCTGCAAAAATCAACTATCATTCTGAGGACTAAGATGTATAGTTTTAGGGAAAGCGTTTTATTTTAAATACATTTAAAATGTTTGCCTGAATGTTGTACATTTTCAATACAAATTCTCATTACTGTAATGCGTCCTTATAAAGTTCTTGGTTCATTTTTTACAATTTTACTTTAGAAACGTATTATTTTAATAAAATACAAAAATATGTTGCTGTAGGTTGTCCATAAATAATAATAATGGTATACTAGTTGTAGTTTACATTAAACTATAATATTTATTACGTACAAACACAGTGTCTGTGGACATGTGTCTCATTATCGCTTTTTCTCGGTTCAGACTGCAGGACAAATATAATATTCGAATCAAATACAGTGGGGAAAAAAAGTATTTAGTCAGCCACCAATTGTGCAAGTTCTCCCACTTAAAAAGATGAGAGAGGCCTGTAATTTTCATCATAGGTACACGTCAACTATGACAGACAAAATGAGAAAAAAATATCCAGAAAATCACATTGTAGGATTTTTTATGAATTTATTTGCTAATTATGGTGGAAAATAAGTATTTGGTCAATAACAAAAGTTTCTCAATACTTTGTTGTATACCCTTTGTTGGCAATGACACAGGTCAAACGTTTTCTGTAAGTCTTCACAAGGTTTTCACACACTGTTGCTGGTATTTTGGCCCATTCCTCCATGCAGATCTCCTCTAGAGCAGTGATGTTTTGGGGCTGTCGCTGGACAACATGGACTTTCAACTCCCTCCAAATATTTTCTATGGGGTTGAGATCTGGAGACTGGCTAGGCCACTCCAGGACCTTCGTTGCCCGGGCGGTGTGTTTGGGATCATTGTCATGCTAAAAGACCCAGCCACGTTTCATCGTCAATGCCCTTGCTGATGGAAGGAGGTTTTCACTCAAAATCTCACGATACATGGCCCCATTCATTCTTTCCTTTACACGGATCGGTCGTCCTGGTCCCTTTGCAGAAAAACAGCCCCAAAGCATGATGTTTCCACCCCCATGCTTCACAGTAGGTATGGTGTTCTTTGGATGCAACTCAGCATTCTTTGTCCTCCAAACACGACGAGTTGAGTTTTTACCAAAAAGTTCTATTTTGGTTTCATCTGACCATATGACATTCTCCCAATCCTCTTCTGGATCATCCAAATGCACTCTAGCAAACTTCAGACGGGCCTGGACATGTACTGGCTTAAGCAGGGGGACACGTCTGGCACTGCAGGATTTGAGTCCCTGGCGGCGTAGTGTGTTACTGATGGTAGGCTTTGTTACTTTGGTCCCAGCTCTCTGCAGGTCATTCACTAGGTCCCCCCGTGTGGTTCTGGGATTTTTGCTCACCGTCCTTGTGATCATTTTGACCCCACCGGGTGAGATCTTGCATGGAGCCCCAGATCGAGGGAGATTATCAGTGGTCTTGTACGTCTTCCATTTCCTAATAATTGCTCCCACAGTTGATTTCTTCAAACCAAGCTGCTTACCTATTGCAGATTCAGTCTTCCCAGCCTGGTGCAGGTCTACAATTTTGTTTCTGGTGTCCTTTGACAGCTCTTTGGTCTTGGCCATAGTGGAGTTTGGAGTGTGACTGTTTGAGGTTGTGGACAGGTGCCTTTTATACTGATGACAAGTTCAAACAGGTGCCATTAATACAGGTAACGAGTGGAGGACAGAGGAGCCTCTTAAAGAAGAAGTTACAGGTCTGTGAGAGCCAGAAATCTTGCTTGTTTGTAGGTGACCAAATACTTATTTTCCACCATAATTTGCAAATCAATTCATTAAAAATCCTACAATGTGATTTTCAGGATATTTTTTTCTCAATTTGTCTGTCATAGTTGACGTGTACCTATGATGAAAATTACAGGCCTCTCTCGTCTTTTTAAGTGGGAGAACTTGCACAATTGGTGGCTGACTAAATACTTTTTTTCCCCACTGTATGCAATTTTTTTTATTTGTGTCACTTCAAACAGCCAGTGTGAACAAGGATTTAGAAGCGACAACCCTTTCCCAACAATGCAGTAATCAATATCCATACTATAAAATAAAATAAATTTGAACAAAAACACGCTAGAAATAGAAATAAGAAGAACAAGAGAATGTAAGTAAGCTATATACTGTACGGGGTCTGTTCCAAGGTCAATGCCAATAACATATTTACAATGTGCAGGGATACTGGAGTGGTAGGGGTAGATATGTATAGGGGTAAGGTGACTAGGCATCAGGATATATGAAACAGAGTAGCCGCAGCATATGATGATTGTATGTGAGTGCGTGTGCATGTGTAGAGTCAGTATGAATGTGTGTGCGTGTTATGTGTGTATGAGCCAATGAAGTTTGTGTGTGTGTATGTGTGTGTGTGTGTGTGTGTGTGTGTGTGTGTGTGTGTGTAGAGTCCTGTGAGTGTGCATAGTCAGTGCAAAAATAAAAGGGTCAATGCAGATAGTCCATGTAGACATTTTGTTAGCTATTAAGCAGCCTCATGGCTTGGGGATAGAAGCTGTTGAAGAGCCTGTTGGTGTCAGACTTGTTGCTCCGGTACTGCTTGCCATGCGGAAGCAGAGAGAACCGTCTATTGCTTGGGTGGCTGGGATCTTTAATAATTTTCTGTGCCTTCCTTTCACACCGCATGATGTAGAGGTCCTGGATGGCAGGAAGCTCGGCCCCAGTGATGTACTGGGCTGTCCGCTACACACTCTGCTCCATGCGATCGAGGGTGGTGCCGTTGCCATACCAAGCAGTGATGCAGCCAGTCAAGATGCTCTTAGTGGTGCAGCTTGAGGTCCCATGACAAATCTTTTCAACCTCTTGAGGGGGAAGAGGTGCTGTCGTGCCTTCTTCACAACTGTGTGCATGTGTGTGGACCATTTAAAGTCCTTAGTGATTTGGACATTGAGGAACTTGAAGATCTCGACCTGCTCCACTACAGTCCCATTGATGTGGATGGGGGCGTCCTCGCCCCCTGTTTCCGGTACTCCATGATCAGCTCCTTGGTCTTATTGACATTGAGGGAGAGATTGTTGTCCTGCACTCTTAGAAAAAAAGGTTCCTTATAGAACCAAAAAGGGTTCTATCGCTTGCTTCATATATGGAACCCCTTAAAGTTCTATATAGAACCCTTTGATCAGAACCCTAGAGGTTCTTCTTCACTGAACCAAAATAGTTCCATATAGAATTCATGCATTGATGAATTATGGCTACTACTATTAAATACTCATATTTTGAGGTAGAATTTAATTCAATAAGTCAATTAAATAATGGACAAAAGAATAACAGCATAGTTTTTAGAATGTTTTGTCATTATATGCAAACATAGCTTGGAAATATGCACTGGTGGCCAGGGAGGCATCTCTTTGTTTGAATGATGGCCAACGTCAACTCTCTGGCTGACTTCTTTACAATACAATACAATACAATACAATACAACTTTGTCCATTAGTTACAGTGAACAACAAAAATGAGTCTTCTGCTCCATTCTCAACCTCACACATACAGCTGAGACCAGCACAGGTTCAACCTGGATGCAGAGCATATTGTGGGGTTAAGAGCCTTGCTCAATGGCCCAACAGTAGGGGAATGTTTTGAGAATGTGAACCCAGCAGCCCTCCCGTTGTCAGATCAATTCCTCACGTTTTTTCCAGCGCCCAGCGCAGGATTCGAACTGGATACCTTTCGCCATCAGGTTCAACTTCTGCCATAGGTCCAACTCCTCACAGAGTATTTGAGCAGAGTTGAGCAGTCAGCAGTTATTTCTCATGGAGTAGTGCACACTGCTCCGGCGCTCCACATCCTTTCCAACAGCTCCACTAAAAAACATTCTGCACTCACAGGAAAAAAAACTGCCACTCCAAATTCGCACCATTCATTAAAATCACAATGTAACCAACACCCATCTATTATTGTAACTACCTGGACCTACCATTTGGTTTTGAAGTATTGAAACCAAACCATATGATTTGAATGAAAAGTATTTTAATTAACATGAAAAGGTGAATGTAAGAAGCGCTCATAATTTCAAATAGGCTACATGTCATATCAAACAGCATATAAACACTCTAAATAGGTCAGGAGCCAGACAGGGAGCCTAAGAAGGAACGAAAATGAATTATTTAGGCTATATTATTACAATTATTTCAAGGCTATAGCCTACAAAGAAATACATTGTGAAGCATTTGAGAGTGTGACACACTAGGCTGGTAGGGAGTCAGGGACATTAAGCGCTCAGCATTTAAACAACACTTAATTGTATTAAATCATTATACAATTAAATAATTATGAATCATTATAGTCTATAAATTGCATATAATAGGCTGTGACTTACTTAGAATTAAATACAAATTAAATGAAAAATGTCTTATTAGGCTCAGTGCCTCAGTGCCTTTGAATTCATTTTTAGAAACACGAGTTTGGCCAGAGTCTGTGGCTTCCGGCTCATGCGATGGTGCCTGGAGAGCAGGCCAGCAGCAGAGAATATCCTCTCCATGCTTGCGAAACCACCGGGGATGCTAAACACCCTTTTGGCCACTCTTACCAGGCTGGGCAGGGATATATAGGTACGCCTAAAGTTTTTTAGGCAAAATAACCCAATCAAAATAACCTTGAATGTTGGAATATGCCAGACCTATTGGGCCAAAATCAATTATGGCCTATTGTATAGATAATAGAGCAAAAAATAAGGAAACTTTTAAGAGATCTGATTTTTTGTTTATAAATACTTTGCTACAATGACACAATTAATTAGCTACCCACCTAGTTCATTTATTTTAACATGTGCACCAGTAGAGGCTCCTCAGAGGAGGAAGGGGAGACCATCCTCCTCAGTGAATTTCATAAACATAAAAATAGTGAAACGTTAACAAAGTTATCCTTTTTAGATAAAACGATACTAAATATATTCACGTCACCAAATAATTGATTAAAACTCACTGTTTTGCAATGAAGGTCTACAGTAGCCTCACCAGCACTCTGTAGGGTAGCACCATGGTGTAGCCGGAGGACAGCTAGCTTCCGTCCTCCTCTGGGTACATTGACTTCAATACAAATCCTACGAGGCTCATGGTTCTCACCCCCCTTCCATAGACTTACACAGTAATTATGACAACTTCCAGAGGACGTCCTCCAACCTATCAGAGCTCTTGCAGCATGAACTGACATGTTGTCCACCCAATCAAAGGATCAGAGAATTAATCTAGTACTGAAAGCATAAAATACAGCTAGCTAGCACTGCAGTGCATAAAATGTGGTGAGTAGTTGACTCAAAGACAGAGAAAGACAATAGTTGAACAGTTTTGAACAAATTAATTTATTCAAAAATGAAGAGAGAGAGAGAGAGAGAGAGAGAGAGAGAGAGAGAGAGATAGCAATATTTCATAATTTTCTTTCACTGTCACTTACAGTGGGGGAAAAAAGTATTTAGTCAGCCACCAATTGTGCAAGTTATCCCACTTAAAAAGATGAGAGAGGCCTGTAATTTTCATCATAGGTACACGTCAACTATGACAGACAAATTGAGGAAAAAAAATCCAGAAAATCACATTGTAGGATTTTTAATGAATTTATTTGCAAATTATGGTGGAAAATAAGTATTTGGTCACCTAGAAACAAGCAAGATTTCTGGCTCTCACAGACCTGTAACTTCTTCTTTAAGAGGCTCCTCTGTCCTCCACTCGTTACCTGTATTAATGGCACCTGTTTGAACTTGTTATCAGTATAAAAGACACCTGTCCACAACCTCAAACAGTCACACTCCAAACTCCACTATGGCCAAGACCAAAGAGCTGTCAAAGGACACCAGAAACAAAATTGTAGACCTGCACCAGGTTGGGAAGACTGAATTTGCAATAGGTAAGCAGCTTGGTTTGAAGAAATCAACTGTGGGAGCAATTATTAGGAAATGGAAGACATACAAGACCACTGATAATCTCCCTCGATCTGGGGCTCCACGCAAGATCTCACCCTGTGGGGTCAAAATGATCACAAGAACGGTGAGCAAAAATCCCAGAACCACACGGGGGGACCTAGTCAATGACCTGCAGAGAGCTGGGACCAAAGTAACAAAGCCTACCATCAGTAACACACTACGCCGCCAGGGACTCAAATCCTGCAGTGCCAGACGTGTCCCCCTGCTTAAGCCAGTACATGTCCAGTACATGCTAGAGTGCATTTGGATGATCCAGAAGAGGATTGGGAGAATGTCATATGGTCAGATGAAACCAAAATATTACTTTTTGGTAAAAACTCAACTCGTCGTGTTTGGAGGGCAAAGAATGCTGAGTTGCATCCAAAGAACACCATACCTACTGTGAAGCATGGGGGTGGAAACATCATGCTTTGGGGCTGTTTTTCTGCAAAGGGACCAGGACGACTGATCTGTGTAAAGGAAAGAATGAATGGGGCCATGTATCGTGAGATTTTGAGTGAAAACCTCCTTCCATCAGCAAGGGCATTGAAGATGAAACGTGGCTGGGTCTTTCAGCATGACAATGATCCCAAACACACCGCCCGGGCAACGAAGGAGTGGCTTCGTAAGAAGCATTTCAAGGTCCTGGAGTGGCCTAGCCAGTCTCCAGATCTCAACCCCATAGAAAATCTTTGGAGGGAGTTGAAAGTCTGTGTTGCCCAGCGACAGCCCCAAAACATCACTGCTCTAGAGGAGATCTGCATGGAGGAATGGGCCAAAATACCAGCAACAGTGTGTGAAAACCTTGTGAAGACTTACAGAAAACGTTTGACCTGTGTCATTGCCAACAAAGGGTATATAACAAACTATTGAGAAACTTTTGTTATTGACCAAATACTTATTTTCCACCATCATTTGCAAATAAATTCATTAAAATCCTACAATGTGATTTTCTGGAGAAAAAAATTCTCATTTTGTCTGTCATAGTTTACGTGTACCTATGATGAAAATTACAGGCCTCTCTCATCTTTTTAAGTGGGGGAACTTGCACAATTGGTGGCTGACTAAATACTTTTTTCCCCCACTGTAGTTAGCTAGCTAATGTAGCTAGCTTGTTTAGCCTACTCAAACACCCGGCTCAAACAGAGGGATGCTATGTTAGCTAGCTGGATATGACTATCCAACACTGGAACTCTTCCAAGTCAAGTTAAGCTTTTGGTTTTATTAATATATTGCCACCGGGGCCCACCAGTGTAACTGCTAAACTGCTTACTGACTGTACACTGTTCTGCATGATTGTAAAGGGTTTACTAACATGTTAGTTCTATTAGCTATGTTGACTGTGACGTTACTTTAGCTAATATGGTGACAATTGTGTAGGCTGTGTGTAGCGGTTAGCGGTTATGTTATGAAGGTTTGGCTAGGAAATGTTTTTTCGCCTGGTCACAGACAGCAAAGGGAAAAGGTGAGCATGTAGATGTGAGAAGGAATACAATGATCTGTTTGTATGTGGCTGCTATGAAAGTGAACTGTGTTTACGTGTGATTAGGGGTGTAGTCATTCCGTCGATTCTGTTGAAAAACCTTTCTTAAACGGAAGTAAACGGAATGAAACCAGAATAAACATACCTGAATTTGTCCAATAGAAACTCTCATTTGCAACTGTTGAACTAATGATTACACCCTAGATTAGCTAGACGCAGGCAACAGTGTGCAAGGCTGTATTGAATGTGTCACTGTCTGTCCATGTGTCACTGTCTGTCACCTCAAATTGTCTCTCGGGCTGTGTGCACCTACGTTGTAGGTTAGGTTGTAGCAACCTCATGATGGGAATAGGGACAATTTGAGTATCATGTAGTAGCCTAAACCTATCGATGTTACATTGAACTAGGTGAATGGAATATGAATGACAGTCATCCAATATGCGGTAATAGAAATAAGGCCATGCTCATTAAAATAAAGAATCGTCCTCCCTCATCTTAAACAGCACCGATCGCCACTGATGTGCACATAGTAAGTAGCCTACACCATTATGCTTTCGGAATATGTGTCTTTTCAGATTCCACAATGATTATTTAGTTGTGGACACTACATCACCACACTCCCTCTATTGCTCTTGGTCCTCATCTTTGTAAGTCACCTTGATTTTGCACCTGTGTGTTTGATCAGTTTCTTTATGAAAATATTTAGCGAACTCCATGACAGTAGCTAAAACAAGGGGCTATAGCAGCACACAAGTAGACTACAAATGCATGCTGGGCCGAGCATGCCCTGAGCTCGTAAAGTGAGCACTACTGGAGCACTATTGGAGCGAAATTGGAGCGGGCGAGAAGGCCGATGCTCCAGCCTTTGGGAATCTCGCTCTGCACTCCAGTCAAATTGGGCACGCTCCGCTCCAGTTTCGCTCCTGCTCACATACTCTGATTCCTTAGCCTGACTGGTTGCAGAGAAGAAGAAAAAAACTGCAAAAACTATCTAATATCTAATCTGACAAAATGAAGACAAAATGCTATGCAGACATAATTATTATGTAGAAGAACAACTTACATGCAGTTGTTGTCAGCAGCAGACGAAAGATCCTCTTATAGTTCTGGGTTACTGCCAGACTGAGCAAAACATAATTTATAATAGATAGTGTGTTAAAAGTCGTGCAATGATTAACTAGGCTATTGAATCACCAAGACTTATTATACATAGTTTATTATAAATAATTTATACATACCTCCTCTCAGTCAGCAACAGTCTTCTAATGGCTTCATGAAACATAGGCTAGTCCCCTCAATTGACTCCACACTGAAATACTGAAATAAAAGTAACAATTAGCTAATTGCCAATGTCAGGCTGGGTCTGTAGCGCTATTTGGCATATCCCATAATAGAAAATAACATTTATTTGAAAGAGTTGGCTGACTAGCTTGTAAAGTGGCGAATTAAAGTAGCCTAGCTTTTTCTGCTTAGCTAGCAAAGTTAGCTAGCTAGCTACAAACGTGCTCAAATTCTAATAATGTTTCAACTTTATTTGTCTAGCCTATAGTTTATCATATGACTTTTCCTTCACATGTTTGATTTAAATAATCAACTTTGCTTACCTTAATACATAAAAAAATTACGTGCTTATTGGTAGGCTACTTGCAAGTTGGTTCAACCACCGTCCTCTTGCATCATCATGCTGGAATGGCAGTCGGTTTTTTAATTGGAATGGCAGTTACATTTTGAATTGATCAAAGCTTTCTATATATAGAACCCTTTTTTAAATCTAAGAGTATGTTTTTATTAAACACATTATTTCTTCTTCTAGTTAGCATTTAGTTTGCAACAGCACAGGTTTGTATGAACCTTGCTGTTTACCACTCAGACCTCGGCAACAATGTTGCAAAATATGAATTTAATCTTCACCTTGCCATAGAGAGCTAATGGTGTAGGATATCAGCTAGCCATTTTTCTGACCAGGCGAAATCATGCAGTCAACAGTGAAGAGGCGACTCCGGGATGCTGACCTTCTAGGCAGAGTTGCAAAGAAAAAGCCATATCTCAGACTGGCCAATAAAAAGAAAAGATTTAGATGGGCAAAAGAACATAGACACTGGACTTTTTCTTTGCAACTCTGCCTAGGTCAGCATCCCAGATTTGCCTCTTCACTGTTGATGTTGAGACTGGTGTTTTGCGGGTACTATTTAATGAAGCTGCCAGTTGAGGACGTGTGAGGTGTCTGTTTCTCAAACTAGACACTCTAATGTATTTGTCCTCTTGCTCAGTTGTGCACAGGGGCCTCCCACTCCTCTTTCTATTCTGGTTAGAGCCAGTTTGCGCTGTTCAGTGAAGGGAGTAGTACACAGCATTGTACGAGATCTTCAGTTTCTTGGAAATTTCTCACATAGAATAGCCTTCATTTCTCAGAACAAGAATAGACTGACGAGTTTCAGAAGAAAGTAATTTGTTTCTGGCCATTTTGAGCCTGTAATCGAATCCACAATTGCTGATGCTCCAGATACTCAACTAGTCTCAAGAAGGCCAGTTTTATTGCCTCTTTAATCTGCACAACAGTTTTCAGCTGTGCTAACATAATTGCAAAAGGGTTTTCTAATGATCAATTAGCCTTTTAAAATGATAAACTTGGATTAGCAAACACAACGTACCATTGGAACACAGGACTGATGGTTGCTGATAATGGGCCTCTGTACGCCTATGTAGATATTCCATTAAAAATCAGCCATTTCCAGCTACAATAGCCATTAACAACATTAACAATGTCTACACTGTATTTCTGATCAATTTGATGTTATTTTAATGGACAGAAAATTGCCTCTCTTTCGAAAACAAGGACATTTCTAAGTGACCCCAAACGTTTGAATGGTAGTGTAGGTATTCCTCTTCTCCAGGGGGGTGAGGGTAGTGTGAAGTGCAATTGAGATTGTGTTGTCTATGGATCTGTTGGGGTGGTATGCATATTGGAGTGGGTCTAGGGTTTGTGGGATGATGGAGTTGATGTGTACCATAACCAACCTTTCAAAGCACTTCATGATTACAGATGTGAGTGCTACAGGGCGGTACTCATTGTGGCATGTAGCCTTAGAGCGGTACTCAATGTGGCAGGTAGCCTTAGAGTTCTTAGGAACAGGAATTATAGTGGTCAACTTGAGACGTGGGGATGACAGACTGGGACAAGGAAAGGTTGAAAATTACCGTGAATATACCTGCCAGCTTCCCTGGAATACCGTCCAGCCCCGCGGCTTTGTGAGTGCTAACCTGATTAAAAGCCTTACTCAAGTTGGCTTTGGAGAGTGAGATCACCCAGTTCTCTGGGTCGGCGGGGGCCCTCATCCACGACTCTGTGTTGTTTTTGTCGAAGCGTGCATAAAATGCATTGAGTTCATCTGGTAGAGAGGCATCGATGGGCAGAGCACAGCTTGGTAATCCTTTGTAATCTGTATTGGACTGTAGCCCCTGCCAAATGCGATGGGCATAAGAGCCTGTGTAATAGGATTCCAACTTGTTCCTATATTGTCCTTCTGATTGTTTGATGGCTCTGCGGAGGTCGTAGGACTTGTGCTTGTTCGTGTCCTGAGCCGTATGTAGGATATTTACAAGCAGTAAATGGGTAAGTGCAATTTGATAATAAAAATGTCAAAACGGGCTACATGTTTAAGTGCAAGTGTAATTAGTCCAACATTTTGTTAAGTTGCAGAATTGCATTCGGAATAAAAGAGTACTTGGCCCTATTTTTTATTACCTTAGGTAGTCTGTACCTGCGGACCTAGGGGAGGGGCTGGAATTCGGGATGGAGTGGGTGGGAAGAGTAAAATGCTATTTTGTTGGCCTTCTGGAGGGCTTTGCCCAGGTAGAGAAATGACAGCTCTTACTGTTGCTTCCCCATGATTTTTCCATAAGTCCTGACTATCTTCCCCAACCTAATTTTCTGTGCAACCATCGCATTCCCAAACCAGCAGGTGAGGCAGTAGGACAGAATACTCTCAATTAATGATTTACAGTGGGGAGAACAAGTATTTGATACACTGCCGATTTTGCAGGTTTTCCTACTTACAAAGCATGTAGAGGTCTGTAATTTTTATCATAGGTACACTTCAACTGTGAGAGACGGAATCTAAAACAAAAATCCAGAAAATCACATTGTTAATGCATTAATGCATTAATTTGCATTTTATTGCATGACATAAGTATTTGATACATCAGAAAAGCAGAACTTAATATTTGGTACAGAAACCTTTGTTTGCAATTACAGAGATCATACGTTTCCTGTAGGTCTTGACCAGGTTTGCACACACTGCAGCAGGGATTTTGGCCCACTCCTCCATACAGACCTTCAGGTTTCGGGGCTGTCGCTGGGCAATACAGACTTTCAGCTCCCTCCAAAGATTTTCTATTGGGTTCAGGTCTGGAGACTGGCTAGGCCACTCCAGGACCTTGAGATGCTTCTTACGGAGCCACTCCTTAGTTGCCCTGGCTGTGTGTTTCGGGTCGTTGTCATGCTGGAAGACCCAGCCACGACCCATCTTCAATGCTCTTACTGAGGGAAGGAGGTTGTTGGCCAAGATCTCACGATACATGGCCCCATCCATCCTCCCCTCAATACAGTGCAGTCGTCCTGTCCCCTTTGCAAAAAAACATCCCTAAAGAATGATGTTTCCACCTCCATGCTTCTCGGTTGGGATGGTGTTCTTGGGGTTGTACTCATCCTTCTTCTTCCTCCAAACACGGCGAGTGGAGTTTAGACCAAAAAGCTCTATTTTTGTCTCATCAGACAACATGACCTTCTCCCATTCCTCCTCTGGATCATACAGATGGTCATTGGCAAACTTCAGACGGGCCTGGACATGCGCTGGCTTGAGCAGGGGGACCTTGCGTGCGCTGCAGGATTTTAATCCATGACGGCGTAGTGTCTTACTAATGGTTTTCTTTGAGACTGTGGTCACAGCTCTCTTTAGGTCATTGACCAGGTCCTGCCGTGTAGTTATGGGCTGATCCCTCACCTTCCTCATGATCATTGATGCTCCACGAGGTGAGATCTTGCATGGAGCCCCAGACCGAGGGTGATTGACCGTCATCTTGAACTTCTTTAATTTTCTAATAATTGCGCCAACAGTTGTTGCCTTCTCACCAAGCTGCTTGCCTATTGTCCTGTAGCCCATCCCAGCCTTGTGCAGGTCTACAATTTTATCCCTGATGTCCTTACATAGCTCTCTGGTCTTGGCCATTGTGGAGAGGTTGGAGTCTGTTTGATTGAGTGTGTGGACAGGTGTCTTTTATACAGGTAACGAGTTCAAACAGGTGCACTTAATACAGGTAATGAGTGGAGAACAGGAGGGCTTCTTAAAGAAAAACTAACAGGTCTGTGAGAGCTGGAATTCTTACTGGTTGGTAGGTGATCAAATACTTATGTCATGCAATAAAATGCAAATTAATTACTTAAAAACCATACAATGTGATTTTTTGGATTTTTGTTTTAGATTCCGTCTCTCACAGTTGAAGTGTACCTATGGTAAAAATTACAGACCTCTATATGCTTTGTAAGTAGGAAAACCTGCAAAATCGGCAGTGTATCAAATACTTGTTCTCCCTACTGTATAAAAGAGAACTATGATGGTCAACATTGAAAAAGTGCAGCTTTCATAGGAAATACAGTCTCTGGCCTTTCTTAAAAATAGTGTCAGTACACTGATCCCAGGACAGCTTGTTGTCAATGACTAGCCCAAGGTATTTGTACTCCTCTACTACAGTGCCTTGCAAAAGTATTCATCCCCCTTGGCATTTTTCCTATTTTGTTGCATTACAACCTGTAATTTAAATGGATTTATATTTGTATTTCATGTAATGGACATACACAAAATAGTCAAAATTGGTGAAGTGAAATGCAAAAAAATAAATAACGGAAAAGTGGTGCGTGCATATTTATTCACCCCCTTTGCTATGAAGCCCCTAAATAATATCTGGTGAAACCAATTACCTTCAGAAGTCACATAATTAGTTAAATAAAGTCCACCTGTGTGCAATCTAAGTGTCACATGATCTCAGTATATATACACCTGTTTTGAATGGCCCCAGAGTCTGCAACACCAGTAAGCAAGGGGCACCACCAAGCAAGCGGCATCATGAAGACCAAGGAGCTCTCCAAACAGGTCAGGGACAAAGTTGTGGAGAAGTACAGATCAGGGTTGGGTTATAAAAAATATCAGAAACTTTGAACATCCCACAGAGCACCATTAAATCCATTATAAAAAAATTGAAATAATATGGCACCACAACAAACCTGCCAAGAGAGGGCCTCCCACCAAAACTGACGGACCAGGCAAGGAGGGCATTAATCAGAGAGGCAACAAAGAGACCAAAGATAACCCTGTGGAGCTGCAAAGCTCCACAGCGGAGATTGGAGTATCTGTCCATAGGACCACTTTAAGCTGTACACTCCACAGAGCTGGGCTTTACGGAAGAGTGGCCAGAACAAAGGCATTGCTTACAGAAAAAAATAAGCAAACACATTTGGTGTTCGCCAAAAGGCATGTGGGAGACTCCCCAAACATATGGAAGAAAGTACTCTGGTCAGATGAGACTACAATTGAACTTTTTGGCCATCAAGGAAAACGCTATGTCTGGCGCAAACCCAACACCTCTCATCACCCAGAGAACACCATCCCCACAGTGAAGCATGGTTGTGGCAGCATCATGCTGTGGGGATGTTTTTCATCGGCAGGGACTGGGAAACTGGTCAGAATTGAAGGAATGATGGATGGCGCTAAATACAGGGAAATTCTTGAGGGAAACCTGTTTCAGTCTTCCAGAGATTTGAGACTGGGACGGAGGTTCACCTTCCAGCAGGACAATGACCCTAAGTATACTGGTAAAGCAACACGAGTGGTTTAAGGGGAAATATTTAAATGTCTTGGAATGGCCTAGTCAAAGCCCAGACCTCAATCCAATTGAGAATCTGTGGTATAACTTAAAGATTGCTGTACACCAGTGGAACCCATCCAACTTGAAGGAGCTGGAGCAGTTTTGCCTTGAAGAATGGGCAAAAATCCCAGTGGCTAGATGTGCCAAGCTTATAGAGACATACCCAAGAGACTTGCAGCTGTAATTGCTGCAAAGGGTGGCTCTACAAAGTATTGACTTGGGGGGGTGAATAGTTATGCACTCTCAAGTTTTCAGTTTTTTTGTCTTATTTCTTTTTTGTTTCACAAAAAAATTTATTTTGCATCTTCAAAGTGGTAGGCATGTTGGGTAAATCAAATGATACAAACCCCCCAAAAATCTATTTTAATTCCAGGTTGTAAGGCAACAAAATAGGAAAAATGCCAAGGGGGATGAATACTTTCGCAAACCACTGTAGTTCCATGGGCTCCCCTTTTATCAGTGATGGTGTGTCCTTCGAAAGTCAATCATCATATCCTTTGTTTTTTATGTGTTTAGTTTTAGATGGGACGACTCACACCAAACAGTAAAATAATTCAGAGCCAGTCCATGTTCGGTCTCATCCCCTTCAAGGAGACTGACCAAAGCAGTGTCGTCAACATACTTGATCAGGTGGCACCCTGGGAACTGGCTTCAGCAGCTGTCAATATATATGTACAGTACCGGTGAAAGGGCACTGCCCTAACTGAAGTAGTGCGTACATCCGACAGTGTGTTGCCAACTCATACCTGCTGAGACCTATCAGTTAGGAAGTTGGTGATCCATGTGATAAGCATCAATTCTGAAGTCTCCTTTCAGTCTGTCTGAGCGGACAAACGGATTGATTGTGTTAAATGCAGAGGAAAATCTGCGAACATGATATGCACATAGGTTTTGCTGCCCTCCAAATGCATGTACTACAGATTTAAGAGCGAGAGGATGGCATCATCTGTTCCTCTCTCCTACCGGTATGCCAATTGGAGGGGGTCAAGTAGGTGTTTGTTAGTGTTGATGATGTATGCTTTGATGATCTTTTCAAGAGATTCAATCAATAGAGAGGTAAGAGCGATAGTCTGTAGTCATTTGCTTGGATAAAGCCAGAGTGTTGCGTAAGAGCTACAACACCTCTTTGTTTCTAGGGCACCTCCCTGCAAGGGAGAGGCTGCTATCTCGTTAAAGGGTAACTCTCAACTCCAATTTCAGCCTAATTACAGATTACTCTCCCCTTCAAATATATATTTTTTAAAGCATTCAGGGGAGAGGTTGTGGGTGGGGGAACTGCTCATAAATATTAATTTGGGGGTGGGTCACTAAAGCATACTTACCAGAAGTCCACTGGCACGCTCTGATAATAACATTATGTGCATCACCAGCAAATACACCTCTGGACAGTTAGCTCACAGTCGTAAGGCGCCAAGTTCCTGACATCTATTGCCACTTGTGGTGTAAATTTGAATACCCCATGAGGTGCAACATTTTTTATTTATTGCGGTAATGTGTTGGGAAGAAAAGTGCAATCATCACCTTGAAAATGAAGATTAGGGGCTCAATCCAACCCACATTGCAGTATTTATGCAATAGCTATTTTTCCAATGGTCAAATGAACTCACAGATTGGTCTTGGGTACTGTATATTAACCTACAACTACTACCATGGCGAACCCTCTCACAGGCTTGCTTTCACTTTTCAGAATTAGAAGTGTGTGGGCACGGGATGAATATTGTAAATAAAGGATTTCAAAAAATAAAAAACATATATTTGCCCCATGTGGCATTCAAACTCACAACCACTGTACTATAAAACAACTCTCTTAGCAGACTGCACCACCAACAATCTTAAGACAAGAAAAAAACAATAAGTTGACATGACCATCATTGTGATCTATTTCTTGTCATGATGGATGTAGCTGTGGTATAGTGTATCTGACGGCTATAGGAGCGGCTGTAAAAGACGACACACAGAAGGACGCACTGTTTCTTACAGTAGCTGGCCATTGATGACTACAACAGCTTTCAGCTAACGGATGAGGAGCAGGCAGATTATGAACTTGTATTAGCCAAATTGTCGGGAGCTTCATGAAATGGGTTTCCATGGCCAAGCAGCCGCACACAAGAGATCACCATGCGCAATACCAACCGTCGACTGGAGTAGTGTAAAGCGCTCTGCCATTGGACTCTGGAGTAGTGGAAACACGTTATCTGGAGTGATGAATCTGGCTGTCCGATGGACTAATCTGGGTTTGGCGGATGCCAGGAGAAAGCTACCTGCCCGAATTCATAGTGCCAACTCTAAAGTTTGGTGGAGGAGGAATAATGATCTGGGGCTGTTTTTCATGGTTAAGGCCCCTTAGTTCCAGTGAAGGGAAATCTTAACGCTACAACATAAAATGACATTGTAGATGGTCATGTGCTTCCAACTTTGTGGCAACAGTTTGGGGAAGGCCCTTTCCTGTTTCAAAATGACAATGCCCCCGTGCACAAAGCGAGGTCCATACAGAAATGGTTTGTCAAGATCGGTGTGGAAGAACTTGACTGGCCTGCACAGAGCCCTGACCTCAACACCATCGAACACCTTTGGGATTAATTGGAACGCCGACTGCAAGCCAGGCCTAATCGCTCAACATCAGTGCACGACCTCACTAATGCTCTTGTGGCTGAATGGAAGCAAGTCCCCACAGCAATGTTCCAACATCTAGTGGAAAGCTTTCCCAGAAGAGTGGATGCTGTTATAGCAGCAAAGGGGGGACCAACTCCATATTAATACCCATGATTTTGGAATGAGATATTCAATGAGCAGGTGTCCATATACTTTTGGTCATGTTGTGTATGTTTACTGATGGACCATTACTCGCATTACCCAGATATGTCTCTACTGAAGGACACTACTGCTAGTCAGGTGATAACTCACATTAAGTAATTATTTGCTCACCATGGGGTCGCAGAGGTAGTCCGTACGGACAACGCCTCACAGTTCAGCTGTTCAGCTCTCAGTGATTTTGCTAAACCGTACAGGTTCAAGCATGTCACACCCAGCCCATTGTTTGTACCCACAGTCTAATGGGTTAATCAAGAACGGTGTCAAAACAGGGAAACTACTGGTTAATAAAGCTCTTGACTCAAAGACAGATCCGTATCTAGCTGTGTTAAACTACAGGGCTATTCCACTAAAACATGGTATGTCTCCTGCAGGAAACTCTAAACTATACTGAACAAAAATGTAAACGCAACATGCAACAATTTCAACGATTTTACAGAGTTACAGTTTAATTAAAATAAATTCATTAGGCCCTAATCTATGGATTTCACATGACTGGGCAGAGGTGCAGTCATGTGTGGGCCTGGGAGGGCATAGGCCCTCCCACTTGGGAGCCAGGCCCACCCACTGTGGAGCCATGCCCAGCCAATCAGAATGAGTTTTTTTCTCACAAAAGGGCTTTATTACAGACAGAAATACTCTTCAGTTTCATCAGCTGTCCGGGTGGCTGGTCTCAAATGATCCCGCAGATAAAGAAACTTACCTTCACTACCAAGAAGACATAGAGGAAAGGTAAGTGTCCTTTTTGTCTTGTAATTTCAAATTTGGAAGGTGCATTGAAACAATCAGCTAGCACGATTATTTCATTTCCAGTACAACCAACTAGTTAGCTAGCAAGTTATATCTGAATGATGCACTGAAATTAGCTACTCTCGAGGGGATCACTATGGTAGCTAGCTATGGCTATTCTCAAGAACAAGCAAGCCCCTATCTGAGAAGCATGTCCGACTGATCGAGTGTACTCAATGAGCGCTGCTTTCATCAAAAGTGCATTACAGTGGCTTGGAAATACAATGACATTGCAAAAGGAGTCAAATAATTAGTAGGAAACCTTTAGTCATCATTTTGATATCGCCAGATTGACTTTAGATGCAGTATAACCACAGATAGAACAATGAGCTATAAACATCTTTGGCTACTGTAGCTAGCTAATATTGAGGGGAGACCAACTCAGATTTTACCTAGCTACCGTTACCATTGCTAGATGTTTTTGACCAACTTTGTTAGCTAATGACAACATTGCCATCCATTTGACAACATTATAGTTACGGCAAAGTTCTTTCCTACTAAACATTTGCCTACTTTAGCAATGTCATCATATTTTGTTATTTATTTTGCCCAGATCTCAGACTATGTGTGTGTGTGTGTGTGTGTGTGTGTGTGTGTGTGTGTGTGTGTGTGTGTGTGTCTGTCTGCCTGCCTGCCATTCTGTATGTCTGTCTTGGAGTTCCAGATGTGGCTGGAGGAGTGGTGGTGTCCACTGGAGGGCAACTTTACTGGAGCACACGTAGAAGCTCATCATCATGAAGTTAATCTATACCAACTGATACAAGTATCCTATATTAGGTACAACTACAGTGCTAGCTAGTACATGTACATATGGATTTACAGTACTAATCATATTTCGTTAATGTACAGGGTCCACTTTTACCCAAGAAAACAATACAGATGAAGAATTTGCAAAAGGTAAGATTATAATGAATAGTACTATTATATGGACAAAGTGGACCTGATCCTAGATCAGCACTCCTACTCTGATGGTGAATTCTCTCTCTCCGATCATCCTTTCTATAACTTCAGATTGACACCCTGGTCTGTTATTAGTAGATGTGGGTGAGTGGACTTACACATCTGTGACTAGCCTAGCAACAGCAGCTCTTCTCAACTATTGGCAAGGATTATTTTGACCTCCATTCACCATGAGAGTTGCTGGAGAGGTCCTGTCAGATCCCCCTGGTGTCCTTCACCCCTCTGTGCAGTCTGCTGACCATCGGTGTGGCCAGGAAGAAGTCCGCCAGCCTAAGTAGGAGCCATGTTCATCGCCATGCAACGCTCCACTGACTGAGTAGTATTTTACTCGGTGACTTTCACTTTTACTTGAGTCATTTCCTATTCAGGTATCTTTACTTTTACTCATGTATGACAATTGGGTACTTTTTCCACCACTGTTGCTGTGTGTGTTTAACTTTAGCAGCTCCTATAGGTGCTCCAGCACACCTCCTCCTGTCTTTTGGATCCTGCTGAAACGGTCCACTATCAGCCAGGTGAGGATGCTCTCCCATGGAAAGGAAGGGCTGTTGTGGCACCAAAATGGCTGAAAGTTGCCTGGGTAGCGTCTCCTTTCTCTGAAAAGTTTAATTTACCACTGAAAATCTTAGTGCATTAAATTGCCAACTATGGACAAGCCTGTTTAAGGCAAGCCATGTTTTTCTGTCAGCCAGAATCTGCAATATTTTCAAGTACTAAGTTAGGATCCTCCTCATCCCCACTTTGGGTACGCTTTTAAAGTTTTGCTCAGTTCTGGCACTCTCCCTACATATTTGTCATTTGCCACTACTTTATCATGCCTGCACTCTTTATATTATGTTTATCCTAATGTATGTGCTTGTATCTCCCTTCCAGAAACCTTCCTTCCTACCATAACCATCCTACAGGACTCAAAACTCCAACTACTGAGTCTCCGCTCCAACCAACTGTGTTTAATTGTGTGAACATTTTAACCACCCTCCTCCTGTGATTGGAGCGTCCTACTTCTCTCCTTGCAGTTTACGTCCTCTGCCTCTTTATAACCTTTAGTCCATCTGTGTTTGGGATCGATCACCTCTTAGGGCAGCGAGTGGAGTAGGAGTGTGAATATCGGCCCAATCTGCAAATGTCTGAGCTGCGGAGCTCTGGTTGGAGCTAGCTCGTAGTCATCCGTCCTAACATAGTTTTCCTTGCATTCAGTGTTGTCAGCTATAATTGTTTTTCTAGTTCAAGCGCCACTCCACGTGCTCCCCCATGCTCGGTAAGGTATTTGTTATGGCTTCGGTAAGGTATTTGTCAGCTGCGCACTCTGACGTCATCCACCATTGGGGTGCCAGAGCAGCGAACAGTTTTGACTGGGCTGAGCGGGAACTGTGGTAGGTAGGGGGGCCAGCAGGCCAGAGGTGGATGAACGCAATGCCCTCATTTGGGTGTAGGGACTGAACAGAGCCTGAAGGTACGGAGGTGCCGTTCCCCTCACAGCTCCGTAGGCAAGCACCATGGTCTTGTAGCAGATGCGAGCTTCAACTGGAAGCCAGTGGAGTGTGCGGAGGAGCGGGGTGACGTGAGAGAACTTGGGAAGGTTGAACACCAGACGGGCTGCGGCGTTCTGGATGAGTTGTAGGGGTTTAATGGCACAGGCAGGGAGCCCAGCCAACAGCGAGTTGCAGTAATCCAGACGGGAGATGACAAGTGCCTGGATTAGGACCTGTGCTGCTTCCTGTGTAAGGCAGGGTCGTACTCTGCGAATGTTGTAGAGCATGAACCTACAGGATCGGTTCACCGCCTTGATGTTAGCGGAGAACGACAGGGTGTTGTCCAGGGTCACACCAAGTCACTTTGCACTCTGGGAGGAGGACACAACGGAGTTGTCAACCGTGATGGCGAGATCATGGAACGGGCAGTCCTTCCCCGGGAGGAAGAGCAGCTCCGTCTTGCCGAGGTTCAGCTTGAGGTGGTGATCCGTCATCCACACTGATATGTCTGCCAGACATGCAGAGATGCGATTCGCCACCTGGTTATCAGAAGGGGGAAAGGAGAAGATTAATTGTGTGTCGTCTGCGTAGCAATGATAGGAGAGGCCATGTGAGGATATGACAGAGCCAAGTGACTTGGTGTATAGCGAGAATAGGAGAGGGCCTAGAACTGAGCCCTGGGGACACCAGTGGTGAGAGCACGTGGTGCGGAGACAGATTTTCGCCACGCCACCTGGTAGGAGCGACCTGTCAGGTAGGACGCAATCCAAGAGTGAGCCGTGCCGGAGATGCCCAACTCGGAGAGGGTGGAGAGGAGGATCTGATGGTTCACAGTATCAAAGGCAGCAGATAGGTCTAGAAGGACGAGAGCAGAGGAGAGAGTTAGCTTTAGCAGAGTGGAAAGCCTCCGTGTCACAGAGAAGAGCAGTCTCAGTTGAATGACCAGTCTTGAAACCTGACATAGAGAGTCAAAGGATGCAGAAAGGGAGGAGAGGAGGGTTGAGGAGGCAGAATCAGGAGATTGGAGGGAGAAGGATTGAGCAGAGGGAAGAGATGATATGATGGAAGAGGAGAGAGTAGCGGGAGAGAGAGAGCGAAGGTTGCGACGGCGCATTACCATCTGAGTAGGGGCAGAGTGAGTAGTGTTGGAGGAGAGCGAGAGAGAAAAGGATACAAAGTAGTGGTTGGAGACTTGGAGGGGAGTTGCAGTGAGATTATTAGAAGAACAGCATCTAGTAAAGATGAGGTCAGACGTATTGCCTGCCTTGTGAGTAGGGGGGGACGGTGAGAGGGTGAGGTCAAAAGAGGAGAGGAGTGGAAAGAAGGAAGCAGAGAGATATTAGTCAAAGGTAGACGTAGGGAGGTTAAAGTCACCCAGAACTGTGAGGGGTGAGCCATCCTCAGGAAAGGAACTTATCAAGGCGTCAAGCTCATCGATGAACTCTCCAAGGGAACCTGGAGGGCGATAAATGATAAGGATGTTAAGCTTGAATGGGCTAGTGACTGTGACATCATGGAATTCAAATGAGGAGATAGACAGATGGGTCAGGGGAGAAAGAGAGAATGTCCACTTGGGAGAGATGAGGATTCCTGTGCCACCACCCCGCTGACCAGATGCTCTCGGGGTATGCAAGAACACATGGTCAGACGAGGAGAGAGCAGTAGGAGTAGCAGTGTTTTCTGTGGTAATTCATGTTTCCCTCAGCGCCAAGAAGTCGAGGGACTGGAGGGTAGCATAGGCTGAGATGAACTCTGCCTTGTTGGCCGCAGAACGGCAGTTCCAGAGGCTGCCGGAGACCTGGAACTCCACGTGGGTCGTGCGTGCAGGGACCACCAGGTTAGAGTGGCAGCAGCCACGTGGTGTGAGGCGTTTGTATAGCCTGTGCAGAGAGGAGAGAACAGGGATAGACAGACACATAGTTGACAGGCTACAGAAAATGGCTACAATAATGCAAAGGAGATCGGAATGAAATTAACTAAACATCTGGGAAAGCGAGAGAGCGGGGCCTCCCTCACTTACGTTTCACTGAAACACCCAAATATAACTCTCCCAACTTCCACCTCAAAAACTATAATTGTTGTAAACTACAGCGGTTCAATGTTTTCTAGGAATAGACTAACTTAGTTTAGTTCAGCTAGCTAACTTGGTACAGTATTCTTCCGTGAAAACTGTCCAGGGCACCGAATCCTATGACACCACAGCCAACTAGCATGCCAGCCTCCAACAACACGGTTTAGCACCAATACTCGGCCACAACAAACCACCAGTGTGTCAACATGCCAAGCAGATCATTCGTGTCTGTGTCTAACGTTGTGTAAAGTTCTGGGTTAGTCCCGACAGCTTGAGCGAGTCCATCGTCAACTTATTCAGCCAGTTAGTTAGCTAGAATAGTTAGCATACTAGCTAGCCATTGCTTTCTGCCAACTAAAAAATATCAAATCCTCCCACGGCACGAACACACAGAGAGAGCCAAGCTAACGTTAACTAATCACCCATGTCCCGAATTCCCTTGAACGACTCTGGTTACCAGTATGTAAAAACAACACACAAATGTAGGTTATAACTTACCCCTAGCAGCTACTGTTAGCCAGCCAAGTGCCACTGAATCGACTCCAGTTCACGTCTGTTCGCTAGGTCATTCCAGCTATTGTTTAGTTAGCTATCCAGGTAGCAACAAGCTAGCTACATTTCGAGCACAGTAGCTACTAACTACCTAACGCCAACGCTTCAGACAATGAGGTTAGAAAAACAGCTGAATGGTAGGCAGCTAGCTGGCATAATTACAGGTACTCTCAAGCGTGAAACAACTATCCACAGTTACTAATAGTTACCAGTAGCTACCCGCTAGCTAGTCCAGGTAGTGGGTTAGCTAGCCTCGTGCTTCACTGGGCTCAGCCGAATACAATACTTACCTACAATAATTACCTACAATAACCTACGATAACTACAATAACCTACGATAACTACCTACAATACCTAACTACAATCTAAATACATGGTTTAAGCTTTACTCAACACCATAAAAGCCATATAAGCCCAGCTTACCTCCCGCCAGAGAGAGACACAATCTCACCCGACGACTTCCGACGACTACACTACCTTCTGTCCCTGCTCTGGATCGAGTTGGGCTTCTCCATCTGTCGGAGGCCTGCACCATCCTGTGAAGCGTGGGAGTGGGTGGATTTCCTCGTTCTTCTCGCCAGCCATGATTTTGGGCAGCTCCAAGGTAAGAAATGTGACTGTTCCTGGTGCAAAAACAATGTCCTATCACAGAGCTCAAGTAAATTACATTACTAAGCTGCACCCGAATGTACTACACCAGGACATGGTCTATCGTAGTCCATGTGGGTTTTAATGACATTATGAAGCGCAGCTCTGAACAGTTGAAACTGGATTTCAAAGAGCTGATTGACTCTCTGCTAGACACTAATAAAAGACCTATCATACCTGGCCATGTGCCCTCTCTGAATCGTGGCATTGAACGCTTTAGCAGGATTCTTTCTCCTCACAACTGACTATGTGATTATTGCAGCTCAATGGGTGTAACTTTTGTTTACAATTTCGATACCTTTTGGAAACAAAACACATTTTATAAGGAGAATGGGATCCACCCAAATAATTTGGGTTCCTTGATCCTTTATCAGCATTATAAGGCTGCGTTGAGACAATGACTTATCAATGACCCAAGCCCAGCTCAGTTAAACCCTACCATTGTGTCACTGAGTCATCATAATGCTTTAGCAAATGTACATTATTCCAGGGGCATTGCTAGACACAATGTAAGTAACCAAATGTATGTCCCTCTAACTGCCCTCAATGCCTCTGCTGATCCTACAGCTATTGTATGCAGCAATCATGTGTCTATGAACCAGATTATGCTGTTAGCACTGAGGCGGTGTGCCATAGTAGGAAGTCCACTGTGTGCAGCTCACCCTGCACTAACATACAGTGACTTGCGAAAGTATTCACCCCCCTTGGCATTTTTCCTATTTTGTTGCCTTACAACCTGGACTTTGGGGGAGTTTGTATCATTTGATTTACACAACATGCCCCCCCCCCCCGAAGTCAATACTTTGTAGAGCCACCATTGGCAGCAATTACAGCTGCAAGTCTCTTGGGGTATGTCTCTATAAACTTGGCACATCTAGCCACTGGGATTTTTGCCCATTCTTCAAGGCAAAACTGCTCCATCTCCTTCAAGTTGGATGGGTTCCGCTGGTGTACAGCAATCTTTAAGTCATACCACAGATTCTCAATTTGATTGAGGTCTGGGCTTTGACTAGGCCATTCAAAGAAATGTAAATGTTTCCCCTTAAACCACTCAAGTGTTGCTTTAGCAGTATGCTTAGGGTCATTGTCCTGCTGGAAGGTGAACCTCCATCCCAGAGTCAAATCTCTGGAAGACTGAAACAGGTTTCCCTCAAGAATTTCCTTGTATTTAGCGCCATCCATCATTCCTTCAATTCTGACCAGTTTCCCAGTCCCTGCCGATGAAAAACATCCCCACAGCATGATGCTGCAACCACCATGCTTCACTGTGGGGATGGTGTTCTCGGGGTGATGAGAGGTGTTGGGTTTGCGCCAGACATAGCGTTTTCCTTGATGGCCAAAAAGTTCAATTGTAGTCTCATCTTACCAGAGTACCTTCTTCCATATGTTTGGGGAGTCTCCCACATACCTTTTGGCGAATACCAAACGTGTTTGCTTATTTTTTTCTTTAAGCAATGGCTTTTTTCTGGCCACTCTTCCATAAAGCCCAGCTCTGTGGAGTGTACAGCTTAAAGTGGTCCTATGGACAGATACTCCAATCTCTGCTGTGGAGCTTTGCAACTCCCTCAGGGTTATCTTTGGTCTCTTTGTTGCCTCTCTGATTAATGCCCTCCTTGCCTGGTCCGTGAGTTTTGGTGGGCGGCCCTCTCTTGGCAGGTTTGTTATGGTGCCATATTCTTTCCATTTTTTAATAATGGATTTAATGGTGCTCCGTGGGATGTTCAAAGTTTCTGATATTTTTTTATAACCCAACCCTGATCTGTACTTACTCCCGAGTGGTGCAGTGGTCTAAGGCACTGCATCGCAGTGCTAGCTGTGCCACTAGAGATCCTGGTTCGAATCCAGGCTCTGTCGTAGCTGGCCGTGACCAGGAGACCTATGGGGCGGCGCGCACAATTGGCCCAGCGTCGTTCCAGGGTAGGGGAGGGAATGGCCGGCAGGGGATGTAGCTCAGTTGGTAGAGCATGGCGTTTGCAACGCCAGGGTTGTGGGTTCGATAAAAAAATAATGTATGCACTAACTGTAAGTCACTCTGGATAAGAGCGTCTGCTAAAATGTAAATGTACTTCTCCACAACTTTGTCCCTGACCTGTTTGGAGAGCTCATTGGTCTTCATGGTGCCGCTTGCTTGGTGGTGCCCCTTGCTTAGTGGTGTTGCAGACTCTGGGGCCATTCAAAACAGGTGTATATATATACTGAGATCATGTGACACTTAGATTGCACACAGGTGGACTTTATTTACAGTGAGGGGAAAAAGTATTTGATCCCCTGCTGATTTTGTACATTTGCCCACTGACAAAGAAATGATCAGTCTATAATTTAATGGTAGGTTTATTTGAACAGTGAGAGACAGAATAACAACAAAAAAATCCAGAAAAACGCATGTCAAAAATGTTATAAATTGAAAAATTTTGTCCCACTCCTCTTTGCAGATCTTCACCAAGTCATTAAGGTTTCGAGGCTGATGTTTGGCAACTCGAACCTTCAGCTCCCTCCACATCTTTTCTATGGGATTAAGGTCTGGAGACTGGCCTTAATGTGCTTCTTCTTGAGCCACTCCTTTGTTGCCTTGGCTGTGTGTTTTGGGTCATTGTCATGCTGGAATACCCATCCATGACCCATTTTCAATGCCCTGGCTGAGGGAAGGAGGTTCTCACCCAAGATTTGACGGTACATGGCCCTGTCCATTGTCCCTTTGATGCAGTGAAGTTGTCCTGTCCCCTTATCAGAAAAACACCCCCAAAGCATAATGTTTCCACCTCCATGTTTGACGGTGGGGATGGTGTTCTTGGGGTCATAGGCATCATTCCTCCTCCTCCAAACACGGCGAGTTGAGTTGATGCCAAAGAGCTCCATTTTGGTCTCATCTGACCACAACACTTTCACTCAGTTCTCCTCTGAATCATTCAGATGTTCATTGGCAAACTTCAGACAGGCATGTATATGTGCTTTCTTGAGCAGGAGGACCTTGCGGGCGCTGCAGGATTTCAGTCCTTCACGGCGTAGTGTGTTACCAATTGTTTTCTTGGTGACTATGGTCCCAGCTGCCTTGAGATCATTGACAAGATCCTCCCGTGTAGTTCTGGGCTGATTCCTCACCATTCTCATGATCACTGCAACTCCACGAGGTGAAATCTTGCATGGAGCCCCAGGCCGAGGGAGATTGACAGTTATTTTGTGTTTCTTCCATTTGCGAATAATCGCACCAACTGTTGTCACCTTCTCACCAAGCTGCTTGGCGATGGTCTTGAAGCCCATTCCAGTCATGTGTAGGTCTACAATCTTGTCCCTGACATTCTTGGAGAGCTCTTTGGTCTTGGCCATGGTGGAGAGTTTGGAATCTGATTGATTGATTGCTTCTGTGGACAGGTGTCTTTTATACAGGTAACAAATCAAATCAAATCAAATTGTATTGGCCACATGCGCCGAATACAACAGGTGCAGACATTACAGTGAAATGCTTACTTACAGCCCTTAACCAACAGTGCATTTATTTTTAACAAAAAAGTAAAAATAAAACAACAACAAAAAAAGTGTTGAGAAAAAAAGAGCAGAAGTAAAATAAAATAACAGTAGGGAGGCTGTATATACAGGGGGTACCGGTGCAGAGTCAATGTGCGGGGGCACCGGCTAGTTGAGGTAGTTGAAGTAATATGTACATGTGCGTAGAGTTAAAGTGACTATTCATAAATAATTAACAGAGTAGCAGCAGCGTAAAAGGATGGGGTGATGGGGAGTGCAAATAATCCGGGTAGCCATGATTAGCTGTTCAGGAGTCTTATGGCTTGGGGGTAGAAGCTGTTGAGAAGTCTTTTGGACCTAGACTTGGCACTCCGGTACTGCTTGCCGTGCGGTAGCAGAGAGAACAGTCTATGACTAGGGTGGCTGGAGTCTTTGACAATTTTGAGGGCCTTCCTCTGACACCGCCTGGTATAGAGGTCCTGGATGGCAGGAAGCTTGGCCCCAGTGATGTACTGGGCCGTACGCACTACCCTCTGTAGTGCCTTGCGGTCAGAGTCCAAGCAGTTGCCATACCAGGCGGTGATGCAACCAGTCAGGATGCTCTCGATGGTGCAGCTGTAGAATTTTTTGAGGATCTGAGGACCCATGCCAAATCTTTTCAGTCTCCTGAGGGGGAATAGGCTTTGTCGTGCCCTCTTCACGACTGTCTTGGTGTGTTTGGACCATGATAGTTCGTTGGTGATGTGGACAACAAGCTGAGATTAGGAGAACTCCCTTTAAGAGTGTGCTCCTAATCTCAGCTCGTCACCTGTATAAAAGACACCTGGGAGCCAGAAATCTTTCTGATTGAGAGGGGGTCAAATACTTATTTCCCTCATTAAAATGCAAATCAATTTATAACATTTTTGACATGCGTTTTTCTGGATTTTTTTTTTGTTATTCTGTCTCTCACTGTTCAAATAAACCTAACATTAAAATTATAGACTGATCATTTCTTTGTCAGTGGGCAAATGTACAAAATCAGCAGGGGATCAAATACTTTTTTCCCTCACTGTAACTTATTATGTGACTTCTGAAGGTAATTGGTTGCACCAGATATTATTTAGGGGCTTCATAGCAAAGGGGGTGAGTACATATGCACGCACCACTTTTCCGTTATTTATTTTTTCGAAATTTTTTAAACAACTTATTTTTTTCATTTCACTTCACCAATTTGGACTATTTTAAATTACAGGTTGTAATGCAACAAAATAGAAAAATGCCAAGGGGGGATGAATACTTTTGCAAGGCACTGTAAATAACATGAGAATATCTACTTCTATCTACTTCTATATGTATTGATCACATCTTCACTAATGCTTTAGAAATGTGCTTGAAAGCTATATCCAGATCCATCGGATGTACTGTAGTGATCACAATATAGTTGCCATATCTAGGAAAAGCAAAGTTCCAAAGGTTGGGCCTAATATAGTGTATGAGAGGTCATAAGAGAAGTTTTGTAGTGATTCCTTTGTTGTTGATGTAAAGAATATTTGTTGGTCCATGGTGTGTAATGAGGAGCAAACAGACACTTTTATGCAATTGCTTATCCCAATTACTAGTAAGCATTCACTCATTAAGAAAATGACTGTAAAAGCTGTTAAATCCCCGTGGATTGATGAAGAATTGAAAATGTGTATGGTTGAGAGGGATGAGGCAAAAGGAATGGCAAATAAGTCTGGCTGCGCAACCGATTGGCAAACGTACTGCAACTTGAGAAATCATGTGACAAAACTGAATAATAATGAGAATAAACTACACTTTGAAACAAAGATAAATGACATAAAGAATGAGAGTAAAACTCTTTGGAGCACTTTCAATGACATTTTGGGCTAAAAGGCAAACTCAGCTCCATCATTCATTGAATCAGATGGCTCATTCATTACAAAATCGACTGATATTGACAACTACTTTAATTATTTTTTCATTGGCAAGATTAGCAAACTTAGGCATGACTTGCCAGCAACAAACGCTGACACTACACATTCAAGTATATCTGACCAAATTATGAAAGACAAGAATTGTCTGTAAAGTGAGTGTGGAAGAGTTGAAAAAAGGATTGTTGTCCATCAACAATGACAAGCCACCGGGGTCTGACAACGTGGATGGAAAATTTCTGAGGATAATAGCGGACGATATTGCCACTCCTATTTGCCATATCTTCAATTTAAGCCTACTGGAAAGTGTGTGCCCTCAGGCCTGGAGGGAAGCAAAAGTCATTCTGCTACCTAAGAATAGTAAAGCCCCCTTTACTGGCTCTAACAGCCGACCAATCAAGCTGTTACCCCAAAAATTATATGTGTTTGACCAGATACAATGCTATTTTACAGTAAACAAATTGACAACAGACATTCAGCACGCTGGTAGGGAAGGGCATTCAAGAAGCACAGCCTTTACACAAATGACTGATGATTGGCTGAGAGAAATTGATGATAAAAAGATTGTGGGGGCTGTTTTGTTAGACTTCAGTGTGGCTGTTGACATTATCGATCATAGTCTGCTGTTGGAAAAACGTATGTGTTATGGCTTTACACCCCCTGCTATATTGTGGATAAAGAGTTACCTGTCTAACAGAATGTAGAGGGTGTTCTTTAATGGAAGCTTCTCCAACATAATCCAGGTGGAATCAGGAATTCCCCAGCGCAGCTGTCTAGGCCCCTCATTTTTTTCAATCATTACTAACGACATGCCACTGGCTTTGAGTAAAGCCAGTGTGTCTATGTATGCGAATGACTCAACACAATACATGTCAGCTACTACAGCAGCTGAAATTAATAATAATAAGCCATTTAGCAGACGCTTTTATCCAAAGTGACTTACAGTCATGCGTGCATACATTTTTTTTTGTGTATGGGTGGTCCCGGGGATCGAACCCACTACCTTGGTGTTACAAGCGCCGTGCTCTACCAGCTGAGCTACAGAGGACTACTGCAACACTTAACAAAGAGCTGCAGTTAGTTTCAGAACGGGTGGAAAGGAATAAGTTAGTCCAACATATTTCAAAAACTAAAAGCATTGCATTTGGGACAAATCATTAACTTAAACCTCAACTAAATCTTGTAATAAATAATGTTGAAATTGAGCAAGTTGAGGAGACTAAACTGCTTGGAGTAACCCTGCATTGTAAACTGTCATGGTCAAAACATATTGATACAGCAGTAGCTAAGATGGGGAGAAGTCTGTCCATAATAAAGCTTTGCTCTACCTTCTTAACAGCACTCTCAACAAGGCAGGTCCTACAGGCTCTAGTTTTGTCGCACCTGAACTACTGTTCAGTCGTGTGGTCAGCTGCCACAAAGAGGGAATTAGGAAAATTGCAATTGGCTCAGAACAGGACAGCACGGCTGGCACTTGGATGTACACTGAGAGCAAACATTAATACAGTGCCTTGCAAAAGTTTTCATCCCCCTTGGCGTTTTTCCTATTTTGTTGCATTACAACCTGTAATTTAAATGGATTTTTATTTGGATTTCATGTAATGGACATAATAGTCCAAATTGGTGAAGTGAAATGAAAAAAATAACTTGTTTCAGCTAATTCTAAAACATAAATAACGGTAAAGTAGAAACAATTACACATAATCACATAATTAGTTAAATAAAGTCCACCTGTGTGCAATCTAAGTGTCACATGATCTGTTACATGATCTCAGTATACAGTGAGGGGAAAAAAGTATTTGATCCCCTGCTGATTTTGTACGTTTGCCCACTGAAAAAAGAAATTATCAGTCTATAATTTTAATGGTAGGTTTATTGGAACAGTGAGAGACAGAATAACAACAAAAAAATCCAAAAAAACGCATGTCAAAAATGTTATGAATTGATTTGCATTTTATTGAGGGAAATAAGTATTTGACCCCTCTGCAAAACATGACTTAGTACTTGGTGGCAAAACCCTTGTTGGCAATCACAGAGGTCAGACGTTTCTTGTAGTGGGCCACCAGGTTTGCACACATCTCAGGAGGGATTTTGTCCCACTCCTCTTTGCAGATCTTCACCAAGTCATTAAGGTTTCGAGGCTGACTTTTGGCAACTCGAACCTTCAGCTCCCTCCACAGATTTTCTATGGGATTAAGGTCTGGAGACTCCAGGACCTTAATGTGCTTCTTCTTGAGCCACTCCTTTGTTGCCTTGGCCGTGTGTTTTGGGTCATTGTCATGCTGGAATACCAATCCACGACCCATTTTCCATGCCCTGGCTGAGGGAAGGAGGTTCTCACCCAAGATTTGACGGTACATGGCCCCGTCCATCGTCCCTTTGATGCGGTGAAGTTGTCCTGTCCCCTTAGCAGAAAAACACCCCGAAAGCATAATGTTTCCACCTCCATGTTTGACGGTGGGGATGGTGTTCTTGGGGTCATAGGCAGCATTCCTCCTCCTCCAAACACGGCGAGTTGAGTTGATGCCAAAGAGCTCCATTTTGGTCTCATCTGACCACAACACTTTCACCCAGTTCTCCTCTGATTCATTCAGATGTTCATTGGCAAACTTGAGATGGGCATGTATATGTGCTTTCTTGAGCAGGGGGACCTTGCGGGCGCTGCAGGATTTCAGTCCTTCACGGCGTAGTGTGTTACCAATTGTTTTCTTGGTGACTATGGTCCCAGCTGCCTTGAGATCCTTGACAAGATCCTCCCGTGTAGTTCTGGGCTGATTCCTCACCGTTCTCATGATCATTGCAACTCCACAAGGTGAGATCTTGCATGGAGCCCCAGGCTGAGGGAGATTGACAGTTCTTTTGTGTTTCTTCCATTTGCGAATAATTGCACCAACTGTTGTCACCTTCTCACCAAGCTGCTTGGCGATGGTCTTGAAGCCCATTCCAGTCATGTGTAGGTCTACAATCTTATCCCTGACATTCTTGGAGAGCTCTTTGGTCTTGGCCATGGTGGAGAGTTTGGAATCTGATTGATTGATTGCTTATGTGGACAGGTGTCTTTTATACAGGTAAAAAGCTGAGATTAGGAGCACTCCCTTTAAGAGTGTGCTCCTAATCTCAGCTCGTTACCTGTATAATAGACACCTGGGAGCCAGAAATCTTTCTGATTGAGGGGGGGTCAAATACTTATTTCCCTCATTAAAATGCAAATCAATTTATAACATTTTTGACAATGCGTTTTTCTGGATTTTTTTGTTGTTATTCTGTCTCTCACTGTTCAAATAAACCTACCATTAAAATTATAGACTGATCATTTCTTTGTCAGTGGGCAAACATACAAAATCAGCAGGGGTTCTGAAAGGCCCCAGAGTCTTCAACACCACTGAGCAGGGGGCACCACCAAGCAAGCGGCATCATGAAGACCAAGGAGCTCTCCAAACAGGTCAGGGACAAAGTTGTGGAGAAGTACAGATCAGGGTTGGGTTATAAAAAAATATCAGAAACTTTGAACATCCCACAGAGCACCATTTAAATCATTATTAAAAAATTGAAATAATATGGCACCAGAACAAACCTGCCAAGAGAGGGCCGCCCAAACCTGCCAAGAGAGGGTTATGCACTCTCAAGTTTTCTTTTTTTTTCCTGTTTGTTTCTCCAAAAATATTTTGCATCTTCAAAGTGGTAGACAGGTTATGTAAATCAAATGTTACAACCCCCCAAAAAATCAATTTGAATTCCAAGTTATAAGGCAACAAAATAGGAAAAATGCCAAGGGGGGTGAATACTTTCGCAAGCCACTGTACTATGCATGTCAATCTCTCCTGGCTCAAAGTAGAGGAGAGATTGACTTCATCACTACTTGTATTTGTGAGAGGTATTGACATGTTGAAAGCACTGAGCTGTCTGTTTAAATGACTATCGCACAGCTCAGACACCCATGCATACCCCACAAGACATGCCACCAGAGGTCTCTTCACGTTCCCCAAGTCCAGAACAGACTATGGGAGGCACACAGTACTACATAGAGCCATGACTACATGGAACTCTATTCCACATCAGGTAACTGATGCAAGCAGTAGAATCAGATTTAGGAAACAGATTAAAATACACTTTATAGAACAGCGGGGACTGTGAAGCAACACAAACATAGGTACAGACACATGCATACACACATGATAACATAAGCACTATACACACTAGTACACATGGATTTTTTGTTGTAGATATGTGGTAGTGGAGTATGGGCCTGAGGGCACACACTTAGTGTGTTGTGAATTCTGCAATTAATGTATTGTAATGTTTTTAAAATTGTATAACTGCCTTAATTTTGCCGGACCCCAGGAAGAGTAGCTGCTTCCTTGGCAGCAGCTAATTTGTATCCATAATAAATACAAAATACAAATACAAAGTAACTTACTGCTTTGTTTCCAAGCTATTTAATGTATTGTTTGAGTAGAGCGCAAGCCACCATCCGGGTAGTCTCGGAAACCCAGACAAATGCAATAGCAGTGACTAGGTTTGGGATTAATGACAGACTGTATTGGTAACTTCGAAAAGTTCATCTTCAGACAGCCAACTGTCTCAACAAATCACAAGTTTGTGTGGGCGGGGCTTAAAATGCAGGCAGGAATTGAGGGGATTAGATTATCTGCCCCGGGTTACCATGGTCGGAGAAGTTTGCACCGGGTGAAAAGTGATTGCATTCATTTTGGAAATGCCTCCCGGACTTGAGCCAGGTTCAAAACTCAAGGCAAATTCAGCTCAAAATAAAAGTGATGCAGCCTCGGCTAGATTAAGCATGTGCAGTAATGAGTAAGATTCTGTGTTTTCACATGCAAAAGTGCTTGCTTTCGATAAAAACACTTTATCTGCCTTCCCAATGAAAACTATACTGAACAAAAATATAAATGAAACATGCAACAATTTTTCAAAGATTTTGCTGAGTTACAGTTCATAATACATTTGAAGTTGGAAGTTTACATACACTTAGGTTGGACTCATTAAAACTCGTTTTTCAACCACTCCACAAACGTCTTGTTAACAAACTATAGATTTGGCAAGTCGGTTAGGACATCTACTTTGTGCATGACACAAGTAATTTTTCCAACAATTGTTTACAGACAGATTATTTCAATTATAATTCACTGTATCACAATTCCAGTGGGTCAGAAGTTTACATACACTTAGTTGACTGTGCCTTTAAATAGTTTGGAAAATTCCAGAAAATTATGTCATGGCTTTAGAAGCTTCTGATAGGCTAATTGACATAATTTGAGTCAATTGGACGTGTACCTGTGGATGTCTTTCAATGCCTACCTTCAAACTCAGTGCCTCTTTGCTTGACATCATGGGAATATCAAAAGAAATCAAACAATGATAGACCTCCACAAGTCTGGTTCATCCTTGGGAGCAATTTCCAAACGCCTGAAGATACCACGTTCATCTGTACAAACAATAGTATGCAAGTATAAACACCATGGGACCACGCAGCCGTCATACCGCTCAGGAAGGAGACACGTTCTGTCTCCTAGAGATGAACGTACTTTGGTGCGAAAAGTGCAAATCAATCCCATAACAACAGCAAAGGACCATGTGAAGATGCTGGAGGAAACAGGTACAAAAGTATCTGCATCCACAGTAAAACAAGTCCTATATCGACATAACCTGAAAGGCCGCTCAGCAAGGAAGAAGCCACTGCTCCAAACCGCCATAAAAAAGCCAGACTATGGTTTGCAACTGCACATGGGGACAAAGATCGTACTTTTTGGAGAAATGTCCTCTAGTCTGATAAAACAAAAATATAACTGTTTGGCCATAATGACCATCGTTCTGTTTGGAGGAAAAAGGTGGTGCTTGCAAACCGAAGAACACCATCCCAACCGTGAAGCATGGGGGTGGCAATATCATGCTGTGGGTGTGTTTTGCTGCAGGAGGAACTGGTGCATTTACAAAATAGATGGCATCATGAGGAAGGAAAATTATGAGGATATATTGAAGCAACATCTCAACTCAGGAAGTTAAAGCTTGGTCGCAAATGGGTCTTCCAAATGGACAATGACCCCAAGCATACTTCCAAAGTTGTGGCAAAATGGCTTAAGGACAACAAAGTCAAGGTATTGGAGTGGCCATCACAAAGCCCTGACCTCAATCCTATAGAAAATGTGTGGGCAAAACTGAAAAAGCGTGTGTGAGCAAGGAGGCCTACAAACCTGACTCAGTTACAGCAGCTCTGTCAGGAGGAATGGGCCAACATTCACCCAACTTATTGTGGGAAGCTTGTGGAAGGCTACCCGAAACATTTGACCCAAGTTAATAAAACTTAAAGGCAATGCTACCAAATACTAATTGAGTGTATGTAAACTTCTGACCCACTGGGAATGTGATGAAAGAAATAAAAGCTGAAATAAATCATTCTCTCTACTATTATTCTGACATTTCACATTATTAAAATAAAGTGGTGATCCTAACTGACCTAAGACAGGGAATTTTTACTAGGATTACATTTCAGGAATTTTGGAAAACTGAGTTTAAATGTATTTGGCTAAGGTGTATGTAAACTTCCGACTTCAACTGTATATATTATAAGGAAATCAGTCAATTAAAATAAATAAATTAGACCTTAATCTATCGATTTCACATGACTGGGCAGGGGCGCAGCCATGGGTGGGCCTGGGAGGGTATAGGCCCACCCACTTGGCAGCCAGGCCCACCCACTGAGGAGCCAGGCCCAGCCAATCAGAATGTGTTTTTCCCCACAAAAAAGCTTTATTACAGACATAAATACTCCTCAGCACCCACCCACCCCCCTCTGACGATCCCGCAGGTGAAGAAGCCGGATGTGGAGGTCCTGGGCTGGCGTAGTTACACGTGGTCTGTGGTTGTGAGGCCGGTTGGTACTGCCATATTCTGGAAAACAGCTTTGGAGGCAGTTTATGGTAAAGAAATGAACATTCAATTCTCTGGCAACAGCTATGGTGGACATTCCTGCAGTCAGCACGCCAATTGCACGCTCCTTGCAAAATCTGAGACATCTGTGGCATTGTGTTGTGTGACAAAACTGCAAATTTTTGAGTGGCATTTTATTGTCCTCAGCGCAAGGTGCACCTGTGTAATGATTGTGCTATTTAATCAGCTTCTTGATATGCCACACCTTTCAGGTGGATGGATTATCTTGACAAAGGATAAAATGCTCACCAACAGGGATGTAAACAATTTTAGAGAAATTAGTTTTTTGTGCGTATAGAAAATTCCGGGATCTTTTCTTTCAGTTCATGAAACATGGGACCAGCACTTGAAATGTTGCGTTTATATTTTTGTTCAGTGTAGCCTGTCAACTATGCCTCTGCCTATCCCTGTTCTCTCCTCTCCGCACAGGCTACACAAACGCCTCACACCGCGTGGCTGCTGCCTCTCTAACCTGGTGGTCCCTGCACGCACCACTCACCTGGAGTTCCAGGTCTCAGGCAGCCTCTGGAACTGCCGTTCTGCTGCCAACAAGGCAGACTTCATCCCAGCCTATGCTACCCTCCAATCCCTCGACTTCTTGGCGCTGACGGAAACATGGATTACCACTGAAAACACTGCTACTCCTACTGCTCTCTCCTCGTCTGACCATGTGTTCTCGCATACCCCGAGAGCATCTGGTCAGCGGGGTGGTGGCACAGGAATCCTCATATCTCCCAAGTGGACATTCTCAATTTTTCCCCTAACCCATCTGTCTATCTCCTCATTTGAATTCCATGCTGTCACAGTCACTAGCCCATTTAAGCTTAATATCCTTGTCATCTATCGCCCTCCAGGTTCCCTTGGAGAGTTCATCAATGAGCTTGACGCCTTGATAAGCTCCTTTCCTGAGGATGGCTCACCCCTCACAGTTTTGGGGGATTTCAACCTCCCTACGTCTACATTTGACTCATTTCTCTCTGCCTCCTTCTTTCCACTCCTCTCCTCTTTTGACCTCACCCTCTCACCGTCCCCCCCTACTCACAAGGCAGGCAATACCAGTGGCGGCTCCTGAAAAAATTCTCAGGGGGGGCAATTTTTCTGATGATTTAGGTGACCTACACACATTTTCAAAAAGATATGTCCAGCAACAACATGAAGACAGGGGCAGCATATAAGTCAATGCCAGAAGCATTTATTGACTGATCTCAAAAGTGTTGGCTTACAAAAGCAAAATAAGTTATCACAGTAAAAATAATCAAGGGTGTTCTTTCACATTCCTCAACACTGCATAAACAATATGCATTTCCATAAACAAATGAAATATCAGCTGAAAATACAGCATCTTGGTATTTGTTCAGATTGCAGGATCAACAAGAGCTTTTACCACATTTTTTGCCTCATGGTTGAATTGGAAATATGTGCACCTGAGCATAATTCACAACAAGCAAGCAGGAGCTTTTGATAGAGGCTACTGAAAACATTGATGCAAGTTATTGGTAATAAGAAATTTTTATAGACTTCCATATTCTGCCCTCTTGTATATATTTGTGAAAATGAACAGTGATAGACATTTTGCCTGAAAACAGAATTTGAAAATAATTTCTAGAAAAGGTAAACACAGCTATCTGTATGGCTTTGTAAAAATGAACAACCATATTCTGGCCAATTGTATAGATTTGTAAATATGAACAACCATATTCTGGCCAATTGTATAGATTTGTAAAAATGAACATGAACAGATTATTTTATTTTTTTTACATTTTTTTTAATGAAAAATAACTATTTTAAACAACATCAACTGTGAACTGATTTGGGCGTGTGTGTGTTAAAGAGACAGACAGGGAGGGACAAAGAGAGAGAGAGGCTACATTACTTGTACTGAAACTGTTCTCTTCTCTCTTTCAATGCAGCAAAGCGGTCAATGACTTTCTCATTGAAATCAGGCATGCTGAGGACTAGTTCCCTCTCCATGGAAAGCATGGCCAGTGCATTCAGACGTTCCTGGCCCATTGAATTTCGCAGGAATGTCTTAACTCGTGTCAAAGTTGAGAAACATCTCTCAGCTTCAGCTGTTGTCATTGGAGTAGTTATGAGGATGTTCAACAGAGTCACAGTCTCAGAGAACGTCTCCTGGAGGTTGTAGCTCATGAGAACCTGGTACAGTGCCAGTGCACCACAGTTTGACTTTCTCGTCGTCGGCAAAAATACCGTTCAGTCTCTCCAAAAGCATACTGGCGATCAATTTTTCCCCTAACCCATCTGTCTATCTCCTCATTTGAATTCCATGCTGTCACAGTCACTAGCCCATTTAAGCTTAATATCCTTGTCATCTATCGCCCTCCAGGTTCCCTTGGAGAGTTCATCAATGAGCTTGACGCCTTGATAAGCTCCTTTCCTGAGGATGGCTCACCCCTCACAGTTTTGGGGGATTTCAACCTCCCTACGTCTACATTTGACTCATTTCTCTCTGCCTCCTTCTTTCCACTCCTCTCCTCTTTTGACCTCACCCTCTCACCGTCCCCCCCTACTCACAAGGCAGGCAATACCAGTGGCGGCTCCTGAAAAAATTCTCAGGGGGGGCAATTTTTCTGATGATTTAGGTGACCTACACACATTTTCAAAAAGATATGTCCAGCAACAACATGAAGACAGGGGCAGCATATAAGTCAATGCCAGAAGCATTTATTGACTGATCTCAAAAGTGTTGGCTTACAAAAGCAAAATAAGTTATCACAGTAAAAATAATCAAGGGTGTTCTTTCACATTCCTCAACACTGCATAAACAATATGCATTTCCATAAACAAATGAAATATCAGCTGAAAATACAGCATCTTGGTATTTGTTCAGATTGCAGGATCAACAAGAGCTTTTACCACATTTTTTGCCTCATGGTTGAATTGGAAATATGTGCACCTGAGCATAATTCACAACAAGCAAGCAGGAGCTTTTGATAGAGGCTACTGAAAACATTGATGCAAGTTATTGGTAATAAGAAATTTTTATAGACTTCCATATTCTGCCCTCTTGTATATATTTGTGAAAATGAACAGTGATAGACATTTTGCCTGAAAACAGAATTTGAAAATAATTTCTAGAAAAGGTAAACACAGCTATCTGTATGGCTTTGTAAAAATGAACAACCATATTCTGGCCAATTGTATAGATTTGTAAATATGAACAACCATATTCTGGCCAATTGTATAGATTTGTAAAAATGAACATGAACAGATTATTTTATTTTTTTTACATTTTTTTTAATGAAAAATAACTATTTTAAACAACATCAACTGTGAACTGATTTGGGCGTGTGTGTGTTAAAGAGACAGACAGGGAGGGACAAAGAGAGAGAGAGGCTACATTACTTGTACTGAAACTGTTCTCTTCTCTCTTTCAATGCAGCAAAGCGGTCAATGACTTTCTCATTGAAATCAGGCATGCTGAGGACTAGTTCCCTCTCCATGGAAAGCATGGCCAGTGCATTCAGACGTTCCTGGCCCATTGAATTTCGCAGGAATGTCTTAACTCGTGTCAAAGTTGAGAAACATCTCTCAGCTTCAGCTGTTGTCATTGGAGTAGTTATGAGGATGTTCAACAGAGTCACAGTCTCAGAGAACGTCTCCTGGAGGTTGTAGCTCATGAGAACCTGGTACAGTGCCAGTGCACCACAGTTTGACTTTCTCGTCGTCGGCAAAAATACCGTTCAGTCTCTCCAAAAGCATACTGGCGATTGAGACTGAGGTTGATTCCGAGATGGGTAGGAACTCAAAAAAGCGCTCCTGCACTTTGTGGTTGCTATCTATGTACCTCAGCACAAGCACCAGCTGTGTCTGTGTAGAAACGTCCGTGGTCTCGTCAGCTTGGATAGCTACGAAGTTCCCCGACTTCACCTCCTCCACAATATGTTCCCTCATGACCGCTAGCATACACTCCAGTAGCTCGTTTTGAATGGTCTTTGATGTGAACTTCTTTCAAAGAGACAATCGAGTTGCACTGAACGTTAGCCATCTTGATAGTAGTACGTGAATTGATTGACGCTGCTACCCGCTCTTTTCTTAGTTACGTTCATGGTTATGTTACGTATGACGAAAGCGCGTAAGTGCAAGCCCTCAGAAACCCATAGAGATTGTATTGAAAGCTCTGATATTTGAAATTTTTTTTTTTTACATGAGAGTCTATGAGAGACTTCTGGGGCGATTTTCAACCTGACTGAAATCGCCCCAAAAGGGGGGGGGGGGGGGGGGGGGCATTTGAAGCACGACTTTAGCCTGATTGGACATTTAGTGGCAGATCAGACGTCTAGATTAGAACACTGATAACTACTGTTGCCGTGATATAATTGATTAGAAAAAAATCCCTTCCTTTTCCCGTTTGGCAGTGCGTCGCCCATATCGCCCTAATGAACACACCGCCCCTGGGCAATACGCTTGACCTCATCTTTACTAGATGCTGCTCTTCTACTAATCTCACTGCAACTCCCCTCCATGTCTCCGACCACTACTTTGTATCCTTTTCTCTCTCGCTCTCCTCCAACACTACTCACTCTGCCCCTACACAGATGGTAATGCGCCGCCGCAACCTTCGCTTTCTCTCTCCCACTACTCTCTCCTCTTCCATCCTATCATCTCTTCCCTCTGCTCAATCCTTCTCCCTCCAATCTCCTGATTCTGCCTCCTCAACCCTCCTCTCCTCCCTTTCTGCATCCTTTGACACTCTGTGTCCCCTATCCTCCCGACCGGCTCGGTCCTCACCTCCAGCTCCGTGGCTTGATGACTCATTGCGAGCTCACAGAACAGAGCTCCGGGCAGCGGAGCGGAAATGGAAGAAAACTAAACTCCCTGCCAACCTGGCATCTTTTCACTCCCTCCTCTCTACATTTTCTTCATCTGTTTCTGCTGCTAAGGCCACTTTCTACCACTCTAAATTCCAAGCATCTGCCTCTAACCCTAGGAAGCTCTTTGCCACATTCTCCTCCCTGCTGAATCCTCCTCCCCCCCCCCCCCTCCTCCCTCTCTGTGGATGACTTCGTCAACCACTTTGAAAAGAAGGTTGACGACATCCGATCCTCGTTTGTTAAGTCTAAGACACTGCTGGTCCTGCTCACACTGCCCTACCCTATGCTTTGACTTCTTTCTCCCCTCTCTCTCCAGATAAAATCTTGCGACTTGTGACTGCAGGCCGCCCAACAACCTGCCCGCTTGACCCCATCCCCTTCTCTCTTCTCCAGACCATCTCCGGTGACCTTCTCCCCTACCTCACCTCGCTGATCAACTCATCCTTGACCGATGGCCATGTCCCTTCCGTCTTCAAGAGAGCGAGAGTTGCACCCCTTCTCAAAAAACCAACACTCGATCCCACTGATGTCAACAACTACAGACCAGTATCCCTTCTTTCTTTTCTTTCCAAAACTATTGAGCGTGCCGTCTTTAGCCAACTCTCTTGCTATCTCTCTCAGAATGACCTTCTTGATCCAAACCAGTCAGGTTTCAGGACTGGTCATTCAACTGAGACTGCTCTTCTCTGTGTCACGGAGGCTCTCCGCACTGCTAAAGCTAACTCTCTCTCCTCTGCTCTTGTCCTTCTAGACCTGTCTGCTGCCTTTGATACTGTGAACCATCAGATCCTCCTCTCCACCCTCTCCGAGCTGGGCATCTCCGGCGCGGCTCACTCCTGGATTGCGTCCTACCTGACCGGTCGCTCCTACCAAGTGGCGTGGCGAGAAGCTGTCTCCGCACCACGTGCTCTCACCACTGGTGTCCCCCAGGGCTCAGTTCTAGGCCCTCTCCTATTCTCCCTATACACCAAGTCACTTGGCTCTGTCATATCCTCACATGGCCTCTCCTATCATTGCTACGCTGACGATACACAACTGATCTTCTCCTTTCCCCCTTCTGATAACCAGGTGGCGAATCGCATCTCTGCATGTCTGGCAGACATATCAGTATGGATGACGGATCACCACCTCAAGCTGAACCTTGGCAAGACGGAGCTGCTCTTCCTCCCGGGGAAGGACTGCCCGTTCCATGATCTCGCCATCACGGTTGACAACTCCGTTGTGTCCTCCTCCCAGAGTGCGAAGAGCCTTGGCGTGACCCTGGACAACACCCTGTCGTTCTCCGCTAACATCAAGGCGGTGACCCGATCCTGCAGGTTCATGCTCTACAACATTCGGAGAGTACGACCCTGCCTTACACAGGAAGCGGCACAGGTCCTAATCCAGGCACTTGTCATCTTCCGTCTGGGTTACTGCAACTCGCTGTTGGCTGGGCTCCCTGCCTGTGCCATTAAACCCCTACAACTCATCCAGAATGCCGCAGCCCGTCTGGTGTTCAACCTTCCCAAGTTCTCTCACGTCACCCCGCTCCTCCGCACACTCCACTGGCTTCCAGTTGAAGCTCGCATCTGTTACAAGACCATGGTGCTTGCCTATGGAGCTGTGAGGGGAACGGCACCTCCGTACCTTCAGGCTCTGATCAGTCCCTACACCCAAACGAGGGCATTGCGTTCATCCACCTCTGGCCTGCTGGCTCCCCTTCCTCTGCGGAAGCATAGTTCCCGCTCAGCCCAGTCAAAACTGTTCGCTGCTCTGGCACCCCAATGGTGGAACAAGCTCCCTCACGACGCCAGGACAGCGGAGTCACTCACCACCTTCCGGAGACATTTGAAACCCCACCTCTTTAAGGAATACCTGGGATAGGATAAAGTAATCATTCTACCCCCCCTCCCCCCTAAAAATAAATAAAAATAAATACAAAATAAATATAAAAAATTTTTTTTTTTTAATATGTGAAGTGGTTATCCCACTGGCTATAGGGTGAATGCACCAATTTGTAAGTCGCTCTGGATAAGAGCGTCGGCTAAATGACGTAAATGTAAATGTAAATGTAGTTTGAAATTGTTCACATATTTTATGGAAAAGAGATGATGTACAGTATGTTTCTGGACGATGCACCATGCTGCCTTGTTGACATCAGGACCAAGCAGGGGAAATTACTGTTCGATTTGAGAAGGGCACTCCTCACTAACCACTTTTGTCCGTTCACGTCACAGGCCATAGACCGGTGCACCACAGCTCAGATGAATAGAACTCCCTCATTGTGCTGTGGCACAAGTACCCCTAACTGTACACATTTTTGTTGTTGCCCCGGACAAACACACCTCATTCAACTCAAGGGCTTAATGATTAGTTGACAAGTTGAACCAGATGTGCATGTCTGGGGCTACAGTAAAAATGTGTACTGTTGGGGGTCCTCGAGGACTGGAGTTGGGAAACACTGTGCTAGGGCAACAAGTGGATAAGGCAGTGACGTAAGAACACTGGATGTCCCAACTCCGCACTTTCCTCTATGCCAAACTGACACTATTTATGTACGGATGTGTAAGCCGGAACATTGGTACATTGTGGGAGGCAGCCCGTCTGTCTAGAGAGACTACCATCCGGGTATGTATTATTGATTGATGACTATTGGGACTGGCTAACAAACAGAAATTGCCAGTGGTTTTAATCATGTAACTTAAAGAGAAACATACATATTTTTTATAAAGTGTTGTCTGGTCCTTTGTAATGCTCAGAGCTCATGATCCAACTCAATAGGTGGCCTGTCACGAACCTGTCTTCCTATGGTTTAGGTGTCCCCCTCAGTTAAAATGAACTGCCGAAGTCTGGTAATTTTAGGTAATCCTATAGGTGTAATCCTCCAGGTGTTACATAGTCATATGGCCAATTATGTATTCTGTAAATATAATTACAATACAGAAATGTACTTGCTCTTTAGTGAAGTTCTGTCCATCTTATGCTGGAAACTATATTCATGGGAACCTAGTTGCACACTTTTTATAAAAATTGCAACCTGTTTCTTGAAAACCAGTGCTTTCTTAGGACAAGAATGACTGTGTAACCTTTAGGACAACGTCTCCATCACAGGTGTGCAGTAAGGGTATATCGTTAACATAATGTATAATGGTTTAAATGTTCAGATTGGGCATGACAAATTAATGAACTTATGATATCAACGTTGTTTACATTATACCTCACACAACCTTTTCACGTTGACAGTGGCAAGGAAAAACTTGATATGCATTGAATGTAGGATTTTAACCCTTGTGACGTAAGATGTATCTTTAAAAGTATTCACTCCACCAATCAGGCCTTTATGGTAAAGTGGCCAGACGGAAGCCACTCCTCAGTAAAAGGTACATGACAGCCCACTTGGAGTTTGCCAAACGGCACCTAAAGGACTCTCAAACCATGAGAAACAGATTCTCTGGTCTGATGAAACCAAGATTGAACTCTTTGGCCTGAATGCCAAGTGTCACGTCTGGAGGAAACCTGGCACCATCCCTACGGTGAAGCATGGTGGTGGCAACATCATGCTGTGGGGATGTTTTTCAGCGGCAGAGACTAGTCAGGATTGAGGGAAAGATGAACGGAGCAAAGTACAGAGAGATCCTTGATGAAAACCTGCTCCAGAGCTCTCAGGACCTCAGACTGGGGAGAAGGTTCACCTTCCAACAGGACAACAATCCTAAGCACACAGCCAAGACAACGCAGGAGTGGCTTCGGGACAAGTCTCTGAATGTCCTTGAGTGGCCCAGCCAGAGCCCGGACTTTAACCCGATTTAACATCTCTGGAGAGACCTGGAAATAGCTGTGCCGCGACGCTCCCCATCCAACCTGACAGAGCTTGAGAGGATCTGCAGAGAGGAATGGGAGAAACTCCCCAAATACAGGTGTGCCAAGCTTGTAGCGTCATAACCAAGAAGACTGGAGGATGTAATTGCTGCCAAAGGCGCTTCAACAAAGTACTGAGTAAAGGGTCTGAATACTTATGTAAACGTGATATTTCTATATATATATTTTTTTTTTTATGTGTAAAAACCTGGTTTTGCTTGGTCATTGTGGGGTATTGTGTGTAGATTGATGAGGAATGTTTATTTTTTAAATCCATTTTAGAATAAGGCTGTAACGTAACAAAATGTGGAAAAGTCAAGGGGTCTGAATACTTTCCGAATACACAGTATGGTGTAAAAAGTTCTGGAGGGGCAGAGCAAGCAGTTGGATACACTGAGGGTGGAGTTTCAGAGTCCCCGGTTGGGCCGGGGTGAAGCCAAAGATGGTGGATAAATGAAGATAGTTCACTCAGGCTGTTTACAATTGTCTACTTAAGGGGGTGGCTCTCCCATAGAACCAATGCGATATTAGCTGGGTCTGGTCTACTAAATTCATTCACTTCAATTGAAATAGTATAAATTAGGCAGTGGGATGTCTCGCTTCCTCTTTCGTCTCTGGTGAAGCTCTTGATTAACCTGGCTAGACCAAGAGGTTATGCGGTGGGGTCCAGCTGAGGCTACTATGAAAGGAGATGGGAGACCACGTGTCACCTAGGGTGGAGAATGGGAGATGAATGGGCTGAGAAGGGAGAGGGGGGTGTCTGTGAATAGAATGCTGTCAATATAAAGTCAAGTCAAATGTGAGTGTGTGTGTCTCTGCCTGCCTGACTACCTGTCAGTAAGTTGCTAGTTAGAGCATAGTCGATCTCGGTCAATAGAGCGTTGCATGGCGATGGTCAGCAGACTGCACCGAGGGGTGAAGGACAGCTGGGGGATCTGATAGGTGCTCACCTCTCCTGCAATAGAAGTGTTGAATGTAGAATAAAGCATCTCTCATGGTGATTGGATGTCAAATAAATCCTTGCCAATAGATGAGAAGAGCTGCTGTTGCTAGGCTAGTCACAGATGTGTAAGTCCACTCACCCACATCTACTAATAACAGACCAGGGTGTCAATCTGAAGTTATAGAAAGGATGATCGGAGAGAGAGAATTCACTCTGTCCATTTAATACTAGTATTCATTATTCTTAGTATGGATTGATGTCTTGGGTCAAAGTGGACCCTGTACATTAATTCATTATGATTAGTAATGTAAATTAATATGTACATGTACTAGCTAGCACTGTAGTAGTAACTAATATAGGATTCTTGTATCAGCTGTTGTAGATGAACTTCATGAAGATGAGCTCCTACATGTGCTCTAGTAAAGTTGCCCTCCAGTGGCCACCACCACTCTTCCAGCCTCATCTGGAACTCCAAGACAGACAGGCTGGCAGGCAGACAGACAGACAGACAGACAGACAGACAGACAGACAGACAGACAGACAGACAGACAGACAGACACACACACACACACACACACACACACACACACACACACACACACACACAGTCGGAGATCTGGGCAAAATAGACAAAAGCAAAACAAATATTGCTATTCATACAGTAGGTTGCACCTCCATCACTGGGTCGCTACATGCCATTGGTGGAGTTTGTTTTGCATAGCTTGCTGCCCCGGGTGGGTGGACCAAAATAATGTACTAAAATGCACAAACTCCTTCCACCCGGGCACCAGTCATGCAGAACGAACTCCACCATTATTATGAACGTTCTCAAGCCACCCTCTGCCGGCAACGCCATTGTGGTGCCCAAAAGTCGTGATAGATGGAGGCTAAAGATTGTTTTGTCTAAATTACACTATAGTGGCCTGGAAATACGATGACATTGCTAAAGTAGGCAAATGTTTAGTTGGAAAGAACTTTGCCATAATTATCATGTTGTCAAATGGATGGCAATGTTGTCATTAGCTAACAAAGTTGGTCAAAAACAGCTAGCAATGCTAATGGTAGCTAGGTAAAATCCGAGTTGGTCTTCCCTCAATATTAGCTAGCTATAGTAGCCAAAGATGTTTATAGCTCATTGTTCTATCTGTGGTTATACTGCATCTAAAGTCAATCTGGCGATATCAAAATGATGACTAAAGGTTTCCTACTAAGAAGCTAGCTACCATAGTGATCCCCTCGAGAGTAGCTAATTTCAGTGCATCATTCAGATATAACTTGTTAGCTAACTAGTTGGTTGTGCTAGAAATTATATAATCATGCTAGCTAATTGTTTCAATGCACCTTCCAAATGTGAAATTACAAGACAAAAAGGACACTTACCTAAACTGTTCCTCTGTGTCCTCTTGGTTGTGAAGGTAAGGTAGCTAGCTAATCTCGTTCCCAGAGACATCCGCCTAAATGTGCAGAACATGAAGTAAAAGTCTGACTTTGTTTTGGGTCACCAACTAACCTGCTTGGATGCATTTAAGATGCATTAGTTTGTCTCCATGAAGCTTCCCATGTCGGCCCAGTTGATCAAGAAGGAATAACGCTATGTAAAGGTGGTCCGATAGTTTTCTCCGTCTGCTGTAGAGCCATAGAGAACTCAGATTTCTATGCAATGTAGGTAAACTAATGACAACACCATCTACATTGCTTGATGATACTAATGTCTCCCAATGCCTCAAACCGAGGAGAAAATAAAAGATGATGAACTCAAGCAAACCGGCCATAATGTCAACCTGTGCATGAGAGGAAGCCAAGCTTGCCAAGTAGCCTATGCTAACATTTCAGCATAATAAAGGTATAGGCTATTTCTCATAATAACGTGCACCTGGATTATTTCATAATAACATGATCTTTCTCATTATAACATGATCTTTCTCATAGTAACAAGATAATGGATTGTTTCGTTTATAACGAGAAATTGAATTATTTTGTAAAAACGTGATCTCATCTCATAATATGCCACCGTAGTGTATAGATGTGTATGAAACAGTAAGCAAAAATGTTGAATTTGGTCATATGCGGAAATGTGCCTTTTGAATTTTGTGTAACGTCAGTAATCTAGTCAAGGAAGCATCATGCAAGTGGCGCAGCGGTCTAAGGCACTGCATCTCAGTGCTTGAGGCATCACTACAGACCCCCTGGTTCAATTCCAGGCTGTATCACAACCGGCCGTGATTGGGAGTCCCATAGGTCAGCGCCCAATTGGCCCAGCGTCGTCCGGGTTTGTCCGGTGTAGGCCGTCATAGTAAATAAGAATTTGTTCTTAACTGACTTGCCTAGTTAAATAAAGGTTAAATAAAACAATAAAAAAATTAATGCAAAATATATTGGCACACTCCACTTACCAAGACCATTGCCAAAAAAGCCACGCTGTCACTTGCTTTTATACAGTGCCTTCAGGAAGTATTCACACCCCTTAACTTTTTACAAATTGTATTGTGTTAAAGCCTGAATTAAATGGGTTAAATTTATATTTTTTTGTCACTGACCTACACACAATCCCCATAATGTCAAAGTGGAATTATGTTTTTAGAACTTTTTGGAAATTAATAAAAAATGAAAAGCTGAAATATCTTGAGTCAATAAGTATTCATCCCCTTTGTTATGGCAAGCCTAACTTAGTTCAGGAGTAAACATTTGTCACGTAATATGTTGAATGACTACCTCATCTCTGTACCCAACACATACAACTGTCTGTAAGGCCCCTCAGTCGAGCAATGAATTTTAAACACAGATTCAACCACAAAGACCAGGAAGGTTTTCCAATGTCTCGCAAAGAAGGGCACCTATCGGTAGATGGGTTCAAATTAAAAATGCAGACATTGAGTATCCCTTTGAGCATGGTGAAGTTATTAATTACGCTTTGGATGGTGTATCAATGCACCCAGTCACTACAAAGATACAGGTGTCCTTCCTAACTCAGTTGCCAAAGAGGAAGGAAACCGCTCAGGGTTACACAATGAGGCCAATGGTGACTTTAAAACAGTTATAGAGTTTAATGGCTGTGATAGGAGAAAACTGAGGATGGATCAACAACATTGTAGTTACTCCACAATACTAACCTAAATGACAGAGTGAAAATAAGGAATCTTGTACAGAATACAAATATTCCAAAACATGCACCCTGTTTGCAATAAGGCACTAAAGTAAAACTGCAAAAAATGTTGCAAAGAAATTAACTTTATGTCCTCAATACAAAGTGTTATGTATGGGGAAAATCCAACACAACACAACACATCACTGAGTACCACTCTTCATATTTTCAATTATGGTGGTGGCTGCATGTTGTGGGTATGCTTGTCATCGGCAAGAACTAGGGTTTTTTTATGATTAAAATAAATGGAATGGAGCTAAGCACAGGCAAAATCCTAGAGGAAACCTGGTTCAGTCTGCTTTCCAACAGACACTGGGAGACAAATTCACCTTTCAGCAGGACAATAACCTAAAACACAAGGCCGAATATACACTGGAGTTGCTTACCTAGACAACATTGAATGTTCCTGAGTGGCCTAGGTTTTTACTTAAATCGGCTTGAAAATCTATAGCAAGACTTGAAAATGGCTGTTTAGCAATGATCAACAACAAACTGGACAGAGCTTGAACAATTTTATTGTACAATCCAGTTGTGCAAAGCTCTTCGATTCTTACCCAGAAAAACTCACAACTGAAATCACTGCCAAAGGTGATTCTAATAAATGTATGCATTTACTCAGGGGGTTGAATACTTATGTAATAAAGATATGTTTGTGTTTTAGTTTTCATAAAGTTTTCTTCCCCTTTGACATTACAGAGTATTTTGTGTAGATCGTTGACAAAAAAATTACAATTAAATCAATTTTAATCCCACCTTGTAACACAACAAAATGTGGAAAAAGTCAAAAGGTGTGAATACTTTCTGAAGGCGCTGTAGTAAGCCTTGAGGTGGTACCACCCAGCACATCTAGAAGGGAGTGTATTTCATACCGAACCCCTCCCTTGTGATGACATAGATCACAATTTCAATGGTAGAGTTGAACCGCTAGGGGCAAAAAGAGCTAGATTAACTACTAAAATAACTAAATCTATCACTTTTGCAACAAACTGTCAAAATGAAGACCAGAATTTGCGTATTTCACTATAACTAAGCCTAAAACATCTGGGGGGTTTTCATGAAAGTTACTAATATTTTCATGAAAGTTACACTTTATATACTGTACATGGCCATGACGATAAACAAATAAATGATCTCTGGAGGTAATGCGGTCGGCATTAGATGGTGAGGTATTCTAGATCGGGAGAACAAAAGGACTTGAGATCCTGTACGTTGCCACAATCACACCATGTGTAGTTAGTGGTGAAACATACACCTCCATCATTATTTTTCCCGTAGAGTTCTTTCTTCAACAAGCTCTCACAGTCTCACTTCATCCACGTTCTCCAAACGTCAAACGTCGAAGTTGCTCCAAACGACACATTTCTTAGTATTTTTGTTGCTCATGCTGCTCTGTATCGTTCCATTTCTCCAAACGTCACATTTTGAAGTTAAGGGTTAATTTTAGGCACTGATTCCGAAACGTTAAGGTAAGGGTTAAGGCAGGGTTTCCCAAACTTGGTCCTCAGGACCCCAAGAGGTGCAAGTTTTGGTTTTTGCCCTAGCACTACACACCTGATTCAAATAATCAACTAATCATCAAGCTTTTGATCATTTGAATCAGCTGTGTAGTGTTAGGCCAAAAACCACATCGTGCACCCCTTGGGGTCCTGAGGACCAAGTTTGGGAAACACTGGGTTAAGGTTTGGTATTGGGTTAAAACACTAAGTTTAGGCACTCATTCCAAATGGTTAAGGTAAGGGTTAAGGTTTGGGATAGGGTTAAACACCCCCCCCCCAAAAAAAAATAAAATAACAACAGTGTCCACAACTGGGATCGAACACGCAACGTTATGATCCAGAGTCGTGGGATGTATGAACGAGTGAGTTTAGTAATTCATTCAAATTAGCCTATCATGTATATTCAGTGTGAAATTGATGTTGATTATCAAAACCTTAGAGCAGCGATGAAGTTGAACAATACATTGGGATGAATGTCATCAGGCATGATGTAGTTAGAGCTTGGCATAAAAACACAGACAGACACTGGCTGAAAATGTGCAGGTTTGTGTTTTGCAGGTAGACCAGTAGAGTATATCGGGCAGATATAAATGTTTCATAAATCTTCGCTAGAGGAGAAGAAGAAAGTGACTGATGGAGTATCAGTTTGGTTTCCCTAGGGAGCACTGTTTTGCTCTCCAGTTCACTCATAGTCATAGATGACTTGGCTGCCTCTCTAGGGGGAACAGCAGGAGCAGAGACACCCTTTGGAGGAAAACTCAGCTTCCTCTGTGATTTAAGGAGTTGTGTGAAGATCAAAGCCATGGTCCAGTCCCCTCAGTCTCCAGTCTTTAGGGAAAAGTCAGGGGTGTTGAGAAATGAATGGCCCTGGGGGGTCGATGAAAGGAAGACAAGAAAGCAGCTGGAAAACATAACATTACTGAGTTGCACAGGTGCAATTCTCCCCTGCATCCCATTTATAAATTCAGTCCAATATGCTGCAGTTAGTTATACAGAGCATATCTCTATAATCAACTCAATGTCATAGAGGGGAGTGGTAGAAAACATAACACTGAGCTGACACCATTGTCAGAATGGTCTGAACAGTGGGAGAAAACATTGTGGTATAAGAGATTCAGCTAAGAGTAACTTCTCTCAGAATTGTTTGCTATATTGTGTCAGCTGAACCTTTTATGTTTATCTTCACAGGTAACACATTTTTATTCCACCAGTAATTTTTGTTTTGTGTAGTGATGAGACATATTTATTTGTGCGTGATGTGTGGGTGCTTATGGGGGCACGGTGGGGAGAGGGCAGTGGAAGATAACAAGTGTTTTGTTAGCTTTGCTTTGTTTCTGTTTCCTGAGAAGTTGATCATTAGTTTAAAATTGGAATTCATCAACCTCCAGCACATCCCCAGTGTGGGAGTCTGTGAAGTTCAACTTAATGAACACTGCCTTCCCCCTTTATGCTTTGTGGTGCACGGATGGATGAGATGGAGAATAGGAGGCACATGTATGCATGTCAGGAGAAAATGGAACACGGTTATTTATTTCATTTTGTTTAACGATGTTAGGAGCAGCCCAGAGTGCTGATCCTTTTTACCTTGATAGGTGTGTTAATGCCTGCTGCATTGTGGGTAACCCTGATGCCTACGTGGCACACCCCTCCCCTAGGGTGCGCTGAGGGGGAGGACCAGGCTGGCTAATTAGAGAGTGAATGTGTTTTGCATGGCCCGGTGGCCCGGTGCCCCGGTTGGGCGGGGTTTGCTCATTTCTGACCATTCCATTGATCCTAAGGAGAAATCTCCACCCACCCGGGGCACTGGGCCATGCAAAATGAACTCACCCAATAATTCACCCTAGGCTGGGCTTCCTCCACTGTGGCTCCACAGCCTGAGCTCCGTTTGATCACAGCTACCATACCAGCCAGGAGTCAAGGTTAGTGGTAATGATATAACTCAGCCGCTCCAACAATAGCTCAAGATTGGCCTTCCCAGTGGTGTTGGAAAGGGAGTAGAACCGATGAGGATAGAATGAAGCCTTCACTGGTAGCGCTGACAGACAGGAGTTTTAAGGAGTGCTCTATAGTTTATATAAGGCCCTTTGCTGGGATTTAAGATGGGCTTTCTTAGAATTGCAGTGTACAAAATGTATGCAGTGGTCTTGGAGAGTAAATATTGAATAAGTGCAGCTCAATCGCAATGAAAGTCAAAAGCACCTCCATGGGAGCTGTTGGCCCCTGCAATTCTGTGGTGGTGCGCTGTCCTCTCAGCATTAGCATTATTTTAGCTGAGGAGACTGGAGGTATGGTGGTGGAGGCAAGGGAGGGGAGTGGAGGGGAGTGGGGGGGGGGGGGGGGGGGGGGGGGGGGGGGGGGGGGGGGTTGTGGTGGGACATGCTGACAGCCTGCGGTGCAAACAGGGTAAGAGGAGCGGGTCGGAGAGGCGTGAGCCCTTCTGCTCAGCCAGGTCCCTGTGATGCTGTCATGCAGAAGAGGAGGAAGCAGAGGAGAAGTGCATACAGCAGCAGCCATCAGGAGTGCCAAGGCCTGGGGCCCTCACTGGCAGACTCTGTGAGTAAACCTTGACTCGCTGCACTAAGACAGCCCACAATGAACAAAAGGCCAGCCTGACCTAAGACAGCGTTTTGGCAGCGAGATTGTTTTAGAGGGAAAAGAGCTTAGCTAACTTTAACCCTGTATGCACAGCTTTTAGCTCATGAGATTAGCTTGATCGAGATCAACCTAGAGGGCATGTTCCCCCCCCACACACTTTTCACAATATATGACATAAACTATTACTCACAAAAAGAAAGGCCAAACTATGTCTAGGAGGCAAGTTTTGCTGTCAGTGAGTATGAAATATAATTTTTTGATTTGTCTACTATTTTCCACTCTGTGGTTCGGTCAAGTTTGAATGTGGATAGTATGTAATTGTTTGACAGGGTCTGTGTTATGCAGTCATGAGGTGATGAATGATGCTTGTCACTGCTGGGGTCAAGTGTGCCTCTGTCTGCAGCTTCTCAGATAGGGCTATTACAGTCTGGAGTTGTCCATTGGCTCCTCAAATGACTAGACTAGAGTGTGAGAGTTGGCCATGTTGTCCAGAGTCTGAGAGACTGTCCATCTCCTCAGATAGAGGAGAAAATGAAAAATGAGGTGAACTTTATAGTGGGTCACATGATTAAAATAAGTGCATTTTGGGAATCTTGTAATATCAGCCGTCACATCAGGACCCTGTTGTCTGTATTCTTTGGAGATGCATTTTATACTCCACCACATCATCTCTATCTTGAAGAGAAGACTCCATCTTCGTCTGTCACTAAAGTCACCTCACTTATCAGAATGTCTGCACATTAGCATTATAAAGACAATGATGTATAGAAATGTAAACAGACTGGTGTTCCATGATCATGGAGGGTGGTCCTTGAGTGTTACTCTGCTTTTAACTCTGCTCTGTAGTGCCGTGTTCTAATTCCTCTAATTCACCTCTGATGGGTCAGACTCTTTTCAAACAGATGAAAGGGAAGATATTTGGGAGTGTTTAAATTTTCATGTCAGATTTATAGATTTTAGGCCTTTTCTTTCATGCATTAATATGCCAGTGAACATCTGAGCGCAGGAGATTATGGACTGAAATCAGCCTAAATATGAATAAGTCTGCTTGTGTTAATGTGATTTGGATCTGTGCTTTTCATCTTCCTAAGTGTCAGACAGGGAGAGAGAGAGTCATTCATTATGGTTAGCCCATGATGAGGCCCTTGCTGATTCAAACAAACCACCTGCTACTTCTCTGGAAGCTCAAGCTTTCTTATAAAGATGCATGTCATGTGGAGAACTGTGTTGTATGTTATGAATAATGCAGTTGATTTATTTGATATCAAATTGGTCAGTGAAAGTTTTACACAAGACTGCATGCAATACTAAGGAGTGTATCTGGCTAGCAGCCATAACAGGAGGGTTCACTACTCCTAGTTCAGTCCGAACTTTCCTCTGTTGTGCTATACTGAACAAAAATATAAACGCAACATGTAAAGTGCTGGTCCCATGTTTCATGAGCTGAAATAAAATATCCCAGCAATTTTCCATACACACAAAAAGCTTATTTCTCTCAAATGGTGTGAACACATTTGTTTACATCCCTGTTAGTGAGCATTTCTCCTTTACATTTACATTTACGTCATTTAGCAGACGCTCTTATCCAGAGCGACTTACAAATAGGTGCATTCACCTTATAGCCAGTGGGATAACCATTTTTTTTTTTTGGGGGGGGAGGGTGGGTTGGGGTAAGGGGGGGGTAGAAGGATTACTTTATCCTATCCCAGGTATTCCTTAAAGAGGTGGGGTTTCAAATGTCTCCGGAAGGTGGTGAGTGACTCCGCTGTCCTGGCGTCGTGAGGGAGCTTGTTCCACCATTGGGGTGCCAGAGCAGCGAACAGTTTTGACTGGGCTGAGCGGGAACTATGCTTCCGCAGAGGTAGGGGAGCCAGCAGGCCAGAGGTGGATGAACGCAATGCCCTCATTTGGGTGTAGGGACTGATCAGAGCCTGAAGGTACGGAGGTGCCGTTCCCCTCACAGCTCCGTAGGCAAGCACCATGGTCTTGTAGCAGATGCGAGCTTCAACTGGAAGCCAGTGGAGTGTGCGGAGGAGCGGGGTGACGTGAGAGAACTTGGGAAGGTTGAACACCAGACGGGCTGCGGCATTCTGGATGAGTTGTAGGGGTTTAATGGCACAGGCAGGGAGCCCAGCCAACAGCAAGTTGCAGTAATCCAGACGGGAGATGACAAGTGCCTGGATTAGGACCTGTGCCGCTTCCTGTGTAAGGCAGGGTCGTACTCTCCGAATGTTGTAGAGCATGAACCTACAGGATCGGGTCACCGCCTTGATGTTAGCGGAGAACGACAGGGTGTTGTCCAGGGTCACGCCAAGGCTCTTCACACAACGGAGTTGTCAACCGTGATGGCGAGATCATGGAACAGGCAGTCCTTCCCCGGGAGGAAGAGCAGCTCCGTCTTGCCAAGGTTCAGCTTGAGGTGGTGATCCGTCATCCATACTGATATGTCTGCCAGACATGCAGAGATGCGATTCGCCACCTGGTTATCAGAAGGGGGAAAGGAGAAGATGAATTGTGTGTCGTCAGCGTAGCAATGATAGGAGAGGCCATGTGAGGATATGACAGAGCCAGAGAGACAGCTTCTCGCCACGCCACTTGGTAGGAGCGACCGGTCAGGTAGGACGCAATCCAAGAGTGAGCCGCGCCGGAGATGCCCAGCTCGGAGAGGGTGGAGAGGAGGATCTGATGGTTCACAGTATCAAAGGCAGCAGACAGGTCTAGAAGGACAAGAGCAGAGGAGAGAGAGTTAGCTTTAGCAGTGCGGAGAGCCTCCGTGACACAGAGAAGAGCAGTCTCAGTTGAATGACCAGTCTTGAAACCTGACTGGTTTGGATCAAGAAGGTAATTCTGAGAGAGATAGCAAGAGAGTTGGCTAAAGACGGCACGCTCAATAGTTTTGGAGAGAAAAGAAAGAAGGGATACTGGTCTGTAGTTGTTGACATCAGAGGGATCGAGTGTTGGTTTTTTGAGAAGGGGTGCAACTCTCGCTCTCTTGAAGACGGAAGGGACATAGCCAGCGGTCAAGGATGAGTTGATCAGCGAGGTGAGGTAAGGGAGAAGGTCACCGGAGATGGTCTGGAGAAGAGAGGAGGGGATAGGGTCAAGCGGGCAGGTTGTTGGGCGGCCTGCCGTCACAAGTCGCAAGATTTTATCTGGAGAGAGAGGGGAGAAAGAAGTCAAAGCATAGGGTAGGGCAGTGTGAGCAGGACCAGCAGTGTCATTTGACTTAACAAACGAGGATCGGATGTCGTCAACCTTCTTTTCAAAATGGTTGACGAAGTCATCCACAGAGAGGGAGGAGATAATTCATCCACCTGACAGGTGTGGCATATCAAAAAGCTGATTAAACAGCATGATCATTACACAGGTGCTCCTTGTGCTGGGGACAATAAAAGGCCACTCTAAAATGTGCAGTTTTGTCACACAACACAATGCCAAAGATGTCTCAAGTTTTGAGGGAGCGTACAATTGGCATGCTGACTGCAGGAATGTCCACCAGAGCTGTTGCCAGAGAATTGAATGTTGAATGTTCATAAGCCGCCTCCAACGTAGTTATAGAGAATTTGGCAGTACGTCCAACCGGCCTCACAACCTCAGATCACGTGTAACCACGCCAGCCCAGGACCTCCACATCTGTGTTCTTCACCTGTGGGATCGTCTGAGACCAGCCACCCGGACAGCTGATAAAACTGTGGGTTTGTACAACCAAAGAATTTCTGCACAAACTGTCAGAAACGGTCTCTGGGAAGCTCATCTGAGTGCTCGTGGTCCTCACTAGGGTCTTGGCCTGACTGCAGTTTGGCATCGTAACTGACTTCAGTTGGCAAATGCTCACCTTCGATGGCCTCTGGCACGTTGGAGAAGTGTGCTCTTCACAGATGAATCCCAGTTTCAGCTGTATCAGGCAGATGGTGTTGTGTGGGTGAGCGGTTTGCTGATGTCAACATTGTGAACAGAGTGCCCCATGGTGGCGGTGGGGTTATGGTATGGGAAGGCATAAGCTACGGACAACGAACACAATTGCATTTTATCGATGGCTATTTGAATGCACAGAGATACCGTGATGAGATCCTGAGGCCCATTGTCGTGCCATTCATCCACCAACCGTCACCTCATGTTTCAGCATGATAATGCACGGCCCCATGTCGCAAGGATCTGTACACAATTCCTGGAAGCTGAAAATGTCCCAGTTCTTCCATGGCCTGCATACTCACCAGACATGTCACCCATTGAGAATGTTTGAGATGCTCTGGATCGACGTGTACGACACTGTGTTCCAGTTCCCGCCAATATCCAGCAACTTCGCACGGCCATTGAAGAGGAGTGGGACAACATTCCACAGGGCACAGTCAACAGACTGATCAACTCTATGCGAAGGAGATGTGTCACTCTGCATGAGGCAAATGGTGGTCACACCAGACACTGACTGGTTTTCTGATCCAGGCCCCTACCTTTTTTTTAAGGAATCTGTGACCATCAGATGCATATCTGTATTCCCAGTCATGTGAAGTTCATAGATTAGGGCCTAATGAATTTATTTAAATTGCCTTATTTCCTTATACAGTATGAACTGTAACTCACTAAAATCTTTGAACTTGTTGCATGTTGCATTTATATTTTTGTTCAGTGTATATTAGTGGAGAAGTGAAAGCCTGCCAAACTGGTGACTTTTGAGCGACTTGGATTACAAAATGTACTCTTTCATTCATTGTGATGGAAGACATTCACCCTATCTTCTCTCTTTGCCTTTGACCACTCTGTCCCAGCATTATGGAAAGTTCCTAAGGTCCTTGGATGTTGGGGTGGCATGCAGTTTAATCTAATACCTAAATGGTGTTGGGTTTTGACCTACCCATCATTGCCTGGAGCACCCCACCCCACCACCCCCTCTCTCCCCCCCACCAGGTCCCAACCATGTCCCAGAGAGAGGGTCCTGCTGGTGGAAATCTGCCGCAGAGATGGAGCTTTCAGGGGACGCAGTGTGAAATGCAGAGCTCCTGTGGTTTTAAATAGAGGAAGTGCCCCCGGCTCAATTACTGTCTCATAAAAATGGGAAGCGCCATAATTGAATGTGACATGAGCAAGCTGTGTGTGCCGGGCTGTGCCAGCTCCTCTCACATTCAGGACACATCTCTGAAAACGATCCGCCGGAATGTGCACACACCAACATGCATTTGGAACTGTAATCAGAGAAAGTGTCCTTATGCATAATGGAACAATTGCAGTGTAAGAATCGTTCAATGTGAGTGTGTTGGAATTATCTGGTTGAGTTCTGCTGCTTGTGTGTGCGTGTGTGTGTCTGTGTGTGTGTCTGTGCATGTGTGTGTGTGTGTGTGTGTGTGTGTGTTTGTGTGTGTTCAGCACTGTGGCGGGCCAGGCAGGTGTCTGTCTGACAGGCGTGTGATGAGTTGAGCCCTGTGTTGAGCCTATCTAAGCCTGGCGACTGGGCTCCCTCAATATCCCAGTAAGCTGCCTTGGGTCTGCTGGGCTGATTCAGTCCTGCCTCGATCTGCCATCTTTGACTGCAGGAGCCACTGGAATACCAACGACCCAATGTCCCCCACAGTGCACTGCTCTCTGCTACCTATGCATATTTGATGCTTTGTCACCTGATCTGAACTACAATGGCTTTGTGAGAGGCCCTGTGTGAGTAGTGTTTAGCTGTACTGCACACACACCTCACCCAGTCTCTAATGTAATCTCTGCACACTCTGTGTAAAATGTAGCTCATTGACTGCTTATGTTCATGACCCTTTATAGATCCTTCATAACGGCTTTCAGATCACTGAAACTTCATGTACCTTTTTCTGTCTTAGATCCTGTGGTGATTACAGAGAGCACTCCATCCCTCCAGCACTCCTTAGTATTGCAGACTGCATGCATATCCTGAGGCAGGAGGCTGTGTAGAGTGCATACATGGGTTCATCTAACAGTAAGTAAGAAAGTGCTGCATTCACAACAATGTGAACAATAGCAGGCAGCGAGCAGTGGGCCAGTGAAATGTTTATTCAGCACATTAAAGAGTAATGAGTAGCCTCTTCCAATGACTGAGACCACATTACCAACATGCACTGAGTTAAGATAACCCCACTCCAAGGTTTAATGGGTTACTTGGATAAACATAAACAACAGTATAATGAGATATGTCCAATATTTCTTCGTTTTCTGTATATGAAGCAAAAAATTATTCTGTATAGGCAGAAATATGATCGGCTACAGGCAAAAGAAGAAGCCATATTTTGCAAACAAAGTTTTAAAAGGACCATGAGATTTAACAGCTTTGTTCTCTTCACATAGCCTTAACACTGCCAAATATTTAGTCCTCCCACACACAGACGCACACACATACACGCACACACCTTTAGCACTGTCAACCTTCTCTTCCTGAACACACTATTAAGACTGTCAACATTTTACTCACATGCATCCTGTCTCCTGTTGTTCCCTTTGTGTTGTGTGTCTCCCCTGTCTGGAGGGCTAGGTGGTGTGTTGTGTGTCTCTCCTGTCTGGAGGGCTAGGTGGTGTGTTGTGTGTCTCTCCTGTCTGGAGGGCTAGGTGGTGTGTTGTGTGTCTCCCCTGTCTGGAGGGCTAGGTGGTGTGTTGTGTGTCTCCCCTGTCTGGAGGGCTAGGTGGTGTGTTGTGTGTCTCCCCTGTCTGGAGGGCTAGGTGGTGTGTTGTGTGTCTCCCCTGTCTGGAGGGCTAGGTGGTGTGTTGTGTGTCTCCCCTGTCTGGAGGGCTAGGTGGTGTGTTGTGTGTCTCCCCTGTCTGGAGGGCTAGGTGGTGTGTTGTGTGTCTCTCCTGTCTGGAGGGCTAGGTGGTGTGTTGTGTGTCTCCCCTGTCTGGAGGGCTAGGTGGTGTGTTGTGTGTCTCCCCTGTCTGGAGGGCTAGGTGGTGTGTTGTGTGTCTCCCCTGTCTGGAGGGCTAGGTGGTGTGTTGTGTGTCTCCCCTGTCTGGAGGGCTAGGTGGTGTGTTGTGTGTCTCTCCTGTCTGGAGGGCTAGGTGGTGTGTTGTGTGTCTCCCCTGTCTGGAGGGCTAGGTGGTGTGTTGTGTGTCTCCCCTGTCTGGAGGGCTAGGTGGTGTGTTGTGTGTCTCCCCTGTCTGGAGGGCTAGGTGGTGTGTTGTGTGTGTCAGTGAAGAGCGGAGGTCTAAGACAATAGAGTTTGTACTGGATCCCGAGCCACACAGCTAGAAATGCTCTCACAGTGGCCTGTTTTCACTGCTTCATCTAAAAAGTGAATCCCAACTTTGTCTGCAAAAGATAAGCTTGCAATGTCATCATATGTACTGCCATGCAAGTGATGTTTTTGTTCACATTATTCTACATTTTGCTTACGTGTTCAAAATTGTCCCCTTTTCCTGGGCAGCGAGCACATAGAAATGGATAAGAAGCAGTTATAGAGCAGAGAAAGGTGAATTCGATAATTACCTGTATAGCCTAGGTTTTTTTAGTAGCAGCGTGTGGAATGTTACTTTTTTTGGTCATTTTTAGAGCTGACTGTGAGAACCTTGATGTGAAAGGTCGTAATAGATGATCAGTGACGGTGGTAGAAAAGTGCCTTGAGCAAATAGCTAGTTCATTGCTGGAACCTCTTCAGACACTCACCCAATTTACCATGTTAAGTCATTTAGTCACATCCACTCCCCATAATGCATTCACTGCTAATGCCCCGTTGCTGCTTGGGAAATAAGGTTAATCATCTCCTCATTCATCAACGCTGAGAGGGCAATTACTGTTTGGAGTGCAGGGGTGGATCCTGTTGGAGAGCCTGGGCTTATTTTCATCATCACGTACACACTGACTGCACACAGACTTTCTAATTACATTATAATAAAGTGCAATTAGTCAGTGAAAGGGAGCATATGCTACTGGTGACAAGCAGTAATCTGACTCCCTGCCCGCTCATACTCCCCTCTCTCTTTCAGCTCTGTGTACCCACTGCCCACTCCATACTCCTGGACTGCAACTTTAATAGGCTATATTATAAACGACTATTGTCCGAATGAACAAATGCAAATCAAACCCCACTTGTTTGTAAACAAAAGACTTAGCTAAGCTATGAGTTATTTATAGTCATGTACTGTATTAGAGCGGGAATCTGCCCATGTGTTGTTTGACAATGTTGTAGACGTTTTTCCAGTATGTGCTGAGGGCTGTCAACAACCGGTCAGTGGTGGGTTGTCTCTTCTGCAGAGGTCAGGGTGACATTAGGAGGTTGTGTGATATCAGGAGAGTAGTGTGTGACTCTGTGACATGGAGAGAGAGAGGGCTGGTCACATGGGGTGGGCAGGGCCGAGCATGCAGTGTATTTATTGAGCCTGCTCTAATCAGTGTTGATGGAGTGTGAGGAGGGGTGGGGGGGGATGCTAATCTGGGTCATTGCATATGTAAATGCACAGCTGGGATCTTCGCAGTGCCAAAACAAATCAGCCAGGGTGTCTGAGTGTCACCCAACATTAGGTCCAACATGGCAGGCGGACAGGAGCCTTAAACACATCCCACGGCCGCGCTCTCCCATCCCCAGGCACCAGGGATTAGTGCAATCACAAACAGTGTCAATATCAGGCTTCATCATCATATCAGCCCCTCTGCCCCATACACTCACTATGAAGGATTGCATGGAGGGATGCACCTAAATGTTTCTAAAGAGTTTTGTAGGATACCTACACATTTGACAGTTGTCACAACTTCCGCCGAGGCTGCCCCCCCTCCTGGTTCGGGCAGGCTTCGACGTTCATCGTCACCGGAGTACTAGCTACTGCCGATCCCATTCTCATCACTCCACTTGTCATGTCTTATCAATCACACACACCTGGTGCTCATTCCCCTAATTAGTATGTGTATAAGTGTTCCCTCTGTTCCCCTTGTCTTTGTGAGTGATTGTTTTGTTGTGAGAGCGTGTAGCTCGGTTGAGCTACATTTCACAGTGTTATTTGCCAAGGTGGATGTTTTCCCTTGTACAGTGTAGTTTGACGCTTGGGGCGTTTGATTTATGCAAACGGATTAAACTCTGGACTTCGGTATTTTACCTCCTGCGCCTGACTCCTTCTTTCACACCTCGTCACAACAGTGGACAGCTTACTTGTAAAATGTATAAATAAATGACAATATCTGATTTTCATGAATCAATGCGTATCTATGTGTGTGTGAAAATGTTTTGATATATTTCATGTTAGTTCCAACAGCCCCCTCCCTCATTCCATTGCAGTTGACCTCACGACCTCTTAGCCTCTGTCTCAGCCTCTCTCTCTGGGGCTGTAGTACTGTCACTCTGGGTTTGCCTGCATTGTGGGAACCTTCTTATCTCTCAGTAGTCTTTGAGAACTAATTACCTCACATGTTCTACCTACCTAGCTAGAGATAGATGGCTATGCTGGGGATTGGTGTAGACAGGCATAGCAGACAGTTCAGATATACTACATTGTCTCCCTCTGTCTTTAACTAGTGCTTCACCTCAGTCACTCACAATAGATCTTCTGCAGCTGAGCCATCTCCCTTGCATCCCACAGTTTATCTCTCTCTCTCTCTCTCTCTCTCTCTCTCTCTCTCTCTCTCTCTCTCTCTCTCTCTCTCTCTCTCTCTCTCTCTCTCTCTCTCTCTCTCTCTCTCGCTCGCTCTCTCGCTCTCTGTCTTTCACTCTCTCGCTCTCACTCTTTCACTCTCTCGCTCTTGCTCTCTCTCATCACATGAAATACAGCTGACTTAAGTGTGTGTGTGTGTTTGGTGTCAGGTTTGATTCATTCCTGTTGATGATGGTGTGAGAGAGACCAGGGGGAGCCGGGCAGAATGATGATCAGAGCCCACAGTACCCTTTTCCTGTGATCACATGTTACAGTGGAACAGATTCATGTCAGACACAACAGCAACACAGATATGTACACAAAGAGCAGCATCAATCAAGTGGGCTATTCATCTGTCTGGGGCCATAACCCCCACCTTGTCTGTCCCTCCTACCTGTCTGGCTGACAGGTGGATGATATACATAGTCTGGCAAGAGCTCACAGGATCCTCTCTCTCTCTCCCTGCTCGGCTCTGCAATGGTGGGTTTTATTTGAAAAGCCACATGTACATGCTTAGGTTTTTAGTAATGATTTTGATTTTGAGCACAGAATTAAAGGCTCAACATAATATCAGTGCAGATAATAACATACTGTTTTGTACATGCATGTATGTGATGTCCCTACTTAGTATCACCTGGTCATACTGAGTGTCACACTCAAACACTTTTCCAAGGTTAGTATTCACTGGCCAAAGTTCCAGGTACTGTAAGGACTGAAATAGTGAATACTGCCTTCTCACTGTTGGTGCTCCCAACTGTGTTCTTTATTGTCGTGATATGGAGGACATTTCCACCATTGATATTTTATCAGGTTTATAACTCATCCCACACGGCTATAAACGACACATTTCATTGTCGCCCCGTTGCGCACAACAACATCTGGTTACTACAGTATAAAGTGAGACAACTACAGAGGATGAGAACACAACAGCACAATACATGGGGATAATCTGTAAAGAATTAGTTAAAACAAAATGTGTTATTCTATTTATTTATGCACTGAATCGGTAAGATTTGTGAGAGATGACCATGGGAATGGAAATAACCTTGATTTGTTTAGGCTTGATTTGACCATAATCTGGGCTGGCAAACATTATAGCCTTTAGAGTATTAACAGGCTGATGGGAGATCTCTGTGTCTTATTGTCGATGGCACAAAGAGAGAGTAAGCGAATGTGGAAATGAACAGAAAAAAAGACGGGGGATCGAAAGTGCATAGGTGTGCAAGAGCGAGAGAGCGGCAAAGAAACAAAGAGAAAGCGAAGAGAAGCAGAGAGAGAGAGAGAGAGAGAGAGAGAGAGAGAGTGAGAGAGAGAGAGAGAGAGAGAGAGAGAGAGAGAGAGAGAGAGAGAGAGAGAGAGAGAGAGAGAGAGAGAGAGAGAGAGAGAGAGAGAGAGAGAGAGAGAGAATATGGAGAGAGAGAGAGTTGCTGGCCCCTTAGGTTGTCAGTGTCATGCTCTTGATCCCTCCTCCTGCCTCTGCTCCTCTTTAATAACTTGTCAGATCGATGCCTCTACGTCTGCTGCTCGTCTCTGCTGCGCTGACGGCTCCCCAGGCAGCTGGGCTTTTACTGCTGCACAAATGAAGTAGGTGACATTTCTGACACTTTTACAAGTCGCAGCGGAGACAACGAGAGAGAGAGAGGCTCAGGTGACGTGTGTTTGTAAAGGGAACAACAGGGATTGTTAAAAAAAAGCTGATGGGAGGTTTGGATGTTGGATGTGGACCATGTGCTTGCTTGTAAACTGTTGGGTCTATGTGTTGTAGTTGTAGTGATGTGGATGTGGTGGGAGAGGGGTGTTGAGCTGCGAGTGCAGAAGGATTGAGGATTGGTGGAGGGGGGCTGAGAGCCCTCCATGTTTCTCTGTATCGCTGAAACTGTCAGAGGCGAATTTCCTGCCTCCCACTGTACCACTGAAATGGAGGAAGCAGTATGATCCATGAACCTGCATTAAAATCAATGTGGGCAGCCCAAACATTAAATCGACGATGCGCCTGGCTAGGCAGGCAGGCGTTGGCTCATTATCAGTGAGAAGAGGAGGTTCACTGAAGTCTGCTGGAGTGGGACGCTCTCCTCCTGAGCTTCGCAGCAGTGCGGGGGTGTGAGGGGGGCGTGGGATTCGAGTAGGGGGGTGAACGTGGAGGGTGGTTGTGTGGTCCTGTGCTGGCCTTTCTCCTGCCCTCGTGGAGAGGTGTACAGGGCCAGGCCTGTCATATGCAAGCTGAGCAGGCCATCTGAGCAGTGACCTCACCATCAGGCAGCTGTACTCTACAGTCATTGACATGCACAGTGCAGTGTGTGTGCCGAGCTGGGAAACACAGCCTTTAACAGCAGTATTACACTACTCATAAATACACACACACACAGACACACTTAGATACACTTTTCACACTTAACACATTGTGGTACACACTCAAACACAGATACAGATATAGGGGCATGCATATACAAAGCTCATTATAGTCAACTTGCTGTCCTGCACAATTTGTACTCACATCTTACTGCATCCTTGCTATTTGTCTCCTAGTCTAGTCAGTTAATGGTTGAAACCTCAACAAAAAAAATCCCAAGGTGTGTGTGTCTGTCAAGACTGATGTGGAGTGTTCCTGACTGCCTGGCCAGTGCAGTGCTGTGTTCAGCAGTAGCTGTGCTCCAGCAGTCAATAGCGTATCCCAGCTATGGCAGTTGAGACAGCAGCTCAGTGAGTGAGCCCTCATTGATTCCTTATAAGTCAGGCTGGTGGAAAGGTCTCTGGAGCTCTGTGGCATTTCACAGAACACAAACCCCACAGGTCAGAGACCCCTGCCCTGCCACAAGGGCCACAGGGGCCAGCAGGCCCCGCACCGCCACACCTAAGACTCCTGTCCTCATTAGAGCAGCATGGGACCAGCTACAGCTGCTATCGATACTCAGACAAAACGGTGGTATCTGTGTACGATACAATCAAAACAAGCCTTTGTCCACTGCTCGAAGAAAACAGCAAAACACACTTGTCTTCAGTTGTTATCAGGTGTATTCAAGAAAGCAGATTATGACCCACAACCTAAATCATGTGCATTGTCAGGCATATCAATGTGCAACTAGAGGAGACAAAACTCTTGATAACCTTTACTCCACACACTGAAACGCATACAAGGCTCTCCCTCACCCTCTCTTTGGCAAATTTGACCATAACTCTATCCTCCTGATTCCTGCTTACAAGAAAAAACTCAAACTGAGAGTACCAGTGACACGCGCAATACAGAAATGGTCCGTGAAGCGGATGCTAAGCTACAAGACTGTTTAGCTAGCACAGACTGGAATATGTTCCGGGATTCATCCAATAACATTGAGGAGTTTAACACAATCTGACACCGGCTTCATTAATAATTGCATCAACAACGTTGTCCCCACAGTGACGTACGTACATGTCCCAACCAGAAGCCATGGATTACAGGAAAAATCTGCACTGAGCTAAAGACTAGAGCAGGACTGTCACGACTTCCTCCGAAGCTGCCACCCCTCCTTGTTCGGGCAGGCTTCGGCGTTTGTCGTCACCGGCCTTCTGGCCACTGCCGCTCCTCATCTCATCATTCCATTTGTTTTGTCTTGTTTAATAAACACACCTGGTTCATATCCCCTCATCAGTACCTGTATACGTGTTCCCTCTGCCCCCTTGTCTTTGTGAGTGATTGTTTACTGTGGAGGATAGAGAAGCTCGTGGCGCTCCGTGTATTTTGTATCGCCGGGATATTTCCCTGTGTGCCTTGTATTTTCCAGTGCGCCTGTTTTGCGCACTGGAGGTTGTGACGCATTACTGCGTAACTCTGTGTTTCAGAATAAATCCTGTTATTCTGTGATTTACCTTCCTGTGCCTGACTCCATCGAAATCACCTCATCACAGGGACACTAATCCGGACACTTACAGTTGAAGTCGGAAGTTTACATACACTTTAGCCAAATACATTTAAACTCAGTTTTTCACAATTCCTGACATTTAATCCTAGTAAAAATTCCCTGTCTTAGGTCAGTTAGGATCACCACTTTATTTTAAGAATGTGAGAAGTTTACATACACTCAATTAGTATTTGGTAGCATTGCCTTTAAATTGTTTAACTTGTGTCAAACGTTTCGGGTAGGCTTCCACAAGCTTCCCACAATAAATTGGGTGAATGTTGGCCCATTCGGCCTGACAGAGCTGGTGTAACTGAATCAGGTTTGTAGGCCTCCTTGCTCACACACGCTTTATCAGTTCTGCCCACACATTTTCTATATGATTGAGTTCAGGGCTTTGTAATGGCCACTCCAATACCTTGACATTGTTGTCCTTAAGCCATTTTGCCACAACTTTGGAAGTATGCTTGGGGTCATTGTTCATATGGAAGACCCATTTGCGACCAAGCTTTAACTTCCTGACTGATGTCTTGAGATGTTGCTTCAATATATCCTCATAATTTTTTCATGGTTGGGATGGTGTTCTTCGGCTTGCAAGCACCCCCTTTTTCCTCCGAACATAAAGATGGTCATGATGGCCAAACAGTTATATTTTTGTTTAATCAGACCAGAGGACATTTCTCCAAAAAGTACGATCTTTGTCCCCATGTGCAGTTGCAAACCGTAGTCTGGTTTTTATATGGCGGTTTTGGAGCAGTGGCTTCTTCCTTGCTGAGCGGCCTTTCAGGTTATGTCGATATAGGACTCGTTTTACTGTGGATGTAGATACTTTTGTACCTGTTTCCTCCAGCATCTTCACAAGGTCCTTTGCTGTTGTTCTGGGATTGATTTGCACTTTTCGCACCAAAGTACGTTCATCTCTAGGAGACAGAATGCGTCTCCTTCCTGAGCGGTATGATGGCTGCGTGGTCACATAGTGTTTATACTTGCGTACTATTGTTTGTACAGAAGAACGTGGTACCTTCAGGTGTTTGGAAATTGCTCCCAAGGATGAACCAGGTCTACAATTTTTTTTCTTAGGTCTTAGCTGATTTCTTTTGATTTTCCCATGATGTCAAGCAAAGAGGCACTGAGTTTGAAGGTAGGCCTTGAAATACATCCACAGGTATACCTCCAATTGACTCAAAGGATGTCAATTAGCATATTAGAAGCTTCTAAAGCCATGATATAATTTTCTGGAATTTTCCAAGCTGTTTAAAGGCACAGTCAACTTAGTGTATGTAAACTTCTGACCCACTGGAATTGTGATACAGTGAATTAGAAGTGAAATAATCTCTGTAAACAATTGTTGGATAAATTACTTGTGTCATGCACAAAGTAGATGTCCTAACCGACTTGCCAAAATGATAGTTTGTTAACAAGAAAATTGTGGAGTGGTTGAAAAACTAGTTTTAAAGACTCCAACCTAAGTGTATGTAAACTTCCGACTTCAACTGTATAAGAAATCCCGCTATGACCTCAGACGAGCCATCAAACAGGCAAACCTCTCCCTGACCCTGTCAGTAATACCTACATTAGGATTGTCAAACTCATTCCATGGAGGGCCTAGTGTCTGCAGGTTTTTTGTTTTTCATTTAAATTAATCCTAGACAACCAGGTGTGGGGAGTTACTTACTAATTAGTGACCTTAATTCATCAATCAAATACAAGGGAGGAGTGAAAACCCGCAGACACTCAGCCCTCCGTGGAATGGGTTTGACACCTGTGACCTACATGTTGCAAGCAAACCACCATAGTCCCTGTGCCCAAGAACGTCAAGGTAACCTGTATAAATGACTATCGCCCCGTAGCACTCACATCTGTAGTCATGAAATGCTTTGAAAGGCTGGTCATGGCTCACATCAATACCATCATCCCAGACACCCTGGACCCACTCCAATTCGCATACCGCCACAACAGATCCACAGATGGCGCAATCTTTATTGCACTCCACACTGCCCTCTCCCACCTTGATAAGAGGAACACCTATGTGAAAATGTTGTTCATTGACTGCAGCTCAGTGTTCAGCACCATAGTTCCCTCCAAGCTCATCACTAAGTTCAGGACCCTGGGACTGAACAACTCCCTCTGCAACTGGATCCTGGACTTCCTGACGGGCTGCCCCCAGGTGGTGAGGGTAGGCAACAACATATCCGCTCCTGTACTCCCTTTTCACCCACGACTGCGTGGCCGCGCACAACTCCAAGACCATCATTACGTTTGTTGACGACACGACAGTGGTAGGCCTGATCACCGACGATGATGAGACAGCCTATAGGGAGGAGGTCAGTGACCTGGCAGTGTGGTACCAGGACAACAACCTTTTCCTCAACGTCAGCAAGACAAAGGAGCTGATCGTGGACTACAGGAAACGGAGGGCCGAGTACACCCCTATCCACATCAACGGTGCTGTAGTGGAGCGGGTGGAGAGCGTCAAGTTCCTCGGTGTCCACATCACTAAGGAATTAACATGGTCCACACACAGCTACACAGTCATGAAGAGGGCACGACAACGTCTCTTCCCCCTAAGGAGGCTGAGAAGAATTGTGATACAGTGAATTATAATTGAAATAATCTGTCTGTAAACAATTGTTGGAAGAATTACTTGTGTCACGCACAAAGTACATGTCCTAACCGACTTGCCAAAACTATAGTTTGTTAACAATAAATTTGTGGAGTGGTTGAAAAACAAGTTTTAATGACTCCAACCTAAGAGTATGGAAACTTCCGACAACTGTGTACATATCTAACTCAATTACTTCGAACCCCTGCACACCGACTTGGTAGTGGTACCCCATGTGTATAGCTCATTGTGTATTTATTCTTTGTGTTATTATCTTTCTGTTATTTGTTTATTTATTCTCTCTGCATTGTTGGGAAGGGCCAGTTAGTAAGCATTTCACTGTTAGTCTACACCTGTTGTTTAGGAAGCATGTGACAAATACATTTAATTTCATTTGAAATGGGTGCCAATTTACACATCCGTAATGAGTATTCATACTGCTAATGATAATCATACAACATTTGTCACATAACTTTTAAAATAGAATATAGTAGAAACTAAGCTATTAGTCATGTTTTATTCTTTCATTCAGAGTTTCATTGGACAAGTATAATAGTTTCCTCAGACTAAGAGCATTAGTATGCGAGCTGTGTTCTCTGCCCACAGTCTGGAGCATGGAGGAGCTGTGGTGCTCCGCAGGTCAGTGGAGGGTTAAGAGGGTTTGCCAGAAGCGTTGCCCCCAGCAGGCTGAGCCCTCTCTGGGCACAGTTCTCTGATCTGCTCCCCCATCTCCATGCCCTGGACAGAGAGGAGGAGGGGAAACAGAACCACACTATTGATGTTCAAGAGGCAAAGTGTAGCCTGCTTTTCTACTTTTCGCTTTCTTTTTTGTATCTTTTATTAATTATTCAGATTATTTTTTCACAGTCTATTTTGAGCAACACAAGTCTGAATCCAAGGACACAGTGATCAGGGGAATATTCAGATACAGCTGCCTGAGGTTGTGTCCTTCACTGGGACTGAATGGAGGATTGGTCCTTCACAGTGATTATGGTGAGGCCATGCCAATGTGATGTGGTGCCACAGGCACTGTGGCAGTGTGTTTAGTACCATAGATGTCCAGTACGGGCGGCAGGTAGCCTAGTGGTTAGAGAGGTAGCCAGCAACCAGAGGGTTGCCAGTTTGAATCCCTGGTCCAACTTGAACAATCTGGCGGGAAGTGAGCTGGCAACCGGAAGGTTGATGGTTTCAAATCCTAGATGCCATTGCCTGCCGTTGTGCCCTTGAGCAAGGCACGTAGCCCTTTCCTGCAGTCTAGTGGCCTCATGGGTGGAATGATATTAATATTTTTCATAATTAATAAACATGATTATTTTTTAAATGCCGAAAATGTTTCTATGTAAAACAGTTTTGTTATATTTCAGTCTTCTGTGATGTATATAAAGTGTAATATTGGCTTGCAAACTAAAAATGTTATACATTTCAACTCTATATCTGACATGGTACAGGTTTATTTTTTTAAGCCCATAACCATGTGTGTGAGGTGTATACTTTAAGACTACCAACAAACACTCTGTGTGACCCTGATTTAGCCCACTAGCAGTAAAGGTTAAAGGGATACATTGGGATATTGGAAGTGAAGCCCTTTATCTACTTTCCCGAATGAACTTGTGGATAGCATTTTTATGTCTCTGCCTCCAATATGAAGGAAGTTAGAGGTAGTTTTGCGAGTCAATGCCAACTAGCATGCTAGCTGTTACTATAGAGATCCAGTCATTGTGCTAATGCTAGTTAACAATTGTGCTAACGCTAGTTATCAACTTACTTCAAACTGCACAGCAAAATCCTGAAGTATCCCTTTAACCCCCCACCACAACAGCTCCCCAGGCGCCCATTGTGGAAGCCCCCGCACCTCTCCATAACTTGGGTTGGGTTAAAAGTGGAAGTAAGAATTTGGTTGGATCAATAAAGTGATCATAATCTTGCTCCGCTAGGAAGTGTGGACGGTGGTTGAACACGCAGGTGAAGGGGAAATGGCAACCCAACATCCTCTCGCAGACTACTATTCCAATAACCAAACTAGTATGATAATTACAACGCATGCCCAATACATTGCTTCATGTGGATTGCTAGTATGGACATAGGAATTAAGCCTAAAGGAATTAAACCCTGGCCCAGTGCTTATTAACAGTAATGGCTATGAAGTACCATTCATAATGAAGCCCTTTCCTCACCACCCTCACCCCCACTGTATCACCTCTGACAGCTCATCTTTACGCCCCCAAATTAAGCTCTTTGTTAGGGGTGCAGTATCCTCCCTCTCTGAGCACCATGGTGCCACACAGTAAAGGGCAGCAGAGGGACCCACAGCCTAAATGAGAGGCTTAATGAAGGCCACAACACAACCAGCAAGGCCTATATAAAGTATAAACATAATGGCAGTCTGTGCACTACCCTGTATGTGTTTGTAGAGTTTCTGCTCTGGTTTTTGTTAGTTGTGTGCTTTGCATTGCATGGATAATTGTTCTATATAGAACACAGCCATTTTTCATCGGGACCATTGGAAGCGTAGTACTGCAACAATGTATCAGGGGGACTTTTTGTAAAGGTCAGGATTGCCATGGTACGGCCAGTGTGCTGCTCTACCAGTGTGTTGAGGCCACTGCTAAAGCAGGAGCGAGGTTGAGATTTGTCAAATATAATTTACAACTCACATTTCCTATACTGTAGTGAAATGCATCAATGGCTTTGTGATCGGTTGGTTATAATATGTTGCTCCACTAGTACCGACAGACATTGTAGGGATTATCGTGTGTGTGTGTGTGCGTGCGTGCATACTTTTATGTGCATGCGTGCGTCAGTGTGTAAGGCCACAGTAGCAGAGCCAGTGCAGATTATTATGCGGGATGGTGTGTGTGTCTGTGGCCTGCTCCATTATGTATGAAGCTCAAGGGAGTCTGGCCAGTGGCGTGTGAGAGAGACGCCCAGGAGCAGGCCATGCTGTCGGACACATGTCAGCGCGGTCACACCACCTCTCCACGGACCGCAGACACACTCCTCAAACACACACACTCCTCAGTAGGCTGACAAATCTGTACACACACTCCCTGTCAGAGAAAAGTAAATGTGATCCATACCATGACCTGGATACACTGCAGTTTAGTTAGTTAATTGTTAAATACATTGGAGGCTGGTGGGATGAGCTATAGGAGGACGGGCTCATTGTAATGGCTGGAATGGAATCAATGGAACGGTATCAAACAGATCAAACATATGAAAACAATGTTTGACTCCGTCCCATTGATCCCATTTCAGCCATTACATTAAGCCCGTCCTCCTATAGCTCCTCCCACCAGCCTCCACTGGTTAAATACAATAGACAGAGGCACATGCTGTACATGCGGTAGGCTACAGTAAGGTTTACAGTATGGGTTTGTATATAAATTGTACATAAAGCTGGGTGTCAGTAGTTTATTATTGGCATTAGTGTTAATTATTTGGATTGTTCATATGCTGTCAAGCCTCATTAGGCAGCCAAAGCTAATTGGCCTCTGAAAAGGTGGAGTAGAATGGGTTAAATTTAACACAGGAATAAATTATTATTTTGATGTATTTTGGCTGTAGCACAGAAGTCAAAAAGGTGTGTGTGTGTGTGTGTGTGTGTGTGTGTGTTGGTGTGTGTGTTTGTATGTGTGTGTGTGCATGCGTGTGTGTGTGTGTGTGTGTGTGTGTGTGTGTGCGAGGGATTGACAGTTTTTTAGTTGGTTTTATCAAATTGTTATTATAATCTCTCCAGGATTTTAAAAGGCAGCATGCAACTCATTCCTAAGAGGACAATGTGGAAACAGTTTGTTTACATTGCCTTGGAGCGTCTGCCCTCTCGCTGGGTAATGCATAAACCTGCCTTCCTTTATTCCTACCTCTCTATTCTCACTGTCTTCTTCCTGAGAATGGGGATACTGTATATTGTTACCGTTTTTTTCAATCACTTTGGTGCAATTTTCACAAGTATATGGTACATTTTCACAACTCTCAGCACAAAAATCTAAATGCAATATTCAATTTACTTTGATATGATTTTCTTGTCATTTGTTAACAGTACAATGAACTATCACTTAATCAAACCTTATACGCCATATAAGGAAATCAGTCAATTGAAATGAATTCATTAGGCCCTAATCTACGGATTTCACATGACTGGGAATACAGATATGCATCTGTTGGTCACAAATACACTATATATACAAAAGTATGTGGACACCCCTTCAAATTAATGGATTTGTCTATTTCAGCCACACACGTTTCTGACAGGTGTATAAAATTGAGCACACAGCCATGCAATCATTGGCAGTAGAATGGCCTTACTGAAGAGCTCAGTGACTTTCAACGTGGCACCGTCATAGGATGGCACCATTCCAACAAGTCAGTTCGTCAAATTTCTGCCCTGCTAGAGCTGCCTCGGTCAACTGTAAGTGCTGTTATTTTGAAGTGGAAATGTCTAGGAGCAACAACTGCTCAGCCGCGAAGTGGTAGGCCACACAAGCTCACAGAACGGTACCAGCGAGTGCTGAAGTGCTTAGCGCGTGAAAATCGTCTAACCTCGGTTGCAACACTCACTACCGAGTTCCAAACTGCCTCTAGAAGCAACGTCAGCACAAAAACTGGGTTTCCATGGCCGAGCAGCCGCACGCAAGCCTAAGATCACCATGTGCAATGCCAAGCGTCGGCTGGAGTGGTGTAAAGCTCGCCGCCATTGGACTCTGGAGCAGTGGAAACACGTTCTCTGTAGTTATGAATCACGCTTCACCATCTGGCAGTCCAACAGACTATTCTGGGTTTGGCAGATGCCAGGAGAACGCTACCTGCCCGAATGCATAGTGCCCATTTTTAAGTTTGGTGGAGGAGGAATAATGGTCTGGGGCTGTTTTTCATGGTTAGGGCTAGGCCCTTAGTTCCAGTGAAGGGAAATATTAATGATACAGCATACAATGACATTCTAGACGATTCTGTGGCAACAGATTGGGGAAGGCCCTTTCCTGTTTCAGCATGATAATGCCCCTGTGCACAAAGCGAGGTCAATACAGAAATGGTTTGTGGAGATCGGTGTGGAAGAACTTGACTGGCCTGCACAGAGCCCTGACCTCAACCCCATCGAACACCTTTGGGATTAATTGGAACGCTGAGTGCGAGCCAGGCCTAATCGCCCAACATCACTGCCCGAACTCACTAATGCTCTTGTGGCTGAATGGAAGCAAATCCCCGCAGCAATGTTCCAACATCTAGTAGAAAGCCCTCCCAGAAGAGTGGAGGCTGTTGTAGCAGCAAAGGGGGTACCAACTCCATATTAATGCCCATGATTTTGGAATGAGATGTTCGGAAAGCAGGTGCCAACATACTTTTGGTCATGTAGTGTACCTTTAAAAAACCATTTCCCTCATGCAGCGTGACACATCTCCTTTGAATAGAGTTGATCAAGCCGTTGATTGTGACCTGTGGAATGTTGTCCCACTCTTCTTCAATGGTTGTGCGAAGTTGCTGGATATTGTCGGGAACTGGGACACTGTCGTGTTCGCTGTCCGTAGCTTATGCCTGCCCATACCATAACTCCACCGCCACCATGGGGCACTCTGTTCACAATGTTGACATCAGCAAATTGCTCGCCCACACGACGCCAGACCATTACACTTCTCCAGTGGCCATATTCGGTTGTGCGAACCCACAGTCTGCCATCTGCTCGGTACAGTTGAAACCGGGATTCATCCATGAAGAGCACACTTCTCCAGTGGCCATCTTCGGTTGTGCGAACCCACAGTTTTATCAGCTGTCCAGGTGGCTGGTCTCAGACAATCCCGCAGGTGAAGAAGCCGGATGTGGAGGTCCCTGGACTGGTATGGTTACACGGGGTCTGCGTGTACTTCCAAATTCTCTAAAACGACGTTGGAGACGGCTTATGGTAGAGAAATTAACATTAAATTCTCTGGCAACAGCTATGGTGGTGTCACGCCCTGACTCATGGGACTCTTGTATGTTGAGTCAGGGTGTGGATATTCTATGTTGTATTCTCTATGTTTGTGATCTAGGTTTTGTTGTTCAATGTTTGGCCGGGTGTGATTCCCAATCAGAGGCAGCTGTCGCTCGTTGTCTCTGATTGGGGAGCATACTTAGGCAGCCTATTGGCAATTATGGGTTGTGGGATCTTGTTCCGGTTTAGGCTTGTGTTGTGTTTTAGCCTTAGGACTTCACGTTTCGTTTGTTTGTTGTTTTTGTTTGTGTGTTTATTCGGTGTAATAAACATGTATGCCTTTCACGCTGCGCCTTGGTCTGACCCGTCCTTAAACGAACGTGACAGAAGATCCCACCAAACACGGACCAAGCAGCGTGCCCAGGAGCAAACACCCTGGACACAGGTCGGGAAGATGTGGTCTTGGTAGGAGATCTTTGCAGGGAAAGGACCATGGGCGAAGGTAGATGCCCAGGCAGGAGAGGAGCAACGGCAACAAGGAGGGCGCCGGTCGAGGAGGAAGCCCGAGAAGCAGCCCCAATAAAAAAATTTTTGGGGGCACACGGGGTGGTTGGCGGAGCCTAGGTTCAGAGCAGAGCCAACTCCCCATACTCACGCTAGTAAGTGTGTGATTGGGCAGGCTCCGTGTTATGCGGAGCTACGTACTGTGTCGCCAGTGCGCTGTACGTCCTGTGCTAGCACCACGAACGTGCTGTGCGAAAATGGGCATCCAGCCAGGACAGGGTTTGCCGGCTCAACGCTCCTGGTCTCCAGTACGCCTCCTCGGTCCCGCATATCCTGCGCCGGTTCTACGTACTGTATCGCCAGTGCGCGTGCACAGCCCAGTGCGTCCTGTGCTAATACCACACACGTACTGTGCGGAAGTAGGCATCCAGCCAGGACAGGTTGAGCCAGCTCTCCGCTCCAGACCTCCAGTCCGCCTCCACAGTCCGGTCCGGCCAGTTCCTGTTCCTCGCACCAAGCTAGTGGTGCGTGTCGCCAGTCCGGCCCGACCCATTCCTGTTCCTCGCACCAAGCCAGTGGTGCGTGTTCCCAGTCCGGCCCGGCCCGTTCCTGCTCCCCGCACTAGGCCAGTGGTGCATGTTCCTAGTCCGGCCCGTTCCTGCTCCTCGCACCAGGCCAGTGGTGCGTGTTCCCAGTCCGGCCCCGCCCATTCCTGCTCCTCGCACCAGACTAGTGGTGCGTGTTCCCAGTCCGGCCCGGCCCGTTCCTGCTCCTCGCACCAGACTAGTGGTGCGTGTTCCCAGTCCGGTCCGGCCCGTGCCTGCTCCCCGCACCAAGCCAGTGGTGCGTGTCGCCAGTCCAGCCCGGTCCGTTCCTGCTCCTCGCACCAGACCGGTCAGCAGCTCCAGTCCGGAGCCAGAGTAGTCTGCTCCACCGGTGCCTAGTCCAGCTCCAGTCAGCGGCTCCAGTCCGGAGCCAGAGTAGTCCGCTTCACCGGTGCCCAGTCCAGCTCCGGTCAGTGGCTCCAGTCCAGACCCAGACGTCAGCCCCTCTCCAGGTTCGGGGTCTCCCACACCAGGGTCCAGACAGGGCTTGGTACATCGTGGGAGGAAGGAGAGGGGAAGCAGCGCGCCGAGGTCCAGACCAGACCAGGGGCGTAACGGGGAGGCTGAGAGAATGTGGTCGTCACGCCCGGAGCCGGATCCACCTCCGAGGCGGAATGCCCACCCGGACCCTTCCCTGTCATGTCAGGTTGGTGCGGTCGGAGTCCGCACCTTTGGGGGGGGGGGGGTACTGTCACGCCCTGACTCATGGGACTCTTGTATGTTGAGTCAGGGTGTGGATATTCTATGTTGTATTTTCTATGTTTGTGATCTAGGTTTTGTAGTTCTATGTTTGGCCGGGTGTGATTCCCAATCAGAGGCAGCTGTCGCTCGTTGTCTCTGATTGGGGAGCATACTTAGGCAGCCTATTGGCAATTATGGGTTGTGAGATCTTGTTCCGGTTTAGGCTTGTGTTGTGTTTTAGCCTTAGGACTTCACGGTTCATTTTGTTGTTTTTGTTCGTGTGTTTATTCGGTGTAATAAACATGTATGCCTTTCACGCTGCGCCTTGGTCTGACCCGTCCTTAAACGAACGTGACAGGTGGACATTCCTGCTGTCAGCATGCCAACTGCACGCTCCTTCAAAACTTGACACATCTGTGGCATTGTGTTGTGTGACAAAACAGCATATTTTAGAGTGGCCTTTTATTTTCCCCAGCACAAGGTGCACCTGTGTAATGACCATGCTGTTTAATCAGCTTCTTGATATGCCACACCTGTAAGGTGGATGGTTATTTTGGCAAAGGAGAAATCCTCACTAACAGAGATGTAAACATATTTGTGCGCTAAATTTGAGAGAAATAAGCTTTTGGTGCGTATGGAAAATTGCTGGGATCGTTTACATAATTTTGGTTCTGTAGTTTGATTAAGTGATAGTTCATTGTACTGTTAACAAATGACAAGAAAATCATATCAAAGTAAATTGAATATTGCATTTAGATTTTTGTGCTGAGAGTTGTGAAAATGTACCATATACTTGTGAAAATTGCACCAAAGTGATTGAAAGAAACGGTAACAATATACAGTATCCCCATTCTCAGGAAGAAGACAGTGAGAATAGAGAGGTAGGAATAAAGGATGGCAGGTTTATGCATTACCCAGCGAGAGGGCAGACGCTCCAAGGCAATGTAAACAAACTGTTTCCACATTGTCCTCTTAGGAATGAGTTGCATGCTGCCTTTTAAAATCCTGGAGAGATTATAATAACAGTTTGATAAGACCAACTAAAAAACTGTCAATCCCTCGCACAAACACACACACACACACACACACACACACACACACACACACGCATGCACACACACACACACACACCAACACATACAAACACACACACCAACACACACACACACACACCTTTTTGACTTCTGTGCTACAGCCAAAATACATCAAAATAATAATTTATTCCTGTGTTAAATTTAACCTATTCCACTCCACATTTTCAGAGGCCAATTAGCTTCGGCTGCCTAATGAGGCTTGACAGCATATGAACAATCCAAATAATTAACACTAATGCCAATAATAAACTACTGACACCCAGCTTTATGTACAATTTATATACAAACCCATACTGTAAACCTTACTGTAGCCTACCGCATGTACAGCATGTGCCTCTGTCTATTGTATTTAACCAGTGGAGGCTGGTGGGAGGAGCTATAGGAGGACGGGCTTAATGTAATGGCTGGAATGGGATCAATGGAACGGAGTCAAACATTGTTTTCATATGTTTGATCTGTTTGATACCGTTCCATTGATTCCATTCCAGCCATTACAATGAGCCCGTCCTCCTATAGCTCATCCCACCAGCCTCCAATGTATTTAACAATTAACTAACTAAACTGCAGTGTATCCAGGTCATGGTATGGATCACATTTACTTTTCTCTGACAGGGAGTGTGTGTACTGATTGGGAATCACACCCGGCCAAACATAGAACTACAAAACCTAGATCACAAACATAGAGAATACAACATAGAATATCCACACCCTGACTCAACATACAAGAGTCCCATGAGTCAGGGCGTGACACCACCATAGCTGTTACCAGAGAATTTAATGTTAATTTCTCTACCATAAGCCGTCTCCAACATCGTTTTAGAGAATTTGGAAGTACACGCAGACCCCGTGTAACCATACCAGTCCAGGGACCTCCACATCCGGCTTCTTCACCTGCGGGATCGTCTGAGACCAGCCACCTGGACAGCTGATAAAACTGTGGGTTCGCACAACCGAAGATGGCCACTGGAGAAGTGTGCTCTTCATGGATGAATCCCGGTTTCAACTGTACCGAGCAGATGGCAGACAGCGTGTATGGCGTCGTGTGGGCGAGCAATTTGCTGATGTCAACATTGTGAACAGAGTGCCCCATGGTGGCGGTGGAGTTATGGTATGGGCAGGCATAAGCTACGGACAGCGAACACGACAGTGTCCCAGTTCCCGACAATATCCAGCAACTTCGCACAACCATTGAAGAAGAGTGGGACAACATTCCACAGGTCACAATCAACGGCTTGATCAACTCTATTCAAAGGAGATGTGTCACGCTGCATGAGGGAAATGGTTTTTTAAAGGTACACTACATGACCAAAAGTATGTTGGCACCTGCTTGCCGAACATCTCATTCCAAAATCATGGGCATTAATATGGAGTTGGTACCCCCTTTGCTGCTATAACAGCCTCCACTCTTCTGGGAGGGCTTTCTACTAGATGTTGGAACATTGCTGCGGGGATTTGCTTCCATTCAGCCACAAGAGCATTAGTGAGTTCGGGCAGTGATGTTGGGCGATTAGGCCTGGCTCGCACTCAGCGTTCCAATTAATCCCAAAGGTGTTCGATGGGGTTGAGGTCAGGGCTCTGTGCAGGCCAGTCAAGTTCTTCCACACCGATCTCCACAAACCATTTCTGTATTGACCTCGCTTTGTGCACAGGGGCATTATCATGCTGAAACAGGAAAGAGCCTTCCCCAAACTGTTGCCACAGAATCGTCTAGAATGTCATTGTATGCTGTATCATTAATATTTCCCTTCACTGGAACTAAGGGCCTAGCCCTAACCATGAAAAACAGCCCCAGACCATTATTCCTCCTCCACCAAACTTAAAAATGGGCACTATGCATTCGGGCAGGTAGCGTTCTCCTGGCATCTGCCAAACCCAGAATAGTCTGTTGGACTGCCAGATGGTGAAGCGTGATTCATAACTACAGAGAACGTGTTTCCACTGCTCCAGAGTCCAATGGGGGCGAGCTTTACACCACTCCAGCCGACACTTGGCATTGCACATGGTGATCTTAGGCTTGCGTGCGGCTGCTCGGCCATGGAAACCCAGTTTTTGTGCTGACGTTGCTTCCAGAGGCAGTTTGGAACTCGGTAGTGAGTGTTGCAACCGAGGTTAGACGATTTTCACGCGCTAAGCACTTCAGCACTCGCTGGTCCCGTTCTGTGAGCTTGTGTGGCCTACCACTTCGCGGCTGAGCAGTTGTTGCTCCTAGACATTTCCACTTCAAAATAACAGCACTTACAGTTGACCGAGGCAGCTCTAGCAGGACAGAAATTTGACGAACTGACTTGTTGGAATGGTGCCATCCTATGACGTTGCCACGTTGAAAGTCACTGAGCTCTTCAGTAAGGCCATTCTACTGCCAATGTTTGTCTATGGAGATTGCATGGCTGTGTGCTCAATTTTATACACCTGTCAGAAACGTGTGTGGCTGAAATAGACAAATCCATTAATTTGAAGGGGTGTCCACATACTTTTGTATATATAGTGTATCTGTGACCAACAGATGCATATCTGTATTCCCAGTCATGTGAAATCCGTAGATTAGGGCCTAATGAATTCATTTCAATTGACTGATTTCTTTATATGAACTGTAATATTTTTGTTTTTGTGCCTATAAATACTACAACATCATTCTCCATCAGCCAGTGTGCTTCAATAGGACAAAGTGGAAAGAGACTCTATGTGCTACAATTCGGAATTATAGTGCAGTGTACAATGCACTGCTGAAATACCTGGGTTGTATTTAAGCAATAAGGCCTGAGGGGGTGTGGTATATTGGCCATATATCACAAACCCCCGAGGTGCCTTATTGCTATTATAAACTGGTTACCAACGTAATTAGAGCAGTAAACATAAATGTTTTGTCATAGCCATGGTATACGGTCTGAGATACCACGGCTGTCAGCCAATCAGCATTCAGGGTTCGAACCACCCAGTATATAAACAACAATATATTTCTACTCATTATCTGAATTTCATTGATACACTGTAAGCGGATTAATTTCAAGCAGAGAGACAGGTGATTCTGTATCAGTTGAGTCACAAAGTCACGTAGAAATGGTGATCTTGTACAATGTTCCATAGGGCAGAAATGGCATACAACACAGTGCTACATTTCTACAGTAGCCAACTTCTTTACAATAGGCTACCCCTATTTCTGATGATTTGTCCTACATATGTACTGTATAAGGATAATGAAACTGTATGACTGACATATTCCTCAACATGCTCACAACCTGCCATTGGAAACAAATGATCAAAACAATAGTTCATGTCAAGTTATAGTAAAATACTGTGGGAAATGATATTAACCATCTGCTATTCTTTCTATTCAGAACTTCAAAAAGAACAGTTTTGAAATGTGTATCTTGTATTGGATTAAATGGTAGTTAAAATGACTGAATGGTGAGCCTATCATCATCTGATGTATTGGTGACTAAATGAAGTGTTCACATGGTATTTCAGGGAAAACTTTGATTTTGAATGAATGACTCAGGGGTGAAAGATGTGTGAAACCCCAATGAATGCACAATCAAAGTTTCTGAACATAAGATAGGGGGAATTACAAGTTTTATCAGTTTAGAGTTTTGTACTCAGATTTTTGAAAATATACCACTTACATCAGGAAAATGTGCCAAAGTGATTGAAAACAAACTGTAAAAGGCTAGCAAGTTATTCTGGCAGGCTATGAGTGAGTAATGGAGGGGATAACATGGGTTAGAATACTTTTGTGTGCATGCAACATATAACATATGAAGTGATCATCACATTAGTCAATGGGAACAGTACACCTCAACTAGGAGTGACTATAAGTGTTGTTATCAACCAAAATGTGTAGCTCAGTACTTCAGGGAGCATATTTCTGTGTGTTCTTTTGTGTATACTTGTTTTTTTGTGTGTAAGCGGGCTGGTGGATGAGGTCCCGAGGGATTACCCCTCTGCATGCCCCAGGCCAGAGCAGCTCTGGGGGGATTACTCTCAGACCTGCACCCTGGCTGGATTATACTGCTGGGCCTCATTTCCATCTCCTTATTTACCTCAGCCCACCAGAGGAAACGCTCAGCTGCACAAAAAGAGCTAATTAATGCTATGGAAGCCATGGAGAGATGCACAGTATTCAAGCTTTATTCCTCGGCTTCGCTTTTTGGGATTAAGTTCTCAAAATAGGCAAAAAACATTTTCACTCTGTCAAAAATAGAGACATACTGTTGTCTTGGTTTATCTGTGTGTATGATGTTTTGTGTGTGTTGCATCTGTGTTTTGTGTGCCATGGCATGTGTCTGCTGAGTGCATTCTTGTGTGTGTGTGTGTGTGTGTGTGTGTGTGTGTGTGTGTGTGTGTGTGTGTGTGTGTGTGTGTGTGTGTGTGTGTGTGTGTGCTTGCCTGTGTGCCCCTGTATGCAGAGGTCTCATTATTCTCTAGGGTGGTGTACAGACATGGCCAAAGTGTGATGAAGACAGTTGGCAGACCTACTCCCCAGCTCTCTAACGAGCTAGTGATGGCTAGAGCCGCCTCGTTTCCCTAGCAACCACGTTGAACTTCGACCCCCGAGGTTGGCAACCTGTATATATTAGGATCACAGGAGTATGCAAATCCACTGCGAGTCCCTTTCCACCTTCTTTCGTCTGTTCCAGTGTCCTTCTTGTTCCATCCAAGACTTGACATGTGTGCTAACAGTGCCCTTGCTCTGAAGGGCAGGAAGCAGAGAGGTGGGTGAGGTGGCTGCTATGACAGGTGAACTGTGCAGCCCAGAATATGCCCAGAATCAGCCCTAGGTCTATTAGTGATTGCAGGTGTGACAGGTGCTCTGGTCTGACTGTATCTTGCAGGCTGCTAATGTGGGAGGTTTGTCCTCTCAGAATAACCCTGGTTAAAGGAGAAATTAATTATTGTGATGAAATGGAAATATTCATTTGTAGATACTGTGGTGTAGATTAGCAAATGTTTTCTAAAGAGTTTTATTTTATGTATTTTCGCCTTCTTTGTGTCCCTTTCCAACCAATTATCCAGGATGTTTTTGTCTCGCTTTTGTCTTTGAGTCGCAGGCTCCTTTGTAAAGAATGGGCTTTATGATTAAATTAGTACTCACATTCAAGTGACTTAGTAAATAGACACACTAATACTGAAGAGCCCACTGTATAGTACTCCATCTCAAGGACAGAAAAGGTGTGATACGCAGCATTTGAAATTAGCTATCTCTTTCTACCCCTCTTTTATAAGGGTTCAATTGATTGTCAGACAATTATAGCACAACATAAAATACTGATATGGCTAAGATGAGTGAATAGATGGAAATTGTACATGTGCTTAGATAGTGTTTACAGATCTGCAGTCATAGAAGGTCCATCCATGCTATCAGAGTTTACTGTAGGAATATACACTGAGTCTACCAAATATTAGGAACACCTTCCGGATATTGAGCTGCACCCCCTCAATTTGCTGGGGTATGGACTCTACAAGGTGTTGAAAGCATTCCACAGGGATGCTGGCCAATGTTGACTCCAATGTTTCCCACAGTTGTGTCAAGTTGGATGGATGTCTTTTGGGTGGTGGACCATTCTTGATACAAACGGGAAACTGTTGAGCATGATAAACCCTGCAGCGTTGCAGTTCTTGACACTTAAAGGCACTTAAATATTTTGTCTTGCCCATTCACCGTCTGAATGGCACACATACACAAGCCATGTCTCAATTGTCTCAAGGCTTAAAAATCCTTCTTTAACCTTAAATCATTATTTAACCTGTCTCCCCTTCATCTACACTGATTGAAGTGGATTTAACAAGTGACATCAATAAGGGATCATAGCTTTCACCTGGATTCACCTGGTCAGTCTATGTCAAGGAAAGAGCAGTTTTGTACACTCAGTGTATATTATATAGCTTACCTGGGCTATTAAGAGAAGGTGTTCTTAATGTTTCGTATACTCAGTGAATTGTCTTGCCTTACATGTTATCCTTGTTGTTAGATGTTTCAGGCATGAATGGCTGTTGTTAACCTGTCATGATCACTAGGTCTGATGTGCATTTGTTTGTCTAGGAATAGCCAACCATGTCTACCAACCGTACTCACAAAGGATACATAACAGTACAGTCTCCTAATCTGACATGGGATCCCTGGTCTGCCTGCTTGAGGAGGTAGGTCAGTGAGGTAGGTTTATGCCTTCTATAAAAATAATATCAGTGTGCACATGTGAGGCTGAAAGTGATCACAATACTGCTGTGTGAATATTTAAACCAACTTTGTTATACAGTATATCCCAACACACACACACTCTCTCTCACACACACACACACACACACACACACACACACACACACACAAATTAATGCATAACCTTCTCATTTGAGGCAGCATGTTGGTCTTGCAGCAAGGATAATTTGATTTCCTGTCAGGCCGACTTGTCTTGTCTCTGTTGGCCTCTATGGAAAGTCAACTAAATAAGAGTTTAATTCTGTTAACAGACTCCTCTCCCTCCGTGCTCTGTGCCGGCCGGGCTGGCCAGGCTCAATGGAGCCTGATTTATGCTCTGACAGGCTATGGAGCCTCGGTGTGTTCTGTGTGCATGGAAGACATATCACTGCTTGGAGCTAAATAAAAAATCAATGAGAGGGAGGTTGGCCGGTTAGGGAGTGTGTCCGCTCGGCTGGAGTTTAACAGCATTTTAACTCTCCACTGACTGTGGCTGGGGGAGCCCACATCGATCTCCCCCCCATCGCCCCCTGTTCTCTTTGATTAAATCAGTTTGGTTGGTGTGTGCGTGCGTGCGTGCGTGCGTGTGTGTGTGTGTGTGAGCGTGTGTGTGTGTGTATGTGTGCGTACGTGTGTGTGCGTGCGCGTGTGTGTGTGTGTGTGTGCAAATGTGTTTGTGTTTGTGTGGTATACCTATAACACAAATCTCCCTCTTTATCTCCAATCTAGAAAGTTGGGATGGTTTCTGCTCTTGATTTCTGGTCTAACTGTGGTCTGTGTAGTACTTGGGGTTTTTCATAAACTGGTCTGTATACGGTTGGGTTTTTTGTGGTTATGTTTTATTCTTAGACCTTCTAATCAATGATAAATTGCATCTTACCGGAATCTTGAAATAAAAGTTCCTGGGTTACCACACAATGTCATAACCACACTTTTCCCCTTCCTGGCCACTCTCTGCCGTTTAACACGAACAGTGTCCCCCTATGGAAGGGGACAGGGCTCAAAAAGGACAAACTTTTCATATGACACTCACACATACCTCTGGTGTGCTATGAAAGCTCTGGTGTGTTTTACAACGCTCTGCCAGATCCATTTGAGTGAGGAGCTGAACGCTGATCCCAGAACAGCTCCACAATGTCCCAGCCCATCTCGTCTACCTCTCATTGCCAACTGCTGACTTGAGATCAGCCCATTACGGCTCTGTTCTGGCTCTGTAATGATGTTAACACACAGTAATCTCTTCACCGAGGGTCTCTCCTCTCTCTTTCCCAGGAAGGCAGACAGGCAGGGGGAAGTGGAAGCGCCGGCAGGTTGATCAAAGAAGGGTATTATGGTTTCTGATGACTTCCCCTGGCACTCTGGGACCAAACCAAGCATTCTGAATAGAGGTGGTTACTTACTACTTACAGTACATGTAGCTACACCACAGCAGATAAAATAGAGATCTCCCACTGAAGAGAGAGAGGGACTCATGCTAAAAAAGACTTCACTTGTTCCAAAAAGCTGCCAGTTTGAACAGCCATTATTTTGTCCTATTTTCTCCCTATGGCATGGAGCTTTGGTGTGTTGAGCAGTATTGTAGTTTTGTCACCAGATGTATGTTAGGCACAGTGTTGGCTCAGCCATGTAGACTGTCTGTCTGAGGATAGCAGCGCACATGCTAATGAAGATCCCAGTGTGAGATTGGAGAGGCTGTGTAGGGAGAGAGGAAGGAGAAGGGAGCAGTGGTGTCAGTAGAGACAAGAGTAGGGACAGAGACAGCAGGGCTAAGGGCAGGGTCAGAGATTGGGCCAAAGTGAAAGATAATCAAGATGGTCTGTGATCATAATCAGGACTGTGCATGTCACATGGAACATTCTGGGTATCCCATAAAAACATAATGTGCATTTTGGAAACATATTTTCTATTGTGAAAAAGGAGTCTTCAGAAACGTATTTTCTAACATTCCCAGACCATTCACTCATTCTAATGAATAGCTATATTCTGGGAAACCTTTAAAGAACTAAATGTGGGTTGAATGTGACTTTTCCAGAGTTGAGTGCGATGGTGTCCTCTCACCCTGGCCCGGACCCCATTCCTCTCTTGACTGGCACTCCCTGATTATAATAATGAGCTGTAGTCACAGCGCAGAGGTCAGAGGCCACAGCCATTATCTGGTGTCTCCCCATTAAAAATGTCTCAGACAGACACAGCGTCCATTTCCAGTCTAATCATTTTGAATCAAAATTAGGGGGCAGAAGCATGAAGATGAACTCGCTCCAATAACAGCAAAAACAGAATGCTGTGGTAGATTTTATGATAGATTTCCATTATGATTATATAGGACGATGTAAAGAGGAGTTTTAATCAGAAAGCAGAGTGTGATTAGTAGCATCAACATAGGCCTCGTCACAGTGATGTTTAGGGGAGGGGGGGGGGGGGGGGGTGATTATACAGCAGAGGTCAGTAGGAGACACAGGGGGGTGATGACATGGCTGTTGTAGCCATGCTGGCCCCAATGTCACAGGCACCCCTCAACCCTCTCTGCCACCACGCAGACACAAAGCCTGAAGCCATACACACACACACATACAAACACACACACACAGAGACTCACACACACAGCCTGGGGGGAAGTGACAGACACACCAGGAGCATTTCCAGACTGCTGCGAGAAGAGGAGACAACAGTAGCTATGTCTTTTTCAGAGCCGCTGTATTAGCAGCAGCAGCTCCATAAAGGCTGTGTCAGTGTTGTACCTCTGTTCATTCTACTGTCACCATGGGCTCCTCTTTAGTGCCTCTCACAGCCAGGGGAAGGAAGGAATGCTACAATATAGAGAGAGAGATAGGGAGTAAATCAAGCTGCCTGTAGAGTAGATAGGTTATGAAGTCTCTGCCCCCCATGTTTTTCCTCTGAGGCGTGGCTATTGATTGCTGTGTGTGTCGCTTCCTGTGATCCACATAAAGCCTTAGGAAGCAAGAACAATACATGGCTCTGGACCTGGGGGTTGCAGGTAGTAGAGCACTGGTTTACCAGCTATCTACTGTAAGTGTTTCCTGAGTTGGTTAGATAGTCTTGTGATTATGAGTGGCATGAATTACTCCATTATATACTGTATACATTTCTTTTGATTTATATGAATGATGATTTATGATTAGGGAGATAGTACAGTAAAGATACATCATAGTCAAGGAGTTTAGCTTTCAGTATTGCAGATTACATTTTGACAGCAAAGTTGACATTCTGATTCAAGGAAATGGACTGTGGTTGTAATGCTATAGTTGTAAAGTCAAGAAAGTTGATATTGTATAAAATCATTGTTTAGATTGCTGTGGTTTCTCCTCTGTACATTTGGACATCTCCCCTGGTTGTGCCCTAGTCTGTGTGGACATGAGAGGAACTCATCTGACCCCCGCTCATCTTCACTCATGCGATGCAGTGGTCCGTGTCCTTGCTGCGTTCCATCGCCCCACCGCTCCCCTTCTCCCATTAAATTCAATTAATGTGATGGTTCATCAGTGGCTGGATGACTCTGTCACGGGCCCTAGCGCAGTATTTATCTGATTACTCTTAATGGGAGAAAATTTGATAAATTAAATTATCTCTGACCTATTTCTATATACGGACAGGCGTGAGATTATTAAATTCATTTTTAAAGGCTGGTAATGAAGACCCCTAATTACCTTGACACATTCTGGATATACATGGAATAACAAATACATTACATATTTATGGTGATAAACAACTGGACGTTGTAAAAGGCCACAGTCAGACTGATAGAGTGATATATTGGTGAGATATACACCCCCCCCATCCCCCCCGCACCCCCGTTCTCTCCTCCTCAGTGGCCATCAATTGTTCATGGAGACGGTGTGGACTCACTTCATCTCCCAGTATTGATGATGGGAGTCATGGTGATATGTATTCCTCCAGCAGCCTCTGTAATGATGAAGACAGATGCATATAGATTTAATTAAATCCAGAGTTGACTATATTAAGATTGAGGGAGGTAATTTAAGATGAATGTTCACAATGCAAGCCCAGCCCTTTTATGAAGAACAGTGTTACTCTGTGGAAAAGCATGGGCTCCCTCTGTTGGTGGTTCTTCAGAAGCAGTGGTCTGCCACAGAACATTACAGTTATTGTCATAGCAGAGACACACTGGTGCAGTGACTGTCATCTGAGATAAATGCGATAGAGAAGTGTTGGGGTCAGTGTCCTACCACCAAAAATGCACTTGATTTAACCTCCACTGAGAACCAATGACTGCTGCTGTAAGACAAGAATGTTTCCTTCTATTGAGCTGCTTACTCGTTGTATGTGCACCCTTGTGTGTGTGCGTGTGTAGAATACAGTACAGTATATACGTCTGTGCACGTCTATATACGATACTGGCAACCATGTGTTTGTGTGTGGGGATGGGGTGTGTGTGCACTATGTCTCAGAGAGTTCACTGACTCCAAAGGATCGATGAAAGGGGGAGATTCTGAGCCAATTATTTTCAGCTTAATGGTCCCTGGGGGGGGGGGGGGGGGGGGGGGGGGGGGGTGAACAACAACAGAACACCTTCAACAGAGATCCGTTCTAGACAAGCCAGCTCCTCCATCTCCACAGTAGCAGACGTGAACCCCCAGCTCTCTCTCTCTGTAGCAGACTGGGAACACAACCAACACCAGCCAGCCACAGCAGAGCAGCTGGGAACTGTAGCGTCTGAGTGTCACTATCAGACAGACATGTACTGTAACTCTTCACCTTAGTGTGTCCACTGGGCCCAATAGTGTTAGAACGTAGTGACATTTGGCAAGTGACAAAGCTCTCTGAAAAACACAGTAGACACTAGTGAATCATCTGAAACACCTTTTTTTTCAACTCCTAAATGCTCCTCAATTGTATCTCCAGTGTTCCCATTCATTCCCAGTGTAGATGTTTGGGTTGAATGAAATAAAACGAGAGAGCTTCCTCTGATAATCGTCTTTAGGGATGGGGTGTGTGTGTGTGTGTATTTCTGAGTGAACAGCCTGCTGGGAGGGATGTGGGCCCAGTATTGTCTCCTATTCCAGGTTCTCTAGCAGCGGGATGGATCCAGGGGATCCTCTTTAAAACGTTCCCACAGGGCTTCTCATAGGCACTGTTCAATGAGGCGCCGCTGGCGACACTTTCCCCAACAGCTTATAGCTCATCAACTATTTAGATATGCACTTAACGCTCCTGGGGAACTAAACATCTAGCTACCGGCTGGCTGGCTGGCTGGCTGGCTGGCTGCAGAGAAGGTGCTCAGGTACCAGAGATAAGATGTAAATGAAACATGCAGTTGGTTGCTAGTTAGATGTTTTGTTGGTGCATTAAACAAATCAAATCAAATTGTATTCGTCACATGCTTCGTAAACAACAGGTGTAGACTAACAGTGAAATGCTTACATACAGGCCCTTCTCAACAATGCAGAGAGAAAGAAAATAGAGAAATAATAGAAAAGTAATAATAACACGTCATAATAAAAGTAATAATAAATACACAGTGAGTAACGATAACCTGGCTGTATACACAGAGCACCAGTGCCGAGTCAATGTGCAGGGGTACGAGGTAGTCCCCTGTAGCTCAGTTGGTAGAGCATGGCGCTTGCAACGCCAGTGTTGTGGGTTTGTTTCCCACGGGGCCCAGTATGAAAAATGTATGCACTCACTAACTGTAAGTCGCTCTGGATAAGAGTGTCTGCTAAATGACTAAAATGTAAATGTAAAAATGTAATTGAGGTAGATATGTACATATAACTAGAAATAAACGGACTAGGCAACAGGATAGATAATAAACAGTAGCAGCAGACAAATATGGAAACCTAATGAAATCTGTAGGACAAATTATAGTTTAGATGGAGGGAGGAGTTGATCTGTAGAGTGGGGACTGTGGTATCTCTCTGCATAGCAGTCTCTCAGCATAGGGCTGTGGAGACTCCCCTTAATGCTGAGTGTCCCTCTACTGTATGGATACACTATATTCCACAGACACATCCTTCAAAGAGTCTGTCTGCTCAAGGCTCCAACCTGTCCCCCATCTCCCTCTTTGCACACCCCCTCTCTTTCTCTCCAATCCCTCCATCTCACACTCGTCCCCAGACTCCCACAGGCAACTCCACAAGGGGTCGCATGATGAATGAGCAGACAGTAAGCAGGGTGTGTGTGTGTGTGTGTGTGTGTGTGTGTGTGTGTGTGTGTGTGTGTGTTGGTCAGAGAGTGATGACCACAGACACCAGAATGATCACAGTGGGATTCATTATGGTGACAGACAGGGCTGCCTCTAAAACACTGACCATGGGTGTTTACGTGTGTGTGTGTGTGTCTGACAGGCCCTCCACTAAAACAGCATCTGAGTGGGACAGAATAAACAGCGCCCCTTGTGTAGGTTTGATCAATTATTTACATCATTGAGAAAGCAGCGTCGACACTGTTTATGCCCGCACCTGCTCTTCCCACTGCTTAAAATATGATTTATGTGTTATGGCCACATTGAATTTCAGCGCTATTGGGACGTTGCCTTTTGGGACAGAAAGTGGTGGTTACAAAGTGCTGCAGCCTCATTTGGGAGGCGGCACAGAGAGAGAGAGAGAGGAGCATCTTACTGAACCAACCAAAGTCCTGTCCAGAGAGCAGTTACAGCGCTTTGTTTCTCTCCCCCTCACATGAGTTATGGACACATCTCTCTGGCGAGGGAGAGAAGGGAAGGCTGGGACAGTGTAGCGTGGTTCTGACATCACAGGAGAACATACCAGGATTAGTTGAAGATCAAAGCTGAGGCCTTCATCAGTCCTTATATCAAGGAAACAGAGAAATAGATTCTGCAGTGGTGGAGTTATTTGATCATTTAGTGTAAGTTCTCAAAGGAAAAACCTATTATTAACACAAAAAAACATGTCCCCTAGTTTGACTGTTACAAGCAGCACTCATGGGTGCTGTGATATGGAATATAAAACAGTCTCTGAGTTTCTATCAGTTGTCTAGGCTTGGCATCATATTGCATCATGCTCCCCAAAGTGTCCCCAAACATGTCCTAGATATCAGTCTCGCTGGTGTCACACCCACATTTATATAGTGCCTCAACAACACAGACACCCAGTGGTACCACAACGCTGCAGACCAGCTTAATATTTCATCGCCGTATGAAATATGCCTGAATGTGTGCTCGGCATCTGCCGTCTTTGGGGCTATACTTCCCCAGGAGGCCCGTTTGATCTGTAATTGGGAAGTGTGCTGAATTAATCAGCAGTTTATCTGCTTTTTAATTGAAATAACATTCAAAAACAGCGCTTACATGGTGAACATCACCACTGTTCCCTCTCATATTGTCATTCTCATAATGTCATTTTCATCTGTGCTCTCAAACGGTCTGCTGAGAGTCAAAGGAGCATAACATTAGGTTAGCGGCAGAAGTCAGTTACAGCTAATAAAGGAAAATAATATACAGTGTTTTGGGACAACATTTCCTTTGTGCACTAAATAGTGTTTACGAGATGAAATAGCTAGGATTTTTTCATTCGTTCAGCTGTTTGTGTTTTGTATGTGTGTGAGTATGTGCTTTTTGTTGCGTTCTCTACAGTATGATGTCTGGTAGCATTATGGTGGACAGAAACACTGCTATGATCATATACATGCATGAAATTAGATATTGTTTATTAATAGTTTGATTTTATTTGTATGCCTGAGGCCACAGAGGCAATTGGCTGATGGCAGCACTGTTTCCTACAAACATTGGCTTGTTACCCCCTCAACTGCTTTCAGGTATCAGCTGCCCCCCACCCCTACCCTTCTGTAACTCTGAATTATTATGGACCTCCCTAACCCGTGAAACCCTCCAGCCCTGAGTCTCTGGCTCCTGCCCCAGTAATTTACGCCGGCTCCATTGCCCTCAGTGGTAAACTTGTATTTAGTGTGTGGCTCTGGCCACGACAGATGTCCTCCCAGACTGGCCTGAAACCCAGCCAGAGAGGGGGGACCCACCACCAGCAGCAGTCAGTGTAATAACATTGTAATGTAGATACAGTGGGTCCTGATGACAAGACATTACTACCCAGTCTCAGCCTGTCATTATGACAGCATAGTGTTGTCCACCACAAAGATCCTATTCCTATGTTGTCCACCATAAACTGAGACATCCTGTGTCCTGGCTCAAATTCTTATATTATTAGAATACAGTCTGTGTTCTATTGAAGTAGCACATGATTATACAATATAATTTAAATGTAGATGCAATACAATATTAGAGTACCATATAATATTCCAATAGTCTTTATTCTGCTATTGGATTAACGCTGTATTTTCAGCTGAAAATACAATATCACAAAAGCTTTCTACCGCTGTAGCTTTGTGGACATGTGATGGTGACATATTATTAGAGATTATATGGGGCTCTCAAACAAAAGCAGGGAGGTATCTCATAACTTCCCCCTGACAATAGACGATAGCTGAGCTCATATAATGAATTGTTGCAGTGGAGATCAGTGTCTGTGGGTACAGAGCTAGGGAAGGGAAGGACGGGAGCGGCTCTCGTTTGTCCTGCTCTCTGTGTTTCCTCTCTTTAAGAGAGATCCCTGGCTGCCCACATGACGGATGGTGAGCGTTCTAGAGTGGCCGTTTGGTACTTGGCATCACGGCGGAGCGGGAGCTAGGGCCGTCAGGCCTGAGACGGCGGGCATCCCCCAGCGCTCCCCAGGAGGGCCCCCAGGTGCCTACACTCTGCCTAGGAGGAAAGGGGCCTCCATAAATCAGGCTGTCTGGGGAACTCGGCTGTACCCCGTCATCCATCTCAGCTCTGTTCCCCGAAGGAGGAGGAGGTGGGCGGAGGAGAAGGGTTAGGGGTATCTTCAGATGTGCTGAGGAGCAGGAGAGGGCAGGGGGTCTCTTCTAGCCTGATGACATGGTAACCTTGTGGCAGGACAACCACAGGAGAGGAAAACAGCATGGGAGAACAGCAGGAGAGAACAGCAGGAGAGAGGCTGAGGAGAAACCGGGGCTCAGATCACACTGCCTGGTGCATTTGAATAAGGTACCGGTAAAGCATAACCACATCACTGTTATTGAGGCATGAGAGGGGGGAAACAGATAGCTAGATGGTGAGGTATAACTACAAACTTACAGGGCATAGATCATATGGGCTGGTGTGTGTGTGTGTGTGTGTGTGTGTGTGTGTGTGTGTGTGTGTGTGTGTGTGTTTTGTGTGTGTGTGTGTGTGTGTGTGTGTGTAGTGTATGCCCGTGGCGGTGGCAGGGTCCGGGGCCCCTCGTCTTCAAGGCTGGGGCACCAGGCCCCTGCAAACGGTGACAGTGCCCCAGGGTTGGGTTTAGAGGTGCACAGAGGCTTCAAAGAGAGGAGACACAACTGCAGGGCACAGCATCTGGGGCAGCGCTTCTGATCTGTACTGCACGCTGCCATGCACGCTCCACCCTCTAACCGCAGCACAGAGAGATGGAGACAGAGAGAAAGAAAGAGAAAGTTCTCAGTTCACTGCTGCCTTACTCTCCTCAACATCCCACTCTACAGTACAAACAACAGAGACAGGGAGAGAGAGGGAATTGAAGAAGTTGCCATTATCGCCCGTCACACATCTTAAATATCGTGCTCCATCTCTCCTCCTGGGAGCGGAAAACCAGAAATGTGCCAAAAGCTACAGAATAAATAACAGGCCTGTTCTTCAAATGAATGCAAATTTTTTCCCCTTCTCTCTCCTCCAAACTTTGTTCACATATTGATGCGTTCTGCAATCAACTTCAATGGCACGAGCCATCTCGGCTGAGAGAGAGAAAGAGAGAGGGGGGAGGGAGGAGATTATTTCCTCGTCGGGCGGCGGGCGGCAGCACCAAAATGCTGCTTCTTTCATTAGCACTCCATTAATTAGGCTCCTTGAGCTCATTTGCAATTCGATGGCCATGGCTGTAGGACAGCCGGCTTTGAGCCGCACCCCTGTGATCTGTGGGTCCTCCAGCCCCTCTACCCGCAGACACTGGATGCAAGCCTTCCTGACAATTAGTACAAAAGAGATTCATGTTCCTTATAGCCAATCCATTATTCATATTTCTCTCTCCTCACTTAAATAAATCATAATGTTCTTGAGGGTTTTGCTTAAACTACACCCACCCCTGTCCCCCTTCCACCACCCCCACCCCATCCAGGCTAATCTTCCAATGAAGTGAGCCAGGGGATGACCTTGGCACATATTTGGGTCATTTCCTGAATAATATCAGACTGGCAGAAAGCCCTACCTCTCCCCCAACACTGGGGTCTGAAGTAAAGAGGACAGCGGAGCCACCCTTCCACCCTCTCATGCTGACACAGCTGAGTTATCAACTAATTCAATTACATGACCATTTTAATCAGCTTAATGTATATTTTCTCTCACCCAGGGTTGGTTATGAGGTCCCCTGATAATCAGGCATCTTTCCACAGGCACCCAGGTCTCAAGCCCGAGTTGGTGCTCCCTCAACGAGCTAGCAGGCAGACTGAGGCCTCATCTCCAGTGAAGAACGCCTGTGCTGTGCTTTCATGTCTTCTTCATTGATCTATTATCTCTTGTGTGAGCGGAGAGCAGACTGGACAGAGCACTGCAGTCATCTCAATGATTTAGCAGCCCTTTGTACTATTATTCACCGGTCAGAGGGGAGTCCGTGTCCAGCTGAGGGTCTACATATTTTATGACGACTTGAGGCCAATCCAGACAAAGGTACTTCCATAGAATAGTTACGGGACCCACTTCACATGTATATTAATAGCGTATTGGATATGAGACATGGAAATGACACTGACATTGACTGACTACAGTATGATTAGATAGAGATGGATGGAAATTGGGACATCTTTCTTTTATTAAATAAGACAGGAATCTTTCATGTAATGGTATGATTGCTGTCAATCCTCATTCGATCTATTCTGTCTCTCATAATGTGCTCTGCTTGGTGTTGCTGCAATTGGCTTTTTTCCATCAACATAGTTGAGAGATTTCATGGATAACATGGATATCGTTATAACATATATGTTATCATATTCTCTTGTCTATCTGTCATGTGTTAGTTAATCCATCAATGCCCACCTGACAGCTGTCTGAAGTGTCTCTAACCAGGAACGTCTGTTGACTGTTCATTTGGAATTACATCAACCTCCCCATTCTCTCTGAAGTAGTACAGCTATGGCCGAATGTGCTGTGCATTTCAGCATTACAGCTCATCCCCAACACAACAGAGTCCAGGAGATCTGAAGACACAGTGCTAACAGCATCCTGTCACTGGATCTTGGAGCCTGGGCTAGAATAGGTAGAGCAATTAGCCCTGAGAGAACATATTTATATGTGACAGCAAAGCAGACTCCCAATGTATGTATGCTATTAGGCTATTTCATAGAACTCATTTGAGCTACAAAAAGGGGGAATGTGTGTGATTCCGTTCCTCTATCCAATTAGGAGAGGATATCCTCACTTCAGCATTTATTAGACCTACTCAGTATTCTGCACGCCGCTATCAGTTTCCATAACTAGACTGCACAAAGAGCAAATGCTCCATTTGGTGTGATTTGTTGCCTCGCTTGACCACTTCTTTGTCTGGGGCCGGGACGAGGGCTGGCTGGTTAAGCGGTGTGGAATGGGGCACCCCCGCTGTTTTATCAAGTCTGCTGAATCTGTAATGAAATAAGTGGGGATGACAGTGATGGCTGGAGCAAGGGAGGAGAGGGAGAGAGAAACAGACCGCCTTATTTGAATCATTTAAGAAAGACCCAATTATGGCAGGGCTTTGTGTGGAGGAAACGGCCTGTTTTAAAGGCAACACAAATCAATGAGCACGGTGATGGTGATGTGTTTGACAGAAATGCCTGTTAGTGGGTATAGCAGAGCTGGAGGATCATTACACACCCTGTATCCAATACATTATCACCAAAAGGCAGGAATGAAAACAAAGAGCAGTGTGAAGGCAGGAAGGGAGCACTGGACCATCTATATAGTGGGCTGTGACTGCTCTTTTGGAACCTGATAGCAGCACAGCAACTCTATTTCCAGCACTTTAAAGGGTTCCAAAATGCCTGCTGCTTTACTATGACTCTATAATCTTATTTGCATGATTCTACGACATCATACTGTATTTAATCTAATATCAAATTAGGGATGGTTTGGAGGATTGGCAAAGTTCCACACCTGGGAGTGAGAGCAAGCTAAAAGCTATTAGACTTGATTAGACTTGATCTCATGGTACTTTACAAAGACCCTTGACATAACTGGCAAAATCCTCCAGTTTGTCTATGCATCAAGACGCATTATTTACATTTACATTTAAGTCATTTAGCAGACGCTCTTATCCAGAGCGACTTACAAATTGGTGCATTCAACTTAGGATAGCCAGTGGGACAACCACATCTTGATCACTGTAAGTACACTTCTTCAAACAAGCAGCTGTGAGCAAAGTCAGTGCAATCAGGGACAACTACATCTCGATCACAATAAGTACATTTCTTTAAACAAGTCAGTGCTAGCAGGTGAAATAAGTCAGGTGTTAGTTTAGACAAAAGACAGTGGTAGTAAAGGGGGGGTAAAATGATTACTGTTATACTATTCCAGGTATAATACATCCATCTGTAATGTTTTGGATGTAATAACTCTGGCGTTTTCTTTCAGTCCCCTGGGCTGCTTGAGTTCAGTACCAGTCCTCCCTCCCTCCATCTCCGCCTGCCCGAGGAGGCCATCTGGCACAGCAACTGTCTGCTTGGCTGGTAACTGGAGCCATTGGGCCAGCGTGTCAAACACATCGCTCTGTATTGGCCTGGGAGCCCGATGATCCCCTCAACATAACATTTTACATTTGGAACATCCCTCATTTGCACTTGTACAGACAAGCTGTGCAGGCTAGGCCGAAGAAAAGCATCATTAATAAAATGATCATGTAAAAATATGGGAGGTTGAGATGGACTGTGGTGGAAATGATCCGTTGCTGTATCTGTGTCAGCTGGCTCAGCCTTTAACTCTGAGAAAGAGGACACTGGGGATTGAGTAGTAACTGTGAGAACTTGTAAGAATGAATTAAAGAAGGTTCTGGGCTACAGACTTATTGCCCGGAAAACAGGAATGAGAGTAACCTCCACACTCCAGACCAACCGGCTGGGAAAAAAACCACACCTCTCAGTTCAGGGTCCACTGGCCTGTCCTCTCAGCTTCACTGATCACGAGACCTGCAGACTGCAGCCGAATTGAGAGGAAGTCAAGAAACTGTCAAGTATCCATTCACTGAGCTATATTAAAGCTAAATGAATGCAAGGAGAATGGGTTCCAGTAACTTAAGCTCTCTATCCCATCTCCAGAGTTAACCTCCTCCGTATCTACCTACCTACCCCCTGGTCCTCCGTGGAGAAGCCTGGCTGGCCATTGGAGCCCCAGCCTGGCCCTCCCCTCATCTATCAGTGACACTACTGGCTGACAGAGCACTTATTCATGCTTACTCATGAATATTCAATTTACTCCCACTTACAGGGTACAAAATATATATTTATTCACAAGAGAGAGGAGACATCCCTCTCTCTTTCTCTATTTCTCTCCCTCTCTCTCTTTCTCTCTCTCTCTTTCTCTCTCTCACGGTCTCTCTCTCTTTCCCTTCACTTTCTCTCTCTCTTGCCTCAGCTTGCACAGCCAAAAACACAGCGAGCAAACGTGGGCTCTAATTTCATGCACACATTTCATTAGAGGTGTCGACCAGGAGACATTTTTCCTGATACTTTGAGCAACTCGACACAATCTTGCACCGTTCGCTAGAAAAAAAATCCCATTTGTCCTTTGTCAGCACAAACACTTTTTGGATGCTTTCACTCCTGAGTAAGCAGCAGATCTCCTCAGAAGCCCTCAGAGACACAGGAAATGCATGTGGGTCCTTTCCTCTACCTCATCAGCAACTCACCTAATACTACATGGCCTCCATGTTTTATATATTATTTGAATCATGCATAAGTGGAAATACTGTAGAGGGGAAAAGTGCAGGTGTGTCAGTTTCCAAGTGGCCAAAACAACGAACCATCACAAATCACACACTAACTAGGTCTTACTGTATACAATGGCATTCAAAATATACAGTATGCTATACTGTAAGATAGTAATGAAAGTAATCATGTACTTTATCATGCCTTATATTATACAATTAAATTAGGAAGCATTTACATACAGCACTGATTGTAACAATGATTGCATTCATGATCACAGAAAGACTGAGCTGTAGACATTTCTTTTTTCTCAGCATAGGAAATATATGACTGAGCTGTGAGCCCACTCCATACTCTGAGCTGATCCCTGTCAGGACCTGCATTCAGAGAGGAGCCCAGGTAGAGTGAAGGTCATCAGGTTCCTGAAGCTGCTCTCTGCCCTTCCTTCCTTTCCCTGTAGTGGTTCTACTGATGACTGGAACCCTATGCCTTTGAAACTCTGTCATTTAGCAGACGCTTTGATCCACAATTGACAGTGACTCATCCAGACAGTATGATTAGAGTGTAGCCCGTGTGGGAATCAAACCCATAGCCTCGGTGTTGCCACTTGCCAGAACCATTCTCTAACCCACTGATCCATTGCGACCATGTTCAATGTACAATATATCCACACATATAGGGCTTATGGTACAGTACATAGTGAATCCTCCAAAAAGTCAAGTCTCTGGGGAGCAGACGGTCGGTCAGGCGTGGAGCCCTCTCGCGGTGCCTCATAAACCTCAGTCACAGCACACTGAGCAGACAAGGCCCCAGACACCTCTGACTGACGGCCCTCTGCCCTGTCAGATACAGCCAGAACATAGCCAGCGCCACTGTCCGACACAGCTCCACCACACACACATGTCACTCACACAGTCTGTCAACCACAGCCAATCACGTCCTCAACTTTATTCATATCATGCACACAGAGAGTGACTGGGCGTGGAGACATACTCATCAGCTCATATGTAATAGCAAACCTACTATACTGTACCTGAACAGGCCACCGAGATATACGGCACCATTCCTACCTACATCACACATAAAATACATTATGTATATACACTGAGCGTACATAACATTAGGAACACCTTCCTAATATTGAGTTGCTCCCTTTTTTTTCCCTTAGAACAGTCTCAATTCGTCGGGGCGTGGACTCTACTAGGTGTCAAAAGTGTTCCACAGGGATGCTGGCCCATGTTGACTCCAATGCTTTCCATAGTTGTGTCAAATTGGCTTGATGTCCTTTGGGTGGTGGACCATTCTTGATACACACGGGAAACTGCTGAGCGTGAAAAACTCAGCAATGTTGCAGCTTTTGACACACTCAAACCGGTGTGCCTGGCACCTACTACCATACCCCGTTCAAAGGCACTTAAATCTTTTGTCTTGCCCATTCACCCTCTGAATGGCACACATACACAATCCATGTCTCAATTGTCTCAAGGCTATTATTTAACCTGTCTCTGTCCCTTCATCTACACTGATTGAAGTGGACATCAATAAGGGATCATAGCTTTTACCTGGATTCACCTGGTCAGTCTATGTCATGGAAAGAGCAGTTTTGTACAATCAATGTATATTATATTGCTTACCTGGTCTATTAAGATTATACGATTTCCTCTGTAATGTATACAGTAATGAGGGGTAGATGTTTGGCATCATAAAACCTGTCACGGTGTGCAGAATTGAAATCCTTCATTCTGATGTCATATATTGAGATCAGCATGTTACTCTCCAGGTGTGATGAGGCCTTAATTAGCTGTTTGTGATGGCTGCTGTGCTGTGGGTTGCAGCGTGAGGTGAGCCACGTCGCTGGGGCAATGAGCGGGCTAAGTGCAAACCTCTGTTCTCTGTAATTGCACAGCTGTTTCACAGTGTTGGCTGAGGTAATTGTTGCCTCCCCATCTCATTCACATCCGTAGTCTGTGACTGCAGGTGAAAAAGTCAGAGCAGGTAAACCAGAACAGGGAAACCTGTCTCTCCTGTAATCAACAGAACGGCAGCACAGATGAACAATTGTCTGTGATTGAGACGTCTGAACAATAATAACTCATTATTGACTCACAAGCTGGAGCCACTGAGCATTGAGTCCTTACCCAACAGCAGCACCTAGTGGGCATTTTTTGAATTTTAGCTGGGAATTTAAGCCCACATACAGGTAACTGCCAAAATAAAGGAAACAATTGAGTAGATGAGGGATGCAAAGTACACTGTATGTGTTCACATGCTCGTTGAACATCTCAACCCAAAATCATGGACATTAATATGGAGTTGGTCCCGCTTTTGCTGCTATAACAGTCTCCACTCTTCTGGGAAGGCTTTCCACTAGATGTTGGAACATTGTTGCACGGACTTGCTTCCATTCAGCCACAAGAGCATTAGTGCACTGAAGTTGGGTGATTAGGTATGGCTCGCAGTCGCCGTTCCAATTCATCCCAAAGTTGTTTGATGGGGTTGAGGTCAGGGCTCTGTGCAGGCCAGTCAAGTTCTTCCACACCAATCTCGACAAACTATTTCTGCATGGACCTCGCTTTGTGCACATGGGCATTGTCATGCTGAAACAGGATAGGGCCTTCCCCAAACTGTTGCCACAAAGTTGGAAGCACAGAATCGTCTAGAATGTTATTGTATGCTGTAGCATTAAGATTTCCCTTCACTGGAACTAAGGGGCCTAGCCCGAACCATGAAAAACAGCCCCAGACCATTATTCCTCCTCCACCAAACTTTACAGTTCGCATTATGCATTCGGGCAGGTAGCGTTCTTCTTGCATCCGCCAAACCCAGATTTGTCCGTCGGACTGTCAGATGATGAAGCGTGATTCATTACTCCAGTCTCAGTCACCAGATCTCAACCCAATTAAGCACTTATGGGAGAGTCTGGAGTGGCGCCTGAGACAGCGTTTACCACCACCATCAACAAAATACCAAATGATGGAATTTATCGTGGAAGAAGGGTGTCGCATCCCTCCAATAGAGTTCCAGACACTTCTAGAATCTATGCCAAGGCGCATTGAAGCTGTTCTGGCTCGTGGTGGCCCAACGCCATATTAAGACACTTTATGTTGGTGTTCCCTTTATTTTGGCAGGTACCTGTAGTGTTCTATATTTAAGAAAAGTAAGTTGTGCAGTTAATCATAACTTACATAAGGTAATAGAATTTCTGTCAGATTTTAACCACATCAGTGCACTTGGATTTCTCAGTTAGAATTGTGCATGTGTAGTGTAGGAGGCTGGTGCTAGTCTTGTGGTCACTTGCAGGGTATATAGAATCATGCCACTTGGTGTCAGTGTGTCAATGGGAATAGCTGTCATGCTCTGTGACTGTCCAGTGCAATGTAACCCAATTTAGCAGTCGCGAAATAAACGAGTGAGCAGCGTTTCCTTCTTTCTGGTCCTGACGATAAAATGTTTTTGTCGTGGGAGGTTCTCTTCTGCACTGTTCAACCAATCCATTAAATGTGGAGGGGGAGTCAAGATGGAGTGTTGCCTTGTTGATGCAGATATACTGGTTAACGTCGAAAAAGCGGAAGTCCTGTCACAGGTTCTCTTCCATTTCCCTTTAAAATAGCCCGCTGAGGGTGAGTGGACTGTAGCTCAGAGTACTATCCTTATCACCTTTTATATCTCACCATGCTTTTTACATATTAACTGTGTTGAAATCCACCAAGCCTGCAGTGACAAGAAAAAATAGAGCAAAATTGAGTTTATTTGACAATAGAGATTTACTGTACTAGATAGCTAGGAATAATAGTTAAAAACGAGGGTGCAGTTATAGAGTGACACATTTGCTCATTTTTAGATGCATTATCATTTTTATTAGAACGCCCTAAAACCATTACAAATCAGCTGTAGAGATCCCCACAATTCGATGGGTGTATCTGCACTTGACTAACTCATTCAAAATCCACAGTATCATGTGTTTCTCTCAAGTGGGGGTATTGGGGTGCCTCAAAAGTGGGGTCAGGGGACAGACTTCCACACATAACATCCACATACCTTTCCTTTCTAACTGCAGCTCAACATATTATCCTCCAGGAATCCTCATAGTGACAGTCACTTCTTTATTGCAAGAATTCTTCCCTTTTTTGTACATTCTTCATGAATGCGATTTTCAATGGAAAGACTTTCATTTGGAGCAGCAGAGAGCTCTATGGGTATGATAGATGTGAACTGAAAGACAGAATAGTTCACCTTCAGATAGAGATAGAGAGATAGAGAGAGAGAGAGAGAGAGAGAGAGAGAGAGAGAGAGAGAGAGAGAGAGAGAGAGAGAGAGAGAGAGAGAGAGAGACATTATAGAAGAAGAACAGATTACATGATTTCTATAATTCTCTTCAGACCCTTCACCACATATCTCTATTGTGTATCTGTTTGTTACCTATTATACCTTGAAATCCTATTAAAACAGCTCATAATAGGTTGGTATTGAAGTGTCATGGGGAGGAAGTGACTGAACATAATGTTTCAATACTAGATGGTGCTCTATGATTGGCTGCTAAGGACTAGAACTGCTAGTTAAAGAAGCTCGACATTTTTGATTTTCCTTGGCCACACAAAATGTGAAGGATTTCTCAGAATTCAGGAACTGCTGAAGGACCAACGTTTGAGTTCAGTTTTAAACTTTAACATTGGACATTTAAGTTTAGAATATACAGTAGTTTTTATCAACAGATGTGGGAGGCTTTACGACTGACAAAGCGAGTTTACAGTAGATGTCCAGCACAGTTTTATGCATTGGTGCTTTTTAGTGAGAAAGAGGTCTGAAATGAGAGGTGGTTTTAGGATGTGTATGGGGTAACAAAGGTCAGACGCAGACCTGGCAGTGGCAGAGTGCTCTGACATACAGCTAACAGCTAATGTTAGACCGCACCCTGCTGTGACTGCATCAGACCATCTCTCTCTATTTTTTGTTTCTTTGTTTCTTTCTTTTTCTTTCTTTCTCTCTCTCTCTCTCTCTCTCTCTCTCTCTCGCGTTCTCGCGTTCTCACTCTCTCTCTCTCTCTCTCTCTCTCTCTCTCTCTACTCTTCTGTCTTTGTATTGTCCTAACAGCCCTACAACGTTTATGGCGCTGCTTTTAAAGGTGGTCTCCGTAGCGACGGTGTGACCCTTTCCCCAGCAGAGGTGCTGATTGATGGTTCAAGGGGCGGTCATAAACATTATCTGCTCTGGCCAGATTAGGCCAGACAAACATGCCCCCAATGGCCGGCAAGGCAGGAATGTTTGTTTACGATGCGACATTCCGCCATTTTCTGAACCCCAGATTTACAGATTTACCCCCAACCCCTTTAAGAATTCCATTAAATCTCATCTACGAATGTATTCTTATATTCTTGTCTTTCTGGTGTTTTTTTTATCTCTTCGAATCATCTCTTTATCTGACTACAGGTTAGTCTTGTCTGTCAGAGGACTCACATAGTCTTTGTTGTCCCCCACGATGAAATCGGATCTGTCTCTGTCCGTCTGCTCGTTCGTATGTTAGTCACATGCGATATCTCAGACAGCACCGGCCCGATGTTGACGAAACTTGGGTAAATGATAAGTCTTGCCATATTAGAATTAGACGATATGAGTAGAATTTGCTTTGTTGAGAATTCACTGGACTCTGGATAGTTAAAGTGTTCAGTTCAGAGTCAGACATTACTGAGCAAAGAACAGTGTAGTAATGATCACACTGAAATGGAGCGGCATAGCAAAACTGTGCAGGTATCCCCTCAACTCTCCAAACATTGATGCCCATTTTAAACTATAGTCATATGACACTTTGTTGCATCTCCAGATTGCTTAAGGTAGTACAGGATGTAATATAGCATTCAGCTTCATCATATACACTACATTACCAAAAGTATGTGAACACCTGCTCGTCGAACATCTCATTCCAAAATCATGGCCATTAATATGGAGTTAGTCCCTCCTTTCCTGCTATAACAGCCTCCACTCTTCTGGGAAGGCTTTCCACTAGATGCTGGAACATTGCTGCAGGGACCACAAGAGCAGTAATGAGGTCGGGTACTGAAGTTGGGCGATTAGGCCTGGCTCGCAGTCGGCGTACGAATTCATCTCAAAGGTGTTTGATGGGGTTGAGGTCAGGGCTCTGTGCTGGCCAGTCAAGTTCTTCCACATCGATCTCCACAAACCATTTCTGTATGGACCTCGCTTTGTGCACGGGGGCATTGTCATGCTGAAACAGGATAAGGCCTTCCCCAAATTGTTGCCACAAAGTTGGAAGCACAGAATCGTCTAGAATGTCATTGTATACTGTGGCGTTAAGATTTTCCATCCCTGGAACTAAGGGGCCTAGCCCGAACCATTAAAAAAAACAGCCCCAGAGCATTATTCCACCTCCACCAAACTTTATAGTAGGCACTATGCATTCAGGAAGGTAGCGTTCTCCTGGCATCCGCCAAACCCAGATTCGTCCATTGGACTGCCAGATGGTGAAGCATGATTTTTCACTCCAGAGAACGCGTTTCCACTGCTCCAGAGTCCAAAGGCGGCGAACTTTACACCACTCTAGCCGACGCTTGGCATTGCGCATGGTGATCTTAGGCTTGTATGCGGCTGCTCGGCTGGAAACCCATTTCATGAAGCTCCCGACGAACAGTTATTGTGCTGACGTGGCTTCCAAAGGCAGTTTGGAACTCAGTAGTGAGTGTTGCAACCGAGGACAGACAATTTTTACGCGCTGCGCGCTTCAGCACTCGGCGGCCCCGTTCTGTGAGCTTGTGTGGCCTACCACTTCGCAGCTGAGCCGTTGTTGCTCCTAGATGTTTCCACTTCACTATAACAGCACTTACAGTTGACCGGGGCAGCTCTAGCAGGGCAGAAAGGTAGCATCCTATGACGTTGCCATGTTGAATGTCACTGAGCTCTTCAGTAAGACCATTCTACTGCTAATGTGTCTATGGAGATTGCATGGCTGTGTGCTCGATTTGATACACCTGTCAGCAACGGGTGTGGCTGAAAAGGCGAATCCACAAATTTGAAGGGGTGTCCACCTACGTTTGTATACTGTATATAGTGTAGAATCTTGTTGTTGAACAAGACAAAGTTAATGGGGGTGTCAGTATCCCAGGGTGTCTGGGCAGCCTACAGTGGGCTGGTGCTTCTGGGAAAAGTGTTCATCCTCTCCCCACATGTAGCTCACTGGCCCTTTGTCTCCTCTGATGTGAGCCCGCGGAGCCCAGTGTTTGACGTTTCCATGCCGTTCTTACAACCCCCAGGTTGTCATGGAAATACGCTGCTTGGCAAAGGCCACAAAGTTACAGTGGAGGAAAGGGGAGAGAAAAGAGGGTGAAAGGCGGGCTCAATTACTCCTGGGCTCTTTTGTATTTCTACGACATCATGGCCAAATGTTGATTAAAATAAGCTGTTGACTGCTTTACCATGGATATTTGTTAACACCAAGCTAAAGAAGGTGTGACCATACTCAGGCAGTTCAGAAGCCTAAATGTTGTACTTTATTAGTTTTACAGTACATGGACGTCTTGTTAATGATTGTAAATGTTTAATGTGTTTCAGTCGCATTGGTAAAAGATGGACTTCTTGACTGTGTAAAACAGAGAAACTTGAATACCCCCCTCTATCCCTCTCTCACTCTATCCATCTGAGTAGTGCAGCCCTTACAAAAAAAACACATGACAAAATCACGTGAAAAGAACGTGAAAAAACGTGGTTCTCGGACACGTGCTAACACGTTTGAACAAATCCTGTGAAAAATGTCACTTGTGACATTTTCACGAGTTAGACACGTGGTTTTCGACACATATAGCGTTTCACATTAAATTTTCACATGCGAACAAATCACAGAAGTGATATTCTAAGTTTCACGTGTGCTTTTGTAACTGCAGGGATTCTCCCACAGGAGAAGCTAATGTGTTGACCATTTGAACTAGATGGCCAACACAAATTTTGAAGTCACAGATGAGGCTACCTCTTCAAGTGACTATGGGCAACCGTGACAGACTCCTGACAGACTCATGACCGACTCATGTCCACTAAACTTTCACATGTGCATTTTCACATTTTAATGTCAACTATGGCTGTCAAACAGTTCAAAAATGTAATCGGGTTTATGCTTTTCTTCTCACATGTGAAAATGTGGTGTTAACATGTGAACACATGTAATTCATGTGAAAATATGGTTTCATACAGTGGCTTGCGAATGTATTCACCCCCCTTCGCATTTTTCCTACATTATTGCCTTACATTTACATTACATTTACATTACATTTACGTCATTTAGCAGACGCTCTTATCCAGAGCGACTTACAAATTGGTGCATTCACCTTATAGCCAGTGGGATAACCACTTTACAATATGTTTATTTTTTTATTTTTTTATTTTTTTTTTGTGGGGGGTGGGGTAAGGGGGGGTAGAAGGATTACTTTATCATATCCCAGGTATTCCTTAAAGAGGTGGGGTTTCAAGTGTCTCCGGAAGGTGGTGAGTGACTCCGCTGTCCTGGCGTCATGAGGGAGCTTGTTCCACCATTGGGGTGCCAGAGCAGCGAACAGTTTTGACTGGGCTGAGCGGGAACTGTGCTTCCGCAGAGGTAGGGGGGCCAGCAGGCCAGAGGTGGATGAACGCAATGCCCTCGTTTGGGAGTAGGGACTGATCAGAGCCTGAAGGTACGGAGGTGCCGTTCCCCTCACAGCTCCGTAGGCAAGCACCATGGTCTTGTAGCAGATGCGAGCTTCAACTGGAAGCCAGTGGAGTGTGCGGAGGAGCGGGGTGACATGAGAGAACTTGGGAAGGTTGAACACCAGATGGGCTGCGGCATTCTGGAGGAGTTGTAGGGGTTTAATGGCACAGGCAGAGAGCCCAGCCAACAGCGAGTTGCAGTAATCCAGACGGGAGATGACAAGTGCCTGGATTAGGACCTGTGCCGCTTCCTGTGTAAGGCAGGGTCGTACTCTGCGAATGTTGTAGAGCATGAACCTACAGGATCGGGTCACCGCCTTGATGTTAGCGGAGAACGACAGGGTGTTGTCCAGGGTCACGCCAAGGCTCTTCGCACTCTGGGAGGAGGACACAACAGAGTTGTCAACCGTGATGGCGAGATCATGGAACGGGCAGTCCTTCCCCGGGAGGAAGAGCAGCTCCGTCTTGTCGAGGTTCAGCTTGAGGTGGTGATCCGTCATCCACACTGATATGTCTGCCAGACATGCAGAGATGCAATTCGCCACCTGGTTATCAGAAGGGGGAAAGGAGAAGATTAGTTATGTGTCGTCTGCGTAGCAATGATAGGAGAGGCCATGTGAGGATATGACAGAGCCAAGTGACTTGGTGTATAGCGAGAATAGGAGAGGGCTTAGAACTGAGTCGTGGGGGACACCAGTGGTGAGAGCACGTGGTGCGGAGACAGATTCTCGCCACGCCACTTGGTAGGAGTGACCGGTCAGGTAGGACGCAATCCAAGAGTGAGCCGCGCCGGAGATGCCCAACTCGGAGAGGGTGGAGAGGAGGATCTGATGGTTCACAGCATCAAAGGCAGCAGACAGGTCTAGAAGGACAAGAGCAGAGGAAAGAGAGTTAGCTTTAGCAGTGCAGAGAGCCTCCGTGACACGGAAAAGAGCAGTCTCAGTTGAATGACCAGTCTTGAAACCTGACTGGTTTGGATCAAGAAGGTCATTGGCGCAGTGGTGGCGCAGTGGTCTAAGGCACTGCATCGCAGTGCTAACTGTGCCACTAGAGATCCTGGTTCGAATCAGGTAGGACGCAATCCAAGAGTGAGCCGCGCCGGAGATGCCCAACTCGGAGAGGGTGGAGAGGAGGATCTGATGGTTCACAGCATCAAAGGCAGCAGACAGGTCTAGAAGGACAAGAGCAGAGGAAAGAGAGTTAGCTTTAGCAGTGCAGAGAGCCTCCGTGACACGGAGAAGAGCAGTCTCAGTTGAATGACCAGTCTTGAAACCTGACTGGTTTGGATCAAGAAGGTCATTGGCGCAGTGGTCTAAGGCACTGCATTGCAGTGCTAACTGTGCCACTAGAGATCCTGGTTCGAATCCAGGCTCTGTCGCCGCCGGCTGCGACCGGGAGACTCATGGGCGGCGCACAATTGGCCCAGGGTAGGGGAGGGAATGGCCGGCAGGGATGTAGCTCAGTTGATAGAGCATGGCGTTTGCAACGCCAGGGTTGTGGGTTCGATTCCCACGGGGGGCCAGTATAAAAAAAACATATGTATTCACTAACTGTAAGTCGCTCTGGATAAGAGCGTCTGCTAAATGACTTAAATGTAAAAATGTCATTCTGAGAGAGATAGCAAGAGAGTTGGCTAAAGACGGCATGCTCAAGAGTTTTGGAGAGAAAATAAAGAAGGGATACTGGTACCAGCTCCTTCAAGTTGGATGGGTTCCGCTGGTGTACAGCAATCTTTAAGTCATACCACAGATTCTCAATTGGATTGAGGTCTGGGCTTTGACTAGGCCATTCCAAGACATTTAAATGTTTCCCCTTAAACCACTCGAGTGTTGCTTTAGCAGTATGCTTAGGGTCATTGTCCTGCTGGAAGGTGAACCTCCGTCCCAGTCCCAGATCTCTGGAAGACTGAAACAGGTTTCCCTTGAGAATTTCCCTGTATTTAGCGCCATCATTCCTTCAATTCTGACCAGTTTCCCAGTCCCTGACAATGAAAAACATCGCCACAGCATGATGCTGCCACCATCATGTTTCACTGTGGGGATGGTGTTCTCGGGGTGATGAGAGGTGTTGGGTTTGCGGCAGATATATCGTTTTCCTTGATGGCCAAAAAGCTAAATTTTAGTATCATCTGACCAGAGTACCTTCTGCCATATGTTTGGGGAGTCTCACACATGGCTTTTGGCGAACTCCAAACGTATTTGCTTATTTTTTTCTATAAGCAATGGCTTTTTTCTGGCCACTCTTCCGTAAAGCCCAGCTCTGTGGAGTGTACAGCTTAAAGTGGTCCTATGGACAGATACTCCAATCTCCACTGTGGAGCTTTGCAGCTCCTTTAGGGTTATCTTTGGTCTCTTTGTTGCCTCTCTGATTAATACACTCCTTGCCTGGTCCGTGAGTTTTGGTGGGCAGCCCTCTCTTTGCAGGTTTGTTGTGGTGCCATATTCTTTCCATTTTTTAATAATGGATTTAATGGTGCTCCATGGGATGTTCAAAGTTTCAGATATTTTTTTAGAACCCAACCCTGATCTGTACTTCTCCACAACTTTGTCCCTGACCTGTTTGGAGAGCTCCTTGGTCTTCATGGTGTCGCTTGCTTGGTGGTGCCCCTTGCTTAGTGGTGTTGCAGACTCTGGTGCCTTTCAGAACAGGTGTATATTTATTTTTATTTTTTTTATTTTTTTTATTTAACCTTTATTAAACCAGGTAGGCCAGTTGAGAACAAGTTCTCATTTACAATTGCGACCTTGCCAAGATAAAGCAAAGCAGTCCGATAAAAACAACAACAACACAGAGTTACATATGGGATAAACAAAAACGTACAGTCAATAACACAATAGAAAAAAAATCTATATACAGTGTGTGCAAATGTAGTAAGTTATGAGGCAATAAGTATGAAAATGCAATAAGTATGAAAATGTATGCACTCACTAACTGTAAGTCGCTCTGGATAAGAGCGTCTGCTAAATGACTAAAATGTAAATGTAAATGTAATAAATAGGCCATAGTGCAAAATAATTACAATTTAGTATTAACACTGGAGTGAGAGATGTGCAGAAGATGATGTGCAAATAGAGATACTGGGGTGCAAATGAGCAAAATAAATAACAATATGGGGATGAGGTAGTTTGGTGGGCTAATTACAGATGGGCTGTGTACAGGTGCAGTGATCGGTAAGCTGCTCTGACAACTGATGCTTAAAGTTAGTGAGGGAGATAAGAGTCTCCAGCTTCAGAGATTTTTGCAGTTCGTTCCAGTCATTGGCAGCAGAGAACTGGAAGGAATGGCGGCCAAAGGAGGTGTTGGGTTTGGGGATGACCAGTGAGATATACCTGCTGGAGCGCATACTACGGGTGGGTGTTGCTATGGTGACCAATGAGCTAGATAAGGCGGGGATTTGACTAGCAGTGATTAGTAGATGACCTGGAGCCAGTGGGTTTGGCGACGAATATGTTGTGAGGGCCAGCCAACGAGAGTGTACAGGTCACAATGGTGGGTAGTATATGGGGCTTTGGTGACAAAAAGGATGGCACTGTGATAGACTATATCCAATTTGCTAAGTAGAGTCTTGGAGGCTATTTTGTAAATGACATCGCCAAAGTAAAGGATCGGTAGGATAGTCAGTTTTACGAGGGCATGTTTGGCAGCATGAGTGAAGGAAGCTTTGTTGCGAAATAAGAAGCTGATTCAACTTTGGATTGGAGATGCTTAAGAGCCCGAGAATTGAACCCTGTGGCACCCCCATAGAGACTGCCAGAGGTCCAGACAACAGGCCCTCCGATTTGACACATTGAATTCTATCTGAGAAGTAGTTGGTGAACCAGGCGAGGCAGTCATTTGAGAAACCAAGGCTATTTAGTCTGCCAATAAGAATGCGGTGATTGACAGAGTCGAAAGCCTTGGCCCGGTCGATGAAGACGGCTGCACAGTACTGTCTTTTATCGATTGCGGTTATAATATCGTTTAGGACCTTGAGCGTGGCTGAGGTGCACCCATGACCAGCTCGGAAACCAGATTGCATAGCGGAGAAGGTAAGGTGGGATTTGAAATGGTCGGTGATCAGTTTGTTAACGTGGCTTTCAAATACTTTCGAAAGGCAGGGCAGGATGGATATAGGTCTGTAACAGTTTGGATCTAGAGTGTAACCCCCTTTGAAGAGGGGGATGACCGCGGCAGCTTTCCAATCTCTGGGGATCTCAAACGATACGAAAGAGAGGTTGAACAGGCTAGTAATAGGGGTTGCGACAATTTCGGCGGCTAATTTTAGAAAGAAAGGGTCCAGATTGTCTAGCCCAGCTGATTCGTAGGGGTCCAGATTTTGCAGCTCTTTCAGAACATCAGCTATCTGAATTTGGGTGAGGGAGAAGCGGGGGGGGGGGCATGCAGCGGAGGGTGCAGAGCTGGTGGCCGGGGTAGGGGTAGCCAGGGGGAAAGCATGGCCAGCCGTAGCAAAATGCAATTATCATAGATTTATCGGTGGTGATAGTGTTTCCTAGCCTCAGTGCAGTGGGCAGCTGGAAGGAGGTGCTCTTACAGTGAGGGAAAAAAGTATTTGATCCCCTGCTGATTTTGTAAATTTGCTCACTGACAAAGAAATGATCAGTCTATAATTTTAATGGTAGGTTTATTTGAACAGTGAGAGACAGAATAACAACAACAAAAATCCAGAAAAACTCATGTCAAAAATGTTATAAATTGATATGCATTTTAATGAGGGAAATAAGTATTTGACCCCTCTGCAAAACATGACTTAGTACTTGGTGGCAAAACCCTTGTTGGCAATCACAGAGGTCAGACGTTTCTTGTAGTTAGCCACCAGGTTTGCACACATTTCAGGAGGGATTTTGTCCCACTCCTCTTTGCAGATCTTCTCCAAGTCATTAAGGTTTCGAGGCTGACGTTTGGCAACTCGAACCTTCAGCTCCCTCCACATATTTTCTATGGGATTAAGATCTGGAGACTGGCTAGGCCACTCCAGGACCTTAATGTGCTTCTTCTTGAGCCACTCCTTTGTTGCCTTGGCCGTGTGTTTTGGGTCATTGTCATGCTGGAATACCCATCCACGACCCATTTTCAATGCCCTGGCTGAGGGAAGGAGGTTCTCACCCAAGATTTGAAGGTTCATGGCCCCGTCCATCGTCCCTTTGATGCGGTGAAGTTGTCCTGTCCCCTTAGCAGAAAAACACCCCCAAAGCATAATGTTTCCACCTCCATGTTTGACGGTGGGGATGGTGTTCTTGGGGTCAAAGGCAGCATTCCTCCTCCTCCAAACACGGCGAGTTGAGTTGATGCCAAAGAGCTCAATTTTGGTCTCATCTGACCACAACACTTTCACCCAGTTCTCCTCTGAATCATTCAGATGTTCATTGGTAAACTTCAGACAGGCATGTATATGTGCTTACTTGAGCAGGGGGACCTTGCGGGTGCTGCAGGATTTCAGTCCTTCACGGCGTAGTGTGTTACCAATTGTTTTCTTGGTGACTATGGTCCCAGCTGCCTTAAGATCATTGACAAGATCCTCCCGTGTAGTTCTGGGCTGATTCCTCACCGTTCTCATGATCAATGCAACTCCACGAGGTGAGATCTTGCATGGAGCATGTGAGATCTTGCATGGAGCCGAGGCAGAGGGAGATTGACAGTTATTTTGTGTTTCTTCCATTTGCGAATAATCGCACCAACTGTTGTCACCTTCTCACCAAGCTGCTTGGCGATGGTCTTGTAGCCCATTCCAGCCTTGTGTAGGTCTACAATCTTGTCCCTGACATCCTTGGAGAGCTCTTTGGTCTTGGCCATGGTGGAGAGTTTGGAATCTGATTGATTGATTGCTTCTGGCTTCCAGGTGTCTTTTATACAGGTAACAAACTGAGATTAGGAGCACTCCCTTTAAGAGTGTGCTTCTAATCTCAGCTCGTTACCTGTGTAAAAGACACCTGGGAGCCAGAAATTGTTCTGATTGAGTGGGGGTCAAATACTTATTTCCCTCATTAAAATGCAAATCAATTTATAACATTTTTGACATGCGTTTCTCTGGATTTTTTGGTTGTTATTCTGTCTCTCTGTCACGGTTTCGGCCGAGGCTGCTCCTCCTCCTTGTTCGGGCAGGCTTCGGCGGTCGTCGTCCCCGGAGTACTAGCTGCCACCGTTCGATGTTTCATGTTTGTTTGGTTTTGTCTTTTTGTACACCTTTCCCTTGTTAGTGTTTGATTTGGTTGCCTATTTAGTTTTCGTGTGTGGGGCCAGGTGTTGTGTGGTATTGTTTATTGTCAAGCTGTTGCTCTCTGTACTACTCTCGTGTTTTATTGTTTTTCGAGAGTCCGCACTGTGTGCGCTATCGTCATTTTACGCACTGTGGTTATTGTGCGTAATTTGTATTTTGCCTCCCGGTTGGGTTGGCTGTTCGCCTGTTTGGTGCTGCTTTTGCTTACTAAAGTCTGTTCACGTACGCCCGTGTTTCCTGCGCTTGATTTCCACACCGCATCTACACTCAGCTACTGACAGAATACCACACCACATCATGGAGTCAGCAGGAGCACCCGCGCCGACAGAGGTCATGGAGGACCGTCTTCGTGGGCAGGAGGACCGGATTAACCAGATCGGTCACGCCTTGGATCGGGTGATGAACACTCTCCACCGATGGGAAAGCAGCGGGGTACCCACGCCCCCACCTACCGGACCATCCCCATCGGTCAGTCCTCCTGTCCACATTCCGGACCCAGTGGGATTCGGCTCTCGCTCCCGAGGGCGTACGACGGCTCCGCTGCCGGGTGTCAAGGGTTCCTGCTACAGGTGGAGCTCTACCTCGCCACCGTACACCCGGCGCCCTCGGGACACGAGAGCGTCGCCGCCCTCATCTCCTGTCTCACCGGCAAGGCGTTGGAGTGGGCCAACGCCGAATGGAGGAGAATGGACGCCGCTACCGTCACCTATGCGGAGTTCTCCCGACGCTTCTGGGCCGTGTTCGACCATCCACCAGAAGGGAAGGCGGCGGGGGAGCGTCTGTTCTACCTCCGACAGGGGATGAGGAGCGCACAGGATTTTGCCCTGGAATTCCGGACTCTAGCGGCAGATGCAGGGTGGAATGAGCGGGCCCTCATAGACCACTTCCGTTGTAGCCTCCGAGAGGACGTCCAAAGAGAGTTGGCGTGCAGGGATACCATGTTGACGTTTGACCAACTAGTCGACATGGCCATTCGGTTGGACACCCTGCTCGCCACCCGTGGACGTCCCGGATGGGGGTCGCCCATTTCACCCTCCAGCACCTCCGAGCCGAGCCCTATGGAGCTCGGAGGTGCTGGCGCTAGAGAAAGGAGGAGTAGGAACCCGAGGGGGGCCGTCCCCTGCACCAACTGTGGCCGTGGAGGGCACACCGCGGCTAGGTGTTGGGGAAGGTCCCCCGGTGGAGGTGAAGGCAGGCCACGCATTGGGGAGTCCTCCCAGGTGAGTAGGCGCCCTACTTACCCAGATCTTTCTGTCGTTCACATAACCTTGCCTGTTTGTTTTCCACAGGTAGCACCTCGTTCCCAGCATAAGGCGCTAGTCGATTCAGGTGCAGCTGGGAACTTTGTAGATCGGCAGTTCTGTGTAGAATTAGGGATTCCTCTCCTTTCCGTTGATAAGCCTTTCCCTGTACATGCCCTAGATAGCCGTCCGTTAGGATCTGGGTTGATTAGGGAGGTCACAGCGCCCCTTAAGATGGTAACGCAGGGGGGTCATGAGGAGACGATTCAGCTCTATCTGATTGACTCTCCTGCGTATCCGGTGGTGCTGGGGCTTCCCTGGTTGATTACCCATGACCCTACTATTTCGTGGCGAGAGAAAGCTCTTAAAGGGTGGTCTGCTCAGTGTGAGGGGCTGTGTCTGGGTGTTTCCATAGGGGCGACCTCAGTGGAAAGTCCGAATCTAATGCCTGCACTGCATATTCCCCCCGAGTATGAGGATTTGAAACTGGTGTTTAGTAAGACTAGGGCGGCGCAGCTGCCGCCTCATAGACAGGGGGATTGTGCGATAGATCTCCAGTTAGGAGCAGCCCTCCCGCGGAGCCATGTGTATCCCTTGTCTCAAGAGGAGAGGAAGGCAATGGAAACTTACATCGCCGAGTCTCTGAGACAGGGATACATACGGGCCTCCACTTTGCCCGCTTCCTCAAGCTTCTTTTTTGTGAAGAAAAAAGATGGAGGTCTGCGCCCGTGTATTGATTATCGCGGTCTCAATCAGATTACGGTGAAGTACAGCTATCCACTTCCTCTGATTGCGACTATGACGGAATCATTACACGGTGCTCAGTTCTTCACAAAATTGGATCTCAGGAGCGCATATAACTTGGTGCGCATTAGAGAGGGCGATGAATGGAAGACAGCGTTTAGCACGACCTCCGGTCATTACGAGTATCTCGTCATGCCATATGGGTTAATGAATGCTCCCTCAGTCTTCCAATCCTTCGTCGATGAGATTTTCCGGGACATGCAGGGACAGGGAGTAGTCGTGTACATCGACGATATTCTGGTGTACAGTTCTACCCGAGCAGAGCATGTAGCCCTGGTGCGCCGAGTGTTGAGGAGGCTGTTGGAGCATGACCTATATGTCAAGGCAGAGAAATGTCTGTTCTTTCAGAAGTCGGTCTCCTTTTTGGGTTATCAGTTGTCTGCGTCAGGGGTGAAGATGGAGGTTGACCGGGTGTCAGCTGTGCGTAATTGGCAAACCCCAACCACTGTGAAAGAGGTGCAACAGTTCTTGGGTTTTGCGAATTATTACCGGAGGTTTATCCGGGGTTTTGGACAGGTGGCAGCTCCCATAACGTCTCTGTTGAAGGGGGGTCCGGTGCGCTTGCGGTGGTCAGCTGAGGCGGACAGGGCTTTTGGGAGACTGAAGGACCTGTTTACCTCGGCGCCGGTGTTGGCGCATCCGGATCCCGCTTTACCATTCCAGGTAGAGGTAGACGCGTCCGAGGCCGGTATTGGGGCCGTCCTCTCACAACGGTCTGGCACACCACCTAAGCTCCGCCCCTGTGCTTTTTATTCTAAGAAGCTCAGTCCGGCGGAGCGGAATTATGACGTAGGGGACAGGGAGCTGTTAGCCGTGGTACAGGCCCTAAAGGTGTGGAGGCATTGGCTTGAGGGGGCTCAACACCCTTTCCTCATTTTGACGGACCACCGTAACCTGGAGTACATCCGGGCAGCTAGGAGACTGAATCCTCGCCAGGCCCGCTGGACTATGTTTCTAGCCCGGTTTGTGTTTAAAATCACTTACATCCCTGGGTCCCAGAACGGGAAGGCAGATGCCCTGTCTCGGCGGTATGACACGGAGGAGAGGTCCGTTGAGCCCACTCCCATACTACCAAAGTATTGTCTGGTGGCACCGGTGGTATGGGAGGTCGATGCAGAGATCGAGCGGGCGTTACGCACCGATCCAAGTCCTCCACAGTGTCCAGTGGGTCGGACGTACGTTCCGCTCGAGGTACGCGATCGCCTCATTTATTGGGCTCATACGTCCCCCTCCTCTGGACATCCAGGTATCGGCCGGACAGTTCACTGCCTTAGCACTAAGTACTGGTGGCCAACGTTAGCCAGGGATGTGAGGGTTTATGTCTCCTCCTGTTCGGTGTGTGCACAGTGTAAGGCGCCCAGACATTTGCCCAGGGGTAAGCTACAACCCCTGCCCGTTCCACAACGACCCTGGTCCCACCTCTCGGTGGACTTTGTTACAGACCTTCCCCCCTCACAGGGGAATACTACCATCCTGGTCGTTGTGGATCGGTTCTCGAAGGCCTGTCGTCTCCTTCCCATGCCGGGTCTCCCTACTGCCCTACAGACCGCTGAGGCTCTGTTTACCCATGTCTTCCGGCATTACGGGGTACCCGAGGATATAGTGTCTGATCGAGGCCCCCAGTTCACCTCCAGAGTGTGGAGAGCCTTTATGGAACGGTTGGGGGTTTCGGTGAGCCTTACCTCGGGTTACCACCCGGAGAGTAATGGGCAGGTTGAACGTGTCAACCAGGATGTGGGTAGGTTTCTGAGGTCTTATTGCCAGGGCCGGCTGGAGGAGTGGGCGAGATACGTTCCGTGGTCCGAGATGGCGCAGAACTCTCTCCGCCACTCCTCCACCCAACTAACCCCTTTCCAGTGTGTGTTAGGGTACCAGCCGGTTCTGGCACCTTGGCAAGAGAGCCGGATCGAGGCCCCTGCGGTGGATGAGTGGGTGCGGCGCTCGGAGGAGACATGGAACGCTGCCTATGTTCATCTGCAGCGGGCCATCCGTCGGCATAAGACGAGCGCCGATCTCCACCGCAGTGAGGGGCCTGTATACGCACCTGGAGATCGAGTCTGGCTCTCGACCAGAAACCTGCCCCTCCGCCTGCCCTGCCGGAAGCTGGGTCGGCGGTTTGTGGGGCCATTCAAAGTCCTGAGGAGGTTGAACGAGGTGTGTTACAGGTTAGAACTGCCTATTGATTACAGGAATATTAACCCCTCGTTCCATGTGTCTCTCCTCAGGCCGGTGGTAGCTGGTCCACTCCAGGACTATGAGATAGAGGAGACTCCTCCGCCCCCGTTGGACATCGAGGGGGCTCCGGCGTACACTGTGAGGTCCATCCTTGATTCGAGACGCCGGATGGGGGGTCTCCAAAATCTCGTGGAGTGGGAGGGGTACGGCCCGGAGGAGCGGTGCTGGGTGCCGAGGAGGGACATATTAGACCTGTCCCTGCTGACCGAGTTCCATCGGGGTCATCCTACGCGCCCTGCTCCGCGTCGTCCTGGTCGTCCCCGAGGCCGGGATCGGCGCACGGCTGGAGCCGCGCGTCAAGGGGGGGGTACTGTCACAGTTTCGGCCGAGGCTGCTCCTCCTCCTTGTTCGGGCAGGCTTCGGCGGTCGTCGTCCCCGGAGTACTAGCTGCCACCGTTCGATGTTTCATGTTTGTTTGGTTTTGTCTGTTTGTACACCTGTCCCTTGTTAGTGTTTGATTTGGTTGCCTATTTAGTTTTCGTGTGTGGGGCCAGGTGTTGTGTGGTATTGTTTATTGTCAAGCTGTTGCTCTCTGTACTACTCTCGTGTTTTATTGTTTTTTCGAGAGTCCGCACTGTGTGCGCTATCGTCATTTTACGCACTGTGGTTATTGTGCGTAATTTGTATTTTGCCTCCCGGTTGGGTTGGCTGTTCGCCTGTTTGGTGCTGCTTTTGCTTACTAAAGTCTGTTCACGTACGCCCGTGTTTCCTGCGCTTGATTTCCACACCGCATCTACACTCAGCTACTGACACTCTCACTGTTCAAATAAACCTACCATTAAAATTATAGACTGATCATTTCTTTGTCAGTGGGCAAACATACAAAATCAGCAGGGGATCAAATACTTTTTTCCCTCACTGTATTCTCCATGGACTCTACAGTGTCCTAAAACTTTTTGGAGTTCGTGCTACAGGATGCAAATTTCTGTTTGAAAAAGCTAGCATTACCTAACTGATTGTGTATATTGGTTCCTGACTTCCCTGAAAAGTAGCATATCGCGGGGGCTGTTCGATGCTAATGCAGTATGCCACAGGATGTTTTTGTGCTGGTCAAGGGCAGTCAAGTCTGGGGTGAACCGGGGGCTATATCTGTTCTTAGTTCTGAATTTGAATGGGGCATGCTTATTTAAGCACATTTAAAGAACAACCAGGCATCCTCTACTGATGGGATGAGGTCAATATCTATCCAGGATACCTGGGCATGGTCAATTAGAAAGGCCTGCTCGCTGAAGTGTTTTAGGGAGCGTTTGACAGTGATGAGGGGTGGTCGTTTGACCGCAAACCCATTATGGACGCAGGCAATGAGGCAGTGATCGCTGAGATCCTGGTTGAAGACAGTGGAGGTGTATTTAGAGGGTAAATTAGTCAGGATGATATCTATGAGGGTGCCCATGTTTACGGATTTAGGGTTGTACCTGGTAGGTTCCTTGATCATTTGTGTGAGATTGAGGGCATCTAGTTTAGATTGTAGGACGACCGGGGTGTTAAGCATATCCCAGTTTAGGTCACCAAGCAGTACGAACTCTGAGGATAGCATATATAATTCATGTATGGTGTCCAGGGCACAGCTGGGGGCTGAGGGGGGTCTGTAGCAAGCGGCAACAGTGAGAGACTTATTTCTGGAAAGGTGGATTTTTAGAAGTAGAAACTCAAACTGTTTGGGCACAGACCTGGATAGTATGATAGAGCTCTGCAGGCTATCTCTACAGTAGATTGCAACTCCGCCCCCTTTGGCAGTTCTATCTAGACGGAAAATGTTGTAGTTGGGGATGGACATTTCTGAATTTTTGGTGGCCTTCCTAAGCTGGATTCAGACACTGCTAGAACATCAGGGTTGGCAGAGTGTGCTAACGCAGTGAATAACTCAAACTTAGGGAGGAGGCTTCTGATGTTAACATGCAAGAAACCAAGGCTTTTACGGTTACAGAAGTTAACAAATGATAGCGCCTGTGGAGTAGAAGTGATACTGGGGGCTACAGGGCCAGGGTTAACATCTACATCACCAGAGGAACAGAGGAGGAATAGAATAAGGATACGGCTAAAGGCTTTAAGAACTGGTCTTCTAGTGCGTTGGGTACAGAGAATAAAAGGGGCAGATTTCCGGGCGTTGTAGAATAGATTCAGGGCATTATGTACAGACAAGGATATGGAAGGATATGAGTACAGTGGAGGTAAACCTAAGCGTTGGGTAACGATGAAAGAGATAGCATCACTGGAGGCACCGATTGAGCCGGTCTCTGCGTGTATGGGGGGTGGGACAAATTAGCTATCTGAGGCAGGTTGAGCGGACTGGGGGCTCTACAGTGAAATAGTACAATAAGAACTAACCGAAACAGCAATAGGCAAGGCATATTGACATGGGAGAGAGGCATAAAGCAATCACAGGTGTTATTCGAGAGAGCTAAGACAACAGCTGGTAATGGCGACGAAAGTTTGGGCTGAGGCTAAACAGATAAACAGGATTTTTTTTCATTTCACTTCACCAATTTGGACTATTTTGTGTATGTCCATGACATGAAATCCAAATAAAAATCTATTTAAATTACAGGTTGTAATGCAACAAAATAGGAAAAACACCAAGGGGGATGAATACTTTTGCAAGGCACTGTATGTGAAAATGTGAAAACTGCAAATTTGATAGGTGTTTTTTTTTGTAAGGGAGTGTTGACTTTGGGTGAAACAAGGCTGTTCTGAGGAAAAACCCATAGTGGCCAAACAATGCGTCTGAATGTGCAGTTGTTTACAGAGTGAGCCCAACGCAACCAGCTTACAAAGCCTTCAAAAGCACTCTGAGAGATATTTCTCCACCATCTCCAGTGGCGTTTAAAACATCATCATTATGTACAGTGCCTCGCAAAAGTATTCATCCCCCTTGACGTTTTTCCTATTTTGTTGCATTACAACCTGTAATTTAAATGGATTTTTATTTGGATTTCATGTAATGGACATACACAAAATAGTCCACATTGGTGAAGTGAAATGAAAAAAATAACGTTTAAAAAAAGTCTAAAAAATAAATAACGGAAAGTGGTGCGTGCATATGCATTCACCCCCTTTGCTATGAAGCCCCTAAATAAAGATCTGGTGCAACCAATTACCTTCAGAAGTCACATAATTAGTTAAATAAAGTATTCCTGTGTGCAATCTAAGTGTCACATGATCTGTCACATGATCTCAGTATATATACACCTGTTCTGAAAGGCCCAAGAGTCTGCAACACCACTAAGCAAGGGGCACCACCAAGCAAGCGGCACCACGAAGACCAAGGAGCTCTCCAAACAGGTCAGGGACAAAGTTGTGGAGAAGTACAGATCAGGGTTGGGTTATAAAAAAATATTCGAAACTTTTAACATCCCACGGAGCAACATTAAATCCATTATAAAAAAATGGAAAGAACATGACCAGGAAAGGAAGGCATTAATCAGAGAGGCAACAAAGAGACCGAAGATAACCCTGAAGGAGATGCAAAGCTCCACAGCGGAGATTGGAGTATCTGTCTATAGGACCACTTTAAGCCATACACTCCACAGAGCTGGGCTTTACGGAAGAGTGGCCAGAAAAAAGCCATTGCTTAAAGAAAACAATAAGCAAACACGTTTGGTGTTCGCCAAAAGGCACATGGGAGACTCCCCAAACATATGGAAGAAGGTACTCTGATCAGATGAGACTAAAATTGAGCTTTTTGGCCATCACGGAAAACGCTATGTCTGGTGCAAACCCAACACCTCTCATCACCCCAAGAACACCATCCCCACAGTGAAGCATGGTTGTGGCAGCATCATGCTGTGGGGATGTTTTTCATCGGCAGGGACTGGGAAACTGGTCAGAATTGAAGGAATGATGGATGGCGCTAAATACAGGGAAATTCTTTCAGTCTTCCAGAGATTTGAGACTGGGACGGAGGTTCACCTTCCAGCAGGACAATGACCCTAAGCATACTGCTAAAGCAACACTTGAGTGGTTTAATGGGAAATATTTAAATGTCTTGGAATGGCCTAGTCAAAGCCCAGACCTCAATCCAATTGAGAATCTGTGGTATGACTTAAAGATTGCTGTACACCAGCGGAACTCATCCAACTTGAAGGTGCTGGAGCAGTTTTGCCTTGAAGAATGGGCAAAAATCCCAGTGGCTAGATGTGCCAAGCTTATAGAGACATACCCCAAGAGACTTGCAGCTGTAATTGCTGCACAAGGTGGCTCTACAAAGTATTGACTTTGGGGGTTGTATAGTTATGCACGCTCAAGTTTTCTGTTTTTTTGTCTTATTTCTTTTTTGTTTCACAATAAAATATATTTTGCATCTTCAAAGTGGTAGGCATGTTGTGTAAATCAAATGATACAAACCCCCCAAAAATCTATTTTAATTTCAGGTTGTAAGGCAACAAAATAGGAAAAATGCGAAGGAGGGTGAATACTTTCGCAAGCCACTGTACTTGCCGTTTGCAGCATCCCAATAACAACATCACCATTTTCAAACCTTCTCATGTCAGCAAGCCAGTGACACTCTCTTCCCCATATCTACAATGACAGTTATGATCTGACATACAGTAGCTAATCTACTACTGTTTGTGTGGATAGGATCAGCACCAGGATACACAAAGTTATGTAGTAGGTCGGAGCCTCCCCCAAAGTCCTGGGCTCTTTCTTTACCATGAACATGCAGCTGTTAAAGAGGTGCTTTTTCAGCCAGACTTTTATCTCCTTGCTCCTGCTGTGCGCTGGGAGCCCCCGGACAATGCTGTGGTGCCTCCTCCACATTATATGTGTTGACCAGCATTGCTTTTATCACTCTGTGATTCATTGCATTGTAGTTGAAATACCTGTGTGCCAAGGTAGTCATGCTTCCACTGCATTCCACATCTCCTCCCTCAGCCCTACACACTCCTCAACATGGTTGTCACGCTGTCACCCTACATCTCAGTACCTTTTCAGAAAGCCCTGCAGTTAGCCCAAATTACATTAAGGGAAAGATGGATTGAAGTGAATAGCTGAAGATTGATTAGTGTTGTCAATTAGTTAATTAAACCATCAATCGATATGTTTTTGAATGGGATTTAAAATGTCTTATGCATACAGAGACCTTTCCTGAATTCATGCCCCTATCACACCAACACACAAGACAAATCCCTTCTCTACCTTTCACAAACATAACTATGGGGTTGATTCATAAACTTTAACCACCATGTTAAACGTACTACTTGTTTTGTAAAGGCAAATGACATGAGCCGTCAATACCCCACTAAACATCATCATGAGTTTCAAATATTTGCTTGTGTGTCCTTTGCTGACACCCTGAGTGGGAGGAAACATCACAACTATACCCATTATTTTTGTCAACTCAGTGTATAGAGCGAACAGGTGGTAGTCACGTTTTATGCATCAACCTCTAATGTGTTTTACTGCAGTGAGTCAGCAACACAGGGCTTATACTGTTTACACAGAAGGTGGACAGAGACACGCACTTAGAACCTAATTTATACTCTTCATAAAGCCTGTTGAGATGATTAATAGTCAATGCAGACCATACATTTTCTACAATGAACTGAGGAATTTTAAACAATCTGAACCCTTCAATACATCTGAGAGACATGCATCTATTTTGTTACAATATTTCCAAATGCAAACTTGCAAAATATGGTTACGTGGTCAAACCAATGTGTATGGTCTGGATGAGGGGAGGCAGCAGGCTGCTGTTCAGAGACTAGATAAAGAGAGGGGAGATATGAGGAGTGCCCATCTCCATGCAGCAGCAACAGGCTTTGTGGATCTGGGTCTGTGGTGTGGCTTTCAGGCTGTGGGTTAGTTGGTGCGCAGGGGAATACTAATGCAGCTCTTTGTCTTCCAGATCAGTGTACATTGGGCATTAGTGATGTCATGGATTTTGTGTTGGGCTCTTACACTCAAGTACACGTGTGTGTACTTAGGGGCACACGGGAGGATCCCTCTCCCGAAACAGACAGAGTGGTCCATACTATTTAGTTCATTTAATATACAGTGCAGGTATGCAGTATACTCACTGTAAATGTGTATAAATCTATACTATACACTATGTACATCCAAGAAGAAAGTATGTGTAAGTATGTTATACAAATGGAAGAAACTACCTGAAATAGATGATGCCCTATCATTTACTTTGGTTGCATTTATTATCATCTGTAGTGAATGGCGTCTCTTTGACTACGTAATGTACTGATACCGTATGTATACAGTAAACTTAAAGGAACTCAGCAGCAGTAGCAGACATTAATCGGAGGGGTGCTAAAATGCCTACCACCCTGCTGGTCTTGAATAACTCTCTGTGCCAAACGCTTGACACTGCTTGCGTTAGTAGGGATCTTTTTTTTTAATGGCCCTATTTGCATGACAAAGTGTGCTTCTGATTCAAGGGTGCTGAGGAAGGTGGAGGTAGTGGGGAGAGAAGGCTGGCTGGAGGCAGAGGTGGACTGTTGGACAGAAAGGCTGTGATTTGTACCTCCTGGCTGGCAGCATCAGACGGACACTCCTCACCATGTACGGCAGAGGCTTCGCCACAGAGGCCAGTTAGCCAGGACATGCTGGAGACTGGAGCTGGACACTGGATGAATGGACTGGGCATATGTCAGAGGACACACAGTACATCGGAGTAGTGGTCATCAGGACGTAAGGAGAGTTACAGCAGCCTTGGCGTAACACTGAGCAGTGAGAGCTGGAGCAGGAGCAGCCTGTTCACTACAAGTCTACAGTAAGCCCAGTTACTCATCACATGTTGCAGTCTGGTTCTGAGGTACCTTTTATATGTGTTAGATGAGGAGTAGTGTACAGCTATTTTATTTGACATAGTTCTCTTTGAAATATACAAAACATATAGTATAGTATCTATCATCTTTCAAATATTGTTTAACCACACATGTTTTTGTGCTGTGTTAGTCATTGTATTGTTGAACAGAAGTGAATTTGTCTTTGATATGAAAAGAGACTACAGCATGATCCATTGAAGTTAACCTAAATGTTCCCTGAAAGGCAGAGGCCAGTAAGCATTTTGTTTTCTTCCAGCTGTGGAACATTGAGAAGTAGAGATGACTGGAACCCTGCTGACTCCGGTTCTGCTCTGTTGCATAGTGGTAATGTCTATTCCTTTCTTACGTAAACTATGAAATCATTTGGAGAAAAAAACAAGTTCACATTTTCAGTGTTTTATTTTAGAAATGAATGCATTCGTTGGTAGATCTGATAAGTTTGATAGGCTTAACACAACTACTAATTTGACTGATTATTCGGTTTGTTTCTATTTTGAGATTATTGGATAAATAAATATCAAGGATATTACATGTCTATGCCATAGCCAACAGAATAAAGCAGTTTAAATGTTTTCCTTTATGGTAGGTGCTGTGTGAATGTGAGCCAACACAGCCAGGGCTAGACAGAGGAGAGAGGGGCTCAGAAGGTGAGTTCTGGAACTGTCAATCACTTTCAATGCCATGGCAGCAACTCTTACAATCTGATGTATGATGCTTGAAACTCTTTTGTACATCAAGGCTATTCCATGTTGTTTCCATAGAGATTTGCTCAAAGAGATGATAGAGGTGTTCCTGTAAAGTGTGATATCCACATGTGGACTGATCCATGCCTATTTGTGGTTGTGTGTTCCTGGTGTCATATTGACAGAGGGCAGCAGTCTGCGCCTGGTCCATCAAACATCAGACTGGGTATACCAGCTGGTCAACGTGTCCCTGGACCTCTCCCAGGCAGGGAGCTTCTGCAGGGGCCAGTTCAGCTCCCTCACCACCCTGGGCCAACCTGAAGACGAGGAGGGAACCCTGGAGCTCCAGAGGCAGGCAGGCCTGCATGGACCCATATGGGTCAGGGACCCCAACAGACCAACTAGCAGGTCTCTGGCCCTCACCAAACAGTGTGAGTTAATAACTTAAACACCTACAGATGTAGGATCATAATTTGATCACTCTTTTGTTGCTGAGAATTTTCCTTCATAGCAGGAAACGCAAACTTGTAGTGTATTTTAGTTTTAAAAAGGCTTCTAAACTTTGTCATTTCCACTTTGAAATGTCAGACTTGATTTGCCCTAATGAAACAATTGATCAATCCCTACAAAAATGTCAATTAATTATAATCCACATAATAATTCACATTTCCTATTGCTGCAGGATTGTTTTTCTGCTGTAGAAAATTGGCTCAAATTAAGATCTTAGATCGGTATGTCCTGATGCAATATTGCATGATGATCTGTACTTTGGTGTTGTGGGTTTGGATTAGGGTTAGCATTGAAAGTGATCTCCTTCTGTCTCTACCTGTTTAGATGTGTTGTTCCAAGCCCTGAACTTCCCCAGGGACTCCCAGGAGGGCTACGGCCGTGTCAACATGACGTTCCCGGCAATGCCAGCGGTGAGCGTGTGCGTCCGCGTGCAGTGGGACCCCCAGTGGTACCAGGTGTCCACCATGTACTCCTACGCCGCGGCCGTCTTCACCAACGAGTTCCAGCTGCGCGGGCAGTTGGACGGGACAGGACGCATCCTGCTGGCGCTCATTGTTCATGGGCAGCACCGCCCCTACAAGGCATCCTTCCCCAACGATGGGGCCTGGCACCACCTCTGTGTCACCTGGCGCAAGACTGACGGCCACTGGGCCATCTATGTGGATGGGGAGAGGGGGGACATGGGCTCCGGGTCTGACACCCCCAGGGACATACATGGAGATGGCATACTTATCCTGGGGCAGGACCAGGACTCGTTTGGGGGGAACTTCACTGAGCCCTTTGTAGGGAATATCACAGATCTGAATGTCTGGGACACAGCCTTGGAGCAGAGGCAGTTCCGTGCCCTGAATGGCTGCTCATCTTTGACCCAGGACGCTATCTTTACCTGGAGTATTGATAATATGACCCGTCACCCAGTGGTCAGAGAGGTGCCAGCCATGCTGTTCTGTCCAGGTGAGACTGCACCTACAGTCACACAGCAATGAGATACCCCTACATAGCAGTTGAATCTTGGCCAAAACTTTCTGTCAGCCATATTGTTTCACCTGCCCCCTTGTGGTCTCCTGCTCCTATTGCGGTACTTTACATTGATGAAGGATTTGTTCACTCATAAAATTCAGTTCACATTATTTGGGTGGCCTCCTGCAGGTTTTGATCAGAATGTAGGTCTTTTGATTCTTTCACATAGCATTTTAATTATCTTATGGTACCTCCTCAATAGGACATTCTATGGCAAACCTATAGCCCTTCTTCCAGACCAATCCATTTCTATTACTAATCCAATACCGAGGCAGTGGTGGTTGTTCCCAGTCTTCCGTCAGTTGGTTGTTGGAATCATTCAAGGTGATCTACCTCTAAAGAGGCCAGTGAAGCCAGTGGCTGTCTGCCTGAACACATCCACTATGTCTGTCTGAGAGAGAGACATGGGGGAGAGGAAACTGGTTAGCATGGTTCACTGGCTAAAGGCCATGTGGAGGGCAGAGGGACGGGGCTTCGTGCAAGTATGAGGTCTGCTTTACGAAGAGAATGGAGCTCTACTCAATAGTGAAAAGCAACAAAATGTTTAACCGTCATGAAAAATAATGGATTTCATTGCTATGTGTAACAAGTGAACTGACTCACGATGGATGGGCTTTTTGCTGGCATCCATTCTCAGTAAAAACACGGTCAAATCAATTGCAAGGAATTGTCTGTGTTTTCAAAGGTTGTTGAATATGATGAATATTAAAATATTATGGTATTTCACTTATAAATTGCTTTAGATTTCAAATATGTTATGTTAGGCTACAGCATGCTAAAATAAACAAAATACTTAGAGGACTATGGATTTTAAAAAAGTGTCACAAAATCAAGAACTCACTTGATGCAAGCGAGTCATTTAAATGTATTTCCATTAACTTTAGTAGAACAGATGATGTAGTCACTGGAGCTGTCTCATGCTGTGTGTGTGTGTGTGTGTGTTGTGTGAGCAGCGGTCCACAGGCAGAGGGCGATGCAGGGCTGCAGGACTCTAAAGGGCTGGTCTAGCCAACAGCTCCCCCTGTATGACTCTGCGGACTGCTCCACCACACTGCCCTTCATCTGCAGGACCAGCAGGGGTGAGACCTAGACTGCCACTACCTAGGACCAGACCATTACTTACATACTGTAACAAAGAGTGCTATCACAGTACTGCATGGCTCGTTACTGTACACGCATAAGTTGTCTACTTCTGAACAGACAAGTGAAATGAATTTTGCATCACATTAGGGAAACTGACTGAACATGAATATTTGTGACTTTGTACAATGCTAGTAACTACCCTCGCCAAACATCAGAGAGGAACCATGGACTGTCTCTGACATGACTGTTTGTTACAGAGCGCTATGTTAAGATGAAGGAGTTGAGTGAGTCTCAGCGCTCCCATCCCAGTCCCTTCATGCACCAGCTCATGCAGCTCTCCAATGGAACGCAGGTAAAGACTGATTACTGTAAATCGTTGGTTGTTATGTCAGTGAATTGGTTGTTCTGTCAGTGAATTGGTTGTTCTGTCAGTGAATTGGTTGTTCTGTCAGTGAATTGGTTATTCTGTCAGTGAATTGGTTGTTCTGTCAGTGAATTGTTGTTCTGTCAGTGAATTGGTTGTTCTGTCAGTGAATTGGTTGTTCTGTCAGTGAATTGGTTGATCTGTCAGTGAATTGGTTGTTCTGTCAGTGAATTGGTTGTTTTGTCAGTGAATTGGTTGTTCTGTCAGTGAATTGGTTATTCTGTCAGTGAATTGGTTGTTCTGTCAGTGAGCTATGTTCAATATTCTTTTAACCCTGTTTTTGACTTCCTCTCCATCCTCTGCTGTGTGTGTGTGTGTGTGTGTGCATGCTTGTGTATTAGGGCATGGAGGGTGTGATGGGGGAGCAGCCAGGGGGCCAGATGAGCTGGGGTCAGGCGTCCAGTCTGCTCAACATGTCCAGGCAGGCCCTGGAGGACACTAGGGAGGGGCTGCAGCCAGGGGACATGCTGTCCCTGGTCCAGCTGCTAGCGCGGGTTGCAGACGTGCCCACAGACACGGCCGCAGTAGGCAACGACAGCCTGGCCACCACCAGCGCCGGGGAGCTCAGCCACACCTTTATCACTGTGGCTGACAGCATCATCAGCCAGGACAACGCCCCCAAGTGGCAGGCCATCAAACAGGTACCAATCAATTATTCAAAAGTTTTTATAAAGCCCTTCTTACATCAGGTACCAGAGAGGCAGGCTAAAACAATGACTGGGAACAGGTGGAGGTAGAGCCGCCAAGGTGTTGGGAACATAAACAAGACTACTGGAGTATTACAGTGTTATTTGAGCATATCTCCACTAGAGGGCAGTAAGCTCAAATGGATAATGTGAATGAAAAACTATCAAATGAATGGTTACACTTGGCTAGATTAGTGTACTTGTACAGAGCACATAGGGTTGTATCTTGATCAAACTTAATCGCAGATATACTCAATTTAATCTGCTCTAGATTGCATGAAAATCGGGCATGACAATAAACAGGTTGAATTTGTATATTGATGCAGCACTTTTTCATGTACTATTATGATCTCTGGGAATTTTCAAATGTGTGTGAACATTTTGAAGATAATATCCATTATTGTCTTTGTTGAATGTTCTTCAAAGGAACACAGTGAAGTGCTTTGTGCTATTATGGTTAACAGATCCCATCCAAAACAATTACTCAGACATGTCTAATATTATACTTCATATAAACAGCAAGTATTGCATGTCTATGTATCCTAGTGCTAGCCATATGATAAGCGTTCATATTGTTGCAGATCTTGCCTCCCCCATTTCACCCACCTCCCCCACCTCCCCTCCCCCAGGCCTCTCTACCCTCCAAGGTCACAGCAGTACAGCACAGCCAGACTGAATGTATTAGAGCAGCTTGAGGACTGAAACACTGTGGCTTTCCTCATCCACATAGCACTGCTTCACCCACAGTGTCTGCTCTATCCAATAACTACAGCCAGGAGTCTCCTGACCGCCTGACCAAACTCTGGGTCCTAGTTTTAGGCTTAATATCCTGGTCAGGTCACGTGGTCAGGTGAAACTCCTGGCCCTACCAATGACCAGTATATCTATATGATTCAACCCCATACCCTTATCCCCACCTTGTCCTAGGTGGTGAGTGGACCGATGGCTGTGGTCAAGAGCATTGACCGCATGGTGACCAGTCTGAGCACTCGGCTGATGGCAGAAACGGACCATCTACTCATCCACAGCTCCAACATCAGTGAGTCACTTAGTAGATTACAGTACATTCTCTAGACTGTTAGAGTGTGTTCTGTGTGCTGCTGAAAGGCTGAGAGAGCGGACCGACCATAGAATTAGGAATTAGAACACTATAATAGGATCTCTATGGGACAGACATACTACAACACAAATCAATATCGAACCGATAATATCTAATTCAGAATTGGCCACTTAAAAATGTTATTGGTTCGGTCTTGCTTTGTGTTGTGTGTTTACTGCTATGCAGAGACATCTGGACTTCTTTTAGACCCCGCCACATGAGCTCCATGCTGGTCCTTTCCTTAGTTCTTCACTAGCTCTATGCACACTCACTAGACTCTACCCACACACTCAAACATACTACACTGACACTCCACACACACACACACACACACACACACACACACACACACACACACACACACACGCACACACATACACACACACACACACACACACATACATATTGACGCCACACACACATTCACACATAAACACACTTTCACACTCTTCACATACGCTGCTGATGCTACTCTGTTTATTTTCTATCCTGATTGTCCAGTCACTTTTACCCCTACCTACATGTACATACTGTATTACCTCAATTACCTCAACTACCTCGTACCCCTGCACATTGACTCGGTACCAGTACTACAACCATTCCTCTTACTATAGTATTATGTTAATTCCACTGAGAATATGTCTTTATGTGATTCAGAGCTGGAGGTTCGGCAGCAGAGACTGGGAGAGAGATCTAGTGGGCCTAAGTTCTGTGGTCGAGACGTAGAGAGCGACACCAACATAGACTGTATCTCAGTCCCCACGCAGAACATGCAGAATCTCCATGACAACGGTGAGAGACAGCCCTGAGAGCGTATCTCATCTGCACTCCTTCAGCCATAGCCTAGTGCTTTTACAGTCTCAACCATGCATTCCACTAACAGTAAACACCTAGTGAAGCAGGATTTTATTTGACATACCACGCATTTATCAAGCACAGTTTTGTAGGCATATCCCACTGGGCACACCATGTCATTTCAATGTGGATAATTGGGTAATTTTTGGTTGAGATGTTGATCAATGAGATTACAACCTATATTCACCCACTCAAAACTAAAACCAAAAGTTTGTTAAATTTCCAATGTGTTATCACAATGCTTTCAACCATCTAAAAGCACAACCAAATTCCAATGGAAAAACAATGTCATGTTTTTGGTTTACACCCAAATGTCTATCACTGCGCTTTCAACCATTTAAAATCACAGCAAAGTTCAAATGGGAATACAATGTCAGATATTTTCTTTATTTATACAACAAATTGATGTGTTATCACTTTGCTTCATCTAATAGCATAACTAAATGACCTGGATTGCAGTTGAGATTACATTAAAAGTACATGGCGCAAGTGATCAATGCCTTTCGAGATTCTGCGCAGATTATTACAGCAATTGTGAAGATATCCACAGACCTGACAACCTATCCATGTTATCTTGAACATACACGCTTTATATGATTATATAAAAATAAATGTATAGTTACATAAGGTTGAATGTTACATTAGTTTGTAAGATAGCCTTAACCTTAGGCTATTTACTGTATTACAAAAGTAATATTGAATTGTGTTTGGTTGACAACCTAACCAAATATCAACATTTAAAGGAGATGTGACACCGGGTAAAAACTGGTTGAATCAACATTGTTTCCACGTCATTTCAACCCAAAAAATCTATGTGATGACATTGAATCAATGTGGAAAACTAATTGGATTTGTAAAAAGTTATCAACGTAAGGGCAGTTCGTCTTATAAAAAAAAATATATATATCCAATGACATGGTGACGTTTTTTGTTGATTTCACGTTGAATTCAAATTAGTTGACAACTCAACCAAATGTAAATTAAGACATTGAACTGACGTCTATGCCCAGTGGATAGTGACTACTGCTTGGGTAGTTCCATCTGAGCCACTGGCTTAAACACATTCTTTAACTTTTATTTTTGTTGAGTATGAGACGTTAATCCAACATATAATTTATTAACTTGTCGACAAGTTAATAGGCTATTTATTGTATTTCAAAAGTGATATTCAATTGTGTTTGGTTGTCAATGCAACCAAATATCAACATTTGAAGGATATTTATATTCTGCTTGGATAGTTCCATCTGTGCCACTGACTAAGTCCGGCTTTAATTCCAGTTTGTCTACAAATGAATAATGTATATGTTGGATTCACGTCTACATCTCAACCAACAATCTAAACTAAAGAATAGGACTAAATCAAACTTTAAATGCACTTTCAACAACGTTTGATTTACTCCTATTCTTTAACTTAGATTTTGGTTGGGATGGAGACGTGAATCCAACATATCAATTATTCATTTATATACAAAGTGGAATTAAAGCCAGAACCAAGTCAGGGGCACAGATGGAACTATCCAAGCAGAAGATACATCTCATTAAAATGTTGATATTTGGCTGTGTTGACAACCAACCATACACAATTCAACATCACTAAATATCATTACATTTTAAATCAACCAGAACTTGAAACCCTAGGCCTAATGTATTAGTTGAATTCTGGGTTTAATCGAAACAACAGCTGTTGATGACTTTGAAAATGCTATATAGGCCTAAATAGCATAATTGATGATATATGAGTGATTAAGTATATTCACATTTCATTCACTCTGTTAAACCTACCCTTTAGAATTACTTCCATTGCAACAATGAATCTATTTAGTTTTTAAGTGTAGATCTCTCAACAATCATTCTCACGATAGCACATTGGTAATAGTCAGTGACAAATATCAAAGCTTGGTTTAAACCTTGGATCGGTAGCTGTAAATAAATACATTCTCTAGTAGGAGGTGCTGCCCAGACAAATTGTGTTTTTTTCTGATAGTGGATATAACGTTGAAGATCTGACATTGTTTTAAAGGTACAAATTCAACATATTTTATACAAGGTTTGTCTATGTTGAAATTTCACTCTCAAAACAACAGTTTTTTCAAATGCAATGTATTTTCCACAAAGATTCCAAGTCACAATAAGTTGACAAATGACGTTGAAACAGCATTGATTCAACCAGTTTGTGCCCAGCAGGATATGTACTGGTACAGACTTGTCAATGCATGGTACAGACAATATGTATTCATGCATTTGCACTCCCAAGGCCTTTAGTCAACTATTCATTACAATCTATATTAACTGGCTATTGTGAGACATAGCATTGATCTGTGTTTCCACTTAGTGCTGCATGTTAAACTGTCTAGTGTTCTTAGAAGACAGTGACACTCAGTTTGGTTAGTGGAGATGTGTTGTTTATGTTGATGTTGTATGAGCAGGCTTCCAGAAGGTGACTGTGGTCAACACGTGGTACAGTTCCCTGCGGCCTCTCTTCAACTCAGAGGAGAACATCACAATGTTTCCCATCGTCACTGATGGCATCCAGAGGTACGGAAGACGAGAACTCTGAAATGTTTTAGACCAAGGTCACGTTCAGTAGGCACGAAATGAGGAGAAATAATTTTAAACAGGGCGAGTCGTTTTTTCATTAATTACTGTAGATTTGAATCAGTCCAAGGATCGGATCCATTTTTTCAATTTTCGCCTAAAATGACATACCCAAATCTAACTGCCTGTAACTCAGGACCTGAAGCAAGGATATGCATATTCTTGATATCATTTGAAAGGAAACACTTTGTGGAAATGTGAAATTAATGTAGGAGAATACAACACATTAGATCTGGTAAAAGATAATACAAACCAAAAAACATGCGTTTTCAATATTTTTGTTGTTGCATGATCTTTGAAATGCAAGCAAAAGGCCAGACAGTGATGTAGGATTCTAGGTGTAATTTAGATGTTGTCCACAAGATGGCAGCAGTGTGTGTGCAACGTCTCAGACTGCTCCAGTGAAGAATTACATCACTACACAATATTTTGTATCAAGTCTGCCAGGAGTTTTCCCAAATGTGCTGAATTGATAAATGTATACATTTTCAAGTACATAACTATAGAGAACATACAAAAACACTATGGTAATAAAAAATTTAAGTTTACACACTCCCAGGAATGTCATACATGATGGATCATTAGCTTCCCTACAGAAAAGACACTAACCTTCACACCTCTAGATGGCCGGGCGGGGGTGGGTGTGGAGCCAGAGACAGCAGTGGGGTCAAACTGTAGAACCCAGTTCCTACGTTTGAATATAAAAATGGATTTTTCAAACAAAACGACACTGCATTTTATCTCTGGGACCCTCAGGATGACAAATCAGAGCAAGATTACTGAATGTAAGTACATTATTAACCTTCGGAGGTGAATGTATCAAACCAGTTGCCGTGATAAAAGTGTTTTGTTGTTGTACACAATCCTCAAACAATAGCATGGTATTTTTTTGCTGTAATAGCTACTGGAAATTGGACACTGTAGTTAGATGAACAATCATGTAAGCTTTCTGCCAATATAAGACATGTCTATGTCCCAGAAAGTTGGCTGTTGTTTCCAACGCCATTCTAGTCACATATCGCATATTGAGCAGCAACTGTCCCGGTAATTTTCCATTAAGATTTCTTTCTCCATTAGTGCCTACTGAGCATGATCCAGTGTTGATACACAGCCTTATGTGTGACTGTCACCATATGGCCTGTGCTGTGCTATGTGTGTCAGGTACCTGGGCACCATCCTGGGCTCCTCTGTCATCTCTACTACAGTCCTGGGGGATGGACAGCCTGTCAGCATGGCTGTACGCTTCCAGCTCCAACACAGAGCTCAAGTAAGGACCTCAGTGTCTCACACTCACATGGACTATATTTCCTCTATACACTATATACAGTGGGGCAAAAAAGTATTTAGTCAGCCACCAATTGTGCAAGTTCTCCCACTTAAAAAGATGAGAGAGGCCTGTAAATTTCATCATAGGTACACATCAACTATGACAGACAAAATGAGGAAAAAAAATCCAGAAAATCACATTGTAGGATTTTTTATGAATTTATTTGCAAATTATGGTGGAAAATAAGTATTTGGTCAATAACAAAAGTTTCTCAATACTTTGTTATATACCCTTTGTTGGCAATAACACAGGTCAAATGTTTTCTGTATGTCTTCACAAGGTTTTCATACACTGTTGCTGGTATTTTGGCCCATTCCTCCATGCAGATCTCCTCTAGAGCAGTGATCTTTTGGGGCTGTCGCTGGGCAACACGGACTTTCAACTCTCTCCAAAGATTTTCTATGGGGTTGAGATCTGGAGACTGGCTAGGCCACTCCAGGACCTTGAAATGCTTCTTACGAAGCCACTCCTTCGTTGCCCGGGCGGTGTGTTTGGGATCATTGTCATGCTGAAAGACCCAGCCACGTTTCATCTTCAATGCCCTTGCTGATGGAAGGAGGTTTTCACTCAAAATCTCATGATACATGGCCCCATTCATTCTTTCCTTTACACGAATCAGTCGTCCTGGTCCCTTTGCAGAAAAACAGCCCCAAAGCATGATGTTCCCACCCCCATGCTTCACAGTAGGTATGGTGTTCTTTGGATGCAACTCAGCATTCTTTGTCCTCCAAACACGACAAGTAGAGTTTTTACCAAAAAGTTATATTTTGGTTTCATATGACATTCTCCCAATCCTCTTCTGGATCATCCAAATGCACTCTAGCAAACTTCAGACGGGCCTGGACATGTACTGGCTTAAGCAGGGGGACACGTCTGGCACTGCATGATTTGAGTCACTGGCGGCGTAGTGTGTTACTGATGGTAGGCTTTGTTACTTTGGTCCCAGCTCTCTGCAGGTCATTCACTAGGTCCCCCCGTGTGGTTCTGGGATTTTTGCTCACCGTTCTTGTGATCATTTTGACCCCACGGGGTGAGATCTTGCGTGGAGCCCCAGATCGAGGGAGATTATCAGTGGTCTTGTATGTCTTCCATTTCCTAATATTTGCTCCCACAGTTGATTTCTTCAAACCAAGCTGCTTACCTATTGCAGATTCAGTCTTCCCAGCCTGGTGCAGGTCTACAATTTTGTTTCTGGTGTCCTTTGACAGCTCTTTGGTCTTGGCCATAGTGGAGTTTGGAGTGTGACTGTTTGAGGTTGTGGACAGGTGTCTTTTATACTGATAACAAGTTCAAACAGGTGCCATTAATACAGGTAACAAGTGGAGGACAGAAGAGCCTCTTAAAGAAGAAGTTACAGGTCTGTGAGAGCCAGAAATCTTGCTTGTTTGTAGGTGACCAAATACTTATTTTCCACCATAATTTGCAAATAAATTCATTAAAAATCCTACAATGTGATTTTCTGGAATTTGTTTTCTCAATTTGTCTGTCATAGTTGACGTGTACCTATGATGAAAATTACAGGCCTCTCTCATCTTTTTAAGTGGGAGAACTTGCACAATTGGTGGCTGACTAAATACTTTTTTTCCCCACTGTACCTCTGCCTCTTTCACAGAGAATATGATATATCCCTCTATCTCCTTCATAAGCCTGTCCTTTACTGTAAGTGGGAAATTATGTCCTGTTCCATCGATTCCTTTAGAATCCTGCAGGGACCGTGTATGACCCAATCTGTGCATTCTGGGACTTTGATCTGATGTGAGTATAGTGACAGCACATTCTCTGCCATTATGTCTAGCAGGTTGACGTTTATTGGGATGAGTCTTTTCCTGGAGGCAGAACTGAGCGATTTCTACTAGATGGCCAGCTGCAAAGTCAAAATTGGCTATATTGTAAAAATTTAAGGTTAGGATTAGACATTAGGGTTAGCAGTGTGGTTAAGGTTAGGATTAAGGTTAGGGTTAGGTTTAAAATCAGATTGTATGACTTTGTGGCTGTGCCAGCTAGTGACCAATCTGCAGAGCTGCCTCCAGAACAAGATTCATGACGAAACACGCTAACCTGCTTACATCTATAGAAATCAGTGTTTGATTTATTAGTGTAATGGTTACCATACATTTTTATGAAAGTGTAAAACTGTTGTCCCCCTCTAGGCCAGAGGCAGGTGGGTGGTGGTCTACTAAAGGCTGTGCAGTCATTTCTAAACAGTATGACTCCACTGTCTGCTTCTGCAACCACACCACCAACTTTGCCCTGCTGATGCAAGTCTATGAAGTCCAGGTTAAGGTCCATTCTATCCTCCACATTGTGAAATAGTACAATAGACAGTAGTCAACAGACACTTATAGTCTGTATAGTTAAGTAATAATGCCTGAGAACCCGGGAATTATCATGTGACAACTCCCGACAAAGGCTGTTCTGAGTGGGTCAAAACATGAAAAAAGAACTAACGACCATCACGATGCAAAAAAAATGTACTCTCTAAAATAATGTTTTTAATGATAAAATGTCATTCGGGTTAGGGGAGGGTTTGGCCGGCCGGGATTTTCTTGTCCCATCGCGTTCTAGCGACTCCTTGTGGCGGGCCGGGCACCTCCACGCTGACTTCGGTCGCCGGCTAGACGTTGTTTCCTCCTACACATTGGTGTGGCTGGCTTCTGGGTTAAGTGAGCAGTGTGTGAAGAAGCAGTCCAGCTTGGCAGGGTCGTGTTTCGGAGGACACATGGCTCTCGACCTTCGCCTCTCCTGAGTCTGCAGGGGAGTTGCAGCGATGGGACAAGACTGTAACTACCAATTGGATATCACGAAAAAGGGAAAAAATTGTTTTCATTAAAAACATGATTTTAAAGACTTAAAAATGTTTTGCATTGTGAAGTTGCTACCCAAGCGGGCTGGTCGTTAGTTCCTTTCTCATGTTTTGACCCAGTCGTTAATTCTAATCATTCTATTCATTCGATGTTGCTATGCTAAACAAATTATTGGCATGTAGCTAGCTAGCAAATATTCAATGATGATGAGACCAAAGAACTTCAATAAATATTGATTTAATAAATATCCAATAGGCCTCTATTATGGTTGGCGAGTCCGAGCTAACCAAGCTAGTTGGTGATGTTAATAGTGACGTTTCCGTTAATGACACGAGTGGAAGAACTGTCCATGGTCCTGGTGCTGGTTGGTGACAGCCAGTGCGTTCCTCTTCTTTGCTGGCACGGGAGGGATTGCATTTGTAAAAATAATACATAGTTGCACAGCTCGTAGAGGCAGACAGGTAGGTTTATACAACCCCCAGCTGTTGCAAACCAAATAGTAGCATGGAAAAATAATATGTAGACGCTTTTTTCCTGAGGGAGATTACATTTATGAATGTCCTGCCTGGGCTACGAACAGTTGAATTATGACATTAACACATCATGGTCTTTTTTGGGAGTTGTTATCCCACAACTCCCGCATATCAACCAATCAGCATCCAGGATCCAAACAACCTGTTTTATAGTTAAGCAATAAGGCCCGACGGGGTGTGGTATATGGCCAATATACCACGACTAAGGGCTGTTCTTATGCACAACGCAACGCGGAGTGCCTGGACACAGCTCTTAGCCGTGGTATATTGGCCATATATCACAAACCCCTGAGTTGCCTTATTGCTATTATGAACTGGTTACCAGTGGTGTAAAGTGATTAAGTAAAAATACTTTAAAGTATTACTTAAGTAGTTTTTGGGGGTAGCTGTACTTTACTTTACTATTTATATTTTTGACAACTTTTACTTTTACTTCACTACATTCCTAAAGAAAATAATGTACTTTTTACTCCATACATTTTCCCTGACACCCAAAAGTACTCATTACATTTTGGATGCTTAGCAGGACAGGAAAATTATCCAATTCACGCACTTATCAAGAGAACACATGGTCATCCCTACTGCCTCTGATCTGGTAGACTCACTAAACACAAATGCATCATTTGTAAATGATGTTGGAGTGTGCCCCTGACTATCCGTACATTTTCAAAACAAGAAAATGGTGCCATCTGCTTTGCTTAACATAAGGAATTTGAAATGGTTTATACTTTTACTTTAACTTTTGATACTTAAGTATATTTTAGCAATTACATTTAGTTTTCATACTTAAGTATATTTAGAACCAAACTAGACTTTTACTCAAGTAGTATTTTACTGGATGACTTTCACTTTTACTTGAGTACCTTGCTATTAAAGTATCTATACTTTTACTCAAGTATGACAATTGGGTACGTTTTCCACCACTGCTGGTTACCAACGTAATTAGAACAGTAAAAATAAATGTTTTGTCATACCCGTGGTATACGGTCTGATACACCACAGCTGTCAGCCAATCAGCATTCAGGGCTCGAACCACCCAGTTTATAATCTCTGATACCTACTCATGTGTGTCTGTGTGACAGAGGAGTCCAGAGAATGAGAGAGCCCTCCAGGTGATGACGTTCATTGGCTGTGGAGTGTCTCTGTGTGGCCTACTCTTCACCTTCATCCTCTTCTTCGCTGTGGGGTGAGTGGTGCCCTGCTCCAGCGAATAATCTACTAGCTTGTACAATACATCTGTCTGTTTGAATGATTCACTCTGTCTGTAAATCACTTCTCTTTACCATGCTGAGCAGACAAATTGCTGCTGTGTTTTCTATGACTGTATGATGACTGACTCACAGTCAGTTTGTCTGTTTGTTGGTCTGACCTTGATCATCTCTCTGTGTCCCTCTCCCCTGTCTGGCCTGGTGTGGTGTGGGGGCAGAGTTCCTAAGTCTGACCGCACCACTGTCCATAAGAACCTGATCGTGGCTCTGGGGATAGCTGAGCTGCTGCTGATGTGCAGTGACTGGGCCTCTGCTAATGAGGTTGGACTCTTTACATGGCTGTGTCTGTCTTTAAACATCTCACTCTCTGTCTGTGGTTATGGGTACTATGGACCAGAGGAGGGCATAGGGTCAGTTTTGTCAGTGATCCAGGAGTCTGTAGGCTTTTAGCTGCTTCTGTCGTTGAATGTATGATAGGACTCCATTCTCTTCTCTGGACTAAAGTACTATATGTGCGTTACTTTCTATTGTTTTTTAACTTGTGTCACCATGTAAGAGTAACTAGTGGACAAGTATCTATAGTGACAGTAACCATGTCAATGCCATGTCCCTCCTGTCCACTAGGGGGCATGTCTTCTGGTGACGGCCTTGCTGCACCTCTTCTTCATGGCCTCCTTCTCCTGGATGCTGGTGGAGGGGCTACTGCTGTGGAGTAAGGTGGTGTCCGTCAACATCAGCGAGGACCGCAGGATGAAGATGTACTACGGCATCGGCTGGGGTAAAATACCCTGCAGAATCACACATCACTACTTATTATTAATGATACTGTACAATGTTCCCATACATTCCACACAGGACTCATCCACTCACATAAGATCCTGTTCTATATTATATAGTACATAGCAGTATTGTTTGGTAAGAACACAGTGCTGTCTGGAACGCAACTCATCTAGACCAAAGGTTGTGTTCATTCGAAGAGTGTGTGCATTCAAAAAGCTAAACACACTCATGATGATGTTTTATAAGATGCCCAGATATATCGGCCAGCTGTCTGAGGTTTTCACTTTGTTCAGACTAAATAGAATGGCTGGTGAATGGACAGTTGGTGCCTACTGCAGTTCCTGGTCCTGTACCACAGCAATGTAAACTCTCTTCACTAAAGATATTCATGTGTTGTATGAATATAAGAGACCTGGTGAATTAAAAGCAAAAAATATTGTGTTATTTTTGCAGGTCTGCCTGTTGTGGTTGTTGGTGTAACCTTGACGATATCCCTGGACAAGTACAAAGCAGACAGTCACTGCTGGCTCAATGTGGAGACTGATATGATTTGGGCCTTTGTGGGACCTGTTCTGTTAATCTTGGTCGTATGTAGCTTCACTTCACTTATTGGCTTTGCTTGATTGCATGCGTGTGTGTGTGTGTGTGTGTGTGTGTGTGTGTGTGTGTGTGTGTGTGCGCTTGCGTTTCTGTGTGTGTGTGCTTGCATGTGATGTTTACTAATGTGTCATACACGTGTCATTATGCAACAATATGGCATGTCCATCGGTTGTTCTGAGACTTTGTGTACTCCTAGGTCAATGCAGTGGTGCTGTGCCGGGTTGTCATGGTGACGGTGTCCAGCGCTCGTCGTCAAGCAAAGAAGCACACTCCCAGTTCAGCATCTAAACTCCACACCTTTGACCTGACCTGGTGAGTCACCACACTATAGCCCATTTTCTCTCTATATATATATATATACAGTTGAAGTCGGAAGTTTACATACACTTAGGTTGGAGTCATTAAAACTTTCAACCACTCCACAAATTTCTTGTTAACAAACACAAACTGTGCCTTTAAACAGCTTGGAAAATTCCAGAAAATTATGTCATGAATTTAGAAGCTTCTGATAGGCTAATTGATATAATTTTAGTCAATTGGAGGTGTACATGTGGATGTATTTCAAGGCAGGAGGAGACGCGTTCTGTCTCCTAGAGATGAACGTACTTTGGTGCGAAAAGTGCAAATCAATCCCAGAACAACAGCAAAGGACCTTGTGAAGATGTATCTATATGCACAGTAAAACGAGTCCTATATCGACATAACCTGAAAGGCCGCTCAGCAAGGAAGAAGCCACTGCTACAAAACCGTCATAAAAAAAGGCAGACTACGGTTTGCAACTGCACATGGGGACAAAGATCGTACTTTTTGGAGAAATGTCTTTGGGTCTGATGAAACAAAAATAGAACTGTTTGGCCATAATGACCATCGTTATGATTGGAGGAAAAAGGGGGCCGCTTGCATGCCGAAAAACACCATCCCAACCGTGAAGCACGGGGATGGAAGCATCATGCTGTGGGGGTGCGTTGCTGCAGGAGGGACTGGTGCACTTCACAAAATAGATGGCATCATGAGGAAGGAAAATTATGTGGATATATTGAAGCAACATCTCAAGACATCAGTCAGGAAGTTAAAGCTTGGTCGCAAATGGGTCTTCCAAATGGACAATGACCCCAAGCATACTTCCAAAGTTGTTGCAAAATGGCTTAAGGACAACAAAGTCAAGGTATTGGAGTGGCCATCACAAAGCCCTGACCTTTTTTTTTATTTATTTTTAGTCATTTAGCAGACGCTCTTATCCAGAGCGACTTACAGGAGCAATTAGGGTTAAGTGCCTTGCTCAAGGGCACATCGACAGATTTTTCACCTAGTCGGCTCGGGGATTAGAACCAGCGACCTTTCGGTTACTGGCACAATGCTCTTACCCACTAAGCTACCTGCCGCCTCAATCCTATAGAAAATTTGTGGGCAGAAAAGTGAAAAGGCATGTGCGAGCAAGGAGGCCTACAAACCTGACTCAGTTACAGCAGCTCTGTCAGGAGGAATGGGCAAAAATTCACCCAACGTATTGTGGGAAGCTTGTGGAAGGCTACCCAAAACGTTTGACCCAAGTTAAACAATTTAAAGGCAATGCTACCAAATACTAATTGAGTGTATGTAAACTTCTGACCCACTGGGAATGTGATGAAAGAAATCAAATCTGAAATAAATCATTCACTCTACTATTATTCTGACATTTCACTTCTTAAAATAAAGTGGTGATCCTAACTGACCTAAGACAGGGAATTTTTTACTAGGATTAAATTTCAGGAATTGTGAAAAACTGAGTTTAAATGTATTTGGCTAAGGTGTATGTAAACTTCCAACTTCAACTATATATATACACTACATTGCCAAAAGTATGTGGACACTTGCTCGTCAAACATCTAATTCCAAAATCATGGCCATTAATATGGAGTTGGTCCCCCCTTTGCTGCTATAACAGCCTCCGCTCTTCTGGGAAGGCTTTCCACTAGATGTTGGAACATTGCTGCGGGGGCTTGCCTTCCCCAAACAAAGTTGGAAGCACAGAATCGTCTAGAATGTCATTGTATACTGTAGCGTTAATATTTCCCTTCACTGGAACTAACGGTCCAAGCCCCAACCATGAAAAAACAGTCTCAGACCATTATTCCTCTTCCAACAAACTTTACAGTTGGCACTATGCTTTGGGACAGGTAGCGTTTTCCTGGCATCCTCCAAACCCAGATTAGTCCGTCGGACTGCTAGATGGTGAAGAGTGATTAATCGCTCCAGACGACACTTGGCATTGCGTATGGTGATCTTAGGCTTGTGTGTGGCTGCTTGGCCATGGAAACCCATTTCATGAAGCCCCCTACAAACAGTTCTTGTGCTGACGTTGCTTCCAGAGGCAGTTTGGAATTCGGTAGTGAGTGTTGAAACCGAGGACAGACGATTTTTACACGTTACGCGCTTCAGCACTTGGCTGTCCCATTCTGTGAGCTTATGTGGCCTACCACTTCGCGGCTGAACTGTTGTTGCTCCTAGACGTTTCCACTTCACAATAACAGCACTTACAGTTAACCAGGGCAGCTCTAGTTGGAAAGGTGGCATCCTATGATGGTGCCACACTGAAAGTCACTGAGCTCTTCAGTATGGGCCATTCAGCAACTGGTGTGGCTGAAATAGCTACATCCACTCATGTGAAGGGGTGTCCACATACATTTGTGCATATATTTCCTTGTCTCTCTCTCTTTCTCTCTCTCTGTTTCTCTCTTTTTCTCTCTCTATATATCTCTCTCGCTATCTCTCCCTCTCTCTCTCTGTGTTCCTGGCTTTCTCTCTCTCTCTCTTTCTCTCAGGAGCTTCCAGCATGGTTGTTAATTAATGTGAATGAGCTGACCGCTGGCCCCGGAGTACCCCTCAAAGAGCTGCTAGTTAATTTAGATTTACTGAGGTTTCATCCAGAAGAGAGGGGAGAAGATATCAACCTCAGTCTTCCTCAGAGCAGAGAATATACTTATAGAAACAACCCACTGTTCTCACCAAGCAGGAAGAAGTTGGTCATCATCATATAATCAGGAACTACTATCCACACAGCCTCATCAACAAGTTGGCTAACTCACTAAAGCCAGGATAAAGCACATATTGTAGGTAGTAAAGGGGTGTCCACATATATCTGGCCATGTAGTGTATATCTTTCCCTGTCTCTCTCTCTTTCTCTCTCTCTCTGTTTCTCTATCTGTTTCTCTCTCTCTCTCATCCACTCTCTCATCGACACTCTCATCCACTCTCCCATACGCTCTCTCATCCTCTCTCTCATCCACTCACTCATCCTCTCTTTCCCTGACTCTCCTGCTCTCTCACTCACAAACACACGTGTCACGTGCCTGTGACTCGACCCCAACATCCAACCCTTGGTGGCTTTTCATGGTCTGCTTTATATGTGTGAGATATAATGAGCTAAATGTGTGTTGAGGGCTGAGTCAGAATATGTTTAATTTGAAGCTCAATAGAATAGGAAGTTTTCAAATCCACAGGTGACAGATCCACACAGACAAACTGAACAGATTCGAGCAGAGAGACAGTGACTGTGTGAGAATGAGGTAGTTTGAGTTTGAAGTAGTGGGAGTTGTGTGGGTCTTATCAGCCTACCACCTGGTCAGAGAGAGAGAGAGAGAGAGAGAGAGAGAGAGAGAGAGAGAGAGAGAGAGAGAGAGAGAGAGAGAGAGAGAGAGAGAGAGAGAGAGAGAGAGAGAGAGAGAGAGAGAGAGAGAGAGAGAGAGACTCTGTCTGGGTGGGTGTCTGTTGGTCTGTGTTCTTTTCACTGAGCTCATTGTCTGCTTAATGTGGACTCTAAACGGGGACCAGAGCCTAGTGTTCAGTCCTGTCCCAACAATATGGAAAGGTTCGCAACATGCTATACTCATATAGCGACATAGCTGCCTACGTGTAGAGTCGTGGTCAAAAGTTTTGAGAATGACACAAATATTAATTTTCACAAAGTCTGCTGCCTCAGTTTTTATGATGGCAATTTGCATATACTCCAGAATGTTATGAAGAGTGATCAGATGAATTGCAATTAATTGCAAAGTCCCTCTTTGCCATGAAAATGAACTTAATCCCCCAAAAACATTTCCACTGCATTTCAGCCCTGCCACAAAAGGACCAGCTGACATCATATCAGTGATTCCCTCATTAACACAGGTGAGAGTGTTGACGAGGACAAGGCTGGAGATCACTCTGTCATGCTGATTGAGTTAGAATAACAGACTGGAAGCTTTAAAAGGAGGGTGGTGCTTGTCCGGAGAAGACAAGGTGAGCGCTACCATCAGTCCTGTGTCATGCCAACAGTAAAGCATCCTGAGACCATTCATGTGTGGGGTTGCTTCTCAGCCAAGGGAGTGGGCTCACTCACAAGTTTGCCTAAGAACACAGCCATGAATAAAGAATGGTTTCCGACACATCCTCCGAGAGCAACTTCTCCCAACAATCCAAGAGCAGTTTGGTGACGAACGATGCCTTTTCCAGCATGATGGAGCACCTTGCCATAAGGCAAAAGCGATAACTAAGTGGCTCGGGGAACAAAACATGGCCGTGGCCAGGAAACTCCCCAGACCTTAATCCCATTGAGAACGTGTGGTTAATCCTCAAGAGGCGGGTGGACAAACAAAAACCCACAAATTCTGACAAACTCCAAGCATTGATTATGCAAAAATGGGATGCCATCAGTCAGGATGTGGCCCAGAAGTTAATTGACAGCATGCCAGGGCGGATTGCAGAGGTCTTGAAAAAGAAGGGTTAACACTGCAATTATTGACTCTTTGCATAAACTTAATGTAATTGTCAATAAAAGCCTTTGACACTTACGGAATGCTTGTAATTATACTTCAGTATACCATAGTAACATCTGACAAAAATATCTAAAAACACTGAAGCAGCAAACTTTGTGAAGACCAATGCTTGTGTCATTCTCAAAACCTTTGACCACGACTGTAGAGACAAGACAAATACATGTATATTGTACACACTGCTGATCTATGAACGCCAAGACCATATTTCATACTAGATTTCTGAAATGCAATTTTTCTTCTCATTCATCACCTGTTCATTTGCTCGTAAAAAGAGTGAAGGAGTAAGCAAGTCATCTTTGCCCCCTCCGCAGTCTATCTGTTCCCTGTAAGAATGTGATGACGTCACAAGATTAGAAAGAAGACTAAATTGAAAAGAAAAGCAAAGGAAGAAGAGGAACTACTCACTTTGTCCTTGTAGACATAGTTCAGTGTGAACTCAATCTCCTGGCCCAGGTGCAGCAAGAGGACAGCAATAGAAGTTTGAACAAATAACCGTAATGTTATTTCACGTATAAGCACATAGCAGATGAAACGGATGATTGTAAAGAATGAAGAGCACGACTGCAGTGCCCTGTGAACCTTTGTGAGGATGAAAACATGATGCGAATCCAAGGAGTAACTATTTCATGTTTTTGCTCCACTGCCATCGAAGGTCCTCTGTGTATTACGCTTTTTGTTGTATTACTTTTGACACTAAAGGACAGGTTCACTTTTTTTTCACCAAATCTGTATTTTGGATGTAAATGGTATGTTATAGACGGGTTGGTTGTTTAGTAACAAAACCGAAGCGTGCGCAACGATGGGGCAAAACATACATTGCTGGCTTAGATTGTTGACAACATGTAAACTATATTTTGTCTCCAACAAAACATACAAATATTACAATGAGCACTTGTTGTCTATCAAATACATCGTTACAGTTGTTGGTTAACTAGTAAGCAAATTTGAGCCATATTAGCATAGATGTGACATCAGTCAAAACACCTCAAAACAATACATGGTATCAAGAACAAGATAAAACTAGCTGAAAAGAGACACCTACGATACCCCACATTGCAGCGTCTTGTCATGGTTGCTAGCTATCTGGTCATCCAGAATCCCAACAACACACATCCTTCTGCCCCATTGAAGTGCACGCATCGTTTTTGTGACGTTGTCCAGACACTTTTTTGCAATTTCAATGGTTTTGAGAAACTTAACCCGCCAGCGATAGACTGTCTCATGCTCGTTTTGCAGTTGCAGGGGCACAGATAAAACATGAACAAAGGCTCCAAAAACAGCCAAATCACAAAAATAGTAGTCCAAACTTCCAAATCAGAGACACAGAGCATATACAGTGAGTGTACAAAACATTAGGAACAACTTACTAATATTGAGTTGTACCCCCTTTTGCCCTCAGAACAGCCTCAATTTGTTGCGGCATGGACTGTACAAGGTGTCGAAAGTCTTCTACAGGGATGCTGGCCCATATTGACTACAATGCTTCCCACAGCTTGCCAATTTGGCAGGATGTCCTTTGGGTGGTGGACCATTCTTGATACACATGGGAAACTGTTGAGTGTGAAAAACCCAGCAGCATTGCAGTTCTTGACACACTCAAACCAGTGCGCTTGGCACCTACTACGCTTGGCACCTACTACTATATCCCGTTCAAAGGCAATTAAATATTTTGTCTTGCCGATTCAGCCTCTGAATGGCACACATGCACAATCCATGTCTCAATTGTCTCAAGGCTTCAAAATCCTTCTTTAACCTGTCTCCTCCCCTTCATCTACAGTGATTGAAGTGAATTAACAAGTGACATCAATAAGGGATCATAGCTTTCACCTGGATTCACCTGGTCAGTCTGTCATGGAAAGAGCAGGTGTTCCTAATGTTTTATACACTCAGTGTATATAATCTTAACATAATAATGTGACATTTTGAAAAACTTAAACTGAATTTAAATTGAATCCAGTCAAATCAAGTATAGCTTTGCCAAATCATTTAATTGCATGCAGTTATGCAGGATGTTCACTTAATATAAGCGTGCAGGTTTGCGTACATCAGTGTGCGTGTTCATGTGGGTTGGTGCGTGAGTGTGGGTGTTTTTACTATCCTGACAGTCTGACTTCTGTAGGGCTGTGACACGACCAGTCCTTATTCTACTGCCAGTGCTGGGCCTGACCTGGCTGTGTGGAGTCCTGGTGCACCTCTCCATGGTGGTGGCGTATGTCTTCATCGCTCTCAATGCTTTTCAGGTGAGCAAAGCCACCCATCGAAGGATCATTGTATGTAATGGTTTCAAGAGAAACTGAGGGTGAGAGAGACAAAGAGTGGAGGAAGGTGGGCCTGCTGTAGATAAGCAGAGGTGGGCTGCAACAGGTCCAGTGGAGCGGTGTGTGTGGTGTGGCGTGCTTGTGTGTGTGCATGTGTGTGCGTTTGTGTGTGTGTGCATGCATGCACGTGTGTGGGGGAGAGGGTGGCTCAGACTGGGCCTTTGAAGGACAGGTCATGGCAGGGCTCCCGGGCTCTCCAGGCTGACCCATCGCCAGATATACCTCCACCTCCCTTCCCATCACACCCCTGATAAGACCTGTAAATCAGCTGGAGGTACTCTGGACTTCCCCTCTATTCCTCTCTCTCTCTGCCTCTCTCTCTGTCTTTCGCTATCTCTCCCTCTCTCTCTCTGTTCCTGGCTTTCTCTCTCTCTCTTTCTCTCAGGAGCTTCCAGCATGGTTGTTAATTAATGTGAATGAGCTGGCCGCTGGCCCCGGAGAACCCCTCAAAGAGCTGCTAGTTAATTTAGATTGACTGAGGTTTCATCCAGAAGAGAGGAGAGAGGAGATAAACCTCAGTCTCCCTCAGAGCAGAGAATATACTTATAGAAACAACCCACTGTTCTCACCAAGCAGGAAGAAGTTGGTCATCATCATAGAGTCAGGAACTACTATCCACACAGCCTCATCAACAAGTTGTCTAACTCACTAAAGCCAGGATAAAGCACATATTGTAGGTAGTCTACAGCCATGGGTAATATCTTATGGTCTTCTGTCCTTCCCTTTCTGCAGGGCCTGTACATATTCTTGGTGTATGCGGTTTACAACAGTGAGGTAGGTTTTCAAAGAACTCTTTCAGCGGGAGTTCTTTCTCTCAGAATGTAGTTGTCCATCTGTGGCATGCCAACCACTTGACACTGCCAAATATGTCAGTGGGTGTACAAGCTATTGAGGGTGCTGTCTGCTTTTCTTAAAGGTGAGGAATGCCATAAAGAGGATCAAAGAGAAGAGGAAAGCCTTGTCTTTCACGGTGAGCCAAAAAGCATACAGCGACATCCTTACTAACATTTGTATTATGTTCAAACTGGAGAAAAACATTATGCTAATTCAGTATGCACATGCTTGAATACACAATCAGACAGCCTCATCTAAACAGCTCAACACATTCTTATTGGTTGTAGAACTGTTCCCAGCCAATCAGCTTCCTGCCGTCCCAGAGGGGTCCGGCCCAGTCGTGGACCCACAGTCTGCCCCGTCCCTCCAGCCCAGAGACCAGCGAGAACTCAGGCCCCGGCAGCACCACCTCCACCTCACTGGTCATCAAGAACGGTAGGAGAGGCAGAATAGGATGGGTGGGCCTGGGGCTGGAGTGAGGCATGGGCTGTGGTGGGTTGGTCAGGTTAGCTGGGTTTGGGTAGGTTGGGTTGGGTTAGGATTGGGTAGTGGTGGGTTGTGGTACAAGGGGTTTAGTAGAGTCATGCAGTCTGGATATTACACTTAGGTGTTCTACACCACCTGACATGAATGCCATTAATACCAGGTGAATAACTGGTGGGATTTTACCTTTTTGTCTTTCAGAGAGTTTTGGAAAAGAAAGTCGTTTTGTGAGCTTCTCCTTGAAACCAGCATCAGGAAACCAGGTATGTTTGGTATTATGCATCTAAAGAGGCCATATCCACTTATTAAGCCTACTATCACTCCTAAATGGTTATTGTGTATTTGAGAATTCTGCTCCATCTCCAACACATCAAAATGTCTGTTCTACTTTACCAGGTGGTTCAACTGACTGCTTTCAAGCCCTCAGGTAATTTCACAATTTCCTTGACAGTGAATCTGACTTTAAAATTCTAAAAAGTCTAAGCAGTTTGGGGGGGGGGGGGGGGGGGGGGGGGTCTAAGCTGACATATGGAATTGTTTTAAGATGGTTATACTATGGATCATTTAGCTATTTGATTTAGAATTTTAGGACCCCTTTAGGTATTACAAAAATATATACAAAAAATGATTTGATAAATAATTGAATTTGGCCTTTACTACTATAGCCCAGAGAAACGCATTGAATAACACATTCATAAATGGGGAAAAAAGACAGTCAAAAAATGAATCATAACAAACAAGGTTTTGAAGTGTATATCTCTGAGATATAAGAACGGTCGGGAATATATATATATATATATATATATATATATATATATATATATATATATATATATATATTACACATATTTAACCCTTAATTTGGGTAGGCACAAAACTACCTTCATACTTCCATTAATTTTTTTAAGCCAGTACCGGTTACCTTCAGGATGCGGTGGATTGAGACGCAGCCAATGCAAAAAAACAGATAGGGATGGGGATTTTTTTATTATGTTACTTAGATTGACACATCGGTGTGCCAATCGACTCTAGGGTTATTTATCTTGGTTTATTAACGATAATGTGGCTGGCACATATAGAGTAAGGAACCAGGCTACATTGTCTGCTGACAATTTCATCATAATTCAATCCCCTTCAGTTAGTATATTTATTTTCACTACATGTAATAACATCAGGTGTGAGTTATGTAAACATATGGGCAGTTCTCTTTGGCTTGTTGAAGTGGGCCAGGTCACTTAACCATGTGTCTAATCATAAGAAAGGCTGAAAGTTTTATCTGTTCTTTCTGTTTCTCAGAACATTAGGAAACCTCATTTTCCTCATTAGTTAGACAATCAGACTACCGCCGATCATCCACTCAAACACCTGCTCCCACAGAGGGACTGTCACCCGCACCCACACACACATACGCACGCACGTAAGCACACACACACACAGACAGACCCATTCAATCCACCAAGAGGTTCTGTGTTGGGGCAAAACTGAAGGTTTTTCGAGGTCTAGTCTGTAAGGATTCAACCATTTATAGACATTCTGTGTAGTTTCCTTTTTTGCAAAGAAGGGAAAATCTATTATATTGAACAGAAATAATATGTTGATAGAATAATAAATATTTTGTTACTTTTCTGTTACTACAGGCTGCTGATGGAATTGGATACAAAGGCACATGTATCATATAAACTGGTGGGAAGAAAGCGGAATTGGACAGTAAATATCGCAAACAGATACACACAATAGATGAATCTACTCTCATACACATACAGTGCATTAGGAAAGTATTCAGACCCCTTTACTTTTTCCACATTTTGTTACGTTACAGCCTTATTCTAAAATTAATTAAATTGTTTTTTCCCCTCATCAATCTACACACAATACCCCATAATGACGAAGCAAAAAATGGTTTTTAGAAATTTGTGCAAATGTATATAAAAAAAATATATATATATATATAAGTATTCAGACCCTTTACTCAGTACTTTGTTGAAGCACCTTTGGCAATGATTACAGCCTTGAGTCTTCTTGGTTATGACGCTACAAGCTTGGCACACGTGTATTTGGGGAGTTTCTCCCATTCTTCTCTGCAGATCCTCTCAAGCTCTGTCAGGTTGGATGGGGAGCGTCACTGCACAGCTATTTTCAGGTCTCTCCAGAGATGTTCAATCGGGCTTTGGCTGGACTTGAACCCGAAGCCACTCCTGTGTTGTCTTGGCTGTGTGCTTAGGGTTGTTGTCCTGTTGGAAGGTGAACCTTCACCCCAGTCTGAGGTCCTGAGCACTCTGGAGCAAGTTTTCATCAAGGATCACTCTGTACTTTGCTCCGTTCATATTTCCCTCGATCCTGACAAGTCTCCCAGTCCTTGCCGCTGAAAAACATCCCCACAGCATGATGCTGCCACCACCATGCTCCACCGTAGGGATGGTGCCAAGTTTCCTCCAGACGTGACACTTGGCATTCAGGCCAAATAGTTAAATCTTGGTATCATCAGACCAGAGAATCTTTTTTCTCATGGTCTGAGAGTCCTTTAGGGGCCTTTTGGCAAACTCCAAGCGAGCTGTCATGTGCCTTTTACTGAGGAATGGCTTCCGTCTGGCCACTCTACCATAAAGGCCTGATTGGTAGAGTGCTGCAGAGATGGTTATCCTTCTGGAAGGTTCTCCCATCTCCACAGAGGAACTCTGCAGTTCTGTCAGAGTGACCATCAGGTTCTTGGTCACCTCCCTGACCAAGGCCCTTCTCCCCCGATTGCTCAGTTTGGCCAGGCGGCCAGCTCTAGGAAGAGTCTTGGTGGTTCCAAACTTCTTCCATTTAAGAATGATGGAGGCTGCTGTGTTCTTGGGGACCTTTTATGCAGCAGAATTGTTTTGCTACCCTTCCCCAGATCTGTGCCTCGACACAATCCTGTCTCGGAGCTCTACGAACAAGTCCTTCGACCTCATGGCTTGGTTTTGCTCTGACATGCACTGTCAACTGTGGGACCTTATATAGACAGGTGTGTGCCTTTCCAAATCATGTCCAATCAGTTGAATTTACCACAGGTGGACTCCAATAAAGTAGTAGAAACATCTCAAGGATGATCAATGGAAACAGGACGCACCTGAGCTCAATTTCGAGTCTCATAGCAAAGGGTCTGAAAACTTATGTAAATAAGGTATTTTTGCATTTTATTTTTTTATAAATTTGCAAAAGTTTCTAAAAACCTGTTTTCGCTTTGTCATTATGGGGTATTGTGTGTAGATTGTTGAGGGAAAACAATTATTTAATCCATTTTAGAATAAAGCTGTAACGTTACAAAATGTGGAGAAAGGGAAGGGGTCTAAATAGACACACACTCAAATGCTGCACACATACACACACACACACACACACACACACACACATACACACACACACACATACATATCCCTACATACAGAATTAAAGACTCAAAGATGTACGCACACACACATACACACACACACACACACACACACAAACACACACACACACACACAATGCAGGAAGAATCTTTTGGGAGGACAGCTCCTCCTCCACAGTTCCCCATTCCCAGGGTCAGGAATCATCTGCTGTTTATGAAATGGCTGTTTTAGAGAGGCAACACAATGTTTGTTGTGTGCAGGCAGAATTCAGTTTCATTCTCTGTTGGAGAGTGGCTGATCACACCTTCAGGCTTTTTTACAATGATATGTGTGTGTGTGTGTGTGTGTACTTTTTGTTTTTACAGACATAACTAGACAGTAGTTATTACTGTAAACTGGATATAAACCTTTTAATCTAGGATTAAAGGGTTTTACTACTGTAAAATATCATATGACCAGACAACACGATTGTGTTGTCAGTGTGAGAACATGGATAGACTGATGACAGATTATCTCATAGATCAACAGTATTAGATAGTAGAGATATGCTGCTGACTTACTGTGGATTGTCTGGGCAGCTCATAAAGAGACTTTATGAAGCCTATCACCTGTTGTCCACCTACTGTATCACCAGCCAACCACTATGTGTATTTGAGGCTGTTCTAGCTTCAGCTTGGCTGTCTCCCCAAGCCTTTCCTCCCTCCCCTCCCCTCCCCTGGCCACCCCTACCTTACAACAAGCAGCAGCAATCCTGGCTTCTCCCTATCTCCACTACAGGAAGGTGCACTCTGAACTGAGACACATTATTCACTATAGCTCAAATGGTTGCATGAAACAGTTTAAATCCCACAGGGAGTGTGGTTTTGTCCCAATACAAGAATATGCTGGGGCAAACATACTGTATATTATCGTTTGATGTAATTGTATACATACTGTTATGATATGGGGACAAGCACACTTCCACGCACTTCCACACCTCATCCCCAGGGGGCAGCAGCACCCTGGCTCAAATGCTTAGCCAGGAAGTCTTGTGGATCCTTAGTAAGTGTTGATTGGAAACAAGAGTGAGCCAGCTTGCAGAGCCGTGAGGCTGCTGGTTTTTCTTGGTAGCCATGTGCGCCCTTGGCTTTGGTTAGAATATTTTGTTTGGCCATGTTTTTTCCTTTTTGTATATATTTATTTTCGTCACCCCTTTGAACAATCAAAAGGAAGGGTCGACCAAGAGGTCATGATCTAAGGTTGCTGTCTACTGGGTACATGTACTACAACACGGTTCTCACACACTGATTTCTCACATACAGTGGGGAAAAAAAATATTTAGTCAGCCACCAATTGTGCAAGTTCTCCCACTTAAAAAGATGAGAGAGGCCTGTAATTTTCATCATAGGTACACGTCAACTATGACAGACAAAATGAGAACAAAAATCCAGAAAATCACATTGTAGGATTTTTAATGAATTCATTTGCAAATTATGGTGGAAAATAAGTATTTGGTCAATAACTAAAGTTTCTCAAGACTTTGTTATATACCCTTTGTTGGCAATGACACAGATCAAACGTTTTCTGTAAGTCTTCACAAGGTTTTCACACACTATTGCTGGTATTTTGGCCCATTCCTCCATGCAGATCTCCTCTAGAGCAGTGATGTTTTGGGGCTGTCGCTGGGCAACACGGACTTTCAACTCCCTCCAAAGATTTTCTATGGGGTTGAGTGGCTAGGCCACTCCAGGACCTTGAAATGCTTCTTACGAAGCCACTCCTTCGTTGCCCGGGCGGTGTGTTTGGGATCATTGTCATGCTGAAAGACCCAGCCACGTTTCATCTTCAATGCCCTTGCTGATGGAAGGAGGTTTTCACTCAAAATCTCACGATACATGGCCCCATTCATTCTTTCCTTTACACGGATCAGTCGTCCTGGTCCCTTTGCAGAAAAACAGCCCCAAAGCATGATGTTTCCACCCCCATGCTTCACAGTAGGTATGGTGTTCTTTGGATGCAACTCAGCATTCTTTGTCCTCCAAACACGACGAGTTGAGTTTTTAACAAAAAGTTCTATTTTGGTTTCATCTGACCATATGACATTCTCCCAATCCTCTTCTGGATCATCCAAATGCACTCTAGCAAACTTCAGACGGGCCTGGACATGTACTGGCTTAAGCAGGGGGACACGTCTGGCACTGCAGGATTTGAGTCCCTGGCGGCGTAGTGTGTTACTGATGGTAGGCTTTGTTACTTTGGTCCCAGCTTTCTGCAGGTCATTCACTAGGTCCCCCCGTGTGGTTCTGGGATTTTTTCTCACCGTTCTTGTAATCATTTTGACCCCACGGGGTGAGATCTTGCGTGGAGCCCCAGATCGAGGGAGATTATCAGTGGTCTTGTATGTCTTCCATTTCCTAATAATTGATCCCACAGTTGATTTCTTCAAACCAAGCTGCTTACCTATTGCAGATTCAGTCTTCCCAGCCTGGTGCAGGTCTACAGTTTTGTTTCTGGTGTCCTTTGACAGCTCTTTGGTCTTGGCCATAGTGGAGTTTGGAGTGTGACTGTTTGAGGTTGTGGACAGGTGTCTTTTATACTGATAACAAGTTCAAACAGGTGCCATTAATACAGGTAACGAGTGGAGGACAGAGGAGCCTCTTAAAGAAGAAGTTACAGGTCTGTGAGAGCCAGACATCTTGCTTGTTTGTAGGTGACCAAATACTTATTTTCCACCATAATTTGCTAATAAATTCATTAAAAATCAATTTGTCTGTCATAGTTGACGTGTACCTATGATGAATATTACAGGCCTCTCTCATCTTTTTAAGTGGGAGAACTTGCACAATTGGTGGCTGACTAAATACTTTTTTTCCCCACTGTAGATGCGCATCTTAAATTAGGTTAAAGACCAGTTGACTAGACCGAAGACCCCTAGACTTACCGAGTGCAACAGTATTAGCAGGCTAGTTAATCTGTTTCATGACAATACATTGTAAGATTTGTCTGAAAAAGCCCTTATACTTTGTTCCTCAAATGTATTGTTTAATTACTGTTAATGACCTCCAATCTTTGTGCCATTTGAAGTCATTGGCTGAAATGTACATTTACACATGTATTTGTGAAGTAGCACTGACTTATCAGCCACAAACCACAGACTTTCACATTACTATGAATTACGTTGTCATGACTCATAAATTGCTACCACTATCCTGGATAGCCTCCCGAGTATTTGAAAATAATGTATTATGTATATTCGACCCCCATGGTCATTGAACAATAGCGGGATGGTTCAGTAGAAATGGACAACACATAGGTAGAGCTTTACTCAATTGTATTTATTGGTTTGATGCTATTACAATAAAATATATTTCAAGAAAACACAAATGTTTTGATTGTTTCTGTTTGAAAAGCATTCAAATTGCTGAGAGAGGTAACAAAGTGGACCATCAAAGACAGTTTGAGAATGAGGACTTAAACAGATCTCATCACCAAAACAACCAAGACTGGGACCTCACATAATAAGGTGAGACCCAATAGAAGCAAAAGCAACATCAAGAGAACCAATTACAAATAGAAAAGTCTGTGTGTTGAAACATCTGAGCTTGGTATAGCTCACTGTGTTAATCTTCTCATGTTTCAAAATTGAAATGTACTACAGCGGAGACGCACAGATGACACGCATATCAGTTACAAAACCATGGTCCATATATTCACAGATAGACAGGCCAGGGTTATCTTAAGGCAAGTGTTATGATTGTCTAGAAGAAGTTAAAAGAGCCAACCCTGCCATGTCTGTATGAGGGAACAATTCAAACATGTTGCTTCACTATGTGCTGAAATTACGCAACAGATATGTGCATTACATGTTGTTACTGTGGTTGTTGATGTTGTTCCTCATTCCTTGCAATCCTGATACTTGTTGTTTTGCGCTTCATCTGCCATTTCTCAAGTACGATTGGTCTATTTTCTCTTTACACTTCAATACAATTGGATTTCCCTAGATCTCCTTCACATTTACCTAGAAAAGCAAACATTGCATACATTGCCAATTGCATGTTTTCATTCATTCTGTGACTACAAAGGGACTGGAGCACATCCACTGTGCACGACCCCCTATCCTTGACCTGGCTCTGTTGCCAGGGTAGACAGCTCTTTGGTAAGAGGCTGGAGGACTTATACCATAAAGCTTAATTTTTAACATGTCTACTTAATAAGAGATTGCTTTCTATGTTGTTCATTTTTCTGGCCACACATGTGGGCTTCTCTTTCTGGGGCCCTCCTCCATTCATCTCTTAATAAGAAATGGCCGCAGCCGAAGATGGCTTCCTTTCATTCTCTCCCACACATCAGCGCCACATTTTCCCGCTCCACTGTTTCTCTCTCTCTTTCTATCATTTTAAGCAAATATCTCATTGGAGTAACAGACTGTCATTAACCCTTTACAGTCTAAGCTCTGTCTAAGCCAGGGGTTCTACTAAGCTATATGGAATTGTTTTAAGAAGGTCATACCAACGATAATTTAGCTATTTGATTTTGAATTTAAAGACCCTTTGAAGTATCCCCCAAAAATATGTTAAAAAAATTAGATGCATTTTTTGGGGGGGCTTTACTGCTATTAGCCCGTATAAATGGATTTAATAACAGATCCACTACATGGAACAACAGACAGTCCCCCAAAAAAATCTAAAGGAAGTTTGTTCTGACATCTCTGTCCTATATCTGAGAGATAATAAAGATCAGGAAACATATTATTTGTTTTTCTTACATGTATTTAACCCCTTATTTTTGGCACTAAACAGTCTCCATATTTACTTCCATTCATTTCAACAGGTACCGGGGGACCTTCAGACGAGTCTTGTAAGGCCTGTGGGTGTCCTAGAGCAGACCAACCGACATGTATGTGTTTGTGAGAGACACATTAGTGTGCAGCCCAAACTGTTCAGACGCTACAGACAGAGGTTGGCAGATCGGCTGTACTGAATTCAGACGAGTCCCAAGACGCTTGTGGGGGTCATAGAGCAAAACGGACAACACCATCGTGTTCGTGAGTCTCGTCTTTCCATAGAGGAATCATATTAGTTTTGTAGGCCAAAACGTTTGGACGCTACAGGTGATTTTGTGAGAAGACCGATTTTCTGGATGTCTCATGGTCTGACAAACACCGCTCTAGCTCTGTCACCTTTCACCGCAGATGCGGAAGTGCAGATAAAAAACAGATATCTCTAGCTTAAACTGACAGATTTGTATGTGGATCTTTGTATTATGCTAATTAGATTTCCACGGGGGCGCGGACATCGATTTTAGGGTTAAACTGAATATGAGTGTGCTTATGTGATTCTTGTAAACACGTGTAGTTAATATATTAGAATATCAATATCTAATAGAAAAAAACTATATTGAACATAACCTATTTTTCACACAACAATTTTATGTGGTAAAGTTGGTGACAATTTACAAAGGAACAAGTGCTCAAATAAATATAGTGTTTACACTATATTTGAAAGGCTAGGACAAGTCTGAATGACGTGTGTTATAGTGCCTCTTTCATCTGAAGAATCTGAAATATCTCCACTAGCTCTGATATAAGACTACACTCTGCTGCATTCAACAAAAGGTAAAAGTTACATTTACATACAGTATCATAATAAAGCTTGCTTTGTAAATTTGATAACTATGTACATTTAAAGAACTGCCAAAAACACAAGTCCATATTCTGTTTACACACACCTGGGACAGAGGGGCTGCTCACGCACGCATGCACACACAAACACAAACACACACATCATTCTCTCTCAGCTGTAATCGTAAACCCCCTCTTTCGCTTCCACAGCGTCAGTCCCACAGACAGTCTGCTGGTGTATAGTGGTGGTAGCGTGGTGCTCATACACAGGCCCTCTTGGCATGCAGCATCTCGATGAGCAGGTTGTTGCAGGGCACCTCCCCACTCAGGTGTTTGTAGCACAGGTAGTCCTCTGCCTGGGTGCTGAGGGCTCGCAGCTCTGGCAGACGCAGCACCAGCTGGCTGAACTTGTCCAGGTACAAGGGGTAGGTGCACAGAGTGTACTCCAGCAGAGCCCCATTCACCTGCTCCTGAACACTCTCCACAAACGCTTGATTCTCCAACAGCTTTACATCTGGACAGGGACATAGGAAAGGGCTTTAAGGGGATTCAATTACTCTCTAGATGATCACATAAATGGGAGAATATTTATTTATTTATTTGAAACTGTTCCTCAAATCCCAGTGTTAAGTGTTAGCATCAGCAACTTTTTGTGATCAAGTGTAGGCCTAAACTTTAGCATTGAAATTGCATCAGTGTATTACCAATATTCATTGTCTGGTACATTGGATATGTACAGCATGCAGCAGGGTTGTGTGTGTGTGTGTGTGTGTGTGTGTGTGTGTGTGTGTCTGTGTGTGTGTGTGTGTGTGTGTGTGTGTGTGTGTGTGTGTGTGTGTGTGTGTGTGTGTGTGTGTGTGTGTGTGTGTGTGTGTGTGTGTGTGTGTGTGTGTGTGTGTGTGTGTGTGTGTGTGTGTGTGTGTGTGTGTGTGTGTGACAATAGCTTGAAGTCCTCAAATGGACTTCTATTCAGCATCAGCTGAGTCCTGCCAGGAGAGGTATTCATAGAGTAATTAAATATTTTGAATAATCTTTTCAAAACGCTTAAGGGCAATTAAATTGCCCTGATAAACCTGACTCATTGATTGAAAGATGAGAGAGAGAGAGCGACAGAATGAAACATTCAACGGAGATGGCAATATTTTCTGCCTGTGACGAGTGCTCTCATTATTCTAAAGCCTTTTGTTCCCAGCTCGCTGGCGCTAAATAGCTGTCGCTTAAGGGAATCTGGGCAACTGCTGTCCATACACACAACATATGCAGAAGGAACTGCATGAATGTCAGTCAGACTATCGATTGATAGGCCCATCCATTATTGTTCCATTGAGTGCTATTAAGGAATAATGGGTAGAGTTGTCTTCTTTGTTAATGTTGCCTTTTGACAAGGCCCTACATTTAATTAAGTGAATTTACCTGAGAATAAAGGATTGGTTCAGACAACAGTTGTAACCTTCTGGGAAAATAAACATATATCAATGGCTGTGACATTTCCATTTAAAATGTCACTACTGCCTTTCAAAATAAATGGGACAGCGTGGGTTGAATAGATCCGTACCATCTTGTCAACTAAAACCTATTTCCAACTAAGCTTTTGACAAAGTTATTTGCCCAAACCACAGCAACATTACAAAAAAGTGTGAAGAAGTACCTCAAACCTAATCAAATTCAGAACTTGAAAGGCCATAATAATTTTCAAGGATGAGAAAAAAAGTGCTGTTATGTGGTCTATCACAAATCTATTCCATTCTTGAGCTAGCTGTAATAAGCTATACATGAGCTGTATGTCGTGCAGTCAGGGTAGGCAGTGTAGGCAGTGCTTACACTGTGATAATCTAATTTAAAAAGCTGTTATGAAAAGCCAAATAGAAAATACAATTATATAAAAATGGTCATTCTTTTTTGTTATCTAATGCTTTTTCGAAATATTCTGGTGGTTTTTATGGGTAAAATAATTTATATTACTAAAACTGCATCAAAACCTCAGGACAGGCGCCAGGGCTGGCCGATTTCCATAATTTATTTTTATAATTTATTTTTATAGTGAAGACCATAGGCGGCCTGTGAGTTTACAATTTATCCTACCATTTCTACCGATCTGCGTGCCAGTTTTGATCATTTTTTGTGGAAAAGTTTAATTTCAATAATAAAGTTCTAATTTCTCAAAATCATTGCCACGTGGTTAATAATAAAAATCTGAATTAAAATGACAAAAATTTAACTAATGGGAGAGCACCAGCCTCAGCTATATTGACACATTGATACACTGTGATCCATTTGCGGCTAAACACATAGGCCTAAAGCCGACAAATAAAAACAGTAGAAAATATCCTGTCTGCCTCCCTTTCTATCTGTCTTGACTTGAGCTATGCTCGTGAAGTGCAACGTATCAAATCAATCAACTGGGTCCAGCCCGAAGCTGTGGCTAGCGAATTTGCAACATTGTATCAACTAGCCTATTATGGGCCCTCAGAGTTTCCTGCGCCAGTTCCGGACAGACAGCTGTTTTTTTATGACGTTTCCACTGGATATATGGGATCATCAGATCATGACATTTTGCTCTTTCACACCAAGGCTTCGTAATTATCGAGGCCAGGAAAGTGTTGAAAATACTTTTCTAATACTGTGAGGAACTATTATCATTCTCAATGGATGTTAAAAAACAGACTTTCTTGACTTACTGTGTGAGCTGAAGAAAAAATGAAGAAGCTCAGCTTATTAGTGGTGGAAGTGCTGAGTTAAAGAAAGGTTCACCCATTTTGAATGTTATATTGTTTTTGTGCATCTATGAGTGATGTTCCATCTATTCCCTGGGTAATTTCATGTTTTCATGTGTATCTGAGTTATTGGCGTTCAAGCAGGCAGAAATTCTGCTGGTATGATGTAGCACTGTGATAAAGTTATGTAGCACGGTGATAAATGACGTAGCACTGTGACTACACTGGAAGTTAATAGGAATAGGACTTTAAGATCGCGAAAACGTCTATCATGCATGTCAGATTTCAATACTGGCCAATGTCTTTGTCTTGTTTTGTATGCTTTGTACAAAATAATAAAATGCAGGACGACAGGATATTTATAAACGTAGCTCTTTATTAACTAGCTATAACTGGCATGTTCATGTGTCTCCGGCCATGATCATCTTTCCAATGACCTTACCACCTGGGTGGTCTTAACCAATCATAGCACAATATGATATGACAGTAGAATGCATCCAATTACAATTCAGTATGCTGACACATTTGAATATTACAGTCTTCACTGGAATTAGCCATTGATCATATTTTTGCTATATTCCTACCTCGAGAAATGTGTAATTTAACGGAGGTTCTAGCACATTTTTCCTATTTGTTTGCCTCTTTAGTTCAGGGTGCGTTGCATGTGCCGTTACCAGATATATTATAGAAAAAATATAGGAATTCAATGAATGAATGAACGTATAACGCCTCACACAGCAGACTGTCGACCAATCGCATTCACGTTGCGTCACGCAACATGACAACAAAAAAATATCCTGTCATCACGCAATCCCTTCTCAGAGTCAGTGTATATGTCGAGAAACTTGCCTATTTTCCTCAAAAGTACGTAATGTCACGATTCCAAAGCTATACGACACAACAGATAGCAAACTAATTATCTCACATCTCGGAAAAGATTTGTAATATTGTACTTCTTGTTGACGAAATTCGTGCTTATGTTGGGTTTTTGAGATAGCTCCCAATAGACTCCCATTCACTCCTTGAAGGAGAGTGCTCTGTCCCGGTATCGCCGAGAATGCACCGCGCGGCCCATTGCCGGAACATGGGCAACATTTCCCATCTCTGTGAGGCACATCGATCGGCAGTTTGAACATGGTGAGATTGTCGACTCCTAAATTGATAGTGCAGTTTGTTTAGGCGATTTTACAGCTAACCAGCTACTTCACCTGTTCATTTTGTCTTTGATATTATTGTGTGTAGCTACGTTTGCCAGCCAGCCCATGGAGAAAGCATTGCATTGTGGATTTTGTAGTCGACTTGAGCTTCAACCGATTTCCAGAACGATTTTCCATGTTGCTACCAACCTTATTATAACGCCAAAAGGAAACATTTGGTCACCAAACTATTATTCTCATGTTATTTAAGACTGTAAATTAAAGGAATTAGTGGGTTTGGGTGTGGTTTTCCTTTAAGACAATCAGAAATCAGTCATCCCCAAATGGGCACTTTCCTACATTTGTGCTAAGCAGGCCAGGTATTTCTGTGCGTGTGCTCCCTAAAAGTCATCAGGACAGAGAAACCAAACAAATATGGATGCACTCCAAACAAAAGACAATAAAAAAATGGATGGTTATGAAATAAACCAAAACTTGTTTCTCACAAGTGTAGCAGGTTGTGAACTCTGCAAACAACATTTCCACTCCGAGAATGAGAACAGTAAATTACTGTAATTGATACATGCATTAACATAACTTAATGTAACCAAATGACAGGGATTAACAGTACATTTACTAGGCCTACTGGTGACATGTGTAATGGGGAATTGATACAAATAAACAATCAAAGGGCAAACAATTCACACAATGAAACAATTAATGCACAAGAATTAGCGGGAGACAGCTAAACACATTCCGGGGAGCTGAGTGCATGCATTTTGGAAAGAGATGTGCCATTTCTTTGCCACACACCCCTCCCCTTCTTCTTGTATCAACATTACAAATTATATTCAAGACACATTATCTTCACACATATTTGACATGCTTTTCACTGACAGCCACAACTAGGCCTATTGTCACAGGCCTATTGTCACACGCACTGCTAGGCCTATTGTCACACGCACTGCCCAAATTCAGGGCTTCCCAAATAGGCATAGGCCTATTTTTTTTATGAAGCTAATGATTATCATTGGCTAAGTCATGCTCTCTGGGGAAGTATTTTGAATACTTTTATTTAGAAAGGAGTAATTATATTATTTTGGCAAAACATACATTTGCTTTAGGAGAAACCATCATCCGAACTGTGCACTGTGCACCTGCCAACTTTCCTTTCCAATTCGTGTGGCTGAAACCAGAGATCTGTATATAATGACGAGATGCTCATGTCTCCATCCTAACATTGGGAGTCATTGTCCCAAAGGCGGGAAGCTTAGCTCTGTACATTAAGCCCATAGAAACCCATTGGGCTTATTCTGGACAGATTTTTGCGAGAGTGAGCCCTCTCGCTTTGCCAGGACCCCTAAGGCCCGCCCATAACACCGGCCCTGGGGTATGCATGCCTTCCTCCCCAATGTCCCCATCCATTCAAATCATTGACTTGCGCGCAGTTCCTGACTCCAGTCACTGTTAAAGGACAGGGTCAGCATTTGCCTCGCTGCTTTGCCTATCTGGCATTTGTTGCATTGCAAATTAAGGGCATGCGTATTGCCTAAACACGTTGTGTGGGTAAGCTCTGCACATTTGGGCGTGTTTACATAATTTGGCGCACGTGTCCCTTAAACTGAATGAAGCTAGCTAGCTAGCAAAAACAACCTGACAAATGGACACTATATACTGCACCTAGGGCTGCGGCGGCCATAAAATGTTGTCAGCTAGTGATTGTCAAGCAAATAACTGCCGGTCTCATGGTAATTGCCTAATTAGCATAAACACATTTAGCATCTCCTGGCTTCCACGCATAGCCTAAACACCACTAATGCAGAGCTTTGGAACATCTACACTACCAGTCAAAAGTTTTAGAAGACCTACTAATTCAAGGGTTTTTCGTTATTTTTACTATTTCCTACATTGTACAATAAAAGTGAAGACATGAAAACTATGAAATAACACATATGGAATCATGTAGTAACCAAAAAGTGTTAAAAAAATCAAAATACATTTTAATTTGAGATTCTTCAAATAGCCACCCTTTGCCTTGATGACAGCTTTGCACACTCTTGAAATTCTCTCAACCAGCTTCATGAGGTAGTCACCTGGAATGCATTTTAATTAACAGGTGTGCCTTCTTAAAAGTTAATTTGTGAAATGTCTTTCCTTCTTAATGCGTTTGAGCCAATCAGTTGTGTTGTGACTAGGGGGGTATACAGAACATAGTCCTATTTGGTAAATGACCAAGTCAATATTATGGCAAGAACAGCTCAAATAAGCAAAGAGAAACGACAGTCCATCATTACTTTAAGACATGAAGGTCAGTCAATACCGAAATTGCAGTCGCAAAAACCATCAAGTGCTATGATGGAACTGGCTGTCATGAGGACTGCCACAGGAATGGAAGACCCAGAGTTACCTCTGCTGCAGAGGATAAGTTCATTAGACTTACCAGCCTCAGAAATTGCAGCCCAAATAATAATAATTAACAGACACATCTCAACATCAACTGTTCAGATGAGACTGTGTGAATCAGGCCTTCATGGTTGAATTGCTGCAAAGAAACCACTACTAAAGGACACCAATAATAAGAAGAGACTTGCTTCGGCCAAGAAACACGAGCAATGGTCCAAATTGGAGATTTTTGGTTCCAACCACCGTGTCTTTGTGAGACGCGGTGTGGGTGAACAGATGATCTCTGCATGTGTATTTCCCACCGTAAAGCAAAGAGAAGGAGGTGTTATGGTGTGGGGGTGCTTTGCTGGTTACACCGTCTGTGATTTATTTAGAATTCAAGGCACACTTAACCAGCATGGCTACCGATACGCAGCGATACGCCATCCCATCTGGTTTGGGCTTAGTGGGACTATCATTTGTTTTTCAACAGGACAATGACCCAACACACCTCCAGGCTGTGTAAGGGCTATTTTACCAAGAAGGAGAGTGATGGTGCTGCATCAGATGACCTGGCCTCCACAATCCCCCGACCTCAACCAAAGTGAGATTGTTTGGGATGAGTCGGACCGCAGAGTGAAGGAAAAGCAGCCAACAAGTGCTCAGCATATGTGGGAACTCCTTCAAGACTGTTGGAAAAGCATTCCAGGTGAAGCTGGTTGAGAGAATGCCAAGAGTGTGCAAAGCTGTCATCAAGGCAAAGGGTGGCTATTTGAAGAATCTCAAATATAAAATATATTTTGAATTGTTTAACACTATTTTGGTTACTACATGATTCCATATGTGTTATTTCATAGTTTTGATGTCTTCACTATTATTCTACAATGTAGAAAATAGTAAAAATAAAGAAAAACCCTGGAATGAGTACGTGTGTCCAAAATGTTGACTGGTACTGTCTATCCATGTGGTCTACTCACTGGGATTGAAGAGGAGGAGGAACTTAAGGCAGGCAACCTCTCTCCTGTCCACCTGCAGGGTCATCAGCCTCCCAGCCAACTCCTGTCCTCTCTGGACCAGGCCTGAAAGAGTCACCCCTGCCTGGGACCCCATGGATGACAGATCCATCTGCAATACCACACAGGAGGACAACATTATATTGTACTGTATATACAGGCTTTAAATTGTGCTGGAAACCCACCACATACAGTACAAATGTACTGAATTACAGTACAGTACAGCTTCAGTACAAATACATAGATGCCATATAATGAGTCAGCCGTAGTTTCTCACCACTTTCTAAATGAATGAGATTGATATTTTATGTAACATATTGGACGTTAAATCCTCCAATTCCCATAGCAGTTTCTAGAAATAATAGCACTTCCTCCTGTTCCCACAAACCTAGTCTGTAGATAAAAATGCTTTAAGTTTTCCTGCTGTCTTATGATAAATAAATAACGGCATTTCAACAAGAGACAAATAAAAACAAACAGCTATATTTCTCCTCTCCACCCAGGAGTCAGTTACAAGCTGCAGAGACAAGCTGAAGCCTGTCAGCTGATGGTTGTTTTTTCCTGTTCTATTCTGCATCTCCAAACATGACCAAATGTGGAAAAACAAGAGCAGGCATCTGTGTGGGTCATCATTTGGTCAGGGATAGGCACTCCTTACAATAACAGGGTCTCCGCTTACAGTAGTAGGCTATCTATCTATCTATTTGTGGATATAGTCCCAATTTATATTGTGTCACTAAAATAATGTGTGGTAATTACATTGGAACAATGTAATAACAGTAATTACTTTGTAGAGACACATTATTGCAAAATAAATCTATCTACACAAATATGTATTGCTATCCACAGAGGTTGTGTATTTGTAATGACTACATGATGAATGCATGTGTGTGTGAGACTGTATGTATTTCTGGTATTCATTAATGTATGAGCATTGCATTATTTTTATGTTGGAACTGCAAGGCTGCTTACCTCCTGGCCAGTAACCAAGAGCAGGTTGCTCTCCTTCCCATGCTGCACTTGTCTGAAGACATGGTCCAGGACCAGCAGCTCAGACCAACTGTTGTGAAGAAGCTTCATCTGATCCCCCACCTCAAAGAATAAACAGAAAACAACAGGTCACCTCAAAGCTCAAACTCATTCCACACAGCTGGCAAAACATAGTGGTAGTGGAGAACCAATCTAATGTCAAACCCAATGTCAAATAAAACAGCCTACACTGATATTACAACCTCAAGCGGGCATCAATTTAATATCAACCCCCTTAAAAGCTAGCATCGACATGGGATAGTGTGGTTCCACCTGAAACACACCATAGCTACGTGGACAGATAAATGGGGTGACTATAAAACCAAGAGAGGAAGATGAGGGTCCTTGTGCCATATTTCCAGCATCTGGGGCTGGTGTCAGTGTCTCGCGTCTCATCACGCTGCATTTACGAGCCACAGAGATGACCTCTCCCACCTCCTCACCTCTCCCTGTCCTCCGTCACCCCCCTAGCCCTGCCCATTAAAGCCGACAGGAGTGTGTGGTGTGTGAGGGGCTGAGGTGGCCAGGGGGGGGGGGGGGGGGGTGATTGGACACTCACTGCTAGCACATATTACTCTGGGAGCCGAAGGACGACTCAGTCAGTAATTCTGCAGCTGGTGACACACTGAGTGTTGCTGTAGCCCCCTAATAGCATTGTCCCGCACCCGGACACACATTCATCTGGCACGGGGATGACAGAATTACTACCCCTCGAATGAAACTATATATCTGTCCAGAGGAGAAGTCCAATCTTGCTCCCGGGTTGGACCTACAGGACCAACACAAAATATTTCACACACGCACACTCACATACACACAGAGACACATAAGAGGCTCTCACATTCTCCATAATCATAATCCCATAGCTAGATGAGATTACATACAATGTACTAAAATAAGATTTGATGACCTTTTTATCTGATATTATTTCAAAACGAAACCCCATCACTATCGTTGATGTTATGTCTCAGACCATTGTTTGTCCGGGGGCAGAATTCTCCTCCCCAGTCAGGTCTTACACCATAGTCCTGATGATCCTGCCGTAACTACTAACCACTGATCACTGCATTAGAACGTGGGTCCTCATAGGCATATAGGCCTGCCACCCCTAAAGAAAGACTAAAGTAAACTAAAGTGAGGGGCCACTGGCCACTGTGTGTATCCCTCTGACACAGCCTATACAGAGATACAGAGCCTTCAGAAAGTCTTCATACCCCTTGACTTGTTCCACATATTGTAGTGATACAGCCTGAATTCAAAATTGATTACATGTATTTTGTTCTCACCCATCTACACACAATACTCCATAATGACAAAGTGAAAACATGTTTTTAGACATTTTTGAAAATGTATTGTAAATTAAATACAGTATCTCATTTACATAAGTATTCACACCCCTGAGTCAATACTTTGTAGAAGCACCTTTGGTAGCGATTATAGCTTTGAGTCGTCTTGGGTATTTTTGAGTCGTCTTGGGTATCATTTACATAAGTATTCAAACCCCTTTGCTATGACACTCTAAATTGACCTCAGGTGCAATTTCCTTTGATCATCCTTGAGATGTCACTACAACTTGATTGGAGTCCTGTGGCCAATTAAATAGTTTGGACATGATTTAGAAAGAAACACACCTGTCTATATAAGGTCCCACAGTTGACAGTGCATGTCAGAGCAGAAACTATACTATAGAATTGTGATATGGCATATATCTGGGGAAGGGTATAAAACAATTTCTACAGTGTTGAAAGTTTCCAAGAGCACAGTGGTATCCATCATTGGGAAATTGAAAAAATATAGAACTACCCAGATTCTGCCTAGAGCTGGCCGTCCAACCAAACTGAGCAACCGGGTAAGGAGGACCTTGGTGAAGGAGGTGACCAAGAACCCAATGACCACTCTGACAGAACTACAGAGTTCCTGAGATGGGAGAGCCTGTCAGAAAGACAACAGTCTTTACAGCACTTCACCAATCTGGACTTTATGGGAGAGTGGCCAGACAGAAGCCACTCCTGAGAAAAAGGCACATGACACCACGCCTGGAGTTTGCAAAAAGGCACGTGAAAGACTCTGAGAGCATAAGGCAATAGATTATGTGGTTTGATGAGATAAAAATTGCTCTTTGGCCTGAATGTAAAGCACTATGTCTGGGGAAAACCAGGCACAGCTCATCACCTGTCTAACACCATCCCTACCATGAAGCATGGTGATGGCAGCATCATGCTATGGAGATGCTTTTCAGCGGCAGGGACTGGGAGACTGGTAAGGATAGAGGGAACAATGAATGGAGCCAAATACAGGCCAATCCTTGATGAGAACCTGCTTCAGAGTGCAAACGACCTTAGACTGGGGAGAAGATTTACGTTCCAACAGGACAATGACCCCAAGCATAGAGCCAAAGCAATGCTGGAATGGCTTCAGAACAAGAATGTGAAAGCCCTTGAGTGGCCAAACCAAAGCCCAGGCTTGAATCCCATTGAAAATCTGTGGTAAGACTTTAATATTCCTGTTCACCAACGCTCCCCATCTAACTTAACTGAGCTTGAAAAAATCTGCAAGGAAGAATGGGAGAAAATCTGATACAGACATACCCAAGACGACTCAAAGCTATAATCGCCGCCAAATGTGCTTCTAAAAAGTATTGACTCAGGGGTGTGAATACTTATGTAAATGATTTTTTCTGTATTTAATTTTCAATAGGTTTGCAGAGATTTCTACAAACATGTTTTCACTTAGTCAATATGGGGTATTGTGTGTAGATGGGTGAGGATTTTTTTATATATTTAATCCATTTTGATTTCAGGCTGTAACGCAACAATATGTGAAATAAGTCAAGGGGTATGAACACTTTCTGAAGGCACTGTACCATTTTCCTTTCTCACTCAGGGAGTGTGGCCCATCAGAAAATCCACACAATGGACTCACTGTCTCTGAGATAAGGCTGAGAGAGAGATAACAATAACGTGACAAAAAGTTGCTTCTAAATATACGCTTCAATTCAGACCTGGTGCTACATGTTTTCTAATGTTTCACGTTGCAAAGAGCAAACAATCCGTTAGTAAGTTCCCGTCGCAAACCATTCTCTGGCTGAGGACAGCATGAACAAATAGCACAGTGACCATTGAGCAATACCACTGGTCAGCCTTCATCATGGATGGGTAACAATGACAAAATACAATTACAAAATACCATAAAGATTAATGTATCAAAATAGACTACAAAATACTTGTATTTTGAAATGTATTTCATTAAAATACATGTATTTTGTATTTTAAAGTACAGAAATTCATTTGCAAGTAGCTGGCCCGAACAACAACAACATTCTCGGTAACGGTTACAGAAACGTTTTACTTGCTATAACTGAGATATGTTTTTTTCATTCCATATGTGTTATTTGTCCAATTTGCAATTTGTAAGTCGCTCTGGATAAGAGTTTCTGCTAAATGACCAAAACGTAAATATATATATGAAAATGAACATACCAAAATTAACTGCAAAGCACACTGGGTATTATTATTGGCCTTGTGTCGGGCAGAGCTCATTAGAATAATACTTAGCATGCTTTGCAATTGTCCATTTTTACATATACAATTAAATGTAGTTCCTTTAGCAGATGCTCTTATCACAACATAGTGTCATCAGACTTCTGATACCAATGAAGGGTAAACTGCGATAATATTTTTAATTATAAATGTATTTTGTATTTTAAAAATAAATACTGTCCCTCATCAAGACCAGCATGCTTTGTCTCCTTGCATTGTCTCTGTAACATAACATATCCAGGTCAGCTACTACAGTGTCCAACAACAGTATTGATGTCTCTCTCTGGGGCCGGGAGTAAAATTTGACTGGAGCCATAACTTATGCTGTACAGTATGGCACAACTAAAATACACCATTCAGTTGACAAAGATAATTAAAGTACAAGGCCTATCTGGCTTGGACAGTGATGCATCTGAAATCATTACCCAGACTGGGTTATGGTGTCATCTCCTTAACTGCTGCTCTGTTTGAGTGCCACCACCAGGAACAAGGAGGGGCAGAAACAATGACAGCTATCTGTCATAATAAATATAACATTTTACACAGGCCTTCATTCTTTACTGCGAATACCTGTGTGTGGGTGCAGCGTTCCAGCAAGAACATCAGGTAACCAAAAGATAAAGCTCTACCTCTATAATTTATTCTTGAATGTTCTTGATATCACTTATCTATTAAGTGGAATAATAAGATCATTACAATGATAATATATGATACTGTGATCATGGTTATAAGGATACTTTCTCAATGTGCATCTCTCGCCTATCGTTTCTGTGTGGACTGGAGCCTGGGAGCTTACCTTGAGCTCCTTGAAGAAGATGCAGCTCCTGGCCCACTCCACTATGGAGAACAGAGTCTGGTCTGCCATGCGACACATGAGGCTGAAGGTGCTGAGCTTTTCCTGCCGGCCCCGGCCACTCTGCTCCTGCTGCAGGAAGGCCATGATCTTACTCTGCACCTGCATCTCGTCTGGGTCGCAACGCAGCAGCTCCAGCACAAGGGGGGGCAGGCTGGGAGCCTGCGGGGAGCCACCGGTGGGGTACACGTCCGGTAAGGGGTACCCCACCAGAGACTCTGGGGAGCTTGTGTAGTGGTCAGGGTACTCAGACTTGATGGCCCTACTGGGGAATGCTGTGTACTGGTACTGGGTGGGCAGGGGTCCATGGGGCTGCATGGCCACCCCCAGGGAGGGGGGTCCGTAGAGGCTGGCCTCGTAGTCTGTGGCATTGTTGGAGGCTGGGATGGAGGGCATGAGCCCTTTGGGGAGGGAGGGGAGGCTGTGCAGGGTGCCGGTGAAGCCATAGTTAGTCTGTACAGGGGAGAGCTGTGGAGGAGCAGACTCCAGCTTGAAGCCTGTGGAACGGATCAAAGCCTTCTTCTGCTGCTTCATGGCTCTATCCCGCTTGTACATGGGGCCAAACTTATTCCTGCCCCCACGCATGCGGTCTGCACGCACCGCTATCAAAGGAAGAGACATCACGTTGAGAAACAGAACTAGATCGACAACAGTGGATCTTTATATGCAATTTGTTACTAGGCTACTATAGCCAGAAAGATATCATGGACAAATGTCACTCGTGTAAAATAATTCCTTATACAGTACCAGTCAAAAGTGAAATTGTTTACATTTTTAAATTTTAGTCATTTAGCAGACGCTCTTATCCAGAGCGACTTACAAATTGCAAATTGGACAAATAACACATATGGAATCATGTAGTAACCAAAAAAGTGTTAAACAAATCAAAATACATTTTAATTTGAGATTCTTCAAGTAGCCACCCTTTGCCTTGATGAGAGCTTTGCACACTCTTGGCATTTTCACCTGGAATGCTTTTCCAACAGTCTTGAAGGAGTTCCCACATATGCTGAGCACTTGTTGGCTGCTTTTCCTTCACTCTGCAGTCCAACTCATCCCAAACAATCTCAATTGGGTTGAGGTCGGGGGATTGTGGAGGCCAGGTCATCTGATGCAGCACTCCATCACTCTCCTTCTTGGTAAAATAGCCCTTAAACAGCCTGGAGGTGTTGGGTGATTGTCCTGTTGAAAAACAAATGATAGCCCCACTAAGCCCAAACCAGATGGGATGGCGTATCGCTGCAGAATGCTGTGGTAGCCATGCTGGTTAAGTGGGCTTTGAATTCTAAATAAATCACAGACAGTGTCACCAGCAAAGCACCCCCACACCATAACACCTCCTCCTCCGTGCTTTACGGTGGGGAATACACATGCAGAGATCATCTGTTCACCCACACTGCGTCTCACGAAGCCACGGCAGTTGGAACCAGAAATCTCCAATTTGGACTCCAGACCAGAGGACACATTTCCACTGGCCTAATGTCCATTGCTCGTGTTTCTTGGCCCAAGCAAGTCTCTTCTTATTATTGGTGTCCTTAAGTAGTGGTTTCTTTGCAGCAATTCGACCATGAAGGCCTGATTCACACAGTCTCCTCTGAACAGTTGATGTTGAGATGTGTCTGTTACTTGAACTCTGTGAAGCATTTATTTGGGCTGCAATTTCTGAGGCTGGTAACTCTAATAAACTTATTCTCTGCAGCAGAGGTAACTCTGGGTCTTCCATTCCTGTGGCAGTCCTCATGAGAGCCAGTTTCATCTTAGCGCTTGATGGTTTTTGTGACTGCACTTGAAGAAACTTTCAAAGTTCTTGACATTTTAAGTATTGACTGACCTTCATGTCTTAAAGTAATGATGGACTGTTGTTTCTCTTTGCTTATTTGAGCTGTTCTTACCTTGTTACAACACAACTGATTGGCTCAAACGCGTTAAGAATGAAAAAAAATTCACAAATTAACTTTTAAGAAGGCACACCTGTTAATTGAAATGCATTCCAGGTGACTACCTCATGAAGCTGGTTGAGAGAATGCCAAGAGTGTGCAAAGCTGTCATCAAGGCAAAGGGTGGCTATTTGAAGATACTCAAATATAAAATATATTTTGATTTATTTAACACTTTTTTGGTTACTACATGATTCCATATGTGTTATTTCATAGTTTTGATGTCTTCACTATTATTCTACAATGTAAAAATAAAGACAAACCCTTGAATGAGTAGGTGTGTCCAAACTTTTGACTGGTAATGTATAAGTCCTTATAAAGAAACTCATGCAAACATCTATCATTGAAAATACAGCCATAACAAGTGCACAGGAAAATAGCCTAATTTAGTCAGGAATGTGTTTGGCAGTTTCCTGAACCAATTTTTTGAAAAAGCAGTGTAAAACAACCACCAGGGTATCATACTCCGGTAACACTTTATTTGGATAGACTGTAGCTCAGTTGGTAGAGCATGACGCTTGCAACGCCAGGGTTGTGTGTTCGTTTCCCACGGGGGGCCAGTATGAAAATGTATGCACTCACTAACTGTAAGTGGCTCTGGATAAGAGCATCTGCTAAATGACTAAAATGTATCAGTAGCATTTCAACTAACTATCTACTAACCTTACCCTAACCATAACCGTAGCAAGCAGTTGCTCATTAACAGATAGTTTGTTGAAAGTGTGACCCATTCTCCTTTATTCTATTACAAATTTGAATTATCTTTTTGACAATTTACTGTACACAACATAAGCTAATGCCTTTGCAGTTACATAACGTTAACCTTGTTGATGTAAATAGAACGTATCCGTTTAAAACCTCAGCGAGAAGCCCAGAGTTTTATCAGCAGGTCAAGAATGTGTAATTTCTCCACGGAAACAGGTGCTTTCTCGCATCACATGCCTGGGAATCACTGGCGCAATCCGCGCTCTGGCCCCCTCATGTTTTGCGCGCTCTAGCCCCTCACAAAACCACGTGGACCCTCATGCTAAACCGCTCTAGTCTGTATATTGTCTGTCCCTAATTCAAAGCTACCACTACAACTTTTGCAAAAACATTTAACAATCCAGATGCAACTGATTGCTAAAACAGGCATCCATTGTAGGCCTACCGGCCATAAAGAAGAAATCTACATATTTTAGGCGAATAGCAAATTATTACAAAATGCAAATAGATCTACAGTCATAAATATATATATATATATATATATATATATATATATATATATATATATATATATATATATATATGCATATATATGCATATGGAAAAATATAGCACAACATTAAGGGTATATTTATTCTGGACAATAATGTTGAAATGCTCTCACTGATAACGTCAAATGAAGGGGAAGAATGATGAGGAGAACCATACCTTCTAATCTCATGCCAACATTGAGGCATTTCTGGAATCGGCAGAAGGGACATCTCTTCCGCTGTGTTTTGTCTATTTTACACTCCTGGTTTTCTGCACAAGTGTACCTCTTATTGTTCTGGACTGTCCTCTTGAAGAAGCCCTGGAGAAAATATCGACATTAGGTTGATGGGCCACAAAACCCACAAACACAAGGGGGGGAAAGGACATTTTAAATAATGAGTTATTCCAAATGAAAATACCTTACAACTTTCACATGTAAGGAGTCCATAGTGGTATCCTGAGACCTTATCTCCACAAACAGGACACAATTCTTCCAAATCTGCATCATAGGTGTAGTCCATTACTTTCAAAGGGACGCCTAGTTCGCAAATAAAATCAAGGGTCAAGAAAAACGGATGACACAGGGATGTAATTAATCAATTCATTCAAATAATGTACCGTTTCTTAATCAAATGCATTTACTGCCCTTGACAAATTAGAAAACGCAGGACCAAATTGCAGGATGCATAGCAGTTGTGAATAAAATGTCTGCTTTAAATCAAACTTAATTCCAATAGGCCTAAAACCTAACAAAAAAAAGTTTGGCTATTAATAATTATGATCTTAATATGGTTTGACATATCATAATGCACATAGGCGAAGAATGCAGAAGTTTATTGATTTCCACATTGAACATGATAAATTGATGATGCACGCATGACATTAAGTCGCTTTGGATAAAAGCGTCTGCTAAATGGCATATTATTATTATTATTATTATTATTATTATGATCTGGTGATATTCACATTTTTAAGAGAGCTGATTGGCAATCGTTTGTCTATTTCACAAACATAAGACTGATGATTCCATATTATATGCGAGCATACCATTTTTTAAAAATATTAATAGTTTATACAAATCCAATTTAATCCAAAAAATATAGAATTATGTAACGTCTATTAGGGCCAACCAACATTATCCTAAAATAAAACAGGCAAATGTTTAGACAGATTCGTTGAGCCCAAAATACACCAAATATAAGGCGCATAGTTGGATACCTTTATTGACCCCTTCTTCCAAGTGCTTAATCCTATTAATCATTAAATGCCCCATACCAGGATAGAATAACGCGTTTTATAATCCACACACACAATACGGTCCACGCGCGCTTCAGCTTCAGTAGTCTTCTGTCTTTATACGCCTCGCACGCATAGCCTTCGACACGCGCACAGGTCCTGTACTCAAGGCTCTTCTATTGGGAGATTGGTCAATTAGCCGTGGATGCGACAACCTATATTTAGAAAACAACCTATGCGGGACGGTGTACTCTTTCTTGCTACATAATAAACGGTTAGAGATGTCAAATCTGAAGGAGAATGCCGTGAACCAACATGGTATCAAAAAGGAATGGAGGATGACCGAAGGTGATGATATCCATTATTATTCATATTATTAGTAGGCCTATTATTAGTAGTATTTTTCTTATTAATCTTATGATTATTATTATGAGTATCATTATTAATAATAATACTATTTATATTCATATTAATATTATTTATCATTGTTAGGCTATAATTATATTTATTGCAATTACTGTTATTATTATTCATGTTGTTTGTTGTTATTGATATTACTATTATCATAATCATCAGTCGTTTTTGTTTTCGTTATTAAGATGTAGACTAAATTAGGCCATATTGATGTGAACAGCAATATGTTTTACAAGAAATGAGTAGGCCTTCGCATCAAAGGATAGACGTATACTTTCACATCAATAGGCGTTAGATATGTGCTAGGGTAGATCTATAAAAGGAAACGCAGACCCCATGCATATGACTTCATTATATTTCAAGGCCGTTTCAACAATACATTTCAACAAGGAGCGTTAGTCTATTAACTAGCGTACTGTCATTAATTTTGACAAAATAGGAAGATTAGGTTATATCAGATAAGTAGGCTTAATTATTTTGTTTGGGCATAAGCTATTTTGTAGAATTCAATTCGATTCACTGATTCATATTGACTCTATTTGCCGTTTTGGCAATTATGCAAACAGCTTTAAAGATATCGAAATCTATTAGCCTACTCTATATCTCAAGTCCAGATGTCGAGAGGAAGCATTTCATTTTGTACCATTTTGATTTCAAATGCGCCAAACTAGGTAGCTAGTGTAATATTTGTTCTGATTTTTCTTACTGAGACATGAAGAAGCCAAACAAACCAAAAATAAAAGTGTTCAAGGATAAATACTTTTGAACTTATCGAATAGCTTATTCCTCGGATAGCCTGCTGAAGGCTTATGCAAGGTTTATATAATATTTGTCTAGATGCATTATGCTTTAAGGCTTCGCCACAAATATGGGAAGTGCAGACATAATTTATTAATTAAAATTGTGGTCTATCTCCTTCCTAATTACTTTAAATAGGCTATTCGAAATGGACTTGCTACAACAAAACATTAGAGGCATATTACTCTATGTATAAAATATTGCATAGGCCTATCTGTGGGTTTACAAAGTTAATGTTGGCATATCCAAAGTTTAAGACAATTTTACAGATTCAACTAGGGGATATTAGACTTACCTTGTGCCTTTTCTCCCAACATTTGATTACCTATGAGGTAGGCCAGACGTCGACGATAATTAAACCTATTAAATGCAATGCTGCAAAACTTTGGCCACTTTGGATGTCATATAAAATCCGAATATAAAAAAAACAAATACTTTGACTAAAAACGGATGATTTGGGATAATGGGGATCTCCACGAATAAATGCAGTCATTTCCAGCTTTGTCTTTGCTCATCGTTCTTTATCAAATAGCAAAAAAGTTACTGAAGTTCTTATTGGTCATCGACATGTCATGTGACGACTACGGAGACGATGATGCCCCCTTTTTATTATTTTACCACACAAGCAATATAATAACTGAGATGCACAAATACAGTAGACAGACACAGTGTATAGTAAGGGGCTATCAGTGTCCTCAACCTCATCAGTACCATATATGCCAGAAAATTGACATATTTTAAACAATCCATATTGTATGTCTGTCCTTGAGCACTGTGTATGGCAGTTCAGTCAGCTAATGTAATTATGAATGTTTTATTACTGTGAAACTGGCATACTGTGGCTATGACAAAGACAATACAGAATCGCCTTACAATTGTAGAAAATATTTAATTAATATACACTACCGGTCAAAAGTTTTAGAACACCTACTCATTCAAGTTTATTTTTTTATTTTTTATTTTATTTTTTTACATTGTAGAATAATAGTGAAGACATCAAAACTATGAAATAACACAAATGGAATCATGTAGTAACCAAAAAAGTGTTAAACAAATCAAAATATGTTTTATATTTGAGATTCTTCAAATAACCACCCTTTGCCTTGATGACAGCTTTGCACACTCTTGGCATTCTCTCAACCAGCTTTACCTGGAATTATTTTCCACAGTCTTGAAGGAGTTCCCACATATGCTGAGCACTTGTTGGCTGCTTTTCCTTCACTCTGCAGTCCGACTCATCCCAAACCATCTCAATTTGGTTGAGGTCGGGGGATTGTGGAGGCCAGGTCATCTGATGCAGCACTCCATCACTCTCCTTCTTGGTAAAATAGCCCTTACATAGCCTGGAGGTGTGTTGGGTCATTGTCCTGTTGAAAAACAAATTATAGTCCCACTAAGCCCAAACCAGATGGGATGGCATATCGCTGCAGAATGCTGTGGTAGCCATGCTGGTTAAGTGTGCCTTGAATTCTAAATAAATCACAGACAGTGTCACCAGCAAAGCACCCCCACACCGTAACACCTCCTCCTCCATGCTTTACGGTGGGAAATACACATCTGGAGGTCCCCTGTAGCTCAGTTGGTAGAGCATGGCGCTTGCAATGCCAGGGTTGTGGGTTCGTTTCCCACGGGGGGCCAGTATGAAAATGTATGCACTCATTAACTGTAAGTGGCTCTGGATAAGAGTGTCTGCTAAATGACTAAAATGTTTAAAAAAATTACATCATCCGTTCACCGACACTGCGTCTCACAAAGACACAGCGGTTGGAACCAAAAATCTCAAATTTGGACTCCAGACCAAAGGACACATTTCCACCCGTCTAATGTCCATTGTTCGTGTTTCTTGGCCCAAGCAAGTCTCTTCTTCTTATTGGTGTCCTTTAGTAGTGGTTTCTTTGCAGCAATTCGACCATGAAGGCCTGATTCACACAGTCTCATCTGAACAGTTGATATTGAGATGTGTCTGTTACTTGAACTCTGTGAAGCATTTATTTGGGCTGCAATTTCTGAGGCTGGTAACTCTAATGAACTTATCCTCTGCAGCAGAGGTGACTATGGGTCTTCCATTACTGTGGCGGTCCTCATGAGAGGCAGTTTCATCATAGCGCTTGATGGTTTTTGCAACTGCACTTGAAGAAACGTTCAAAGGTCTTGATATGTTCCGTATTCACTGACCTTCATGTCTTAAAGTAATGATGGATTGTAATTTCTCTTTGCTTATTTGAGCTGTTCCTGCCATAATATGGACTTGGTATTTTACCAAATAGGGCTATCTTCTTCAAACTGAAGCTGGAAAGACTGCAAACTAGCTGCACTTCGTTTGGTTTTACCTTTTTTCAATTGACATTTATTTGTATAAATCCATAAAAATGATGCCAGCTGATTCATGATTTCGACTGGCAGAGAAACGCTGCCTGCCTGTCTGTCTTGTACCGACTCCCAACATGTTCATTACTATGGGACAGCTGGAGATTTAATTTGAATATTGAAACAATGTTGCAAATGTCATTTTGCAAATGTCTGAGAGACAGACAGCAAGGTTTATACAAATCTCCGCTGTTGAAAACTAAATGTTAGTCTAAAGAAATGTGAGATAATGTCTAGATGCTTTTTATAGTGGAGATCAAGTTTATAAATGACCTGGCTGGGCTGATGAGACAGTGGATTGCGCAGTCAGATGGAACAGAGTAAATAGGCATGTTAATGTCATAGATTTAGCCGGTGGTAACTTGTGGAATAGACACCGGCTGGAATGCAGTTTTAACCAATCAGCATTCAGGATTAGACCCACCCGTTGTATAATGTGGATTTAGAACATCGGTTGGGTGAGGGGAGATATTGTATAATGCTATATTCTTAAAGGCCCAGTGCAGTCCAACATGTAATTTTCCTGTGTTTTATATATATTTCCACACTATGAGGTTACATATCCCTCCCATTAGGCTCGTCCAATTAGGCCCCTCACTCAGACCACTCCCAGACAGTCCTAGCAAAATTCTTGCTTAAGAAATGTTGGGTTCTTTTTTTACCATTTTTATTGAAGAAAATTACATTAAGGTACTTAGCTGTTACCCAGACATTATTTGATATTGAGATAAAATTGGCTATATTGGACCTTTAAGATATTGTGCTGAAGTGCCTGTCTATTTTAATGACATGAAGGTCAAGCTTCGATTCAACCTCTGATTTGAACGTAGAAAAGCTCATAACATGTGTGGTGAAACATTGCAAGTCTACGCCAGGGCATTTGGTTATCTAGTAATTCTAGTTGTATCAATTGGTCTGCATAGCTGGAGCAATACAAAACCCACAAGGTATTTCTTTTGGAATTCCTGTTCATGATAAACACTTGCTTCATTCTCCATTCCACGCATTGTTTGTGCTCATGCAGGTCGAGGACAGGGTTATTATCCTATGAGGTGGTGCAAAGCAGGAGTTTAAACTATTACATTGCTATTACATTATTCACATGCTGCTGGTTCACCGTTGCAAAGACGGAATGAAAATAACTCAAATTGGTCATTATTGTAACAGCAGCATTAACTGTAACTGTAATAGTGGCATTAGCTCTATGAGACCAAGGCTAATGAGACATCTATCCTACACTCCCTGTTGTATGTATCCTATAGTGCCCTGACCCCACTGCAGTGAAGGATCTTAGTATGGGGCAGTGACCCTTCAAGGTCTCAGATTAGGCAAAAAAAAAAGGTCCCTGATTAGGCTATCTACACATCCTATTATTATATCCAAGAGGCAGAAAACAAATATTGAGCCCACTGTCAGAACAGGGTGAGGAGGAGGAAGAGGGCCTGTTGAGGCAGACACCAGGCCAGGCCTCTTGTCAATGAATCCCAGAAATATGGCCTATCTAATGTTTGTCTCCAGCACTCTTTTGTTTTGCAAGTGTGCTGTGGCTACAGGTCAATGGTGCCCCAGCATCAGAAGCGCTCTGTCTCTGTCTCTGAGATATATTAGTACAATAAATAAAGAGCAGGATTGGGGCTTGGATGTTGTTTTGACTTCATCGTTTATATTTTGCTCATTGTGCCCTCTGCAGCTATTTTCTGCTAAAACAGCAGAATCTCTGGGATAAAAAATTATAGGAAAACAATTGCTTTATAGGTGAAAGTGCATTTATGCAAATCTCTTTTACATGCAATAAATCTAAAAGAAATTAAGAGTAAATATGTCACAAAAATGTTTTAAAATATTATTTTCTGTGAACATTTAAGTGAATGTATTCATGATTCAATTATGCAATAGAAAATACATGCTAATGGTTCAGACAAGAATGGAATTACAGTAGAACAGACTGACTGGATGTCAGAACGTCAGTCCATGTAGAACGTCAGTCCATGTGTAACCATCTAACCCCGGTGTAACAACCTTTACAAGTTATTGATTTGATCAATTGTGCCTCATAAAGGAGCTATCAGAACAATACAGAAGAAAGTGTAAGGAGACTGCTTTCTCAGAAGAAAGTGGAGACTGCATTTGAAAAAGAACATACAGTGGGGGAAAAAAGTATTTAGTCAGCCACCAATTGTGCAAGTTCTCCCACTTAAAAATATGAGAGAGGCCTGTAATTTTCATCATAGGTACACGTCAACTATGACAGACAAATTGAGAAAATGTTTTCCAGAAAATCACATTGTAGGATTTTTAATGAATTTATTTGCAAATTATGGTGGAAAATAAGTATTTGGTCACCTACAAACAAGCAAGATTTCTGGCTCTCACAGACCTGTAACTTCTTCTTTAAGAGGCTCCTCTGTCCTCCACTCGTTACCTGTATTAATGGCACCTGTTTGAACTTGTTATCAGTATAAAAGACACCTGTCCACAACCTCAAACAGTCACACTCCAAACTCCACTATGGCCAAGACCAAAGAGCTGTCAAAGGACACCAGAAACAAAATTGTAGACCTGCACCAGGCTGGGAAGACTGAATCTGCAATAGGTAAGCAGCTTGGTTTGAAGAAATCAACTGTGGGAGCAATTATTAGGAAATGGAAGACATACAAGACCACTGATAATCTCCCTCGATCTGGGGCTCCACGCAAGATCTCACCCCGTGGGGTCAAAATGATCACAAGAACGGTGAGCAAAAATCCCAGAACCACACGGGGGGACCTAGTGAATGACCTGCAGAGAGCTGGGACCAAAGAAACAAAGCCTACCATCAGTAACACACTACGCCGCCAGGGACTCAAATCCTGCAGTGCCAGACGTGTCCCCCTGCTTAAGCCAGTACATGTCCAGGCCCGTCTGTAGTTTGCTAGAGTGCATTTGGATGATCCAGAAGAGGATTGGGAGAATGTCATATGGTAAAAACTCAACTCGTCGTGTTTGGAGGACAAAGAATGCTGAGTTGCATCCAAAGAACACCATACCTACTGTGAAGCATGGGGGTGGAAACATCATGCTTTGGGGCTGTTTTTCTGCAAAAGGACCAGGACGACTGATCCGTGTAAAGGAAAGAATGAATGGGGCCATGTATCGTGAGATTTTGAGTGAAAACCTCCTTCCATCAGCAAGGGCATTGAAGATGAAACGTGGCTGGGTCTTTCAGCATGACAATGATCCCAAACACACCGCCCGGGCAACGAAGGAGTGGCTTCGTAAGAAGCATTTCAAGGTCCTGGAGTGGCCTAGCCAGTCTCCAGATCTCAACCCCATAGAAAATCTTTGGAGGGAGTTGAAAGTCCGTGTTGCCCAGCGACAGCCCCAAAACATCACTGCTCTAGAGGAGATCTGCATGGAGGAATGGGCCAAAATACCAGCAACAGTGTGTGAAAACCTTGTGAAGACTTACAGAAAACGTTTGACCTGTGTCATTGCCAACAAAGGGTATATAACAAAGTATTGAGAACTTTTGTTATTGACCAAATACTTATTTTCCACCATAATTTGCAAATAAATTCATTAAAAATCCTACAATGTGATTTTCTGGACATTCTTTTCTGATTTTGTCTGTCATAGTTGACGTGTACCTATGATGAAAATTACAGGCCTCTCTCATCTTTTTAAGTTGGAGAACTTGCACAATTGGTGGCTGACTAAATATTTTTCTTCCCCACTGTACGTATACGGAGAGAATGCATTTATGCTTGACAATAACAAATCACAAAGCAAGCATGAACAATACGATAACCCATGGCTCAATACATATGTCAGTGTCTTCCGTCTGTCCTTGGGGTAAGGGTACTGCATAAACTAAACCAAACAAAACACTTGGAGGAGGAAAAAATATGATTAAACTACAATAGCATCTTAAGAAAGCAAACGTGCAAGGGGTTTCCCCCAGTGTCTTCCCACAAGGTCAAAGATTAAAACCACAAACACTTTTCTAAGAGCTAGAATTACTTTGGAACTAAAATCCTTTTTCCCTCAAAGAGTTTTATATATCCATATGAATTACATTTACAATAGACCATGGGGTTTGATTAAATGTGATGGACAAGATGAACATGTGTATCTGTAATGACTATTTTGGAGTTATGCCCTCTGCTGGTCTTGATGCATATAGACTGCCAAGGACTACAAAACCAAACACTCTTTCAGTAGTGGTTGAAGCATGGACAGCAGGCCTACTGTGAGCATTGGGGATTGTATTAGTTATTAATTACTATAGGAAGTAAGTAGTAAGTAAGTAGTAGTAGTAAGTACAGCGGTGGAAAAAGTACCCAATGTCATACTTGAGTAAAAGTAAAGATACCTTAATAGAAAATGACTCAAGTAAAAGTGAAAGTCACCCAGTAAAATACTATGTGTGTAAAAGTCTAAAAGTATGTATACTTAAGTATCAAAAGTAAAAGTATAAATAATTTCAAATGGATTATATTGAGCACACCAGACAGCACAATTTTCTTGCTTTTTCAAATGTACAGATAGCCAGGGGCACACTCCAACACTCAGACTCCAACACTCAGACATAATTAACAAATGAAACATTTGTGTTTAGTGAGTCCGCCAGATAAAAGTCAGTAGGGATGACCAGGGATGTTCTCTTGATAATTGTGTGAATTGGACCATTTTCCTTTCTTGCTAAGCATTCGAAATGTAACAAGTACTTTTGGGTGTCAGGGAAAATGTATGGAATATAAAGTACATTCTTTTCTTTAGGAATGTAGTGAAGTAAAAGTAAAAGTAGTCAAAAATATAAATAATAAAGTAAAGTACAGATACCCCAAAAACTACTTAAGTAGTACTTTTAAGTATTTTTTACTTAAGTACTTTACACCACTGAGTAAGTAAGTAAGTAAGTAGTAATAATAAGGTAGTAGGAGATTGTAATGAATAGTAATTGTGAGAAACCAATAAAACAATGCAGCCATTTCAGTATTTGTAAAATGCTTAGCCTCATTGATGCTCAGAGCTGCTTTGTTTTATGGTTTCTCACAATTACTATTTTAGATGGAGCACCTCAATGCATTTTAGATGGAGCACTACCACCATTCCTTGGCCTTGACTTATTCCTGAAATTTAACAGCCGTTTTCCGTTAGTGCTCTTTTGAGAAGTCAGCTTTGTGTTCAACAACAATAGAGACATGCTGTTAGACTCTCACAAGGTCATCCTCAATTGAAACCTTGCATGCACTTAAATATATCCCTATATTTTGGTTTGATAATCCATTTTAGCAGTCAAAGTAATTTCATGCAGTATCAACTTGGTATGCATCAAAAGGGCCTATACAGTACATTGTTGTAGTACATCTCTTCAGAATATTATTCTGCTGTCACTTCAGTCCAATAATTCACTGTCACTGTCCTTCACATTTTAACATGTCAGAAATCTTCAGAAACCGCCTTTATACATGTTTATTTGGCAAAACATTCAGTAATGAGAAAGACAGGAGCAACCCAGTTGTCTAGTACAGAGTATTGTATTATAGTAAAGGTTTGAGGTGGATCTGTCAATATGGACTCTCTGGACTATACAGCCATTTTAAAATGTACAGTACAGATATTACTGTTACTGCCTGGCAAACCTCCTGGAGCTGTCCTTGACCAAAACTCTCCTCTCGAAATTTGGAGACAGATCTAAAAGTCCTCAATCTCTTTTGACTCCAAATTGTTATAGACGCAAATACAAAACTTTAAACAAATTCTCATTTGTTTTCCCTCAATTTCATTTCCTGGCCCTGAGAATCAGGGTTATATCGCTCAATGTTTGATATGAGAATTTATTAAAATGCTGTTGCCATTTATGAGCATGCTCTAGTGAAGGGAATCAGATTGAAGTGATTAACTGGACAAGCAGATGTTCAAATGTTGGAGTCTGCCAGAAGCCCATTCACATTCAAGGTTACAACAGCCTGTTAGGTATTCATTAGGTAAGATTATACCATTTATAGCTTTCTATCCATTATAGATCTCTCACACCAGACAGAGCATTTGTAGAGACAATAACAAAATATACCTTTAAAATATATATAAGGCCAAACATATCTTAAACAATATATACAAATGATTTTAATCAATTTTCAATCATTATTTCCTTTTACTCAACAGTACATCAACAGTACATCTCATTTGTTCCTGTACAGGAAAAAAAAGAGGACTGAGCACGCCCCCATTCTCATCGACGGGGCTGTAGTGGAACAGGTTGAGAGCTTCAAGTTCCTTGGTGTCCACATCACCAACGAACTATCATGGTCCAAACACACCAAGACAGTCGTGAAGAGGGCACGACAAAGCCTATTCCCCCTCAGGAGACTGAAAAGATTTGGCATGGGTCCTCAGATCCTCAAAAAATTCTACAGCTGCACCATCGAGAGCATCCTGACTGGTTGCATCACCGCCTGGTATGGCAACTGCTTGGCCTCCGACCGCAAGGCACTACAGAGGGTAGTGCGTACGGCCCAGTACATCACTGGGGCCAAGCTTCCTGCCATCCAAGACCTCTATACCAGGCGGTGTCAGAGGAAGGCCCTCAAAATTGTCAAAGACTCCAGCCACCCTAGTCATAGACTGTTCTCTCTGCTACCGCACGGCAAGCGGTACCGGAGTGCCAAGTCTAGGTCCAAAAGACTTCTCAACAGCTTCTACCCCCAAGCCATAAGACTCCTGAACAGCTAATCATGGCTACCCGGACTATTTGCACTGCCCCCCCACCCCATCCTTTTTACGCTGCTGCTACTCTGTTAATTATTTATGCATAGTCACTTTAACTCTACCCACATGTACATATTACCTCAACTACCTCAACTAGCCGGTGCCCCCGCACATTGACTCTGCAACGGTACCCCCTTGTATATATAGCCTCCCTACTGTTACTTTATTTTACTTCTGCTCTTTTTTTCTCAACACTTTTTTTGTTGTTGTTTTATTCTTACTTTTTTGTTAAAAATAAATGCACTGTTGGTTAAGGGCTGTAAGTAAGCATTTCACTGTAATGTCTGCACCTGTTGTATTCGGCGCATGTGACCAATAAAATTTGATTTTATTTGATTTGATTTTGTTGTACATCTTAAAGGGGCAATCTGGCATTGGCAATCTTTTTTTAAATTACTTATATACCCATTGATTCTTGAAGAATACCATATACAGTAAGAACCCAAAATATAAGCTTGTTTTACTCCATTGTTTGTAAGCAATATAGCCCCAAAACATGGTTCGATTATTATTTTGATATCATGGACGGTCAGTCTGTGCATTCATAGCTCTGTCTATGAATTTGACAGTGGTTACATGTAGGGCTCCCGAGTGGCACAGCGGTCTAAGGCACTGCTTCTCAGCGCTGGAGGCGTCACTACAGACCCTGGTTCGATTCCAGGCTGTATCACAACCGGCCGTGATTGGGAGTCCCATAGGGTGGCGCACAATTGGCACCGCATCGTTGGGGTAGGCTGTCACTGTAAATAAGAATTTGTTCTTAACTGACTTGCCTGGTTAAATTAAATTCTCCAGGCCCAACTTTGTTATTGTTTAAACTGCAGATTTCTTCTTTAACAACCAGAAGAACATTATGGAGATTCAAGGGTCTTTCAACCTTGACAGTACAGGCCTATCAGTGTCCACTTGGCTTTATTGGCCTGTGTCCTTTCTGCCACGCTCCTGAAGCGTGCTTTCTCCAGGTGTGGTCCTCTCCCTCTCTTGTCTCCCCCCTCTCCACATCTCCTCACTCTCCCTGGGGGAGCCCTATCATCTTGTTCCCCTTGACCCTGGCGCACTCTAGCCCCGCTGCCTTACGATAACAGTCCCACCATTCCTCACCCTCCGCCAACTGACACACTTTCAGAGGGATCTAACCTTGTTCCCTCACATTTCTCTGATGCCTCTGCCATTTCCTACAGTCCATGCTCCCGAAATGATCTCTCTCTCTCTCTCTCTCTCTCTCTCTCTCTCTCTCTCTCTCTCTCTCTCTCTCTCTCTCTCTCTCTCTCTCTCTCAATCTCTCTCTCTCTCTCAATCTCTCTCATTTTCTCTCTCTCTTTTATCTATGTCTTTATCCACCCTCTCTAATTATTTTTTCCTACCTCACTTTCTCCATCCCCCTCGCACTCTCTTCACTTGTATCTCTCTCATTTTGGTGAGGGGGTCAGCCCTAGCTTTGACGTGTCTCCAAGAGTAACGTAAATGGGTTCAACCTAAAGCACAGGCAGGTGTCATGTGGCTAGTTAAATTAAACACCAACACCACCACTGCTACCAACAAATTCATATTACAGTAAAAGTATACATCGGCAAGGCATTGAGTGAACAAACTTGACAAATGATAGTGCAGTTGGAGAAGGAATATGTGCATGAATCCCAAAAGCTTGTTATGATGAAACCCCTTGGCAAAACAAGTAAAGATGTGTCATTTCCTTGAGGTTGTCTTTACATCTTAATCAAAGCAGTAGTCCTCCCCTAAGTCTGTGGTACTGTGCTCTTCTATCTCAGCTCTAACTCTGTGTTTATCAAACCTCTGGCTCTTATCAAAGAGATAGGATATTGGACTTTTAGTTATGATAAGATAAACCTGGCTCAGAGGGTGGTATTTCTAAAGGGCAGCTCCCGCTATGGTGGGCCAACGAAAACCTAACGCTGCCAGGGCCTGCAATTAAGATCTCTCAACCCTCTCCTGACTGGGAGCTGCACAAATAATACTATAACCATATTTGGTTCAGAATATTTTGGTCTTGACAATGATAATGATTTTGTGACTTTTATAGTGTTATCATAATGCATTGAATTGTGTATACTGCATTTGTCTTGGTATGGCCAATTTCTCTATTATGAGTGGTATATGCAAATAGTGGTATTGATGGGAGTTGCTATTATGTTAGGTATACACCATCATATTCAACACAATCCACGCATAGGATACATTTTCCCCTTCATACGCTTTGCATGATATGTCTCCATTGAAAGGGACTCCACACCCCCAGCCTTGAGTGGGCCTGAGAGTGGAGGTCAGTCAGTGAGGGAGGGGATCCTGTTAGGGGAGAGAAGAGGGGCTGCTGCTAGAACAGCCTGTCAAAATCCCCCCGCCTCGCCTCACTCAGCCTTGAGTAGATAAGTAGGTCCTCCTCTGCCCATGGCCCATTCCTGGGCCGGATCACAGACATGATGCAAGCAGCAGCTCTACTGATAACCATCAATCAATCTCCAGATAACCTAAAATGGACCATGTCACTGGCGATCGTGTGTGTGTTTCGCCTCTATCTCCTCCTCTTCTCTGACTATATTAAGGACGACATAGAGATTAATTGCTTTACATTTAAATATGCATTGCAGTTCCCTATAGCCTTAGCTGGTCCTGTCTCTGGCCCTGCATTTTAGTTACACCCTAAATGTAGATTATCATAATACATGTTGTCTAGATACAGATCTTTCTCTCTCTAATTTGACATGCAGGAACAGTTTGTTTTGTGTGTGTGTGTGTGTGTGTGTGTGTGTGTGTGTGTGAATGATAGGCTGTCTCAGTCTGCAAAACAAATTAGGCTGGGTGTTGGGGGATGGGTCAGGGACACACAGATTAGGACCATCCAAAATCTGCTGACTGGCTTCAAATGCCAGAGCGAGAGTGTGTCCCTAAAACCCTAGATGTACATGTACATGTCTTGGTAAGCTTAATACTTTCAGATAGAATGATCAGATAGCAACTGTCATTTTTTTTATAGCAAATAAGCATCATACCTAAAGGAAGCATAGAGACTCGTCACACTGTTCACTATCTGTTAAATAATGCTAGACATGACAACAATCTCACAGTTGCATAACGTTCACATTTATTTGGTTTCAAGTCCTAACAATTTCTAAACATGCGTTTAACACATATGGATCACATTTGTCACAGGTAGTTAAAGTAAGAAAAGCAGAGGAGAGAGGTTTTTCAAAAGATTTAAAGGGATACTTTGGGATTTTGGAAATGAAGCCCTTTATCTACTTCCCCAGTCAGATTAACTTGTGGATACCATGTTTATGTCTCTGTGTGCAATTTGAAGAAAGTTGCTAACTAGCGTTAGCGCAATTTCTAACTAGCATTAGCGCAATGACTGGACGTCTATGGTAACAGCTAGCATGCTAGTTGTTGACATTGACTTCCATTCATTGCGCTAATGCTACTTAGCATTGGCTCGTTAAACTACCTCTAACTTCCTTCATACTGGATGCAGAGACATAAAAATGGTATCCATGAGTTCATCTGACTCTGGGGATCCCTTAAAGTATCCCTTTAACGAAGAAAAAAAACATGGCAGATAAAAATGTAATGTATTTAATCTGCATATCCAGTTGTGCAGATTCAATGGAAATACTTTAAGACGTTGTTCCCTGAGATATGATATGATTTTATCTACTCTAGTTGCCCCATTGTGGGCTCCTTAATAAGGAGCTTCCATGAATGAATTGTAATAACACTGAATAAGCTTGTAATAACACTGTTATAACAGAAAACCATTCACCATTCATTGTTGAGATGAGTGAGGAAAAGCATGTTAACAACAGGATATGGCAGAAGGGCCAAAGTTACATTCTAATTAATAATCACTCACAAGCAGCATTTTAAATATCAAACATGATACTGCTCATTTAACCCTTTTAACTCTTTACACTTCGCATTTACATTGTTTGGTACACACCATCTTGAAAACTATATAAATATAGTGAATGAACACAATACATTGATTGGAATATCATACTGGGTTATATGATGCTATATAAAGTGATCAAAGAAACACTGATTCACCAGTAAAATGGGAAGTATTGATAAAACGACCACAGAAAAGTGAACAAATGGTAACCGCCTAAGGCATGTGAATACATACAGTATGTCGAGATTCCCATATAAATTATTTGATATGGTAATCAGGTGTGGTAATGATTGGTAATGTATGGTCATGATGTGCTAGTAGCTAAGTCATCAGTTTCATCTGTTTTCATTGATCACTTTGTGTGATGTTATAAACTACATGATCGATCACAGAAAGAAGTGGTCAGAGTAAATGTAAACTGGCAAGGTGGTCAAACTGACTCCCACCCACTGAGGGTGAGGCTAGTTTGTCCTGAGGTAGCACGGAAAAACATATGAGGAAACATTTACATGCAAAATAGGTAACAGTGAGAGGTAACTGGATGAAATAAGAGACACAAAATAACATAACATTGGTGCAATGAAACCAATAAATAAGATATTTTTTTTTACATTACCTGTGTGAAGGTAAGCAACGTGATGACACAAAAAAAGAGGTAGTATCAGTATAGAAATTGCAAATTACATATCCATTATCTGTAAAAACATTCCAGAAAATAATAAGAATGATAATGAGTTTGTATTACAAGTATTTCAAAACATGACAGGTGTTGGCAGCAAGGCAGCAATGTGACGTTTGATTTGAAAAGAGACCGCAAGGAAGAATCTGCCACTTAGGGTCCCTATATTCATGTATGATGGCCAGAGTGACACTGTATGGCAGCAGCAACACTGGGCTAGGGTCTCAAACACATGTCCCCTAAGAAGTTCTGATCCCTGAGTTTAAGAGTGCCATATGCACTGAGCCCCCCAGACCAGTGGCTGGCTGCTCCCCACCATGACTACTGGCACACCTCAATGTTCTCTGCTTTATTCACAGATGGTCAACTGAAAGAGAAGTAGGAAGCCACAGTGTGTGACTACCTTCTAATATCTGAGTTGAAAACTCCACACCTCAGACCCAAAGGACACTGGGGAATACAGTAAAGGCTTTGCATGTGAAGGATCATGCATAAATATGCATAATATTTACCGGTTTCACAGGTGCCTGTCTTCTGCTGAGTTAATTCACTGTCTGCAGATATCATTTTATTCATCAAATCTGTAACATGTTTTTGGTAATAGTAAAAGTGATCAATCCATAAACATTTTTGAATTGTAATATCACTACCATAAACACTATATTATTTTGGAACTCAAGTTACAGCAGAGACAAGGGAATGAGTTGATAGAATCACATCCAACATCCATCAGAAAGAATTGTAATGTAAATGTAAACAAACACGGTATAGCCTCAAAACATTGTTAAAACTATAATTTATATAATGGATGGCCAGTCCTTGCATCCATAGCTCTGTCTATGCATTTGAGAGTGGTTACATTTCTCCCATCCCTCAGCCTTTTACCAAAACTAAGGCGGGGTGACACTTTGTTATTGTTTTAATTAAGGATTCTAGCTTTAACAATAACATTGAAAATGTATAAAAACAAAACATGGAAAGGTGGCTACTTGAAAACTACTGAAACAAAGAACACTCCATTGGTGAAAGTATTCAAAGGGTGGTTCAGGGCATGAGATAGTACAGTGCTAAAGGAACGTTCCACCCAGAGATGCATCATATGGGGATGATTTCTGTATTTTGAAAGTTACATATCTTGAAAACTTGATTGCTGACAAGCAACACATTTTGGCACTATGTCAACAACGGACAAATGAAACAAATACCAAAAGATAGTTTTTGGGTGGAGTTTTCCTTTGAGGCTAAGGTAGTACAGTGTTAAGGCTGAGATAGACAGACCAGGCTAGACCTACAGTAGACCTGATAGTTGAGGTTATTTTGAGTATGCTCAGTTTGGAAAAGGGACATCTCTGGCATTTCTTCCCTGTCTCAGACCACCTTCAGCCAAATCAGCTCAACACTGAACTGGGAGCAATGGTTCACCAGTTGTTTTAAATCTGTTCTGCAAGTCTTATAACATGCCCTTAAAACCAACACATTCACTTTCATGAAACAGAAAAATATTTGAAAAAGAAAACACTTTCTAAAAGGACCTACAATGTCCAGAATCCTACGACTACAAATCCTACAAGTCCATCAGCATAGTGATCACTGAGTAACTCCTGAATGCAATACATAATACTCACTTTACCCTGTTTAAATACAGGTCCAAAAGGACCTGAGAGAGAGGAGCATGCAGGGTGGGCACTTTGCCAAGGTTATGGTCAAAGAATGTCTCCTGCCTTACCACAGCACGCATAAAAGAGAGTCGTTTTAAGGGCTGCATTGCCCCAAATTATTTTGAAACAATGGTTGCTGTGAAACAGCTAAAACTTGAATGATCAAAAAAGACACTTCAAGTGGTTGAAATGATCATTTCATACTTAGAAAATAAAGAACCTTTTTCTCTGTATGTTTTTTTTAAAACAATGTGCATATCTGTCTCAGATGATGTGCAAGCTGGAAGTAACCTCTAGTCTGTCCAGATTAATGGACAAGCCCCTAATGTCTCCTCTATCTCTACTCTTTTACAGCCAAAAATTTGTCACCTGAGCATTCTGAACCCAACACCGTCTAAAGATGTAGTAGTAAAAATGAGCAGGCCAGCATTTCCTTCTAGCCTAACTGTGCGGACTGGACCACCAACCCAATGAGCATGTGCAGAGGCTAAGGATTGGGCAAGGGAGTACCAGTGGAGGGCTAAAAGTTGTATGTCTGGAGCAATAGATGGGTGCTACATGGACTAGGAGGGAAGACAGTGGGGCTTTTGTCTGTGGTGTTTCAGCGTTAGGGGTTAGAATGGGAACCAGCTATACTGTGTCTGTCTGTCAGCAGAAGGTCTCCCCTCTGGCTCCGATGCAGATTGATTCATTTCTTATTCTGGTCCTTCATTGATAAGAAATCATTACATTGAGCTATCGGCTCATCACACATCTATGGGTGCTGCTTGAAAAAGCTTTGCATAACACTTTGGTCAACAACAAAAAAATCAATATAGCTAATAACAAACTTCCCCTGCAATTCAATTTGTTCTGCAGTCTATGATTGTAGAAAATACCCGTATGCTCGATTTCTACGAAGATCCCACAATCCCACTAAATGTCACCTCACTGAAAGTCTAGGAATGTTCAAACTGACCAGCCCATCCCTTACAGGATGTCTGTCTGTGGGTTCTGTAAGAGAGAGTGTGTGTAACACAGTATAGAAACATACTACAAGAATTGGGACAATACACCAGTACTGAACATTCATTTGCTGATTGCAGGGGTGAATGCTTTTCTATCTTTGGTTCAAAATACAGCAATGCGTTTGGTCAATTTCATGGTAAAGGCCTACTTACCAATCTATGATTCAGGAGTTTAAAGCATTTACAGGGATTTGATTCAGACTGGGCAACTCTTCATTTCAAAACAGTGAGAAAAATGTACCTGAAAATAGCAACAACATCTTCCTGAGGTAGTCTCAAAACACTACTAATTTATACCCGCCCCCATCCAAATAAAATAAACCTTTCAAATCTAGTTCTAACAATGGCAACACCGACACATTGAGCAATCGGATACACACTTGTAAACTCCAAAGACCAATGCATCTATGTGCATTTAGTTTGTACAGAAGCATGTGCACAGTGTAAATCAGCATACATTCAGCTCTGTCGTGTAATAAATATATAGAGAAAAAAAAGTTTTTAAAAACTAGCTGCTTGTCACATTCACAGGAAGGAGGACCAGTCCCTTGCCCTGTCCCCCAGGCCAGCTCTGAGTAAAGGGGCGGTCCTAGAGCCAGGAGGGCGGGGCTCAGTTCCCAGGGGAGGTACCCGTAGAAGTCAGACAGGGGGAACTTCCTGTCCTGTAGCTGATTAGGCTGGATTTGCAGGAGTGCAAGACTGCTTTGAACAAGAGGGGGAGCTGTTCCAGGGGAACATTCACCAGCTTGCCTGGAAAGAAACATGTTTCACAGGGCGTGAGTACAGAACAATTATCCTATCGCCTACTTTGTTATGGACCTTTACATTAGCATTTCATAATACACCGCCCGCCATGCCAATCCCTGATGTAATAGATGCCCCAACTTACCTGCCATGAAGCGGATCTCTGGCAGACACATCATGATCTCAGGGAAGCGTTTGGGCTGGTGAGGGTACTTGTACTCAGTGTAGTCCTGACACACGTACCAGTAACGCTTGTTCAGCTGCTCCAACTGGGAGATGTTAGTCAGACCACGGATATCTGCCCAACAGACAGGAACACATTGAGGAGAGGACATTAGCTACTGTTCATGTATGTGTGATGTTTGTATCCTTTTTATTCAATAAAGCATCTGAGCAGCAGAGCCGTTTTAAAATTCCTGTTGGAACAGTGCTGTGTCTGACTGTGTGCGTGTGTGTGTTACCTTGGTTCAGGAAGTTGATGGCTTTCATGCAGGCATACTCCTCGTTGCTGACCTTCAACTGGTGGAACTTGCGGAACAGATAGATCAACCTCTCCATCACCTCCATGCCATTCTCACTGAACCTGGGGGGGACGTATACAAAAACATGGTGAGATTGTGAAATGTGATACGCACGCACGCACACACACTCACAAACAACCCACAAAATCAACAAGACTACCAGCTCTCGTACACACAGCTACAGAAGTGGAAAATCACAAAGAAATAAAAAGTGAAGGGAGAGTAGATTCATGATAATGTGAGAGTTGATTAAATCATGACCATACTAAGAAGATGAGCAAAAGGGGGAAGAAGTGGATTATGCCTGATCCACTACAAGTGATTAAGGACATTAATCTCTCTGACTAAACATTTCCTTTAGCTTTAAGGATGGAGCATGTACTTAAACATGTCAAACTGAATAACTGAACTCATCAATCTCTATACCCGTCTCTACAGCTCCTCTTAAATCTTGATCTCTTTAACTATATCTTTAGTAAATGTGCCTACACACCGTTTAGCACTGCCTTAGTAAATCAGACACCTTCTCCTTGTATGTGCAAACTGCAGGCAAATGGGCCATTGCAACACAACCCAGTCGTAAATCCAATAGAAAATTAGGAACAAGTGTGCCAAAAGGTCAGATAATTCTGGTCTGATTTACACACAACTAAGCCCTCACAGTATTATGGCCAATCTGGGACAGAGGGACAGACCTGTATTTCATAATGGCCCAGACAGTGCTAGCCACAGTCCTGAGGAGTCGTCCACTTCACGGGCCAGTTCACTGGCACACTTCCAAAACCAATATACCCCGATGTAATGGTAGAAATATCATAGCCTTTATAGATTGTGAATCCACAGAGTGGAACGGTGGTCTCCGTAGGAGACTGTTGTTGCAGAAGGAAACACAACTTCAATTTTGACATCATCCCTTCTCTTTAGAGCCATATTCAGCCACCACACCTCCCAAAAATACTACAATAACATAAGTATAGGTAAGCAAACACTATTGCCTTCTAACCTCTGATGCATGAATGCCTACACAAAAGCAGAAGAGGAGGGTCTCCCAGCTAAATGGTCTCTTTCCATACAATGATTCCAAAATAAACCTATGAACACAAGGCCAGCGGTTATGGTTAACCCTAGTATCATTGTTTAACCCTAACAGTGATCCCACTGTCTGGCAATACTCACCCTTGCAGCTCGTCATCAGAGGGCGTGTACTTGGCGGTGACGTCAGCCAGGTCTCCAAAGATCTGCGCACTGTAGATGGTGAGGCAGGAGAGCAGGATGAGTTCCTGCCAGGTGGAGCTGAGCAGACAGGTGTAGTCCTCGATGGACAACTCACAGAAGAACGGCAGCTTCTTGATCCACGAGATTTGACGGAACAGCAGCTCGTCGGCCAGACGACACAGCAGTGCAAACAACTCCACCTGAGTCACCTTGTACCTGACAGGGAGACAGAGAGGCATGGATGTGAATATCAACAGAATTCATAACAGCATGCTGTTCATATTATTGTATTGGGCCAGGATTTGTAGCTGACCTGGTCACATGGTCAGAAAATTAATATTGTAAAATGGAACACACATTTCTAAAACACATTTCCAAATAGATGTCTGCTGGAATTGGTAGATCAAAAACATGCCACAGTTTGAGTGCTCAGCAGATATTTCAGGTTAAGCAGGCCTACTCACCCGTCCTCTATCAGCATGGGGGTGGCCAGTGGAGCCAGGTCCTCTGCAGCAACTAGCTGCAGCACCAGGGGGTGTGACTGGGGGTAGAGGCTGCGGGGCTGGGGGGGCAGCAGGCCTGACTGGGCATGGTAGCTGAAGAGGTGAGGTAGCAGCTGGTATGGGGTGTTCATGGGGGTGTTGATGTACTGGTCCCTGAGAGCAGCCGTGTAGCCACCATTCATCTCTACAGAGCGACTGGACAGACAAAACACAATGGTCAAACACACTAACACTTCAGACATTATGGAAAACACAGTAGAACTGTCACTGCCGCAAGATACTTCACTCACAATAGTCGTTCAATTACATACTGTACTTACACTAAATGCCAGAAATTATACTGTTCTGGTATCTGGCAAGTGTGCTCATGTTGTTGAGATTTTATTTGATAAATAACTATTTCTGTGCATTTCTAACATAATCAGAGTACATGGCTGATATAGATAAGTTGATGTTTACACAGAGAGAGACTAAAATAGATACCACCACTATATTTGGCCTTGCTGCTTGTAGATATACACTATGCATGTCTCCATAGCAAGAACAGCAGATACTGGTATGAATTCATTGTACAGATATCACTGCTAAGTCTGAATAGATCGCATTCAGGCATTCTTCTAGTGGCAAACACCTTACTAACTTGGCAATGGGAATGTCAGGGGCAGTTAATTATTTCATAAATGGACAAACTGTTGACAATGGCTACGATGCGCCCTCATGTAGACAAATTGCTAACTCACTTGGATGACAGAGTGGATGCGGGTGATGGCTGGTTGCCCTCGGAGGCGCCATTGCTAGGGGAACTGTGGTCACTACTGTCACCGTTGTTGCTCCAGCTGTGCTCCGGGAGACTGGCTTCCTCCTTAAACTCCTGTCCCGACATGATCCGCTCAATCTCGTCATCTGTGATCTGAGAGAGAGAGAGAGAGAGAGAGAGAGAGAGAGAGAGAGAGAGAGAGAGAGAGAGAGAGAGAGAGAGAGAGAGAGAGAGAGAGAGAGAGAGAGAGAGAGAGAGAGAGAGAGAGAGAGAGAGACAGAGAGAGAGAGACAGAGACAGAGACAGAGACAGAGAGAGAGAGAGAGAGAGACAGAGAGAGAGAGAGAGAGAGAGAGAGAGAGAGAGAGAGAGAGAGAGAGAGAGAGAGAGAGAGAGAGAGAGAGAGAGAGAGAGAGAGAGAGAGAGAGAGAATATGTAAAGAGTCATGGCATTGGCAAGTCCATTAACTATTATAATTAATTCCCCTGGGTACTTCAAGTCTTTAGCTGTTAATACTACAGCATTGTTTTCAGGCATCTGAATGGATTAACATAGCACTGTTGTCCAGGGTATAATTATCCTAGGACAACTTGTTCCACAGAGGCACAAGGACACACCATGCACATGCGCACACACCCACCCACGCACACAGGGGTCATTCCACCTCAAAAAGTTTCTGTTGTTAGAAACAAATAAGATTAGTATCCCTGCAACATTATATTGTTGACATATAATTTCATCACTCAGAAAATAAGCTAATTGATTGCACCCAAATTGGCCATTTTAATTTATAGGATTCATATAATATTTAATAAATATAGTACCTAACATCTGATTTGGACCAAACTTTTTTCTAACAATGAGTTAGACATGAGGAATCCAAAGAAATTGTCAAAAGCCATTCCTTATGTCTTACTCATTGTTACAAAAAAGTTTGGTCCAAATCGGATGTTAGGTACTATAATTATTGAATATTATATGAATCCTATAAATTAAAATAGCCAATTTGTGTGCAATCAATTAGCTTAATTTCTCAGAGATCTAATTATATTTCTACTAAATAATGCTTCCGGAATGCTTATCTTATCTGTTTCTAAATACAGACACGATTTCAGAACAATCTGAGATGGTGGGTGTCATGACTTGCTGAAATGACATAGAACGACCTACATCTTAGCTATACAAAATTATATTTGAAAAGCATGGCTAATCCTTCATTTAATGTTAATGACATAGATTGAATTGAACACTGTAAATAATGACTGGTGCTGCAAGCAATTGTGGATGCTGATTTGCCCGATTATCTTGCTTAAAGCCAGCTAATGAAATTATAAATTAATGTGAGCATGAAATCACTGTCAGGGATGGGTTCAATTCCATTTCTATTCATTGCAGTTCAGGGCAATGCGTTAGAAATTACCAGCATTTTTACATAACAATTCGTAGTAAGCAAATGACATTTAAATGGATATAAATAAAATGTATAACAATTCTGAAATATCAAATAGCACAGTGAATATTTGCCTGGACAGGTCCAATGCTTTTGTTTCTCCCTCCTGGCATCCCATCTTCCCTGATTGCTGGAAAACACACAGAACAGCCATAAGCATCACAATAAGAGGAACAAACTGTATGTTTTTTCTTTAAATACTATGTTTGGGTTTCAAGACATAAAAACACCAAAGTACAGTACAATTCCTAGGGAGGTTGTCATAGCAACATTGGAACTCTCCCTGGTGGCTGCTCTGATTGTGCCACAGGAGATAATCAGGAAAGAGTACAGTAAAATGTGAAAGTTCACCTACACAGTCAATGCAGCAGAGGGCACTATCTACATAACTACAGAGCTGGGCGGTGTTGCGAGTTGACAAGAGAGTGGGGTATTTACTAGTTAAGGCTGCCACAAAGTCATAAAACCCCTCTATTTCTACAATTTATCTTCTTAAAATTTGATGTTAAACTTTAGCCTTAACCCTAACCCTAACCACACTGATAACCTTATGCCTAACCTTAAATTAATATTTGTTTTATTTTCATGAATTTCTACAATTTTGACTTTGTGGCTGTGCAATATATTCGAAACCCTCAAGGAACTCTTACAATGAAATCTGTGGTTCTAGAACAATCTACTATGGTTCCAGTACAGTACATTCAGGTCAGCATTCTAGGCCTCTGCATGTGTGGCTCTCGTCTGCTCGTCACTCTTGCCTCTTCGGTGTCCTCTTACCTTTGCGGTTCATTCCCATCTGTAGACACTTGAGCAGGCGGCAGTATTGACAGCGGTTGCGCTGCTTGCGCGACATCTCGCAGTTCTTGTCACGGCTGCAGCGGTACACTCGCTTGTTGCAGATGCTGCGCTTGAAGAAGCCCTTGCAGCCCTCGCAGGAGATGATGCCATAGTGCAGGCCTGTGGCGCGGTCTCCACAGATAAGGCAAACACGCGGGTCTGCTGCAACATCTGACAGAAGAGACAGAGTGACTTGTTAGAGCAGAAGACAGAAAACCAACAGACACCTGCCACATATCATATCCACACATCACAACATTCAAAGTACATCAATGACAAATTGGACTTAATAAAGAACAATGTCTAAGGAGAAAATGCAGCATGATCAAAATTGTGCTCGGATCTGAAAAGAAACCCATTGCCATAAGTCCTCACCAAGCATATGTATCCTACAGCTCCAACCATCGTCGTGTAACTTAGGGTAGCCAACAAATGTAACCAGCTGGATGTTAGGAGGGAGAATAGGCACAGAGAGTGCAGACATCTTGAATGTTTTATTCAGTAGGTCTGAGCAGAGAGAGGACCAGGCTAAAAGACACACGCTGGGCTGCCTGGTGATTTGCTTACAGGCTCTCTTTTCCCTTGGACACAGTGGCGGCGTCATTTCAACTCTTCAGTGTGTCTATAGTCTAACACCACTCGGTGAAACCTGACTAGATTCACTCCTCTTTCCACATAAGCCCACATAAGGTCTAAATCTCTCACCGTGAGCGTAACACACTGGAATTTGTGACAAGGGAATTTATGTTTGTTTAAATATATCAGACCAACTAACTGTTAATTATTCTCCAACTGCACAGGCAGCCAGTGGCACCTTAAATGGGGAGGACGGGCTCATAGTATTGCTGAAATTGAATAAATGGAATGGTATCGAACACATCAAACACATGGTTTCCATATGTTTGATACCATTCCATTCACTCCAATCCAGCCATTATTATGAGCCGTCTTCCCCTCAGCAGCCCCTCAGTAGGTTCATATCACAGCTGTCTTCCTTAGAAGATAAACACAGTGCAGACCAGAGCCTTTACATTTTAGCCTTAACCTTGTTTCCTCTAAGGGTATATGGTGCAGCTTTTTTGCTGAGAGTTTCAAAATGTGAAATGTTGTTAAGACCAAGTGAGGGCAGTAACTTGGAACACATGTGCTTGGGTAGAGGCTAGAGGGAAGGGCAGCCTTTGAGGAAGTAGTGGAACAGGATGTCCAAATGAAGCACATTCAAAAATAGTTGGTTAAATTACACAGTGCTCTGAGTTTAAGGTTAGCCAGCAGATTAACAACATGTGGTGGCCACGAGAGACCCAGATGTGAAAACAGAATAAAGTTCAAAACACCTAGCTTACTACAGTCACCCTTATCCCCAAATACCAATACCACTGATGCTAAATAGCTTTTGGCTTTACATTCATCTCTATAGAGTGACATTTCTTGCTTGCATGTGTCTGTGTGTGCATACGTTCCATTGGGTATGTGTGTTGGAGTTTGGATCATAGAGAGATGTATTTAAAGCTAGAATCCTTAATGGAAACAATAACAAAGTGTTCTCTCCCCACCCCTGTTCTGCAAAAAAGCTAAGGGATGGGGCTGGAGAAATGTAACCACTCTCAAATTCATAGACAGAGTTACAGATACAAGAACTGACCATACACGATCCCAAATGTATAGTGTTAACCATCTTTTGAGGCTATACAGTTTACATTTACGTTGATTACAAACATTGGAGTAAAACAATCTTATATTTTGGTTTCTGATCGGGTACTATAGAGTTGAACTAAGCTCATGAGGCATTTATAGTTTATATTCTTCAAGAATCAATGGTACATGTAATTCATTTACAAGTCCAAAAAGAGATTGAGCAACTAAGGATTATAGCTTTACATTGAAGATTTACAATCCTCTGTGAACTCCTGACATTCTTAATTACTTTACTAATCACCACAGAAACTGCACAATCTGCAGACCAGCACACTTTGAGGACACCAAACTTTAAAAAGCTGTTAAAAATCTTAACTGGTATAATCCCCATCTACCTCTAGGCTAGATAATAAAACACTATGCGGGCAGAGAATGAATTAGACTGAAAACCTACATTCCCTACTCTCTGCTGTCCACAGTTTTAGTGCTACCCTATCGATCAACCCCCGTCCACCAACACACAAACACACACACACCTCAACCCCCGCACCATCCCCCCTCATAAAAGCTCTGAACAGATGGGTTGACGCCATGGTTACAGTGAATAGCCCAGCAAAGCAACGGCTGCCAGAAGAAGAGATAACACACAACAATCCAACCCTTACTGGCTTAGCCTCCTAATTATGATATCAGTTAACAAGGCAGCCCATCCCAGTTTCTGTTGGTCAATCAGCAATTACATGGGGTTTGTTGTCCCCACTTTCTCATCATCCATTACTAAGTAGGGAGTGTGCTTCAAACCGAATTCCCCAAATAAAGTAACATCAACTGGTTCATCCTGAAAAACAGGTGACCACTACTGGGAAAATATAAACAGTCAAGTTATCAAAGTGAAGTTTTACAGATCAACATGGGAGACTGCATTAGGAGATTTCGTAAAGATATAGAGAGAAACATCCAGAACCCTTGTCTTCACCTCCATTGTCACCTATTACACCAGGATTAGAACTGGAGTCCATAAAGCACGGACACACCGGTAGCGTTTGCTGGCCGAGAGTACTTAGCACCTCTGAGTGCCAGCCATAATTTGCAAACTGACTGCAAACCGATTCTACATGTAGATTTACATGAACATGTCACTAGTCAGACGCCCACCGGCGGCGGGTGATCCCGAAAACACACCCCACCGAGCAAACGGCGAGCGAACGGCAGCGTCAGATCGACATTTGGTGCAGTGTGTGCGCTCCACCGGCGGCCGGTGGCACCTTAATTGGGGAGGACGGGCTGATAGTAATGGCTGGAATGGAATACATTGAAAGTTATCGAACACATCAAACACAAGGGTTCCATGTGTTTGATACCATTCCATTCACTCCCTTCCAGCCATTATTATGGGCCGTCCTCCCCTCAGCAGCCTCCTGTGATGCGCTTCCATAGTTAGTGAGCGCACTGAGAGCAGACTGAACTACTTTCCCTGGATTCTACCAACAGTGAGTAATGAAGACTGGGTTGTTGGTCCCATAACCCAGTCCTGAAGGAGACTGGTGAGAACTCTGCTATAGTGGGCCTGTTTAATGCTACCTTCTCCTGAACCCATAGATTAACCCTAGCTGCTCTGAGGTAAGTCTCTTACCAACGCTCTTTGGTCAACCCATACTTCACATGGCAATGAACCTTCCCCTCATACAGGCTCTTCCAGTCATGGACTAACCCATCAGATATAAGAGGGAGTCATGGGTGCAGTGATCTAAAGCAACAAGGTCATCAAACCCATGCCAATCCATACTGTTCAAAGGCTTTCTTTGCCTTACACATTTATTATCATCAGTGCTTGACTTGGGATACTGCTTGAGCTCCTGTTCCTCTTATAGAATATTAGCTCAAAAGTATTGTAGAGCTCCTGCACCTAAATATAAACAGAACCGGCCCCCAAAATGAGTCCCGGATCCTATTTCAGTCCAAATCAAGCACTGATTATCATGAACGTATGAGATTGGCCAAAAGCTAATAAAATGGCAGATAGAAACTTTAGGCCTCTATAGTATAAACCAAAACAGGTACTGTCTACAAGGGCACACCCAATGATTAAACAATAAACTACTACTACTGAGTGGTAACCTCATCTTCTATATCACTTAAATATAGCTGCAACCGAGTCAGACATAATCCTGTCAAATAGATGAGAGAGGTCCAATATGTCCATCCCTGCTCTAAGCATACTAGAAGCTGCAGTGTGCTTTCAGAGCCCAGGGTAAGTTTCCTCTTACTAGAAGGAGCAGAGTGGGCTTTCAGAGCCCAGGGTAAGGTTCATGTACTAGAGGCAATTAGCTGGGGAAATGTAAAGAAGTATAAAGCCTCTCCCAGATCTACTGAATGGTGAATGGAAGACCTCTAAAGCCCAATGGGATTACCTATGAGTTTTAAGTTCTGTCTCCTCGGGAGGCTCTTCTGGGGTTGTCATACTGTACACAAAAGGGTCACTCGGCTCCCGCCAATGGATTCAAATGTAATCCTTAGTCATTAACGTGAACATACCACCAACCTGAGAACAGTGAGGAGCTCTTACTCAAAACAAACTTGTTGAAGTTTGTAATAGATTATTTTTTGACACCACTATTATTTTTGGTCCATAAGGAACACTCATGTAATGACTGTCTTTCACACTGCAATACAGTTAACAACGTAATACAGAGAAACGTCCTGCCAGAAGTAACTCCAGAGTGCAGTAACAAACATATCTAAATAAGTATCATCAGTATGCTTTCACACACTACTACATATTGCAGCATGTAAGAACTTGATATCCTGAAAATGTAGATGTCCTATAATACTCTATTATAATGATTCCATATAAAGTGACTTTAGCCTAATTAAAGTGGGCTCTTGGAGCATAATGAGGACAAAGCTTGATGCTGAAGGAAGGGTGGAGGTATCAGTGAAGACTCAGCTTAAGGTCTAAATCAAGAGCCTTTCAGTCATTAAGCCACTGTTCTGTGTGTAATAGAATAACACCTCTACTAAGCCTGGCAGAAAAGAGGACAGGACCCACATACTTTCCCCCTTTATTTTAACTGTGAGAGCTCTCTCCATTCTCTTTCTCAAAATGGCCACCTGCATTGTCTTGCATATAAGCAGTGGCGGCTCCTGAAAAAATTCTCAGGAGGGGCAATTTTTCTGATGATTTAGGTGACCTACACACATTTTAAAAAAGATATGTCCAGCAACAACATGAAGACAGGGGCAGATTATAAGTCAATACCAGAAGCATTTATTGACTGATCTGGGGAGATGGATTCCAGTTTCTGTGACAGATTATAAATAATCTCTGATGCCTTTGTTATATTAGCTTTTGGTTGAATGTACTGTCGTAGTAAATATATAATGTTATAGCTTGGTCTGACTAAAATCTTGTGCATGACCCATTTTGTGTTGGGCGTTTGTTTTCAATCAATGCTGTTCCTATCCTATAACAATGGACAAAAGAGTCCTATCTTGTCAGCCTTGTCAGCAGGTGGCCAAGGACAACACCCACGCCATAGGTCTCTCAGTTCTTCCAACTCACGAGTTCTTGCTCTGAGGACACACACACACACACACATCATCACTGATAACACACACACACACACACACACACATCATCACTGTTAAACACACACACACACACACACACAAAAATCCCCTCTCTTTAGGCTGAACATTTGAAGACAGAGAAACCGACTCAGAGCCAATGCAACAGTGGAGGGGACCTCGCCCAACTCATCAGGACCAATCAGAAGATCAGAACTACTAGATTCAACCTACATCATTTATTGTATAAAATGTCTGCACACAATGTTTTCGGGGCTCTCTTCTCCCTAAGAGTTTGACGAACGAGTCCGTGCACGCGATTCCAGATATCTTTACCTCTGAATAAACTGCCTTTATTATACCATATCCACCCTGTCCAAAGTCTCTACTTGGTCTCAGTTCTCCAGTAAACTTGTGATTATCAACAGTACACAACGGTAACAAACAATTGGGGGAACTCACGGGGCAGATAGTAAGGTCGCAATGACACAGAAAGCAGTTCAATGTCGGGGTACAGAGTCGCTCTCTTACCAGGATCGCGGTCCGCTCTGACCAGGGTGAAGCCGGCCGGCTCCACTTCTCTGTCCGGGACTCTGTCATCCAGCCAAGTCTCCCAGCTGTATTGGGATTCCGCTGCCAGCAGCGTTTTCATTATTTAGTCCGTTCGTAGCGGGTATGTACACGATCAACAAGATCAGTCCAAAACCAACCACTGGAAATCCATGGTTGGCAGAATGTTTGTAAACTAAGTCTACAAATTAAAAACATAAAATAACGCCACACTGCAGGTCGCAACAGAGACGCTGCTAGCCGCTATTGTCTTAGTTACGTTCATGGTTACGTCACGTATGACGAAAGCGCGTAAGTGCAAGCCCACAGACACCCATAGAGAATGTATTGAAAGCTTTGAAATTTGAAAAAAATAGATTTTACATGACAGGCTATGAGAGACTTCTGGGCGATTTTCAACTTGACTGAAATCGCCCCAAAAACGGGCGGGGCCATTTGAAGCACGACTTTAGCCTGATTTGACATTTAGTGGCTGGCAGATCAGACGTGAACACTGATAACTACTGTTGCCGTGATATAATTGATTAGAAAAAAAATCCCTTCCTTTTCCCGTTTGGCAGTGCGTCGCCCATATCGCCCTATTGAACAGGCCGTCCCTGCATATAAGTTATAGATCGCACAAAACCCTGCTTTGTTTTGCTATTTTACTTCAAACACAAGCTGTGAGAGCATGTGAGAGATTCAACTGCCTTAAAGCATGTCCAAGATCACATAGGTTTACACCACGGAGAACATCCCTTCTGTAGGTTTTCAATCCAACCCCAGTTTTAACTGACCTGATTCAGTATATCAACCAGCTAATTATTAGAATCAGGTGCGCTAGATTAGGGTTGGGGCAAAAACCTACAGGATGGTAGCACTCCAGGAACATGATTGGAGAGCCCTGCTTTACACTATGGATCCTCTCCTCCTCAATAAAGGCGTCCACATGCTTCCCAACCGAAACGGTTCGGTACAGTTCGTGCATATATTATGACGACATTTTGTGATGTTTTTGTTCGTTTTGGGGTTCGGTTATGGTTTTGTTGACTGTTCAGGCACACAAAATAAATTCTCATGGGCCAGCCGAAGTTTTGAAGCCGAAGTCTACGCCCCTTTGTCCATGATTGGTCAACTGTAGGGGTGACCCGAGTTTCTGCTTCATGTTGATTCAGCCCGAAACTCAGTGTGGATTCAACATGGCGAACGACAACTTCGAGCATCGATTGACTGAGGAGGTACAAAAGTACCTTCACCAGTATGATTCTAGCCATGCATTATATAAAGACCAGCATGTAAATGCCAATTAATGGAGGGAGATTGCGGAGACGCTGGGGTCCGACTCAACCACTTTTTCAAAAAAGTGGGGCAGGGTTCGTGACTAGTTCGTCAAGGCAAAGAAAAGAAACAAAGGTCACAGTGGAGATGCCGGTGGAAAGACTACTCCAGAAATGTTGCTGCTGGCTTGTTCGGTACGTGAAGCATGGGAAGACTGAAAGCAACATGCCGTCTTCACCAAAGGATGGGGTATGTTGATCTATTTTCTAATGTAGTCGACGCAAAGAGTAGCCATGTTTTGCTAACAATAGCTAGCCAGCTAGTGCTAGCTACTTGGCTCTCTAGTGGCTAGGTAGCCTAGCAGCATACTCATGCAGGGAAAGCAAGCCAACCAACTAAACTAAATATCTTTACAAATTCTGATCAAACATCATTTTGTCATAGAAAGAAAACCAAAAGCATTCCACAATGGTATCACCAAAGTCAAAGTTTGGTAGCATGGTCCAGCTAGTCAAAATGTTGCAAACTATTGAGCAGAGTTGAGTAGCTAGGCCAGGCCTACTCAACTCTGCTCAAATGGTTGCAACATTGTATAGTCTGTTGTAATCTCGTTTAATGATATTTGATGTACATTAATGTTTTGGATATGTGTTCTAAATAGCCCTCTACTTGTTTATTTTCAAGGCACAATCATCAGTGAATGGAGCACCTGGTTTTGTTCTCTGCGCCCCAGCAATGCCTGTTCACCGGCCCCAAGCACTACCTCTGCCCCCAGTACTGACTGGTGATCGGCTCCCAGCCCATCTCCCGCACTGAGTTGCAGTGCAGAATTAGAAACAATCTCCATTCAGGACCTGGGAAGCTCTATCCTGGGCCCACCTACAATACCTACTCCACTGGTTTGCTCCTCACTGATGCTACAGAGCAGCAGCAGTAGTAGCAAGGGTGTGAGAAGAAGGGAGAAAAGAGCTGCAGACTCAGTCCTTGACACATCACTTACAAAAAGGGATGCAAATGATTGAAGACATATCTCAAGAGCTGGAGAACATCGTGCACTGAGCCACCAGCTCTCTTCTGTTGTCCTTTTTCATCCTCTCCTCACCAAGCACACTGCTCTCCAGACACTCCTAATTTCCCACCTCTTCTCATCCTCTCCACACCTATAGCTGATTTAATGAATGAACTCTCGCCAAAACTCTGGGAGGAATTTGATCACCAGCTGCATGAGTTTGTGCATGACTTCAAGAAGAGAACATGAACCGAACGACTGGGACCACAGTGAAATTAACAACTTGATCTGTTGTTCAAATCAAATCAAATTGTATTTGTCACATGCGCCGAATACAACAGGTGTAGACCTTACTGTGAAATGCTTACTTACGAGACCTTAACCAACACTGCAGTTCAAGAAATAGAGTTAAGAAAATGTTACAAAATAAACTCAAGTAAAAAATAAAATACCAAGTAACACAATAAAATAATAATAATGAGGCTAAATACAGGGGTCAAGCAGCAGTGTAAAAACAAAGGGGGGGGGGGGGGGTCAATGTAAATAGTCTGGGTGGCTGTCAGCAGTCTTATGGCTTGGGGGAAGAAGCTGTTAAGGAGCCTTTTGGACCTACACTTGGCACTCCGGTACTGCTTGCCTTGCGGTAGTAGAGAGAACAATCTATGACTTGGGTGACTGGAGTCTTTGACAATTTTTTGGGCCTTCCTCTGACACCGCCTAGTATATACAGTAGGTCCTGGATGGCAGGAAGCTTGGCCGTACGCACTACCCTCTGTAGCGCCTTACGGTCGGATGCCGAGCAGTTGCCATACCAGGCGGTGATGCAACCGGTCAGAATGCTCTCAATGATGCAACTGTATAACTTTTTGAGGATCTGGGGACCCATGTCAAATCTTTTCAGTCTCCTGAGGGGGAAAGGGTGTTGTCGTGCCCTCTTCATGACTGTCTTGGTGTGTTTGGACCATGATAGTTTGTTGGTGATGTGGACACCAAGGAACTTGAAATTCTCAACCCACTCCACTACAGCCCTGTCGATGTGAATGGGGGCGTGTTCGGCCCTCCTTTTCCTGTAATCCACGATCATCTCCTTTGTCTTGCTCACGTTGAGGGAGAGGTTGTTGCTCTGGCACCACACTGCCAGGTCTCTGACCTCCTCCCTATAGGCTGTCTCATCATTGTCGGTGACCAGGCCTACCACTGTTGTGTCGTCAGCAACCTTAATGATGGTGTTGGAGTCGTGCTTGGCCACACAGTCGTGGTTGAACAGGGAGTACCGGAGGGGACTAAGCACACACCCCTGAGGGGCCCCCGTGTTGAGGATCAGCGTGGCAGATGTGTTGTTACCTACCCTTACCACCTGGGGGCGGCCCATCAGGAAGTCCAGCATCCAGTTGCAGAGGGAGGTGTTTAGTCCCAGGGTCCTTAGCTTAGTGATGAGCTTTGTGGGCACTATGGTGTTGAACGCTGAGCTGTAGTCAATTAACAACATTCTCACATAGGTGTTCCTTTTGTCCAGGTGGGAAAGGGCAGTGTGGAGTGCAATTGAGATTGTGTCATCTGTGGTTCTGTTGGGGCGGTATGCAAATTGAAGTGGGTCTAGGGTTCCCGGGATGATGGTGTTGATGTGAGCCATGACCAGCCTTTCAAAGCGCTTCATGGCTACCGACGTGAGTGCTATGGGGCGGTAGTCATTTAGGCAGGTTACCTTTGCTTTCTTGGGCACAGAGCCGGTGTAGTAGAATTCAATCTTAGTCCTGTATTGACGCTTTGCCTGTTTGATGGTTCGTCTGAGGGCATAGCGGGATTTCTTATAAGCGTCCGTATTAGTGTCCCACTCCTTGAAAGCGCCGGCTCTAGCCTTTAGCTCGGTGCGGATGTTGCCTGTAAAACATGGCTTCTGGTTGGGATATGTACGTATGGTCACTGTGGGGACGACGTCGTCGATGCACTTATTGATGAAGCCGGTGACTGAGGTGGTATACTCCTCAATGCCATTGGATGAATCTCAGAAAATATTCCAGTCTGTGCTAGCAAAACAGTCCTGTAGCGTAGCATCCGTGTCATCTGACCACTTCCGTATTGAGCGAGTCACTGGTACTTCCTGCTTTAGTTTTTGCTTGTAAGCAGGAATCAGGAGGATAGAATTATGGTCAGATTTGCCAAATGGAGGGCGAGGGAGTGCTTTGAATGCGTCTCTGTGTGTGGAGTAAAGGTGGTCTAGAGTTTTTTCCCCTCTGGTTGCACATGTGACATGCTGGTAGAAATTAGGTAAAACGGATTTAAGTTTGCCTGCATTAAAGTCCCCGGACACCAGGAGCGCCGCTTCTGATGGGCATGTTCTTGTTTGCTTATTGCCTTATACAGCTCGTTGAGTGCGGTCTTAGTGCCAGCATCGTTTTGAGGTGGTAAATAGACGGCTATGAAAAATATAGATGAAAACTCTCTTGGTAGATAGTGTGGTCTACAGTTTATCATGAGGTACTCTACCTCAGGCGAGCAATACTTCGAGACTTCCTTAATATTAGACATCGCGTACCAGCTGTTATTGACAGACACACACCCCCACAAGACGTAGCTGTTCTGTCCTGCCGATGCGCGGAAAACCCAGCCAAATGTATATTGTCCGTGTCGTCGTTCAGCCACGACTCGGGGAAACATAAGATATTACAGTTTTTAATGTCCCGTTGGTAGGATAGTCTCGAATGGAGATCATCCAGTTTATTTTCCAGTGATTGCACGCTGGCCAATAGAACGGATGGTAGAGGCGGGTTACCCAGTTGCCGACAAATTCTAACAAGGCACCCTGATCTCCACCCCCTGTATTCCTCTTTTCTGCACACGAATGACGGGGATTTGAGGCTGGTCTCGGAGAAGCAGTGTATCCTTCGCGTTGGACTCATTAAAGAAAAGATCTTCATCCAGTTTCACTGGGACCACATCTCAGGAGTAAGACACCAGACACTTCCATTTTATTCCATAGACACTTTTGTTATTTACATGTCTGTTCATAAGACACAGTCTTACTATTGTTCAGAAATATTTATTGCTCATAAATATTTGTATCTACACTCTTGACACTTTATATTTGACCCTTTTATTGTTTACATGTCTGTTCATAGCAGACAGACACTGTTGTACTATTGTTCAGAAATATTTATATTCAGAAATATTTGTAACTACACCGACGCTTACATTTTATTCCATAGACACTTGTTTACATGTTTGTTCTCAGCCCACACTTTTGTATTGTAGTTCACTTTCAGAAGCAAGAATAAATGTTAATTGACTCGGTACCGGTACCCCCTGTATGTAGCCTCGTTATTGTTCTTTTATTGTTACTTTTTTCTTTCTTTAGTTTATTTAGTAAATATTTTCTTAACTCTATTTTCTTAAAATGGCATTGTTGGTTAAGGGCTTGTAAGTAAGCATTTCACGGTAAGGTCTACACCTGTTGTATTCGGCGCATGTGACAAATACAATTTGATTTGAAAAAGCTCTGTTGGCATTTCTTCATCTCAATACAAGGTGTTTCAATGCATTCTATTTGAACATCAAATGCTGACAACGTACAGAAGAGCTGTGTGCCACAGACTTCATAGGCTTTCTTCTACTTGTGGTCTAGTTCAATCTAATCTAATCTAAATTACTGCACACTGAGACATCCCAGAATCAGGTTTCATTTTATTAACAAGAATACAACTCTACTGGTTCAAAGAGCTGAGTCTGTGCGTCAATCAAGAATCCTCATCCTTGCAGCCATGATGCCGAATGCATTCTCTGACTCTCCGACAATGAGAGTGGTGGTAGTCCCAGGTACGCCCAGGTTTATTGAGATGGACACCTGTGAATGAGAGGTAAAAAGAGAATGTCAGATATATATATGTGGTTAACAAAAACACCATACCATTTTCCAGGAACCCTATTCCAAAAGCCTTGATAAAATGGCACTTCTCATATAGAGGTGCATACATGTATGCAGTAACAATGGAAATTAGAAACAGAAAAAGTGAAATTGATTGCAACATTCTATTATCAACATACCTGGATAAGGGCGCATGAGGTTCTCATGTAGGGGGAAAGCTGCATCTCCCAGGAAAACATGAGGACTTGGCGTTGTGGTACCTGGCAGGACAGCTGGCGGTGGTAAATCTAGGGTCTTCTGCAGCAGTTTGGACCCAAAATAACTCTCTTGAAAGCTCTCTCGGCCATATGCCCCTACATCCACCATTGTGAACCTGTAGCGGGCATCTTCTCTGTCTCCGTATCTCGCCTATTATGTGTTGCTAGGTACATCAAATCTAGTAGATCCCGGGCAATTAAGACAAATTAAATGTTCTCGCCAGTCAACTGTCTCTCTGTACACTATTTTATTCTTGTGTCTTCCTTGTTTAGGTGTGTCGTCACTTCATTGTTTGGCCATAGATGGCTATTACCAGCTCATCGCCCTCGACTGTCCCGGGGTAATATTGCTGCTTTCCCCCTTTTTTTTCATTTTTCAAGCAAACATCTTTTCGGGAGCATGCGAGCGCACTCATTCGGAAGTCGGCTAGCAGACAGCCGAACTGAAGCATGCTGACACCTTAAGCCATTTGTCAGTTTTATTTTAGCACATGTGGTAATTCAAAGAATGCATCAAAACCATATATTTAATTGAGCATCACATGTGAAATGCCTGACTTCCTTCAATGAGAAAAACACAATGACCGTTATTTCCTTCATTCACACCAGCAGAGTCTTATTTGCCAAATCTGTCACCCTCTCTTTCAAGTGCATGGCCACCATATAATCAGCCTGCTTCACACCTTCACACACTTGATCTCAATGTCACATCAAACTCTGGCTCCACCTCACACACCCCTCCCTGTATGGCTGTCAGTGGTCCAGTCCATCAGACTGGTTCTGTTCTGGTTCTGGTCACCTCCCCTCCCCTCCCCCAGCTCATCATGGATCATGTAATGGGGGTGATAAATACCAAGTGATGGGACATGTGGGAGAGTTGTAAAGTCAGGCCTTTGCTTCATCTTGAACTCCACCCCCTCTCTCTCTACAGTCTGGATCCTGGGACCGCCTCCTCTCCCTCCGTCCCTCCCTCCTCCACCTCACCACAAGGCCTGCTGAAGGGTATTTCACTCAGCGGTTTTGTCTTGTGTTTCCATCACAATCATCACCAGCTGAGAGGCAGCGGGGGTTGAAGGGATCTGCTGTACTTTTCCACTGTTACCTCCCCTCCTACCTCCCTCCCTTCCTCCCTCCCCTCCTTCTTTACATCTCTCTCTACTCCTTTATGGGAGGAAAGGGTGCATACTTTCTCCTAAGTTCAGTACATGACGACTCTCTCTCGCTCCCACTCTTTCTATCTATCTCTGTGAGATAGTAGGAAGATATAACCAATATGGGCCAGAGATACACATTTCCAACAGTCAGCCACCATGCTGTTTGGTCTCTAACTGAGTCTCCATAGTGTTATGTGGTCCTCTGTAGCTCAGCTGGTAGAGCACGGCGCTTGTAACGCCAAGGTAGTGGGTTCGATCCCCGGGACCACCCATACACAAAAATGTATGCACGCATGACTGTAAGTCGCTTTGGATAAAAGCGTCTGCTAAATGGCATATTATATTATTTATGTTAATCTTTTTACTTCTATGCAGTTGCAGATTTGGCTCATAGTCATGTCAATGGTGGCCTGTTGACATCGCATACTGGAGAACATTTAACCCCCCTCACACAGTACTGTCTCAGGGTGGCGGGCTGAGATTCTACAAGAGATTACAGCCTGGGTCATTAGCATTGGGTAATTAGACTCCAGCCAAATACCATGTTAATTATATGCTAATTAATACTGAATTAGTCACTCGTTTGTTAGATATTTACATTTTAGTCATTTAGCAGACGCTCTTATCCAGAGCGACTTACAGTTAGTGAGTGCATACATTTTAAAAAAGTAATACTGGCCCCCCGTGGGAAACGAACCCACAACCCTGCCGTTGCAAGCGCCATGCTCTACCAACTGAGCTACACAGGGCCTATTTCAGAGATTCCATCAAAGTGAATGTTGTTTCTGATTTCCATAATCCAGCTCATTCCAAAACATTTATTACGTTCACAAATGAATCAGTAACAGCATGAAGGGTAATGCTGTCTTGCATTCTCTTTTGTCCTAAACAGCAACAAGTCTTGAGACAACAGATAGAAATACGAACAACAGAGCTCACTATGTTTTCTCCTTTCAACTGACACATACTGCCCTAACACAAACACGTTTGAGAGGGCCATTGATTTCCTAAAGGTACATTTTAAGGTCTTTGATCTCATTATTGGAATGTAATCAATATTAAAATCAAATTTTATTGGTCACATTCACGTGTTTAGCAGATGTTATTTCGGGTGTAGCGAAATGCTTGTGTTTCTAGCTCCGACAGTGCAGTATATCTAATAAGGAATACCTAACAATTTCACAGCATATACCCAATACACACGAATATAAGTAAAGCAATGATGTGTTTGGCTATTTCTCTGCATCATAGCTCCTTGGGTTCTCAGTCCTGGCAACAGTTACAAATCCTTCCCTAAAATCCATCAAGAAAAGGCCCCTAATCGAATCTTTAAATTCAACATGACCATTGACACAAATCTAATTGATGCTCTTCACAGACTGGGGCACACTATGTCTGAGCGATTATATAATTACTATAGTGTTCAATAAAAGTCAAAATGTAAGGTTTCAACAAACGTAGGCCATTTTGCATGTTTAAATACTATTTATTTATTGTCAAACATGAGTGTGCTGGCAGAAGTCCAGTGCAGCAGTTTGATAGTGTACTTGTTAATGTGGAGCCTAAACAGTCAGCACAACCTGATATGAACCACATGGTGGTATTTAACAACACAGGCGCTTGTAACACTGGGCCATATAAACCCCCTCTTTAATAAAAGTCTGTTTTCCCCAGCACTCCTCAGTATGACTGGAGGCTTGCTAGAGACAGCATAAGCTGGCTAACAGGCTCAGCAGGCTAACTCCCACCCATCTTTCCCACGACCAGACTCTTCCTGTATCAGGAAATACACACTATAATGCAATCAAGCACTTTATATTACTTCTATGTGCGCGCGTTTGTGTAGGTGGTTGAAATAAGATTTCAAAAATCTATAAAGTTATCAGGTTAAACTAGGTCCTTTGTTCATAAGGGGTATCAGATGGTGTTTGTGTTAGATTTAAAGTGCGTATGCATCGGGGGATGGGTACTGGCAGTTTAAATAACACTCCCCTTGGAGACAAAGGTCTGAGATATGGTGGACTTGATGGTTTGATTTGTCTGGATCAGAACTCACATAAAGGTTTGAATTAAAAGACCCTAGATGGCCATAATAAGAGGTGTTGGCATTGGCTATATTTAGCCTGTATTACAGAAGCCACGATTCCTGACCTCCCCCACTGTTATTGATCTTCACACACACAGCCTCTATCCCCCTACCCCCTCATCCACACACACACACACACACACTCCCCCCACCCAGAATTTGTAAGAAAAGGGACTTCCTGGCAAGTCCAGAGTGACGTGGTGTGTTGAGAGACAGGAAAGGCATCAGCGGGCTCCTTTACATGATAAAAGACTGATTGGACTTAACCCTCCTTCAGCTGCAGAAGAAACACCTTTTTTATTTATTATTATAAAAAAAATTAGCAGACGCTCTTATCTAGAGCGACTTACAGTTAGTGAGTGCATACATTTTCATACTGGCCCCCCGTGGGAATCGAACCCACAACCCTGGCGTTGCAAGTGCCATGCGCTACCAACTGAGCTGGTAGAGCAACACAACCTCCAATGCTGACTGGATAGGATTAGCATGGGGGGAATGAGCAGATACAGTAACCCTTCCCTTCCCTGAAAATACGACACTTAAAGCTGCAATATGTAACTTTTTGGGCGACCTGACCAAACTCACATAGGAATGTGAGTTATTAGTCTGTCAATCTCATTGAAAGCAAGTAGAAAAAGCAGTAGATCTGTTCTATGTGCGTTATTTCTATGCTTCTTGTTCTTAAGTTTCGTTTTGCGTCTTTTAATTTCGGTTTGGTACACCAGCTTCAAACAGTTTAAAATACAATATTTTTGGGTGGAAAATATATTTCACAGTGGTTTAGATGGTACAATGATTATCTACACTATACTTGCTTGTTTGGTCACATAAACCTAAATTAGGGGAACTATTTGAATTTCTGCAACCAGGAAATGGCGGAGCGATTTATGCATAGTGCACCTTTAAAAGACAATAGGAAACATGAGAGAAATGTTCCCAGAGAATTCGGAAAGGGAACAACTCAGATGAAGCTTGCTGATAGTTAAACCACTAGACTAATGATCACAATGACTATCACATACCCATGTGGCTCAGTTGGTAGAGTGTGGCACTTGCAACGCCAGGGTTGTGGGTTTGAATCCCACGGGGGACCAGTATGGGGGGAAAAAAGTATGAAAATGTATGCGCTCACTACTGTAAATTGCTTGGGATAAGAGTGTCTGCTAGATGACTAAAATGTAAACATTTATAACCATTATCAAACAAATAATACCCAGCAAAGAGCTGTTGATCTGGTTGTCCATTCAACATGGTGTCTCTAGAACACTGCCTGGTGGAAACTGTGGTAACACTGAGTTGTGAGTCATGTATGAAGAAATATTACTGATTCCACGTTGAAAAAACATTCCACACCAAAAAAAGTGTCCCCACAACCACTACATTGATTTGTAACTCGGAAAAGATAAATGTGACATAATCCAATTGGTGAGAACATTGCAGAGGTCTGAGTCCTCTGCACAGTCTAAGGACATGACAGTTAGTGGGACTGACTGAATGGATTGGTTTGGGCTGTAAATGAGCAACTAAAATGAATTCACACTTCAAAAAATTCTAAAGGGATTTATATCAACATGAAAGATGATAAAATATCCAATAGTCAGTGAGAGGCAGGACATTAGCTACTTATCATACCCTGACAAATTAAAATGTGATGAAATAAAGTGAAACTGTGTTAGGTTTGGGAAGGTAGTCAAAGCTGGGCTAACCCAGGAGGTTAAAACTGCCCAGTGGAGTAATCCTAACCTCTCCTCTATCACATAAACAATGCTGACTGGGGACAAAACCTTTTCCAGATGGGCCACAGACACATACCACAGATCAATACATATGTAACTTCACTCAGCAGTACACAACAACATAATCAACTATACATACCAATACACACAAATACTCTACTACACTCAAATTAACACACATAATGAAATATATTGAAGTACTCTGAAAAGATGTTGAACAATATTTAAATATGTATTCACTAATTCATAAAAAATTAATTGATTATTCAACAAAATACAAAAACATATTTGCAATAACAAATATATCACATGTATACCTTGGCAAGTATAATGGCAACAAAAGTAAAAAACTGGTCAAAATATCATTACGTAATGGGTTTGTAACCAGTCCTTTTTCCCAAGAAGAAAATAGGAAACAAAGAAAATAATTTGACAAAACCATTGTCTAAATTTCATTTAACAAAAAAACATTCTGTTCATTCTACTTCTCTCAATTTCATGTTGTTTGAAATAAATATTTTATATCCTCAGTGGAACAACAACATCATTCATTGATTTATTATTTTTTCAACTCCAGAATCATCCTCATCTATTGCTAAACATATGAAATGAAAACAAAGTGCTAAGCCAAATGCTAGTGAATCTGGTGATGGTAAAAAAGGAAACCAAAATGATTCGCCCCAACTAAATGCTAGTCTGTTCTCTCATTTATACATGCAGATTTAGGGTTGCATAAAGTATGGACCATAAAGGCAATAGACCCAACCCCTTTCACTCTCCCATCCCATCCTCCCTTACCTTCCCATGTATCCATTTCATGCTTCTCCCAGTTTGCCAGGACGCCATTCAAGCACAGATTCTGCTAAAGAAAAGCCAAAGGGCATGGGAGCCTTGGCCTCATGACTCTTCTCTCTCTCTCTCCCTCTTGCTCTCTCTCTCCGACAGACAACCTCCTCCCTCCACAGCCTGTCCTCTCTCTGAGCATAGACTTCTAAGCCAGCACCACTGGCCACTTTACTGCCTGGTCACATGACCACAGAGTTCAAGCCATGGGGTCACGGCTTGGCTTGAGGTCCAATGACGGCTAGGGGTTATCTGAGTGGAACTGATAGTCCTATTTTGTCTGTTGAACAATGCTTTCCCTGCCCAAATTAGCCTCCCCTCCCTCTGCCTCTGGCACTTTTCACAGAGGACCAAAGTGCATGTCCAAGCATAAACACAGGTTCAATCTGACAACATACACTGACATTACCTAATTGAGTCATTTTGTCAATAAAATACAAATATAGTTAACCTCTATGGGATCGGTGTCCCGTATACAGGACGGTTGAGCAAACGTGCGCTAATTACATTTACATTTTAGTCATTTAGCAGACGCTCTTATCCAGAGCGACTTACAGGAGCAATTAGGGTAAATGCCTTGCTCAAGGGCACAGCGACAGATTTTTCACCTAGTCGGCTCGGGGATTAGAACCAGTGACCTCTCGGTTACTGGCACAACGCTCTTAACCACTAAGCTACCTGCCGCCCCGTGATTAGCATGACTGTTGTAAGTAACAGCAAACTTTCCAGGACATAGACATGTCTTATATGGGCAGAAAGCTTAAATTCTTGTTAATCTAACTGCACTGTCTAATTTACAGTAGCTATTACAGTGAAAAGATACCATGCTATTGTTTGAGGAGAGTGCACAACAAGAAAACGTATCAAGGCAACTGGTTTGATACATTCACCTCTGAAGGTATATAATGTACTTACATTCAGTAATCTTGCTCTGATTTGTCATCCTAAGGGTCCCAGAGATAAAATGTAGCATAGTTTTGTTTGATTATAGTTTGAACCCCTGCTGTCTCTGGCTCCACACCCAACACGCCCGGCCATCTAGATGTGTGAAAGTTAGTGTATAAGCTAATGATCCATCATGTATAACATTCCTGGGAGTGTGTAAACTTACATTTTGTATTACCATATCATTTTTGTATGTTCTCTATAGTTATGTACTTGAAAATGTATCAATTGACCAATTCAGCACATTTGGGCAGACTTGATACATAATAGTCCAGTATTGCAATGCTTCACTGGATCAATCTGAAACTTTGCACACATCTAGCAATATCATATTGTGGCCTTTCTCTTGCATTTCAAAAATGATGGAACAAAACAAAAAGTTGAAAACTATTGTTTTTTTGTTTGTATTATCTTTTACCAGATCTAATGTGTTATATTCTCCTACATTAATTTCACATTTCCACAAACTTCAAAGTGTTTTCTTTCAAATGGTATCAAGAATATGCATATCCTTGCTTCAGGTTCTGAGCTACAGGCAGTTAGATTTGGGTATGTCATTTTAGGCGAAAATTGAAAAAAAGGGTCAGATCCTTAAGAGGTTAACCAATGTGTCAGTGCTAGGTAACAAACCAGGAACAGTGCAAAGGAAAAAAACAAAGCCTCTAGATATGGCATAAAAAGTACAAGATATTAATGATATTTATCTGTTCCTGCAGGTGTATGCTTCCGTCCACAATGATGATCCAACATTTCATGTCACAAATGTACCCCACAAAATGAACCCACAGAGCAACATCACAACATACAGCCACTCATACAGTTCACCAATGAATTGCTTAGTATAGTGTACTCCTATAACTAGTTCTTAGTTAATTCTTTGTTCATGCCTTACCATCCACTGGGTTTTCCTCCTTCATTCCCTCCAGTGTCCTCTCTAGGAAGCCATGTTATGAAGGGTACAGTTCTGAACCAGTGGACCACGTACTCTACTGCTATCCTGCTACCCTGTACCCGTCTTACCCTAATGATACTCTACCCAGTACCCTCCTCTCCTAGGGTCACCCTTGTCCTGTCCAGTCAGGTCTCAGCCCACCCTCCTGAGCTCCCCCCTGCTAATGCTGCAGCCACTTGTTCACTCTCCCACAGCCCCACACAGCCCCACAGCCCCACAGTCACACAGCCCACCCCCCATGCCAATGCTAATGACCTACCTCAGTAAGTCACACATAAGAGGCTTTTCACATTCAAATGCCATGGAGGAGAGGGAGAGACTGAGAGAGAACGCTGCAATAGTGAAGCTGTAAACTTAGCAGTAGGAAGCATGAAGAGTTTATTTGACCTATCAGCTAACCAGTCAAATTTAAATTCAAGCAGAAAACCTAAGAAAACTAACAACAATGAGAAATGCTTTGATGAAGAATGCAAAAACCTTTAAAATAAATTGAGAAACATATCCCACCAAAAACACAGAGAACCAGAAAACATTGGCTTACGCTCTCACTATGTGGAAACACTAAAACAGTACAGAAATACACTAAGAAAAAACAAGGAATAGCATGTCAGAAAACAGCTCAATGTGCTTGAAGAATCCATAGAATCAAATTACTTCTGGGAAAATTGGAACACACTAAACAAACAACAACACGAAGAGCTACCTATCCAAAATGGAGATGTATGGATAAACCACTTCTCGAAACTTTTCTGCCATATAACAAAGAATAAAAACGCATACATGATAATTTACAAAACTTAGAGTCAGTTATTAAAGACTACCAGAATCCATTGGATTCTCCAATTACATTGGATGAGCTACAGGATGAAATACAACCCCTCCAACCCCAAAAGGGCTGCAGTGTTCATGGTTTACTAAACAAAATGATAGAATATACAGACCACAAATTCAAATGGGCTATTCTTCAACTCTTCAACATTATCCTCAGCTCTGGAATCTTCCACATATACACCCTGCACACCCTTATTGACAAACAAACAAGCCAAAACAAAAGCAAAGTCATGCTTAATTTCAAAAAAACTTTTGACTCAATTTGGCATGTGGGTCTACTATACAAATTAATGGAAAGCGGTGATGGAGGAAAAAAATATGACATTATAAAATGTGTGCAGTTAAAATTGGCAACAAACACATAGATGTATTTCCTCAGGGCCATAGGGCGGCGCCCATACGGCCCATACGGTGGCGCACAATTGGCCCAGCGTTGTCCGGTTTGGCCAGGGTAGGCCGTCATTGTAAATAAGAATTTGTTCTTATCTGATTTGCCTAGTTAAATAAAGGTTAAATAAAAAAAATGTTTTTAAAAAAATGGGGTGAGACAGGGATTGAGCCCCACCCTCTTCAACATTTACAGTGCATTCGGAAAGTATTCAGACCTCTTCACTTTTTCCACATTTTGTTACGTTACAGCCTTATTCTAAAATTGATTAAATAAAAAAGTGTCCTCATCAATCTACACACAGTACCCCATAATGAAGGGAAAGGGAAAGAGTGAAAACAGGTTTTTAGAAATTGTAGCAAATGTATATAAAAAAAACGGAAATATGACATTTACATAAGTATTCAGAACCTTTGCTGTACAACTCAAAATTGAGCTCAGGTGCATCCTGTTACCATTGATCATCCTTGAGATTTTTCTACAACTTGATTGGAGTCCACCTGTGGTAAATCCGATTGATTGGACATGATTTGGAAAGGCACACACCTGTCTATATAAGGTCCCACAGTTGACGGTATATGTCAGAGTAAAAACCAAGCCATGAGGTCGAGGGAATTGTCCGTAGAGCTCCGAGACAGGATTGTGTTGATGCACAGATCTGTGGAAGGGTACCAAAACATTTCTGCAGCATCGAAGGTCCCCAAGAACACAGTAGCCTCCCTCATTTTTAAATTGAAGAAGTTTGGAACCACCAAAACTCTTCCTAGAGCTGGCCACCCGGTCAAACTGAGCAATCAGGAGAGAAGGGCCTTGGTCAGGGATGTGACCATGAACCCCATGGTCATTCTGCCAGAGCTCCAGAGTCCCTCATGGAGATGGGAGAACCTTCCAGAAGGACAACTATCTCTGCAGCACTCCACCAATTAGGCCTTTATGGTAGAGTAGCCAGACAGAAGCCATTCCTCAGTAAAAGGCACATGACAGCCCGCTTGGAGTTTGCCAAAAGGCACCTAAAGGACTCTCAGACCATGAGAAACAACATTCTCTGGTCTGATGAAACCAAGATTGAACTATTTGACCTGAACACCAAGCATCACGTCTGGAGGAAACCAGGTACCGCTCATCACCTGGCCAATACCATCCCTACGATGAAGCACGGTGGTGGCAGCGTCATGCTGTGGGGATGTTTTTCAGTGGCAGGGACTGGGAGACTAGTCAGGATCGAGGGAATGATGAAAAGAGCAAAGTACAGAGAGATCCTTGATAAATAACCTGCTCCAGAGCGCTCAGGACCTCAAAGTTGGGTGAATGTTCACCTTCCAACAGGACAACGACCCTAAGCACACAGCCAAGACAATGCAGCAGTAGCTTTGGGACAAGTCTCTGAATGTCCATGAGTGGCCCAGCCAGAGCCCGGACTTGAACCCGAATGAACATCGCTGAAGAGACCTGAAAATAGCTATGCAGCGACGCTTCCCATCCAACCTGACAGAGCTTGAGCGGATCTGCAGAGAATAATTGTAGAAACTCCCCAAATACAGGTGTGCCAAGCTTGTAGCGTCATACCCAAGAAGACTCAAGGCTGTAATTCCTGCCACAGGTGCTTCAACAAAGTACTGAGTAAAGGGTCTGAATACTTATGTAAATGTTATATTTAGTTTTTTATACATTTGCAAAGAATTCTAAAAACCTGTTTTTGCTTTGTCATTATGGGGTATTGTGTGTAGATTATTTCAACCATAAAAACAGAGCAAATTGGAATGCTATCTGGCCCTAAACAGAGAGTACACAGTGGCAGAATACCTGACCACTTTGACTGACCGTTGAACTGTGTTTCCTCTGACACATTGGTGCGGCCGAGTTAAGCGGGTGTGTGTTAAGAAGCGCGGTGTGGCAAGTCATGTTTGGGAGGATGCATGACTCGACTTTTGCCCCCCCTGCCCATTGAGGAATTGCAGCAATGAGGGGTAAAATACAACAACAACAAAAATATATAATCGTTTTTTGTTGTTTAATTTGTTTCTTCTCACTTTTGTTTATTGTTTATTTCACTTGCTTTGGCAATGTAAACACTTTTTATATTACAATAAAGCCGCTTTGAATTGAATTGAGAGACAGAGAGAGAGAGAGAGAGAGAGAGAGAGAGAGAGAGAGAGAGAGAGAGAGAGAGAGAGAGAGAGAGAGAGAGAGAGAGTTACAGGCTTTGGTTTTGCCATTTATATTTTGAGGTTGGACGTTAGCACATTGGGTGCAACGATTGGTGTCAACTCCTTAGTCAGTATGTGTTACACCTGTGCTGGCTTGTCATCTCGTTAGTCAGAAGGTGTTTCAACCTTCTATTTAAGAGCGGCTGGCCCAGTGCTCCAGTTGATTTGAGCGATTTGGAGGGTTAACACCTTTAGTTGGCGTTTCCTATTTTGATTTCTAAAAAACAATCCTTTATCTGATCTTCCCTGTTTTCATTTTGCTCCACTTTTTGGTTTGCTTCCTGTCTTTAAGTTTGGTGTGGGTTTTATTTTGATTGCCTCTTCTTGGGCAAATTTAGTGGGTGCTCATGGTGGGTGTCTTTTAGGGCAAAGATATCTGTGCGTTCAAAATACACTTTTGTGGTAGAGTTTCTTTCACTGACATCCACCCAAAGGAGTTATACGATTGGTGGAATCATTTTGAAAGTTGCATAAACACACAGGCTAATACAATTTTAGAAAGCCATTTACTTTAAGTTGGAAGCATTTGTGGACACCCCCATGAGTGCCTTTCAGAATCCCTCCTAGAACGCCACCTGTTTTTCGTTTTGATTGTTAGTTACTCTTTGTTAGTTCCCCCTTCTGTTTGAGCGACAATCTTTGGTTTCTTTCTGGGGAAAGTAACAGGTAAAACACAAGGACAGAGAAATGTAGATCTTATCATGTGTAGATGGGGTTGTCAGTGACCATTGTTATCCCCTAGTAGTTGTAATAGTAGTAGTAGTAGTATCAGTCGTAGTAGTTGTAGTAGTATCAGTCATAGTACTAGTATCAGTCATAGTAGTAGTAGTAGTACGTCATCGTCGTTGTCTCAGTCAGTATCAAGAACTTACTTACCTCAAATCCGGCTTCGACTTCGAATCATCTGCCCTAGGCTCTTTCTAAAATTTTTGGGCTACCCAAGTGGAAATGCCGGCGTTACAGAGGCAAGAGAGGGGGGGATCCTGGCGAAGGCAAAACCGGCCACCTCTTCCCTCCATTCTACTGGCCAACGTACAGTCACTTGATAATAATAAAAAATAAAAAATAATAATAATAATAATAAGATGGATGACCTCAGATCGCGGATTTGCTACCAATGGGACTCTCGAAACTGCAATATTTTCTGCTTTTCTGAAACATGGCTCTCGAACAAGATATCCATGGCTATCAAACTCGATGAAGTCTCCATTCACCATGCGGACAGGACAGTAGAGTCAAGGAAATCGAGAGGGGGAGGAGTTTGCCTTTTCATCAACAACAACTGCTGTGCTGACTCGAGCGCAGTGGAAGTGTCATTGTTCACCCGTCTTGGAATACCTGATGGTCAAATGCCGACCCTCCTACCTCCCGAGGGAGTTTTCAGCTGTTATCGTGACTGTTGTATTCCACCTCAGGACAAGAAAAGTAACAAGTTGGCACTTTACGAACTGTACGAGGCTATAAACAAGCAAGAAAACTTTCATCCGGAGGCTGCTTTTCTGGTTGCCGGCGATTTAAATTCTACATCAAGACACATGATGCCCAACTTTCATCAACATGTCTCCTAGGGGTGATAAAGTCATAGACCACTGTTATTCTACCCACAGGCAAGCATACAAGGCCCTCCCTCGTCTGTCATTCGACAAATCAGATAATGTCTCCATACTCCTGCTTCCTGTTTACAGGTAGAAGCTCAAACAGGAAGTACCTGTGACTCGCTCCATTGAGAAATGGCCATCAGAATCAGAGATTATGCTAAAGGACTGCTTTGCTAGCGCTGATTGGAATATGTTTCGGGACTCCGCCAATAACATCGATGAGCTAACCACCTCCGTCACCAGCTTCGTTAGGAAATGCATCGGCATTGTCCCCACAGTGAAGGTTCGCTGCTTCCCCAATCAAAAGCCCTGAATTAACACAGAGGTTGGTGCTAAACTAAAGGACAGGGCTACCGCACACAGGGCTATCGCAGACAACCCTGAGGCTACGGCTGAGGACAGCAACAAGTACAAGAAGTCCCGCTACAACTTCCACAGAGTCATCAAACGGGCAAAAGGACAATATAGGAATAAGGTGGAATCATATCACACAGGCTCCGATGCCCACCGCATGTGGCAGGGGCTACCGTCTATTACAGATTACAAAGGAAGACCCAGCCGTGATCTGCCCAACGATGCCTCTCTACCATACGAACTCAATGCATTTATGCACACTTTGACAATAACAACTTTGTGCCGGGTGTGAGGGCCGCCACTGACCCAGAGGACTGGTTGGATCCCGCCCTCCGAGGCCGACGTGAGTAAGGTCTTTAATCAGGTCAACACCCACAAGGCCCGATGGTATTCCACGGCGCATTCTCAGAGCATGCGCAGAACAGCTTGCAGGCATATTCAGGGTAATTTTCAACCTCTCCTTGTCCCAGTCTGTAATCCCCACATCTTTTAAGATGACTACCACCCTGTAGCACTCACATCTGTAATCATGAAGTGCTTTGAGAGGCTGGTTATGGCACACATCCACTCCATCATCCCAGACACCCTAGACCCACTCTAATTTGCATACCGCCCCAACAGATCCATAGACGACGCAATCTCAGTTGCACTCCACACTGCCCTCACCCACCTAGATAAGAGGAATACCTATGTGAGAATGCTGTTCATTGACTACAGCTCAGCGTTCAACACCATTGTCCCCTCCAAGCTCGTCACCAAGCTTAAGACCCTGGGACTGAACACCTCCCTCTGCAACTGGATCCTTGACTTCCTGACGGGCCGAGCCCAGGTGGTGAGGGTAGGCAACATCACCTCCGCCACGCTGACCCTCAACACGGGGGCCCCACAGGGGTGTGTGCTTAGTCCCCTCATGTACTCCCTGTTCACCCAAGACTGCATGGCCATGCACGAGTCCAACACCATCATCAAGCTTGCTGAAGGCACGACGGTGGTAGGCCTGATGACCAGCGACGATGAGACAGCCTACAGGAAGGATGTCAGTGACCTGACAGTGTGGTGCAAGAACAACAACCTCTCCCTCAACGTAAGTAATACCAAGGTGCTGATTGTAGACTACAGAAAACGGGAGTGCGAGCACGCCCCCATCCACATTGACAGGGCTTCAGTGGAGCGGATCGAAAGCTTCAAGTTCCTCGGTGTCTAAATCACTAAGGGCTTAAAATGGTCCACACACACACACACACAGTCATGAAGAAGGCGTAACAGCACCACTTCCCCCTCAGGAGGCTGAAAAGCTTTGGCATGGGCCCTCATAACCTCATAAAGTTCTACAGCTGTACCATTGAGAGCATCTTGACTGGCTGCATCACTGCTTGGTATGGCAACTGCACCGCCCTTGATAACATGGCGCTACAGGGGGTGGTGCGGACAGCCCTGTACATCACTGGGGCCGAGCTCCCTGCCATCCAGGATCTCTATATCAGGCGGTGTGAAAGAAAGGCCCAGAAAATCATTAAAGACTCCAGCTGCCAAGCCATAGACTGTTCTCTCTGCTTCCACATGGCAAGTGGTACAGGTGCATCAATTCTGTCACCAACAGGCTCCTGAACAGCTTCTATCCCCAAGCCATAAGACAGTTAAATAGCTAACTAAATAGCTAACAAAATGGCTACACGGACTATCTGAGTTGACCCTTCTATTTTATTTTATCTTTATGCACACTCACAGGGCCCTTCACACTCACTGACACCAACACACACACAAACACTCACTTCACCACTTGCTCACACACACACATAATATGCACATACATTTACACTGACTCTACACACATGCACACCCACTCACATTCAATCATCATATAAGCTGCTGCTACTCGGTTCATCATATATCCTGATGCCTAGTCACCTTACCCCTATACATATCTACCTCTATCACTTCAGTATCCCTGCACATGGTAAATATGGTACTGGATCTGACTGACCCTGTATATAGTATGCTTACTTACTTTCTCGTGTTCTTCCTATTTCTTATTTTTATTTCTTGTGTGTTTTAGTTCTACCTTTATGATAGTTTTTATATTACATTGTTATTGATTACTGCATTGTTGGGTTTAGAGCTTGCAAGAAAGGCATTTCACTGTACTTGTGCATGTGACATTAAAACTTGAAACTTTAATCAGTTGTAGTAGTAGTATAGCAGATTACTGATCCATCGACAGACCTGCTCTAGTAGTGTAATAGCAAAAGACAAGTCTCGCCGTCTCCCAGATTACTTTACAGTAATACCCTAAAGAGTTTCACGCCATATGTCACTGTGTCAAGGTTCCTCCACAGGGACTTTACTATTAATTAAATCTATAGTTTTTATGCACTAATCACAACTGCTATTCAGTTAAATGGTGGTTGTTTGTGTTATTGCACTTTGATTTCATATGATAGAAATACAGAGATTGTTAGCATGCCGTCAGTGCAACATTCTACACTTTAATAGGATATACTCAGGACAGGCGGATGTACTGTATGTTTTTGGCAAATCTGTACTTCTAAGGGAAATGTCCTCTGTTTACATGTTTTGAAGGGCATAACCTCAGTTTGTCAATGCTAATAGGAAACCAAGCCTGACGATGAGGAGTGGGGAGCTCGGCCATGGGAACTGGCCATATGTCACCCTTGACCTTAGTACCTTCATCCCCCCACGCACACGCTGAAGATGAATAGCATAATCAGCCATTTTGCCTTTAACCTTGAAGTCACACGAGACGGCAGGGATAATGTTGCCTGAAATTTCCTTGGCTAGTTATTAGGGCGATGTGGAGAGGCATTATGACTGTTCTACAACAGGCCCAGGTCAGGTCAGGTAGAGGCTATCTCTACATGTCTCATGGATATCCCAGGCCTTGTTTATGGCTTCTGTTCCCTGTATCGTTGGTAATCTAAATCCCAAACAGCCCTTCTTTATCTGGTTAAACAATGAGGGAGGTTATATATGTGGCCCACTGTCTTCTCTTGCACAACAGGCTGAGCACACAGAGAGAGAACACTGGCTGGGGGACTTTTCTGTCACATAACATCAGTTAAACACCAGTTGACTACTTGTGTAATTTTTGGGTTATTTCTTAAAACAGATTAAATGTTTGAGGGAATGATCACAACTTTATCTAAGAAGATGAATACAAATAACCATCAGAAATATATGAGATAAGTTTATTCATTAGGCGTGATACCACTAAACAAAGGCCAGGACACAGCAATAGTGGTCATGTAAAGTTGTTTACTGAAATGTTAATTTAATTATATGTCAATTGGATAGAGCTTATTGTTCGTTTTTTTGCATTTCCGTAAACATTAGAGTAACAAAGGGTAGTATTTTGTTAATTGCATCTACAGTTAATCTCTCTTTTAAATGCAAATAGTCCAGGTAGCCATTTAATTACTGTTCAGGAGTCTTATGGCTTGGGGGTAGAAGCTGTTAAGAAGCCTTTTGGACCTAGACTTGGCGCTCCGGTACCGCTTGACGTGTGGTAGCAGTGAGAACAGTCTTTGACTAGGGTGGTTGGAGTCTTTGGCAATTGTTAGGGCCTTCCTCTGACACCGCTTGGTATAGAGGTCCTGGATAGCAGGAAGCTTGGCCCCAACCGAGGAGGACATCTACCAACGTTACCTCCGGCGTTTGCTCCTGGAAACGCTGCTTGGTCCTGTTTTGGTGGGATCTTCTCTCACGATCGTCGTAAGAAGTGGACCAAGGCGCAGCGTGATATGCGTACATCTTTTAATGAGTACTTTAAACAATGACAAAACGATACGTGAAGTCCTAAGGTTAACAAACACAAACCTCTCCGGAACAAGATCCCACAAAAGACAAGTGCACAACAGGCTGCCTAAGTATGGTTCCCAATCAGAGACAACGAGCCACAGCTGTCTCTAATTGGGAACCACCCCGGCCAACATAGAAACACATAAACTAGAACAAGAACATAGAAAACGAAACATAGAACCTAACACCCAGAAACTAACACATAGAAACTAACACCCTGGCTCAACATATAAAAGTCCCCAGAGCCAGGGCGTGACAGTAACAGTGGTCTAGGACTCTATCGCCCCTAGTGGCAAAGGAGACTTGTTGATGGAAGTTGGGCATCACGTCCTGCTGAAAGGTGAATTTGTCTCCCAGTGTTTGTTGTAAAGCAGACTGAACCTGGTTTTCCTCTAGGATTTTGCCTGTGCTTAGCTGTATTCTGTTTATTTTTATCCTAAAAAACTCCCTAGTCCTTGCCGATGACAAGCATACCCATAACATGATGCATCCACCACCATGCTTTAAATAAGAAGAATGGTATTCAGTGATGTATTGGTTTTGCCCCAAACATAACGCTTTGGAATCAAATTAATTTCTTTGCCACATTTTTTTACAGTTTTACTTTAGTGCCTTGTTGCAAACAGGATGCATGTTTTGGAATAGTTTTTATCTGTACAGGATTCCTTCTTTTCACTCTGTCATTTAGGTTAGTACTGTAGAGTAACTCCAATGTTGTTGATCCATCCTCAGTTTTCTCCTATCACAGCCATTAAACTCTGTAACTGTTTTAAAGTCACCATTGGCCTCATGGTGAAATCCCTGAGCGGTTTCCTTCCTCTATGGCAACTGAGTTAAGTAGGACGCCTGTATCTTTGTAGTGACTGGGTGTATTGATACACCAGCCAAAGTGTAATTAATAACTTCACCATGCTTCACCAAGGAATATTCAATGTCTGCTATTTTTAGGTGCCCTTCTTTGCAAGGCATTGGAAAACCTCCATGGTCTTTGTGGTTGAATCTGTGCTTGAAATTCTCTGCTCGACTGAGGGACCTTAAAGATACTTTTATGTGTGGGGTACAGAGATGTAGTCATAAACAAATCATGTTAAACACTATTAACTATTGAGTCCATGCAACTTATTAAGTAAATGTTTACTCCTGAACCTATTTCAGCTTACCATAACAAAGGGGTTGCATACTTATTGACGCAAGACATTTCAGCTTTTAATTTTGTATTAATTTGTTAAAATTTCTAAAAACTAAATTCCACTTTGACATTATGGGGTATTGTGTGTAGGCCAGTGACACAACATCTCAATTTAATCCATTTGAAATTCAGGCTGTAACACAACAGAATGTGGAAAAAGTCAATGGTGTGAATACTTTCTGAAGGCACTGTAAAACTGAACAGTAAAAACACAACAGAGCATCTTTAGAATCCATTTGTGATCCATTTGAAAATATCTGTTTTTCATCCCAAGGAAAATATCAAATCAATCATAGAACACAGGGTATTTTACAGAACAGGACTTTGTGAGTTCATATATGTGACACTCTGGCTCTATGGACTTTATAATTGAGCCAGGGTTGTTCATTTTCATGTGTTTGGGTGTATTTCTTTTGGTGGTGTTGGGGATGGGTGAGTTTCATTTTGGTTGTGTCTATGGTGATTGGTCTATGACTCCCAATCGGAGGTAACGAGTGTCAGCTGTCGGCTCGTTATCTCTGATTGGGAGCCATATATATTCTGTGTGTTTTCTCCTTTGTTTTGTGGGTTATTGTTTCCTGTTTCCTTGTTACATGTGCCGTGTGTCAGTATTTTGTAACTTGAGGACTTCACGTATCGTCTTTTGTTTTGTTTTCGTGAGTACGTTATTTAATAAATATCATGTTCACTCGCAACGCTGCGCATTGGTCCGCTCCTTTTGACGATCGTGACAGAATAACCCACCACAAAAGGACCAAGCAGCGTAACAAGCGTGTCCAGGAGCCGAGGGTCTGGACATGGGAAGAGTTATTGGACGGAAAGGATCCTTGGGCACAACCGGGAGAATATCGCCTCCCTCGTGAAGAGCTGGAGGCAGCCAAAGCCGAGAGGAGGTGGTACGAGGAGGCAGCGCGAAGGCGAGGCTGGAAGCCCGTGGAAGAGAGGCAACCCCAAGAAATTTTTTGGGGGGGGCACATGGCTTGGGCAGCTGGGCAGCAGGAGGCTGCCACAGGGAGAAAAGGAGAGAAGGCTAACGGAGTACGGGAGCCATTGGCGAGTGGAAGGAGGGAAGTTGTTGTGGCACGGCATGAGAGACTGAAGTGTGTTACCAGTCCGGTCCGGCCTGTTCCTGATCCGCAGTTAAGGCCATTGGTGTGTGTTCCCGGTATGGACCGGCCTGTTCCTACTCCACGCACCAGGTCCACGATGTGCGTCGCCAGCCGGCCAGAGTCTGCCGTCTGCCCTAGGGCGTCTGAACTGCCCGTCTGCCAAGCGCTGCATAAGCCACCCGTCTGTACTGAGCCTGCAAAGCCGTCCGTCTGCCATGAGCCTTCAGAGCCGTCCGCCAGATCGGAGCCGCTAGAGCCTTCCGCCAGACAGGAGCCGCTAGAGCCTGCCGCCAGACAGAATCATACACCTGCTATGGAATCAGCAGGAGCCGACGCAGCCCATACTAGACTGGAAGCTCGGGTTCGGGACCAGAAAGAGCAGCTCCTGCAGATGGGAGCCGCCCTGCTGGAGGTGATGACTGCAATCCGAGGCTGGGGTCCGCCTCCACCGCCAGCCTCCCAGCCAGCACCATCAGCCAGCCAGGAGCAGCCAGATCCGTCAGCCAGCCATGAGCAGCCAGATCCGTCAGCCAGCCATGAGCAGCCAGATCCGTCAGCCAGCCATGAGCAGCCAGATCCGTCAGCCAGCCATGAGCAGCCAGATCCGTCAGCCAGCCATGAGCAGCCAGATCCGTCAGCCAGCCATGAGCAGCCAGATCCGTCAGCCAGCCATGAGCAGCCAGATCCGTCAGCCAGCCATGAGCAGCCAGATCCGTCAGCCAGCCATGAGCAGCCAGATCCGTCAGCCAGCCATGAGCAGCCAGACCCGTCAGCCAGCCATGAGCAGCCAGACCCGTCAGCCAGCCATGAGCAGCCAGATCCGTCAGCCAGCCATGAGCAGCCAGATCCGTCAGCCAGCCATGAGCAGCCAGATCCGTCAGCCCGCCATGAGCAGCCAGATCCGTCAGCCAGCCATGAGCAGCCAGATCCGTCAGCCAGCCATGAGCAGCCAGATCCGTCAGCCAGCCATGAGCAGCCAGATCCGTCAGCCAGCCATGAGCAGCCAGATCCGTCAGCCAGCCATGAGCAGCCAGATCCGTCAGCCAGCCATGAGCAGCCAGATCCGTCAGCCAGCCATGAGCAGCCAGATCCGTCAGCCAGCCAGTATCCGCCAGAGCCGTCCAGCCAGGATCCGCCAGAGCCGTCCAGCCAGGATCCGCCAGAGCCGTCCAGCCAGGATCCGCCAGAGCCGTCCAGCCTGGATCCGCCAGAGCCGTCCCGCCAGGATCCGCCAGAGCCGTCCAGCCTGGATCCGCCAGAGCCGTCCCGCCTGGATCCGCCAGAGCCGTCCAGCCAGGATCCGCCAGAGCCGTCCAGCCAGGATCCGCCAGAGCCGTCCAGCCAGGATCCGCCAGAGCCGTCTAGCCAGGATCCGCCAGAGCCGTCCAGCCAGGATCCGCCAGAGCCGTCCAGCCAGGATCCGCTAGAGCCGTCCAGCCAGGATCCGCCAGAGCCGTCTAGCCAGGATCCGCCAGAGCCGTCCAGCCAGGATCCGCCAGAGCCGTCCAGCCAGGATCCGCCAGAGCCGTCTAGCCAGGATCCGCCAGAGCCGTCCAGCAAGGATCCGCCAGAGCCGTCCAGCCGGGATCCGCCAGAGCCGTCCAGCCGGGATCCGCCAGAGCCGTCCAGCCGGGATCCGCCAGAGCCGACCAGCCGGGATCCGCCATTCAGCCTGGTACTGCCCCTTAGTCCGGTGCTGCCCCTTAGTCAGGTACTGTCCCTTAGCCCGGTGCTGCCCCGTAGTCCGGTGCTGCCCCTTAGTCCGGTGCTGCCCCTTAGCCCGGTGCTGCCCCTTGTCCCGGTGCTGCCCCTTATCCCGGTGCTGCCCCTTATCCCGGTGCTGCCCCTTAGGCCGATGCTGTCCCTTAGTCCGGTGTTGCCCCTTAGTCCAGGTGGGGTTAGTTGGAGGGTGGTCATTGGGAGGAGGCTACCGAAGCAGGTTGTGACTGTGGTGGGGTGGGGATCACGACCGGGGCCAGAGCCGCCACCGTGGACAGACGCCCACCCAGACCCTCCCCTAGTCCTGATGTTGGTGCGCCCGGAGTTCGCACCTTTAGGGGGGGGTACTGTGACACTCTGGCTCTATGGACTTTATAATTGAGCCAGGGTTGTTCATTTTCATGTGTTTGGGTGTATTTCTTTTGGTGGTGTTGGGGATGGGTGAGTTTCATTTTGGTTGTGTCTATGGTGATTGGTCTATGACTCCCAATCGGAGGTAACGAGTGTCAGCTGTCGGCTCGTTATCTCTGATTGGGAGCCATATATATTCTGTGTGTTTTCTCCTTTGTTTTGTGGGTTATTGTTTCCTGTTTCCTTGTTACATGTGCCGTGTGTCAGTATTTTGTAACTTGAGGACTTCACGTATCGTCTTTTGTTTTGTTTTCGTGAGTACGTTATTTAATAAATATCATGTTCACTCGCAACGCTGCGCATTGGTCCGCTCCTTTTGACGATCGTGACAATATACTACTGCCAACATACTGTAACTCTTTCTCTTTTTGTACCTGTAAAGTCACAGACACAACCATTTGGTGTCATACAAGTAATGGATGAAGATACACTACCCCTAACTTCCTAGCCAGCTGGGCCCTCATAGAACATACAGTAGAAGGCTTGTCTTGTAGAGAGAGACACTGTACACACACAGACACACACACACACACACACACACACACACACATTCCACAGTGTCCAGTAGGTAGTCGGTCAAGGGTGGTGAAACTCACACATTATTTATCAGTGTAATTCTAGCTAATGCAAGTAAAGCGGTAACACCCTGGCTTTGGGTACACTGCAATACTAAACAGTACTGAGTGAGAGACATTCATATACTATTACAGTAACTAACACATACAGTATGTCAACAATTATCAATCTGTTTCTCAAAGAGGAAAATCCATATGCCTATAGCTATGTGGGGATAGGTGTGTAAAAACATCACAGGTTAGTGCGAGTGCCTATTAAATAACCAAAAAAATAACAACTTTATCTTTCAAATATCCATACTACTAGCTTTCTACAATGTGGGAAACAAAAGCTATATTTGACACATCAGTATTTGGTAACCCTTAACACAGTATACAAATACAACATGATGTCATATTACATAAGCAGATGAGGAGAGGGAAGGGCCGTTTAGCGCTGCAGAGAACTCAGTTTGGGCTTTACAGCCTCAACATGACAGACTTTAGAGGATTCACCAGCAGAGGGAGGCAACAGATAATAGTAAGCTCTCTCAGGTGCACTCACTCAGGGGACCAAGAGAGAGCTAACTCCAACGTGAATCAACTCGCTCTTTTACAAACAAAGACATGCACAGGCACCTCCAATATACAATCTCTTCCACCTATGATCACCTACAGCAGACAGGTATACCACGCTAGATAGACAGATGATGAAAGGGTATGAGCCCAGCTCACAGACACGGTGTTTGAGGGTTTTAGTCTGGCTTTTACCATAAGCCTGGGATCAAACAACACACGCTGCTTATTTCAAAGAGGAGCAGTGCTGTCTCTATTTTAGGGAATCACTATAGTAGTATCACTACCCTGGAGATGTACTACTATAAGACCAGTAATAACACCTCACTAAATGTATGGTTTTAAAACAAAATATTTTTGGAACTTCATTGGTAAAACTAGATGAAAGCTATTGTCTTCACCCATGATGTGAAATCGTCTGATCGTCGCTCAATTTCTACATTTTAAACCAGGGTGGACTAGTACTGCCCCTAACCTACACCACATGCAATAGGGTTAGGCCTACAACACTGTGTTCTATAAGTAAAGCAAGACCCCCCTCCCCCCCACCCAAACTACTAAAAGACAGAGATAGACTTTGTATCAAGCGTCTGGGCTGTCTGGTGTTTAGGAGCAGAGAGGTTTGTATGTTTTTAAGGATGAGACATCAATCAATTTTTTTCTTCTCTCAGCCAACAGGATAATGACAGGTTTCACAGACAGCAGGGTGCAGCTCTCTGTCTGCTACTCCTCATTCAAAAGGAGCCAGCTGTAAACTGAGTGGGCCTGGAGCCTGCCAAATTACAGTGTGATCCTCCCGCTCTTCCCTGTCCCTCTCCTCTCTCTGTCTATCCTTCTCTCACCTTCCATAATTTCCCCTTTCTCTAACTGTCTCTCCCTCCCTAACTTGCCATGTCCCTTTTTTCTGTCTCTATAATCCTCATTAGCTAGCTGTCTTGGCCCTCTTTTCTCAGTCGATCTATCCCTCACCCATATTCCTGTCCATTTTCTCTCTATTTTCTCTCTATCTTCCAACCCTAAGAGTGATCCCAGCATCCTATGAAATGACCATGTTCACCTCTGTTAGAAATATTCTAGACTGAACCCCCCTGAGGACTTATCATAAGAATCCTGTTAGAGGCTCAATTTCAGAATGACAGGCTAATAGTCAATCTGTCCTCAGCTAAATCACACATACTACCCACACTGGATTTGCTTGAATGTATGATAAAATGTTAGAGTTGCCTCGAGCATTTCAAACCTTTGTCTTCCTGTTAAGCCTGCATGCATTGGAGTTAAATTCCAATCTACCTTTCATGCGTCTTGATAACATCTATAGAGCCCATTTGACATTCTTTGCGGTGGTGAACAGTGGAGGTCCCTACACTATCTAGTTCATTCCTGCTCCATCCCTCTCTTCCGATATCTTGCTCATCCTTGCTTTCTCCATATCTAGCTCATCCCCTATTTCACTGTCTCCCTCATCCAACACTTTCCCCCATGTACTCTCCTCCCTCCCCCTCTCCATCATCCCCCCTCTACCTCTTCTCAAACCCCCTCTCTCTCTCATCTCCCTCTCCTCCTTTTCCGCTCCAGAACTGTCAGATGGCATTAGTTCCTTTCACGCTCATCGCCTGTAGGAATAACTGCCGTGAACCTCGCCGAACAGCACCATTCTCCTGCTCCAGTTAGCTCTCCACTCAGCACAGCCTGCTTCGCAAAATACCAACATTATTCATGTTGTGGCCCTTACACAACATAGCCCACTAAAGGGCAAAGTTAAGCAGACACTAATCTTATCGGAAGAGGTCATGTTCTTGATATAAAAAATTTATAAATGTATATTGTATAATCGAGCCCTGATTATTATTAGATGGTGTCACCAACTGTAGCATGACCCTTTAACTAAAGTAAAGCCAATTGTAAGAATGAAGGAGCCATATATTTATATATCGTCCTATGAAGCCTACAAAGTGAACATATAAAAGTGGATATAAAAGGCCCTTTGTGATCAATACGGAGTATAATATTTGTAAACTGCATAGTAGTTTTTACTCTGCCAAGACCAGGAGAGCATACAGCTTTTTCTATGACATAGCCTATGCACGACATTGGAGGAATCCTGCATGTCTGCGGCTCTTGTGAGGACACAGTTCTGCACCATAGGGAGGATCCAAACCAATGGCAGTGTAATTACCAGTTTGACAAGGAATTCCAGACAAATAAGCAAAACTCTTGAGTGGAGAATAGTTTCTCATCACTCAGTCCTTCCTTCCCAAGCCTGGCGTAGAGGGCTTAAGCTAATCACAGCAGATTAGTGGGAGCTCTGATGGATGCTACGCTACGCTAGCCTGTTAATCATCTATGTGATGATAACCATAAATTATCTTATAATTATAATAATATTATTAGCAATATATTTTTCCAATCACAGTTAGATGAAATGACCACAGTAGGCCTATATCAGCAAGTATCACCGTTTTGCCTCATTGAGGTCTGTTCACCTCTGTTTCGCCAATGTCACAGTAATTCCTCTGTGTTAATACAGTATGTACAGTATAAGCTCTACATATTGAGTGAGGGGTAGGAGCCTACATGAGTGCTTTAGAGTTGCTGTGATCTCCAGAGAGCCCTGTGATTTAGCTGTGAAATGACAGAGCTCCTGCCTCTTATTGGGATACGGGTGGGGAGCTAATCACACTGCCCAAGGCTAACATGACTATTAGCCCAGCCGGGGCAGCAGGAAGTGGCAACATCACAATTTTGTCATTACACCCTGGCTGGCTGGGAGAGACCTCTAATCAGGTGGGCATGGACACAGGCTTCATCCAAGCCAGGATGGTCCAACTGGTTTCAGTCCCCCTCACCCCCACCCCTCTCCTCAGTGGTGACGCACCCCTGACTGGGCATGAAGGCTGAGGCTGAGTGGCTGACGTCCCAGATCCAGTCACATTCCTGTGTGCAGCATGTGGAAGGCAGGAATGTAAAAAGCCTCCATGCCTGGATGGTAGGCTATCCCAGAGTCTGTATTACTGTGATAATCAGACAGCCTCAACTTTACAGGCACATAAAGTACCTAACTGTCTGAAGTGAACTGACTGACTGAGTTACACAATGACCTGAGAGACAGCAACACCTGGCCTGAGCTGACTTGACCTGCTGTTTATTCTGAATCACTCTGAGAGAAACTCTGCTGAGGTTTACTTTACCAGATGGGAGCTTTATCTGATGAGGTGCAGGACATTAATCCTGTCAGGTTCTAACACGGATATTAACATTCTCATATACTTCAAGTGTGTTCAGTGACTGAACATGGTTAGAATGGAGGTTCAGGATGATTCCTTGTGAAAATATATTAAATTAAAAACAAAGTGTTTGTGCCACTTACCAAGATTACTGTCATTCATTCCATCTGTAAAACAAACAGAGAAACAGAACACATATTAATACACAGTAATTAGTATCAATACCATTGAACTCAAATATAAAGGATCACACAGCCTTTTTCATATAATCAATAGTCTTTCTTGCCAAGACCCATATTCTTTCTCATTAATATTCTGTCAAGCATCTTATGGCCCCCCATCGCAGCTGATTGGCCACGTTGTCTCTAGCTGCCACGCACAGCGTACCACCCGGCCTCTTGGGCAGACAGGCTGGGCCTGTATGGTCTGAGAGCACAGGTATGCAGGCATACACAAGACACAGGTATGTCTTGGAACATTCAGTAAACTGTACATTCGTACTCGAAAGCACAATTGAGTAATATGTGTTCTTGCTCTTTACACATTCCAATGGAGACGTATTGAAACTTAGATCACTTGAACACAGAGTACAGGGGATCAGGGGGAAACATAACACAGGAAAGCCAGTGTATAGAGGAATTTACAATGAAAAAGGATATAGGCCATACTACAAATAATCTACAGTGCATTCGGGAAAGTATTCAGACCACTTCACCTTTTCCACATTTTGTTTCATTACAACCTTATTCTAAAATGTGTTCAAATGTTTTTTCCCTTCATCAATCTACACACAATACCCTATAATGACAAACAAAAAACTGTTTTTTAGACATTTTTGCAAATGTATTCTAAATAAAAAACAGATACCTTATTTACATAAGTATTCAGACCCTTTGCTATGAGACACTAAATTGATCTCAGGTGCATCCTGTTTCCATTGATCATCCTTGAGATGTTTCTACAACTTGATTGGAGTTCACCTGTGGTAAATTAAATTGATTGGACATGATTTGGAAACAGGATTGTGTCGAGGCACAAGATTGAACTCTTTGGCCTGAATGCCAAGCGTCACGTCTGGAGGAAACTTGGTGTGGGGATGTTTTTCAGCGGCAGGGAATGGGAGACTAGTCAGGATCGAGGGAAAAATGAACGGAGCAAAGTACAGAGAGATCCTTGATGAAAACCTGCTCCTGAGCGCTCAGGACCTCAGACTGGGGCGAAAGTTCACCTTCAAACAGGACAACGACCCTAAGCACACAGCCAAGACAGCACAGGAGTGGTTTCAGGACATGTCTCTGAATGTCCTTGAGTGGCCCAGCCAGATCCTGGACTTGAAACCGATCTAACACCTCTGGAGAGACCTGAAAATAGCTATGCAGTGACGCTCCCCATCCAATCTGGCAGAACTTGAGAGGATCTGCAGAGAAGAATGGGAGAAACTCCCTAAATACAGGTGTGCAAAGCTTGTGGCCTCATACCCAAGAAGACTCAAGGATGTAATCACTGCCAAAGGTGCTTCAACAAAGTACTGAGTAAAGGGTCTGAATACTTATGTAAATATGATATTTCAGGATTTTGTTTGTCATTATGGGGTATTGTGTGTAGATTGATGAGGAAAACAATTAATTTAATACATTTTAGAATAAAGCCGTAACGTAACAAAATGTGGAAAAAGTGAAGGGGTCTGAATACTTTCCGAATGCACTGAAAATGATAATATAGGTACCCTTGACTTGCATTTGATTTGTACTAGAAATGCTAAAAAGTTAGCATTTGAAACAGTGGCAAGGTGGAGAGAAACAAAATGGTGCAGTTTGAGGCCATGTGGTGGAGAGTGATGCGGGCACTGGAGATGGGGGTGTGAGCAGCTGGGTCTGGGCAGGGGTGATGTTGTGGATGTTTGTGTGCTTCTGTATGTTATCATTTGTATGTGTATGTTTTGTATTGTAAAATAAATAAATCATAATAATAAAAAATAAAAAATTAACAGTGGCAAAGGTAAACAAAACCAAAGCATCAATTGCTGTCCATAGACTGCTTCCAGGGTAAGGAAACCAATATGTAATTTTGTAATTTGGGTGAACTATCCATTTAATATTGATGGGTGAACAATTTAACAGGACCATCTAGTGGTCAGAACCTGGTAATATCAGGATGTATAATGGGACATAAACCTATAACTTCATTGACTAACTTCTCTGAACAGGTGAAAATAACCATCACCAAATTCCCTGGGAATACATTACATAGTATGAAGAAACAATACTGCAAGCCGCAGCTCCATATTACTTGTCAAACATAGAGAACGGATACTGTATATTGGTTGTCGGGGTAAGATTGACGTGGGGTGTGGGGGGTCTGTGGGTGACTTTTGACATTTTCATTTATTGAGTATTATATGAATCCTATAAATTAAAATGGCAAATTTGGGTGCAATCAATAAGCTTAATTTCTCAGAGATCAAATTCTATTTCAACAAAATAGTGTTGCAAGAATGCTTCTCTTATCTGTTTCAAACTTTAGAAACCATTTCAGAACAATCTGAGAGGGTGGGTGTCATGGCTTGCTGAAATGACATGGAACGACCCAAGAGAAAGGGGAATGGTATGACAAAGAGGCTGAGCAGAGATAGTTCACTGTTATAATGACTTAGCTTATGAGCTCTGCTTGACCACCTTACTCAGGCCTGCTGCCCCTTAACCCTCCATTAGCGGTCCAGAGAAATACTACTGACATCCTCACACTGACCACTGAAGACAGGTCAGCCTTAAAATGCAGAAATGGTGACATCACCCACCAAAACACAGAACAACAAAATAGGCTATAGCTGTTTAGTTCTTTAGGCTACAAATTAGACTCAATATGTCACAGAGCATCAAATCACAGAGAGAGGGCTATGGAAATTAATGCTGACTGCACTGACTTCCTCTCTCCTCTTCTTTATGCTTGTTTGGTTTGTTCTGTTTTTGTCGGTGGGACACATATTTTATGCTAATTTGCATCAAGGTGGAAAATAAGGTATTGGGGGAGTATTGAGTGGAATGGATGAATTATGGAAGGAGCTGAATTATAAATGGTCCCTGTTCAGCCACACGACAGAGAGAGAGAATGCAATGGGAGAGAGAGAGAGAGCGCAATGGGAGAGAAATAGAGGCAAGAAGTAGTGAGGGGTGGGACTATGTGGATGGTGAAGACTCACACTAAAAATATTTGTCATATAAATTATTCCTAACTACTTCCATTATCGCGTATCAAAGCATCAATTAATTATTCCAAGGGCCTCTTGTGAACATTTGCATTGCATGTGCAACAGCTCCTCTTCCATACAAAGACGCACAGGCAGAATTGGCAGACTCCTCATAAAGCTAACATTCTGTATCCATGAGTAGAGAGGAACACCTTGGAGGATTACTGTTACCATGACGATTCAAGGTTTCCAGATTTGAAATATTTGTTTTTCTGTAAGTTTATTTATATTTGATTTTTTACAATACAAAACATACACATACAAACGACAACATACAGACACACACAAATATCCAAACGACAACATACAGACGCACACAAATATCCACATCCCCCCTGCACAGACCCACCTGCTCACACCCCCATCTCCAGCACCCCCATCACTCTCCGCCACATGGCCTCAAACTGCACCATTTTGTTTCTCTCCGTCGCCCACACACTTTCAACATATAGATAATAAAGCATTTGACCTTTCTATTGTGTTAACAATGGGGGACTGGTTGATTTCCAGTTTTTAAGTATTCGTTTTTTCAAGATGATTGATGAGAAAAGTATCGTCCATCCCATCGGGTATCTCACTGCACCCTCATGCCATGTCTTGAAATATTTGATATAAACCTTGAACTATTATAAACCATATGAACCTTGAACCATTAACTATATTAATTAATTACAAGATGCATATATATTTCTGATATCAGAACACCACTTATTCAATTTTCTCCTCTCATTTAAAACAAATAATGGTCAAAAAATAATAATCAAAAGAGAAGAGGAGAGGGAGAAAGAAAGCCAGAGGAGATGAGAGTAGGACTAGGAAGAGAATGGGAAGGATTGGAAGAAAATAAAAGCGTGGGGGTGAGTATGGAAGAGAGAATGGAGAGAAAAGGGAGTGTCCCCCCTAAAGACCTCTTTCTCAGACCTCCAGTTAGTGACTAAAGGCTAAAAATACACTCCTCATGTTGAGCCACCCGGCTTCCCCAAACCATCTCAATAATTCACAGGCTGCATGAGGGGAGGATCCCTGTAACACAATACAGTACAATAACCCCAGGAACCAACAAAGACTTCACACAATGACCAACCATCTCATTACAAAAATAAAAGTGAAGGGAATGCGTATTACATTGGTTGGGTTGGCTTCCCTTTCTTGGGCCTCTAAATGTGCACTGTGGAAGACTTAGCTCAACCACATGAAGCAAGCCCAGTCAGAATATCTCCTCCCATTCTGATGTCAACCATGCAGTGACTAAATGTGTGCTGCTGAAGGGGTGAAAAATATCGGTTTGATTCTTTTCAGCTTTGTTAGATATATTTTTTGGAGAAGGGACGTTAAGTGTGTATGCTCTGGATCAGGTATGGGCTCAGAGTAAGTCAGGTATAGGGCCAGAGTAAGGCAGGTATAGGGCCAGAGTAAGTCAGGTGTGGGGCCAGAGTAAGGCAGGTATAGGGCCAGAGTAAGGCAGGTATAGGGCCAGAGTAAGGCAGGTATAGGGCCAGAGTAAGTCAGGTGTGGGGCCAGAGTAAGGCAGGTATAGGGCCAGAGTAAGTCAGGTGTGGGACCAGAGTAAGTCAGGTGTGGAGACAGAGTAAGTCAGGTGTGGAGACAGAGTAAGTCAGGTGTGGGCCCAGAGTAAGTCAAGAATGGGACCAGAGTAAGTCAGGTGTGGAGACAGAGTAAGTCAGGTGTGGAGACAGAGTAAGTCAGGTGTGGGCCCAGAGTAAGTCAAGAATGGGACCAGAGTAAGTCAGGTGTGGAGACAGTGTAAGTCAGGTGTGGAGACAGAGTAAGTCAGGTGTGGGGCCAGAGTAAGTCAGGTGTGGGGCCAGAGTAAGGCAGGTATTGCATTGCTTGCTGTTTGGGGTTTTAGGCTGGGTTTCTGTATAGCACTTTGTGACATCTGCTGATGTAAAAAGGGCTTTATAAATAAACGCTATGTCTGGCGCAAACCCAACACCTCTCATCACCCTGAGAACACCATCCCCACAGTGAAGCATGGTGGTGAAAGCATCATGCTATGGGGAAGTTTTTCATCGGCAGGGACTGGGAAACTGGTTAGAATTGAAGGAATGATGGATGGCGCTAAATACAGGGAAATCCTTGAGGGAAACCTGTTTCAGTCTTCCAGAGATTTGAGACTGGGACGGAGGTTCACCTTCCAGCAGGACAATGACCCTAAGCATACTGCTAAAGCAACACTCGAGTGGTTTAAGGGGAAACATTGAAATGTCTTGGAATGGCCTAGTCAAAGCCCAGACCTCAATCCAATTGAGAATCTGTGGTATGACTTAAAGATTGCTGTACACCAGTGGAACCCATCCAACTTGAAGGAGCTGGAGCAGTTTTGCCTTGAAGAATGGGCAAAATTCCCAGTGGCTAGATGTGCCAAGCCTATAGAGATATATCCCAAGAGACTTGCAGCTGTAATTGCTGCAAAAGGTGTCTCTACAAAGTATTTACTTTGGGGGGGGGCATGCTCAAGTTTTCAGTTTATTTGTGTTACAGCAAAAAATATTTTGCATCTTCAAAGTGGTAGGCATGTTGTGTAAATCAAATGATACAAACCCCCAAAAAATCCATTTTAATTCCAGGTTGTAAAGCAACAAAATAGGAAAAATGGCAAGGGGGGTGAATACTTTCACAAGCCACTGTAGTCAAGACAAAATAAGGGGTTGGATATTGGACAAAAACTATCCAATCAAACCCTGAAAACACCAACAATTATTTCACCACTCTGGTAAAATAGTTATTGAAGTGTAAAAGGGATCTATGAAAAAAGACAAATTATGGACTGTGACTTTTACATGTTATATACTATATGACCAAAATTATGTGAACACCTGTTCGTCGAACATCTCATTCCAAAATCATGGGAATTAATATGGAGTTGGTCCCCCCATTGCTGCTATAACAGCCTCCATTCTTCTGGGAAGGCCTTCCACTAGATGTTGGAACATTGCTGCGGGGACTTGCTTCCATTCAGCCACAAGAGCATTAGTGAGGTCGGGCACTGATGTTGGGCAATTAGACCTGGCTTGCAGTCGGCGTTCCAATTGATCCCAAAGGTGTTTGATGGGGTTGAGGTCAGGGCTCTGTGCGGAACAGTCAAGTTCTTCCACACCGATCTTAACAAACCATTTCTGCATGGACCTCGCTTTGTGGACTGGGGCATTGGCATGTTGAAACAGGAAAGGGCCTTCCCCAAACTGTTGCCACAAAGTTGGAAGCACAGAATCGTCTAGAATGTCCTTGTATGCTGTAGCTTTAATATTTCCTTTCACTGGAACTAAGGGGCCTAGCCCGTACCATGAAAAACAGCCCCAGACCATTATTCCTCCTCCACCAAACTTTACAGTTGGCACAATGCATTGGGGCAGGTAGCATTCTCCTGGCATCCGCCGAACCCAGATTCGTCCGTCAGACTGCCAGATGGTGAGGCGTGATTCATCACTCCAGAGAACGCGTTTCCACTGCTCCAGAGTCCAATGGCGACAAGCTTTACACCACTCCATCCAACGCTTGGCATTGCGCATGGTGATCTTAGGCTTGTGTGTGGCTGCCCGGCCATGGAATCCCATTTCATGAAGCTCCCGACTAACAATTATTATGCTGACATTGCTTCCAGAGACAGTTTGGAACTTGGTAGTGAGTGTTGCAACCGAGGACAGACAATTGTTACACGCTACATGCTTCAGCACTCGGCGGTCCCGTTCTGTGAGTTTGTGTGGCCTACCACTTCGCGGTTGAGCCTTTGTTGCTTCACAATAACAGTGCTTATAGTTGAACGGGGCAGCTCTAGCGGGGCAGACATTTTACGAACTGACTTGTTACGTTACAGCCTTATTCTAAAATGGATTCAATTGTTTTTTTTCCTCATCAATCTACACACAATACCCCATAATGACAAAGCAAAAACAGGTTTTTATAAATGTTTGCTACTTTATTAAAAATACAAAACTGAAATTACATTTACATAAGTATTCAGACCCTTTACTCATTACTTTGTTGAAGCACCTTTGGCAACGATAACAGCATCAAGTCTTCTTGGGTATGATGCTATAAGCTTGGCACACCTGTATTTGGGGAGTTTCTCACATTCTTCTCTGCAGATCCTCTCAAGCTGCACAGCTATTTTCAGGTCTCTCCAGAGCTGTAACATCGGGTTCATGTCCAGGCTCTGGCTGGGCCAATCAAGGACATTCAGAGCACTCTGGAGCAGGTTTTCATCAAGGATCTCTCTGTACTTTGCTCCGTTCATCTTTCCCTAGATCCTAATTAGTCTCCCAGTCCCTGTCGCTGAATAACATCCCCACAGCATGATGCTGCCACCGCCATGCTTCACCGTAGGGATGGTGCCAGGTTTCCTCCAGACGTGACACTTGGCATTCAGGACAAAGAGTTAAATCTTGGTTTCATCAGACCAGAGAATCTTGTTTCTCATGGTCTGAGAGTCTTTAGGTGCATTTTGGCAAACTCCAAGCAGGCTGGCATGTGCCTTTTACTGAGGATTGGCTTCCGTCTGGCCACTCTAACCATAAAGGCCTGATTGGTGGAGTGCTGCAGAGATGGTTTTCCTTCTGGAAGGTTCTCCCATCTCCACAGAGGAACTCTAGAGCTCTGTCAGAGTGACCATTGGGTTCATGGTCACCTCCCTGACCAAGGCCCTTCTCCCCCGATTGCTCAGTTTGACCGGGTGGCCAGCTCTAGGAAGAGTCTTGGTGGTTCCAAACTTCTTCCATTTAAGAATGATGGAGGCCACTGTGTTCTTGGGGACCTTCAATGCTGCAGACATTTTTTGGTACCCTTCCCCAGATCTGTGCCTCGACACAATCCTGTCTCGGAGCTCTACGGACAATTTCTTCGACCTCATGGCTTGGTTTTAGTTCTGACATGCACTGTCATCTGTGGGACCTTATATAGACAGGTGTGTGCCTTTCCAAATCATGTCCAATCAATTGAATTTACCACAGGTGGACTCCAATCAAGTTGTAGAAATATCTCAAGGATGATCAATGGAAACAGGACGCACCTGAGCTCAATTTCGAGTCTCATAGCAAAGGGTCTGAATACTTATGTAAATAAGGTATTTCTGTTTTTTATATTTAATAAATTTGCACACATTTCTAAAAACCTGTTTTAGGTTTGTCATTATGGGGTATTGTGTGTAGATTGCTGAGGATTTTTTTTTAAATAATCCATTTTAGAATAAGGCTATAACGTAACAAAATGCGGAAAAAGTCAAGGGGTCTGAATACTTTCCGAAGGCACTGTATAGTGTATTTGGACATGCATTCCTATAACTATGTGCCCATTGTTATGCTGGTCTCTTTGGATTTACAATAATACAAATTAATGACAATTAATTACATTCTTTCATTTAAAAGAAGTCAAAAGTTTTATATTATTTCTCACGAGGGTTTTTAATGCCACTGCAATTATAACAGATACCCCTTATCAGTGCTCCCTCAAATACTTGATGGAATTTGCCATCACACAATGAATGGAAAATATACTTCAAAGGCCAGAAGCATCTAATCTCCTCCACTCTCTCTCCACCCTGCCCATTGACTATGATAATAAGATCCTGCCTTTCTGACGTTCTTAGGGATCTCAACCAAGGATAGAGAATTTCATATATCTCTCTCTCTCTCTCTCTCTCTCTCTCTCTCTGGGTTGTTGTACTGCAGTGTGAGAGAATCTCTGCAACAGCGCAACTGCATATCTGTGGAACCCATCCCACTCTTATGTAAAAGCCCTATTTTACAACGTTAAACACACAGACACATGCATGCACTGCCACAACTGACAGCCCAGTGACCTAGTTTCCCAGTGGCCCAGAAAGAGCAGGCATTACTTTCTCAGATTTGCTGTGGTCACAAAACCCTGCTGGGACCATCCATTCAAATGGCCAATGAATACACAGAGGACAGGTCCACTATTTGAATCTCAACAGAGATGTACTGCACCTTTCCCTGAAACACACAACTCAGTGTGACGCAACATGGGCAATGTGTGATCCAGCAGCACACACTAACCCATATTCCCACATCCACACCCACTAAAAAATGCTTTGATGTATCAAAGAGGACATGGTGAACAGCACATCCCCATAAAACATGAGACTGTGTGTGTGTGTGTGTGTGTGTGTGTGTGTGTGTGTGTGTGTGTGTGTGTGTGTGTGTGTGTGTGTGTGTGTGTGTGTGTGTGTGTGTGTGTGTGTGTGTGTGTGTGTTATGTTCATTGGGAGTGTGTGTTTGTGTGTGTGTGTATAGGGCCGAGACAATACCAGTATTGCGATACTCGTTAGTATCGTGGTAAGGAAACAAAACACAAAGCGGATTTAACTTCTTTAGGAAAACATCCCTAATGTTGGAAGCAAACATCATCAAAATGGGGGCAGATCAGCTTTAATATTGCAGATAGATTGTAACTACCATCAATGTAATTGTCTGCATCACTTCCAATCCCCCACATATAGTTTTCACAACAAAAATATATATATACACACATACACTACCGTTCATAAGTTTGGGGTCACTTAGAAATGTCCTTGTTTTCGAAAGAAAAGCACATTTTTTGTCCATCAAAATAACATCAAATTGATCAGAAATACAGTGTATGTTATTTTAATAGCAAAAAATTGCTTTTCTTTCGAAAACAAGGACATTTCTAAGTGATCCCAAACTTATGAACGGTAGTGTATACATACACACATACATATACATACACATACATACATACACATATAAATACATACATGTACACATACATACATATAAATACATATATATACATATCCTTTTTTAAATATATTTGCCTTTATTACTTTCCAAACCCACCACCCCTCCCCTAATTGGAGTAAACTAGTGAACAACAACGCTTAGGCCTCTACTTCCAGTTTATACATACTATGTACATTTTATGGACACAGTCAATTTTACAATAGTTCTATTTTGTTTGTTTTTACTCCTGAACTTCCTCTACCCTCAACCTCTCCAATCATTTTCATGATGTCCATCCGTTTGCTTCTATATGCCATGTCTTTCAAACTGTGCTCTTTCACAAAAGTTCTTAACCTATAACTTATATACTTATTATGGACACAGTATTTTTTACATTAGTTATCTTGTTGTTATTAGTTGTTATTAATCCCAACCTTCAGCTCCATTCAACCCCTCCCATCTATCTCTTAACACCATCCATATTGGATTTCTATTTGCCATATATTTTTCAACTGTACTGTGATGTTTCAAAAAAGTTCTGAATCCTTCTATTCTCATTGTTTCTACAGATTGTAAATTGAAAATAAACATTTTTGCTAAAAGTATTATTATATTATTGATCGATTGACTATGACTTTTCAGATCACCCAGTAGTGCTATCTGCAGGGTTAGCTCCAGGTAAATATTGCAATCCTGTGACCAAAAACAAGCTACAAATGATCTAATGATTCTGTCTCTTCGCAGCAAAATCTGCAGAGCTGGGAAAATTGTATCAATCCTTTGGTACTTAAATTAAACTGGTATACTTTTCTATTTATCACAATTTTCTTTAACCAATTATGGTCTTTAATGAAGAGCCGACAGTTCCTTACTTTTTCCCCCTTCCACTTTCCTCTTCCATTTTTGCGGTAATGCTGCAATTATTTGGTTGTAATTTTGTCTTCCAGAGTTACACATATTTATTTTCCAAGCTAACGCACACAATATTTTACATACTGCAGGTTTTTAAAGGACCAAATTGTTTGGTCTGCTTTGTGTTTACATTTTTGACATAGATTTAAAAAATTGTGATACTGGTATCGTCCCGGCCTTATGTGTGTGTGAGTGTGTGTGTGTGCGTGCGCGCGCTAGCGTGTGTTCGTACTATACTGTAGGTTTCATGTGAGCTGTAGGATGGTGTGTGGCAGTAAGCAGCGAGGGCCAGGCAGCACAGAGAGCCCTTCCAGGTCTGTGTTTAGTCTGATGGAGGGCAGGTCGAGGACAGGCCTGTCATCAGAGGCACAGCTGCAGGACGTGCTCCCCGTCCCCCTATCCTCCCCTATCCTCCCCCTTTCCTCCCCATCGGCCCCCATACCTCAGCTCTGTACCAGAGGTTCTCTGAGCATGTGGAAATCACACTAGTTCATCAAAGGAATATATAAGAGAAAAAATGTATAAATAGCGTGGATAGCAAACAACAGAGTTGTAGTCATATCAATGTAGAGAAAAGATAGGGCGATTCCATACCAGCATGGCCCAAAATGTTTTGTTATCTCCGATTGTTCTGGCAATTCTCACATAGAAACCTCGTTGGGAGGAAGGATGTTTGATATGCTTTTTATATTTGTAACACAAACCATTATTGGGAAAATCATGATGAAACTGGCCATTCTAGGCCCTTTTTAGACATACAGTGGGGAAAAAAAGTATTTAGTCAGCCACCAATTGTGCAAGTTCTCCCACTTAAAAAGATGAGAGAGGCCTGTAATTTTCATCATAGGTACATGTCAACTATGACAGACAAAATGAGGAAAAAAAATCCAGAAAATCACATTGTAGGATTTTTAATGAATTTATTTGCAAATTATGGTGGAAAATAAGTATTTGGTCAATAAAAAAAGTTTCTCAATACTTTGTTATATACCCTTTGTTGGCAATGACACAGGTCAAACATTTTCTGTAAGTCTTCACAAGGTTTTCACACACGGTTGCTGGTATTTTGGCCCATTCCTCCATGCAGATCTCCTTTAGAGCAGTGATGTTTTGGGGCTGTCGCTGGGCAACACGGACTTTCAACTCCCTCCAAAGATTTTCTATGGGGTTGAGATCTGGAGACTGGCTAGGCCACTCCAGGACCTTGAAATGCTTCTTACGAAGCCACTCCTTCGTTGCCCGGGCGGTGTGTTTGGGATCATTGTCATGCTGAAAGACCCAGCCACGTTTCATCTTCAATGCCCTTGCTGATGGAAGGAAGTTTTCACTCAAAATCTCACGATACATGGCCCCATTCATTCTTTCCTTTACACGGATCAGTCGTCCTGGTCCCTTTGCAGAAAAACAGCCCCAAAGCATGATGTTTTCACCCCCATGCTTCACAGTAGGTATGGTGTTCTTTGGATGCAACTCAGCATTCTTTGTCCTCCAAACACAACGAGTTGAGTTTTTACCAAAAAGTTATATTTTGGTTTCATCTGACCATATGACATTCTTCCAATCCTCTTCTGGATGCACTCTAGCAAACTTCAGACGGGCCTGGTCATGTACTGGCTTAAGCAGGGGGACACGTCTAGCACTGCAGGATTTCAGTCCCTGGCGGCGTAGTGTGTTACTGATGGTAGGCTTTGTTACTTTGGTCCCAGCTCTCTGCAGGTCATTCACTAGGTCCCCCCGTGTGGTTCTGGGATTTTTGCTCACCGTTCTTGTGATCATTTTGACCCCACGGGGTGAGATCTTGCGTGGAGCCCCAGATCGAGGGAGATTATCAGTGGTCTTGTATGTCTTCCATTTCCTAATAATTGCTCCCACAGTTGATTTCTTCAAACCAAGCTGCTTACCTATTGCAGATTCAGTCTTCCCAGCCTGGTGCAGGTCTACAATTTTGTTTCTGGTGTCCTTTGACAGCTCTTTGGTCTTGGCCATAGTGGAGTTTGGAGTGTGACTGTTTGAGGTTGTGGACAGGTGTATTTTATACTGATAACAAGTTCAAACAGGTGCCATTAATACAGGTAACAAGTGGAGGACAGAGGAGCCTCTTAAAGAAGAAGTTACAGGTCTGTGAGAGCCAGAAATCTTGCTTGTTTGTAGGTGACCAAATACTTATTTTCCACCATAATTTGCAAATAAATTCATTAAAAATCCTACAATGTGATTTTCTGGATTTTTTTTCCTCAATTTGTCTGTCATAGTTGACGTGTACCTATGATGAAAATTACAGGCCTCTCTCATATTTTTAAGTGGGAGAACTTGCACAATTGGTGGCTGACTAAATACTTTTTTCCCCCACTGTATACAGTGGGGAGAACAAGTATTTGATACACTGCCGATTTTGCAGGTTTTCCTACTTACAAAGCATGTAGAGGTCCGTAATTTTTATGATAGGTACACTTCAACTGTGAGAGACGGAATCTAAAACAAAAATCCAGAAAATCACATTGTATGATTTTTAAGTAATTAATTTGCATTTTATTGCATGACATAAGTATTTGATACATCAGAAAAGCAGAACTTAATATTTGGTACAGAAACCTTTGTTTGCAATTCCAGAGATCATACGTTTCCTGTAGGTCTTGACCAGGTTTGCACATACTGCAGCAGGGATTTTGGCCCACTCCTCCATACAGACCTTCTCTAGATCCTTCAGGTTTCGGGGCTGTCGCTGGGCAATACGGACTTTCAGCTCCTTCCAAAGATTTTCTATTGGGTTCAGGTCTGGAGACTGGCTAGGCCACTCCAGGACCTTGAGATGCTTCTTACGGAGCCAGTCCTTAGTTGCCCTGGCTGTGTGTTTCGGGTCGTTGTCATGCTGGAAGACCCAGCCATGACCCATCTTCAATGCTCTTACTGAGGGAAGGAGGTTGTTGGCCAAGATCTCGCGATACATGGCCCCATCCATCCTCCCCTCAATATGGTGCAGTCGTCCTGTCCCCTTTGCAGAAAATAATTCCCAAAGAATGATGTTTTCACCTCCATGCTTCACGGTTGGAATGGTGTTCTTGGGGTTGTACTCATCCTTCTTCTTCCTCCAAACACCGCGAGTGGAGTTTAGACCAAAAAGCTATATTTTTGTCTCATCAGACCACATGACCTTCTCCCATTCCTCCTCTGGATCATCCAGATGGTCATTGGCAAACTTCAGACGGGCCTGGACATGCGCTGGCTTGAGCAGGGGGACCTTGCGTGCGCTGCAGGATTTTAATCCATGACGGCGTAATGTGTTACTAATGGTTTTCTTTGAGACTGTGGTCCCAGCTCTCTTCAGGTCATTGACCAGGTCCTGCCGTGTAGTTCTGGGCTGATCCCTCACCTTCCTCATGATCATTGATGCCCCACGAGGTGAGATCTTGCATGGAACCCCAGGCCGAGGGTGATTGACCGTCATCTTGAACTTCTTCCATTTTCTAATAATTGCACCAACAGTTGTTGCCTTCTCACCAAGCTGCTTGCCTATTGTCCTGTAGCCCATCCCAGCCTTGTGCAGGTCTACAATTTTATCCCTGATGTCCTTACACAGCTCTCTGGTCTTGGCCATTGTGGAGAGGTTGGAGTCTGTTTGATTGAGTGTGTGGACAGGTGTCTTTTATACAGGTAACGAGTGGAGAACAGGAGGGCTTCTTAAAGAAAAACTAACAGGTCTGTGAGAGCCGGAATCTTACTGGTTGGTAGGTGATCAAATACTTATTTCATGCAATAAAATGCAAATTAATTACTTAAAAATCATACAATGTGATTTTCTGGATTTGTGTTTTAGATTCCGTCTCTCACAGTTGACGTGTACCTATCATACAAATTACAGACCTCTACATGCTTTGTAAGTAGGAAAACCTGCAAAATCGGCAGTGTATCAAATACTTGTTCTCCCCACTGTACATGCCCCCTGTAAGACCCAATGATCCGTGAACCATACAGTGAGGGAAAAATATATTTGATCCACTGCTGATTTTGTACGTTTGCCCACTGACAAAGAAATGATCCGTCTATAGTTTTAATGGTAGGTTTATTTGAACAGTGAGAGACAGAATAACAACAAACAAATCCAGAAAAATGCATTTCAAAATTGTTATAAATTGATTTGCATATTAATGAGGGAAACAAGTATTTGACCCCCTCTCAATCAGAAAGATTTCTGTCTCCCAGGTGTCTTTTATATAGGTAACGAGCTGAGATTAGGAGCACACTCTTAAAGGGAGTGCTCCTAATCTCAGCTTGTTACCTATATAAAAGACACCTGTCCACAGAAGCAATCAATCAGATTCCAAACTCTCCACCATGGCCAAGAACAAAGAGCTCTCCAAGGATGTCAGGGACAAGATTATAGACCTACACAAGGCTGGAATGGGCTACAAGACCATCGCCAAGCAGCTTAGTGAGAAGGTGAAAACAGTTGGTGCGATTATTCGCAAATGGAAGAAACACAAAATAACTGTCAGTCTCCCTCGGCCTGGGGCTCCATGCAAGATCTCACCTCGTGGAGTTGCAATGATCATGAGAACGGTGAGGAATTAGCCCAGAACTACATGGGAGGATCTTATCAATGACCTCAAGGCAGCTGGGACCATAGTCACCAAGAAAACAATTGGTAACACACTACACCGTGAAGGACTGAAATCCTGCAGCGCCCGCAAGGTCCCCCTGCTCAAGAAAGCACATATACAGGCCTGTCTGAAGTTTGCCAATGAACATCTGAATGATTCAGAGGAGAACTGGGTGAAAGTGTTGTGGTCAGATGAGACCAAAATCGAGCTCTTTGGCATCAACTCAACTCGCCAGGTTTGGAGGAGGAGGAATGCTGCCTATGACCCCAAGAACATCATCCCCACCGTCAAACATGGAGGTGGAAACATTATGCTTTGGGGGTGTTTTTCTGCTAAGGGGACAGGACAACTTCACCGCATCAAAGGGACGATGGACGGGGCCATGAACCTTCAAATCTTGGGTGAGAACCTCCTTCCCTCAGGCAGGGCATTGAAAATGGGTTGTGTATGGGTATTCCAGCATGACAATGACCCAAAACACACGGCCAAGGCAACAAAGGAGTGGCTCAAGAAGAAGCACATTAAGGTCCTGGAGTGGCCTAGCCAGTCTCCAGATCTTAATCCCATAGAAAATACGTGGAGGGAGCTGAAGGTTCGAGTTGCCAAACGCCAGCCTCGAAACCTTAATGACTTGGAGAAGATCTGCAAAGAGGAGTGGGACAAAATCCCTCCTGAAATGTGTGCAAACCTGGTGGCTAACTACAAGAAATGTCTGACCTCTGTGATTGCCAACAAGGGTTTTGCCACCAAGTACTAAGTCATGTTTTGCAGAGGGGTCAAATACTTATTTCCCTCATTAAAATGCATATCAATTTATAAATTTTTTGAATCTGGATTTTTTTGTTGTTATTCTGTCTCTCACTGTTCAAATAAACCTACCATTAAAATTATAGACTGATCATGTCTTTGTCAGTGGGCAAACGTACAAAATCAGCAGGGGATCAAATATTTTTTTCCCTCACTGTACATGATACCAGTGGAGGCTTCTGAGGGGAGGACGTCTCATAATAATGGCTGGAACGGAGCAAATAGAATGGCATCAAACACATGGAAACCACGTGTTTGATGTATTTGATACCATTTCACCTATTCTGCTCCAGCCATTACAACGAGCCCGTCCTCCCCAAGTAAGGTGCCACCAACCTGCATGATACAGACAAATCAAATCAAATGTTATTTGCCACATGCGCCGAATACAACAGGTGTAGACATTACAGTGAAATGCTTACTTACAAGCCCTTTACCAACAATGCAGTTAAAAAATTCAAAACAAAAAGTTAAGTAAAAAAAATGGATAAGTAAAAAATAACAAATAACAAATTATTAAAGATCAGCAGTAAAATAGAATAACAGTAGGGAGGCTATATACAGTGGGTACCGGTACAGAGTCAATGTGCGGGGGCACTGCACATTGGTGTCATTATACTCCTAATAATGTGCTCTAAAATATTGGGTATCGTTACATTCTGAATATTTTACACATGAATTTATTCAACATTAAAACTTTTCTTAATATCTCAAAAGTACCCTTTTTGATTTGGTTCATTTTTAGACATATTGTTTTAAACCATAAACTCTACAAGCACATCACATTTCCAGAGTGGGCTCTCTGTTACTTTTAAAGTTATGATACATTTTATGAGCACCACCAACATAGTGAATGTGAAAATGGATTCAAAGGGAAGTCCCTCTGCTGGTGATTTGCTGAATGTGCAATCCTACAGGAGGGCTGTGATTGGTTAATGACCTATAATGTACATTTCTATGTATAAAATTGATAATTTATTTAAAAGTAGCAGAGAGCCCACCCTGGTAATGTGATGTGTTTAAAGAGTATATTGTTCCAAACAATTTGTCAAAAAAAATAAGCAAAATCAAAAAGGGTACTTTTGAGATATTAATAATAATAATATTTGTAATGTTGAATAATTTAATGTGATTTTTTCTTCTTCAGAATATAGACGTATTCCATATTTTAGAGCACACTGTAAGGAGTATAATGACACCAAGATGTTGTCTGTATCATGTACAGGTCTAAAAAGGGCCTAAAATTGCCACTTTCATCATGATTTTCAAAAAAATTGTTTGTGATACAAATGTAAAAAGCATGTTAAATATTCTTCCTCCTAATGAAGTTTCTATGTGAAAATTGGCAGAACAATCTGTGATACCAAAAATATTTGCAGCCATGCTGGCTTGGAATTGCCCAATTTGTTACTGTGGGTTACAGAAAGAAGACTGATGCAATCATGCTCATAAAACCACTGTGCTGAAATAGCTTTCATCGTCATTGGGATGTAGCGCTGTCTCAGATGGCACTGATGTCAGGCATGTCCTACACACATACCTACACCCACACACGCGTGCGCCACACAGCCATGGTTCCCAAACTCTCCTCTAATCTGACTAAATGTAGAAACATTGAAAGACAGTCATTTTCAGCCATTACTGGATCCATTAATCAATATTTTCACCTCAGTGCAGTGGTGTAAAGTACTCAAGTAAAAATACTTTTAAGTACTACTTAAGTAGTTTTTTGGGGTATCTGTACTTTTCTTTACTATTTATATTTTTGACTACTTTTACTTTTACTCCACTACATTCCTATAGAAAATAATGTACTTTTTACTCCATACATTTTCCCTGACACCTAAAAGTACTCGTTATATTTAGAATGCTCAAGCAAGACAGAATTATGGCACCTATCAATATAACGCTTTGTCATCCCTACTGCCTCTGATCTGGCGGACTCACGAAACACAAATACTGTGTTTGTAAATGATGTCTGAGTGTTGGAGTGTGCCCGTCTGTTCGTAATTTTAAAAAATAATACGAAAATAGTGCCGTCTGGTTTGCTTAATATAAGGAATTTGATGTATATCATTTACTTTTACTTTGTACTTTTACTCAAGTATGACAATTGAGTACCTTTTCTCCCATTTAAAACAAGATACTTTTAGACTTTTACCAAAGTAGTTTTTTACTAGATAACTTTCACTTGAGTCATTTTCTGTTAAGGTATCTTTACTTTTACTCAAGTATGACAATTTAGTACTTTTTCCACAACTGCCTCAGTGTAAGAACACTCAGTGGCGATTTTAGCATGTAAATCTTGGTGGGGCAAAAAAAAAGAGCATGCCAGCAAAGCCACTACACAACACAACACTAAACAATACATGAATTGCACTATAACGGTGACAAACGGTGCCCACAAGCTGTTAGGGCCTACATAAAGCTGTCCCAACAGCAGAGTCCCATCAGCAGTCCCAACACCTTACCACTGTTACACCTGACTATCAGTGGAGCCTTATCTGGCAGTGAAACAGTTCATTCAGCCTCATTTACTGTCTTTTTAAAAACCATCGCTGATATGGCTGGCTTGCTTAAACAAATGTGCGTTCTACTGACAATTGAGATGTACAAACTATGGCATAAGGGGACGACAAGCGGATAAGAGGCAATCTTTAATTCCGATTAAGACATTAATGAGCGAGCTAGGACGGACGTGGTCAATATAACTATTTGTTCAGCACTTTTGAAGTGTACAGCGACAGAATTCAGAACATGGGCCGTTCTTACAGTGTTCTCCCTGTACTCCAAGTCATACCCGTAGGATAAATAAAGGGGGAATATAAGCAGACAATGAAAGCTCTTATAATGTTTGATGATTACATTTCTCTAAAACAGATTATAGGCTACATGTGCACCACCAAGTCAGAACAGTAGGCAAAATTAAGAGGGGAAAATAGACCAAATTATTAGGGTGAGGCACATGGGCTACTAACAGCTTAGTACACAACATACACTTATGTATTACTTTCTTAGCTACAGAATACATATCTCCCTAGCAATTATGCAGCAGCATATAAGACATTTTTGGACTGTGCTGTGCTCACATGAACAGGAAGGTGGCACGGCGGTCCTTCGTGGGCAAATTTTGCCATCAAACTTTGTTATCAAAGTCTGGCACTCTGGATTTATGGTGCATTCAAGACAACTGGGAACTCAGAAAAAAACAAGGTTGAATCATGATGACGTCAGTGATCTTCAGGTTGTATCTCTAGAAAGAGGCCCGAGTTCCGGATTTACAATTCCGAGTTACATGACCGTTCAAAACGTATTTTCCCAGTCGGAGCTCATTTTTCCCGAGTTCCCAGTTGTCTTGAACTCACTGAAGTCAGATTTCGTAGTTCCGAGTTAACAGCTGTTTTGAGCGCGGCACAAATCATGCTTCATTGACAGCATGGCCAATGTTGAATGTTTATAATTTTGCTTGGAAAAGAGACCCTTAATCCCAGACTTGGGACCACACAGCCACTCCACTGAATAGCAGGCTAGTGATTGCTTTGCAATGCCTGCAGTTAGCCACTGATGCCTTCCAAACCACTCATTGTTGAATTTGCGATTTCCAACTTGTTGTGTAATGTTTATGTCCAATGGACGATGAGCACCGATACGTTTTATCTATAATATCTCTTCATTATTTCTCTTCATTTGGCAAGGATTAAAAAGGATTTGACAGTAGATTGTCGACTTGATTCATGATGATGACTGCTAGCTAAGATTTTGAAAGTATCATGTTCACATGTTCACACGGGCGGCAGGTAGCTTAGTGGTTAAGAGCGTTGTGCCAGTAACCGAAAGGTCGCTGGTTCTAATCCCCGAGCCGACTAGGTGAAAAATCTGTCGATGTGCCCTTGAGCAAGGCACTTAAACCTAATTGCTCCTGTAAGTCGCTCTGGATAAGAGCGTCTGCTAAATGTAAAAAAACAAAACAAAAACACATGATCAGTCCAATCAAAGCTACTGTAGATATAACGTGACTTGATGTCATTTTATCAATGGCCAATGACCTTGAGCCTTCTTGGATGGGCACTTCTAATGTAACTCTATGGCAGCACCCAAGGGGCTTGAATTTTCGAGCTCTACCCTTAGACTTGGCAGTGACATAGTGTCCCCATGAGTGACAGAACACTGAATCAATCACGGCGCAACTAGAGAACATTACCAACACCTACGCGCCATATTTTCCGCTGGCTGCCCCACCACCACAGAAAGCACTGAGCTAGGCTGAAACACCTGCATTTTGGAGCTGTCTTAATCAATAAAGCAAAAAAGAGACCATGTTTGTATGCAGCTTTTAAACTCAATGTTTATATTTATTTTTTACATTGTTTGCAAACTGATATCTGGCACGTATTAATTCCAAAATAACATGCAAAACAGGCAAGCCACCTGCCCTGAATGACGGGTAGTCACTGAGAACACTCCAGGACAGAGACAATAGATCATCTTCCTTTATAACTTTTCTACATGTACTCAGTATATATATTCCACTTCAAATTACATTAAATACTGTACAATAACCTCAATTGTAAGATATTCTATCCACCTCTTCTCTAACGCACACATTCTCCCCTCTCACATCTTTAGACATTTCTACTTTAATATCCCCTCCATCTAATTCAGCGTCAATTTGTGCAGACACAGTATTTTCTCAACCCAAACAAAAGGCTTGTGTCCCAGTGTGGCGCAGTGCGTGGAGCAGAGTGATGTTATCGAGGTCACTCTGATCTAATCAGGTGTGAATGAAAGCGCTTGGCAGCACTCCCGGGCCCAGGCTGTCGTCATCACTAGGAAGAGAGGGGAAGAGAAAGGAGAGGGAGAGAGGGGGAAAGACACACAAAGGGAGGAGTCTGGGTCTGCATCTAGCTAGTGCATCACAGGGAGACATGTAGATGTCAGGCTCTGTGGGACTCTAGGGGTTTAGCCAGCCTCTACTGGGTGGGTGAGTGGCGGAGAGAGAAATCTCCATCCTTGGCAAGCGAAACCGGACAAAAGCAGAGGAGACTGAAAATAATTATTTCAAGCTATTATGAGATCAGAATTTTTCTTGCATGTACCATCAATGCTAAATATATTTTATTACTTTTTTTATTCAAACAGTTGGGTAAGACATTGTGGTTGATATTCTTCATTTGATACTCCAAAGTGTGTCATTAAAAAAAATTATGACCATATTTCAATGATAAAACTGCATACTGGTGAGCAGATTCCTTCTTTTCACAAATACTGAACATCACCCCACTTCTCCCCTCTTCTCTGCATAGGCTGTTCTGGCTGGCAGAGTAGCAGAACTCTCAGGATATTTTTTCAGAGCCAGTCTATCACCCAAACACAGGCCCCACCCACACCAGCAGCCATTAAATAGAGAGGGCTCTATTTTCAATGGTCTGAACACTGGCCAATCACTGAGCACTAGCCCCTGGCTCTTAAAGGCTCAGCCAATAACTGCTCTTCCTCTTCCACACATGATTAAATGTGGTCCTGTCCATCAACTGGTTCATATATAGTTCATGCAATTAAATGTGAAGCAGTTTAATAACTTCCGTAGCCAAGCTCCTTTGTGTGGATGTGCATGCATGTTTGTATGCGTCTGTGTGTGTGAGAGGGAGAGAAACAGTGAGAGAGAGTGGGGCGAGACACAGGGAGGAAAAACAGAGAGTTAGAGTGTGTGTGAAAGAGAGAGACAGAGAGAGAGAGAGAGAGAGAGAGAGAGAGAGAGAGAGAGAGAGAGAGAGAGAGAGAGAGAGTGGGAGACAGACAGAAAGAGAGAGAGATTGGGCAGGAGATCAGAAGATCGGACAGACATACTTTGTTAGCGTGTGTAAATGTGTTTGAGTATGTGTGTTTGCGTGTGTGGGACAGAGACATGGAGAGAGGGAGAGAGAGAGAGGGAGAGGGAGAGGGAGAGGGAGAGGGAGAGGGAGAGGGAGAGGGAGAGGGAGAGGGAGAGGGAGGGAGGGAGAGAGAAGAACCCATTCCCCTCAGTTCCACACTAACTTTTCAACGTGTGCACTTGAGGGAAGTTAGCTGTTCCCCGGCTATGGAACCGTTTTGTCTTTCCTTTTTCTACCACCTATACACTTTTCGACTTTCTGCAATAACATCAACGAGACAAGTAGAGAACTTCAACTGAATACCTGTAAACTATTATTTCAGTGAGTATCCCTTATTTCTTGAACTCTTCCTCTCTCCCCCAGTATCTATTCATTTACAATCTGTGTTTTGTAACAGTTCACCTCTGGCCAACGGTGCCAGTCGCTCTCCTCTGCATGATGTCTGCATGGCTCTGAATAGAACACATTCTCCCCATTATACACCTTATTAGCACAATCTTTTATGCTTTAGTTCTATGCATTATTTCTGAATGAAGGCCTTATTGTATTTGTTCACTGATGACTTAGTTGAGTGTACTATAACTGCAATTAATGACCCTATTTTCATGATTATTTCCACTTACCTATTGGTAATATGACTGTTTATAAAGAAGAGGATTGTGTAAGTGTTGGATTGTCTTTAAAAGGGCATCTTTGTGTGTCGTTATTATAACGTGTGTATATGCGTTGGAGAGTATGCGTGCTAGGTACAGTGTGTCTTAAAGAGAGCATGTGTGCTTTAAACAGAGGGTCTGTGTGAAAGAGAGAGTTAGAGAGAGATTGTGTGTGGTAGACAAAGTATGTCTGTGTGAGTGTGTGTGTTTAAGTATGTGTGTGTGTGTGTGTGTGTGTGTGTGTGTGCGCGCACGTGTGTGTGAATGAATGCATCCCTGTGCGTTTCCCTGTATGTCTGTGTGTGTTTCATAACACTGGTCCCTGGTAATGTTGGGTGTGCCCAGTAGCACTAGTAGTTATTTGACTGAGAGGGACTGTGGACAAAAGCGTCCAGCCACATCCAGACCGCCATGTCAGCCATTAGAGCAGTGGCTGGAGAGACAAACAGCCAGCTGCTGCTCAGGGTGCCTGAGGAGGGGATGCCTGACCCGGGTTAGAGGTGACCATGCTTCACTTGTGACCGGCTTCTCAAAGAGTCTCTCTCTCTCTCCCCCCCCCCTTTCTTTGACTCTAGCCGTATGGCACTGTTGTACACAGAAAAAACAAAGCTGCTGTGAAGTAGTAATGTGCTCTGAGGCTGAGAAGTTAAAAATGCAGCATAGGATGAAAATAAGGTTTATAAACAGCAGTGAAAGAGGAAGAGAGAAAAGAGTGTAATTACAAGAATGGCTGGTGGGTTTTTTCCGGCGTCTTGTGTGTGACAGAGGAGTTGGAATGTATTGAGTGACAGGAAATACAGCCGGTCCCTAGCTATCTTTTTTGTCATGTCTGCTTTTGTCCAAAGCCCTTAATCCACTACAAAAGCTGTCTGAGAGAGGGACTAGTAACACCGAAAATATTGTCCAAATCCCATGAACAAACAGGCACAGTGACAGAGAGAAGAACAGATATTAAAGACGCTTATGACAAAACTTTAAATTAAAAATAAATACAAATACAAATACCACAACAAGTATTAAAAAACATCTACAATAATGTATGGACACATCATTGATGACACTAGAAAAGCAGCTTTAAAACAAATGTTCTAGCTGCACAGCTGTGGAATAAAGACAGGCAGCACGGCTTTTGAGTCTTCCATAGGCATCGTTAAAAACAGCTATGGCTCTGGAGAAAATCAACAGAAAAAATGTATTTGGTGTGTACCACATCCCCAGGATATAGGCCCAGTACAAGTAATCCTTTGAGATGCCTTTACATGTAGAGTCTTGTTACTCTGATACACATCTGTGTTGCCACAAGGGAAGTCTGGCAACAAGAAGTTACATTCAATATCCTTCAATTTTAAAACTGCACATCTTAGGGTCAAAGCGTTGGTGAATCACTCACTATCACTTGTTGATCTTTGAGGCTGAGATATGAGTGTGTGTTTGGGTGCAGAGTTTGAGAGCTTGTGTAACCTGTCCTCCGGCCCTATAGCCTGCCCTGTGCTGGGACTGGACTTTGCTCTGAGGCTGGATCTCTCAGGCCCCTTTACCTGGATTTGAATAGAAACCAGACAGTGAGTCACCACTCCCGCGCTGGACAATGAGGATTTGTTAATGCTCAGCCGCAAGCCTGCTGACACAAAGCACATAGCCACACAGCCTAGCCTAGGCCAGCCTAGCCCAACCCAGGGCAGCACAGAGCAGAATGGAGTGGAACGGGCAGGCGGGGTGCCAGCAGGGGCGCCAGCAGGGGGGCCAGAGGGTTTGCGGGGGTGGGATTAGCAGACGTGGAATCAGGGTAGGGGGATGGGGGTTGAAATGGACAGGAAATGACTGGCTTTGATGAAGCAGTGGCAGATTCTCCAGGGCTTTTCCATAGCTGTAAAAAAGCAGTCCGAGCAGAAAATGTCACCACACTTCAAGGCCTCATTGTCACCTCTGTCTGGCTATGATGGGGCTGTTAAGACCCCACAGATGTGCACTGTGGGCAAAAGTCCCTCTCTCTCTCTCTCTCTCTCTCTCTCGCTAGTACAATCTCTGTCCCTGATCACGGGATTGGAATCCAGCACTCTACATATATATCTTACTGTAGCCACACCACAGACATCAGTTTTCAAATGTAGATTTTCAAATTCTTCACAAATATTTTAAAATCTATAAGACCGTGGAGAATGACCTGACCAATGTGGTTCTTACATCAACTTAAAAGGCGCCCAGATGATGAGAAAAATCTGAAATGTGAAATCTGAATTTGGCATGCTTAAAATTAATTTGTCTTGTAAGTGTACATAAATTGGTTTTCTAGTTTCCTGAAAGGAACTCTGTGTGGATAAGAAGGGTCTCTTGTCATCGCTCTGTGCTAGATCGGAGATCACAGAAGGAAAAGAGAGGATGCTCAACTTCCTTTTCTATTCCTACACAGTTTAAGTCTGTTTACCTATGCTAGAATCCATGTTTAAATGGTTCTTGGGCTGTTTTACAAGAGATGGATCGGGTCTTGATTATTTCCTTTGAAGATGAATCATTTTGTTGTTTCACTGAACATTTCTCATCGAAACATCTTATATTATCAGAAAAGATAAATCAGGAAACATAAATCTTTGTATAATGGAAATGCTGTATGTCACAAACTGAGGCTCCATCCTCAATCCTCCATCCCCCTCCGTCGCTATGCTGAAGCAGGGAGCAGAGAGCGTAATGTGTGTTTGTGTGCTCAGTGAATATCAGGGTCGATTAGGAGTCCCGTCTGGCTGTGTTAGAACAGATTAGACAGGGGCAGCAGATACAGGCCGCAGGCTGGTCATCTGCCTCTCTGACCCACATTGCTCCGATGTTCACGTCTCTTCCCATTACACTGACAATCAGACGTCACATTATATCAGCTTAGAGGCCAGGGAGCCGCGATCTGCATGCAATACATACCCTCCCCACAGGCTCTTCTCCCAATAACCTAGCACTGTCACACCACCACCATCACCATCACCATCATCCTGGCATCCATCGCCTGGTTTAAGGTAATGCCATTCAACTATCACCCAATGTAACACTCACTGAGGTCAAGTCCCTATATCAAACCATAATTGTTATATTCCCTGTGTACTGGTAAGCTTATAACATGTATTTCCAAGCCCTCCATCAGTTTGCAGCTGGCTGACAGACTAGGTCTGTTTGCAGGCAAGCCGGACGGGATATAATTGGCAGCTGTGGAGTGAAAAGCAGGCTCAGCAACAGATAAGGGCTGTGGGGAAAGCTCTATAATCAGCATGGCTTAGCAGATGATAAATTATGTGTTCACAGAAGTATGCTGTCAGTGCTTTGAGGAGAGAGAGAGAGAGAGAGAGAGAGAGAGAGAGAGAGAGAGAGAGAGAGAGAGAGAGAGAGAGAGAGAGAGAGAGAGAGAGAGAGAGAGAGAGAGAGAGAGCTGATGTTTTTGCTGTAATTTAAAATGGAAATACACAACAATGCTGTCTACCAGGTCAGCGAGAAGGAGAGAAAATTCAAAGCTGTGCCAACACACCAGTTAATACAATCTTCTGCCTGTCAGCTTACCTACTTTAATCCAGAAAGGTTTAACGCCTCTTAGAAATCTGAAAGGAGAAATGAATTCAGCTGAGATTTCTTCATGCAGCTAGAGGAAGGAACTGCCTGGAAGGGGGGTTAAGACTCTATGCAACTAACTAACTCTCTGGATCAATGCTCTCAACTCTGCTCCACTGACTGGGTACACCACAACAGATCGCTACATGTACTTTGAGCCAATAGGAAGGCATGGAGGTTTATTAACAGCACAAGACATCAGAGCTGTAATGTGCTACTTTAGTGAAATCAAATCAGCAATATTATGAGTGACACTGATTGAGCATTGGCTTGCCAAATGGTATGCCAATACCTGACTATGCCCAAACTCAGCTATGCATGCATAGAATGGGAAAGACTACGTAATCAGGACAGAGTGTACTTTGTGAAGAGGCGGAGGCCTCACTGTCATCAGTGTGCTGCGGGGACTGTGGCTCACGCTGTGAGGCGGAGACAGACTCCTGAGGAATAGAGATGCTCAGCTCTTTGCGTGGTCCTTACACTGATGGATGGCCACGGTTTGTCCTCTGAGTTTTACACAGGATGATGTGTCAGTTTCTACTTAGGTGCCTGTCTGCTAGAGGAAGCTCAGAGGATAAGATGCCACTGGGTCAGAGCAGAGGCCCACACATGAACTACTGACATGCAGAGAAGACAAAAGGGTTCCTGGCAACATCTACGGCCATCCTGCTCGTGCCTTATGTGGAATAACCAATCTCATTCTACTGAGAACAAGGGTTGACTTGGCATGTCAATACCTGCCATAAGGTAACACAGCTCCAGGACAAACGAAAGTTCCATCTATATTCAGGTCATTCCCATGCTGGCTCACCCCACTGGCTCCTAGTGATAACGGAAATATGGAATCAGCACTGCTTCGTCGTGTGATGCCTCTCCTCCCTGCCCCTCCATGCTATTTTAAATCTCACTGTGTGAGACATCCCTCCTTTGCGCCCCCAGCGGGGGTTGGAGAGGCAGGCGGGAGAAGAGGAGGGAGGAGGAGAGTAGAGAGGGAGGGGAAGGAGATATGGCGGCAGCTGCATGCCTTATTTATTGTGATCCAGAGTGCAGTGAGTGCAAACAGTCGAGACACGCTAACCCTCTGGGCTTGGAGATGACTGCACTGCGTCTACACAATAGATTAAAGCAGGGATTATGCGCCGTAAACAAGTGTTGTGTAACTTTGTTGCAGTCAACCTTGAGGAAACATATTTTTTTTGTGTTAAGAAAAATATGTTGGCTATGCATTCTTTAACGACATAACTAAAGCATCTTCAAATAGACTTTACAGTTGTACTATAGCTCTGATAACAATACATTGGACCACATTTGTGGATCTTGGTCTGAGAACTGTGACAAAGCCAGTGTTTAGGGGGCCAGTGAACCTGACCAATTAAAAAAGGCTCCTTGAGACAGACGTGACAGCAGACACCAGAGAAATGTCACGGCTAAATCCAGCAGACACCCACAAAGGGCTCCATCCCTCTTTGTTAGCTATCTTCAAAATTGCTCATGAAATAGCTTATAACATACTCATCAGCTTGATTAAACCGAGCCAGTGCTACTTCAGATCTGAAAGAGGATGGTGACATATTCTTCTCAGAATCACTCTAGCAGAGCCAGTCTGAGGTGACAGGACCTATCCAGTAGATCACTGTGGGGTCAAAAGTGAACAGATGACATGAGATGGCAGACAGAGGGAGTGATCTCACTTCATCAGTAGAGAGAAAGAGAGAGAGATGTTGTCCGATCCCAACACATTGACAACTGGTTTTACACAAAAGAGCATTCCAGTCTGGGTCTGTGAGAAGGGAGAATGATAACCAGCTGCAGTGGATGTGTGAGGAGATAGATATTGAATTGTATAACAAACAGCCCAGTCTAAGGACTGAGGGGAGGGATGTAGTGTCTAGTACCATTCTATTGCACTACAACACTCCCTCTGTAAATAGTTATTTGTCTTCTTACACAGATAGCTACGCTCTTCCCTTTGTGTGAAGGAAGAGGTTAACTGTGACTGCATGGAGCGATAGATTGTGCTGCCTGAGAGCATCGAGGGTTAACTCTGAGTGCTTTCTGGCATTAAAGATAAAAAATGGCTCTGGCTGGTGGGCTGAGCGTTGGAAATAAACACCCGGAGCCTTGGCAGCGTCAGCGGTGGCACGTGGAGAGTTCTGGAGGCTTGGCGTGGTGGACTGAGGCTTGGCGCTCTGCCTGGGAGAAATCTCAGAGTAGTAGTCCCTCAGCGCTGGGAACCCAGTGGTGGTCCTTCCTTCCACCTGAGCCTCTGAATATCATACCATATGATATAATACTACACCCTGCCGCTACAACTATACCATAGCAGCTAGATGAAACTGTAAGAGACATCAACTATTATTCCCACTGCACCACTAAATCTAATTAAATGAATTAATTTAGAAGAGGGATGTGCAATTCTGCCAGTTAATAACTTGTCAGATCTGACTTACAGCACATGTTCTGCCTGACATGGCAATTAAGGCATATTTGTTGGATTTTATTGCGTTTTCTAACAAAATTCAGACCACTCCATAAAGTGATTGAATGTGGCTGTAGCCCTTTCCTGCAGTCAAATGACCTAGTGGCCTCATGGGTGGAATGTTTTTAATATTTTTCATAATTTCATAATTAATACCAACAAAAAAAAAATTTACTGACAAAAATATAGTGTTTCTATGTCAAACGGTTTTGTTATATTTCAGTCTTCTGTGATGTATATAAAGTGTAATATTGCGATACAAACTCAAAATTGAATTCATTTCAACACTATATCTGACATGGTACAGGTGTCTTCTTTTCTTTAAGCCCATAACCATGTGTGTGAGGTGTATACTTTTGTTTCAAAGTAGATTTGTTTAAGACTACCAAGAAACACTGTGTGACCCTGATTTAAAAGTAGAAGGTTAAGAAGCTATGAGATTAAATGACAGTGTCCCAGGTCGTTGTGTAATGCTGACGGACAGTCAGAGACGTAGTGGGATGTGTATGTCAGAGCATGTCTCAGGCCTGAAGAAACTCAGCAGAGTATTTTTAGAACTGGCATCCCGGCTATGTTGAAAGTGTCAGGTTAAAAGTGGGTACAGTACGTGACAGAACGCTCTCGCACATTCCCACTGTCCGAAGAACACGGCTGCAGAATATTTAAATATATAAGTGTTTAAAGGCAGTCTCCTCATGTCTACTGTACAATGTATTAGATAAAATGTTCATAAGACAGATTGTCTGGCCTTGTTTCTTAGTGTCAGAAAGGTAACGTTAGAATCCAGGATCCTGTTTATGGACTTGAGCACCATGACGTCAGCCAGTCAGAGAGTACACTGTGTGCTTTCTCATTGTCTGACCTATGGAATGTGCTGATGGTGCAGGGTTCAAATGGGTTCAGTGACAGTGTTACAGTCAATCCAGTTCACTCTGTGGCCCTCACACAGACACTGTCTCTCTCTTAGTTCTCTTAGGGTTTAACTGGTTCAGTATCAGTAATACACTCAAAACAGTCCTTAACTCTCAGGTCAGGTTTCACAGTTTGCCCACTAATGCAAAGTTTCGTGAAAATTACAGATTGTTTCAGTGATAGCAGCCTGGGCGGTCTCAGACATAACTATTTTATAAGGAAGTACAGCATGTGGGGATTTGAGTCAGACTGCCAATGTGTTCTGCTTGCAAACAGGATAAAAGTTCAGTCAAATGAATAGAGGGGAAAAGGAAAGAGATATTCCAGAATGAAAAGCCCCTGTGTGTCTTGGGGCAGACAGGTAAATTGTACAAGTGCCAAGGAAGATAGGGACCACAGCCAACCCAACGCCAGGATCATTTTGGGAATAGGACAATCTCTGACCATGCTGAGAAACAAGCACTTCTTACCTTGAAACTGAGGGAACACTCTAGGAAATGAGTACAGATATAAGAGAATAATGCTTTTCCAACCATTTTTAGTTAAGTCCTCTGTAATCAGCTAAATTGCTACAGATATTAACGCTCATGGGATATATGAAATTAGATTGAATGTGAGAAACATGACAACAGAATACTGCAGTAAAGTGATAGTGATATCTCAGTGAACTGTGTCAGAATGCAAAAGGACATGAATAGTCTATTATTTCAACCAACTGAACACTTCAGTTGGTTGAAATCTTGGATCTCTTAAAGCAGCCTGAAGGTGTAGAGACAAAGCTACCGTAGCAAACTGAGGTCTGGAGAACCAATCAATAACATCATTATTTAATGTTTGATGGAACTAACAGAGACAGGAAGCCTGTAATCCACTGCTCTATACAAGACATGTTCTAAAGCCAAAACAAATCAGTCTAATTAGTTGCATTATATTCCACAATATTTGAACCAGGCTTTGTATTCCCCACCCATCCTAAATGCCAGATTTGTGTGCCAAAGATTACAAAAAAGAACAAAAGCAAGAAAAGTGTCTCAAATCCCTGCTGCATGTTACACAGTTAAGATGAGCAGCCCAATGGGAGTGTGCATTAATAAAACATGACTGCATGAGTTTCCAACCTCAAAGAGGCTGAAACAGGAAGATGCTGTGTTCCCCGTGCAATACAGAGCTGGGGTTCAGAGCAGGGTAAAGGGAACAGCCTTCAAACTACTAACTACTAACAATGCTACAGTGCACTGGTTTAGGCTGTAGGGGGATCTCTACAACACGCGCTTAGCTAACCATCACAGCATGATTCCATTTCTCCAAGTCATTTTTGGAGGATTGATTGACGTGCTGTTTTGGATTTTATATTCAGGCTCTTTCCTTTTTCTCTGTCTGTTTTCCCCACAGCACAGCTGACTGGGATGTGTAGTGTGTGTGAGGAGGAGAGGATGGAATATGCTGGGGGAGAGAGGGGCGCTGCTCTGGGCTAAGTAAGGTAAGAGTCTTGTTAGCAGTCACAATTTTCATCGCAGCAGCAGCAGAAGAGGAAGATGATTATGGTATTCACCACAGCTGCAGGAACGACTGTTTCGGGAAACCCAACACCATGACTCTCCACTCCTCTCCTGCTGGCACCCCATCAATATCTGTTAGCAACTCAACACCAGCCTGGGTGGTAACAAACTGGCCGTCCACATTGAACATGCTGGCCACGAGAAATTAGCGGCCTCCTATATCTGCTGGCCTGGAAACAGCAGCCAATATTATGTGGTGCAGTGGTTGCTGAACAAGGGTGAGTGGTTGCTGATCTGCAGACATGAGTGTGACAACTAAAGGACATGACATTTCCTTCTGGTGCCCTCGGTAAACATTCAACGCTGTCGGTGAGTTTGAGAATCTGTCCAAAACCATCGACCGTTAAATGTACCCTGAGGGCCACCGTTAAAAAGACACTCGGCAAGGAGAGAGGGATGAAGACAGACACTTCCTCTAAATCTCCCTTGCTCCCCTGGTGTACAGAATATTCTGTTACCACCCATACTGGACTAGTTAAGAGGTCCAACTCTTAAGGCTGCAATAAACATTCATTGCTGTCGGTGGGTTTACATGAGAACAACTCACTGATCAATGAATGCAGACTGCGGTACAAACACCTCGAGGCCATTATTTCAGCAGGGAGTGATGGGATAGGAGAACAGATTACATGTAAACATACAGCTAGCGCTAATGTTCAGTGTTCTACTATAGCCTCTACTGTACTCTCCAGAAGTAGAAACAACATTGCAAAGATACAACACTCTATGTAATTATATTTATCATGTACAGTGCCTTGCAAAAGTATTCAGACCCCTTGAATTTCTTTAGAAAAAATTGTTTATTACAAAGTGGGATTAAAATTGATTTAATTGTAATTTTTTTGTCAACAATTTACACAAACTACTCTGTAATGTAAAAGTGAAAGAAAAAGTCTAACCTTTTTTTAAAGATTAATACATTTTAAAGTCTTGCCATAGATTTTCAAGCAGATTTTAGTCAAAACTGTAATTTGGCCACTCAGGAATATTCACTGTCTTCTTAGTAAGTAACTCCAGTGTATATTTGGCCTTGTGTTGTAGGTTATCGTCCTGCTGAAAGGTGAATTCCTCTCACAGTCTCTGATGTAAAGCAGACTGAACCAGGTTTTCCTCATCCAATTTATTTGAATCCTTAAAAACTCCCCAGAATTGCCGATGTCAAGCATACCAATACCATGATGCATCCACCTCCATGCTTGAAAATATGGAGGCAGTTACTCTGTGATGTGTTGTGTTGGATTTTCCCCAAACATAAGGCTTTTCATTTAGGCCAAAAAGTATATTTCTTTGCTGTGTTTTTTTGCAGTATTACTTTAGTGCCTGCATACAAGATGCATGTTTTGGAATATTTTTATTCTGTATATTTGTATTCTTATTTTCACTCTGTCATTTAGGTCATCATTGTGGAGTCACTAAAATGTTATTGATCCATCCTCAGTTTTCTCCCATCAAAGCCATTGAACTCTGTAGTTGTTTTAAAATCCCCAATGGCCTCATGGTAACATTCCTGAGTAGTTTCATTCCTGTCCTGCAGCTCAGTTCAGAAGGACGACTGTATCTTTGATGTCTCTGGGTGGTTTAATACCACAGCATAATTATTAACTTGTCCATGCTTAAAGAGATATTCAATGTCTGATTTGTTATTGTTACCCATCTACCAATCACTGCCCTTCTTAATGGGGCTTTCAAAAAGCTCCCTGGTCTTTGTAGTTGAATCTGTGATACTTGACTGAGGAACCTTACATATGTTGTATGTATGGGGGACAGAGGACGGGTATGTCAACCACTATTATTTCACACAGAGTCAATGTAACTTATTATGTGATTTGTTAAGCCAAATTTTACTCCTGAACTAATTTAGGCTTGCCTAAACAAAGGGGCTGAATACTTATGCAACGACTATATTTTAGTTATGCATTTTTTATTTATCTATATATATATATATCTCTTTCACTTTGACATTAAAGAGTATTTTGTGTAGATTGTTGACAAAGAAAATGACAATTAAATCACTTTTTATACCACTTTCTAACACAATAAAATGTGAAGAAATCCAAGGGGTATGAATACTTTTGCAAGGCAATGTAATGACATTTCCCTGGGTTATTATGGTAGATCATGTGTGTTGGCGAAGTGACTCATAATCCTCTCATCATAAGATCAGTGCACGTTTACAGTACTTTTATTTCAGAATGATTTCCCCTTCTGTTAAGGGAAACTGGGGATAGCGAGACACTTTGTCACAGGATGAACTGTTTAGTGGACCTTTCAGTTCCTTTTTTATGTAACCTTTATTTAGTTGCTTTTAATTAAAGAATCTCCTTTTTCAGAGGAGACCTATGGTCATGAAGACAGCTCCAGTATTGGAAGGCGGCTGCAGCCCTCACCAAACAGCTGGGAGTGTTCACGCTTTCATTATGCCAAAACAAAAAAGCCTGAAATAAAGTTTAAACTCAGCAGATTCACTGTGGCAAGAACAATCACAGGGTTGGAACAGAGCAACACGTTTTCACACATTTTTCAGTTTCGGTTCAAGTTGACCTCAAATAAAAAGTGAAACAATCAGCATGCTTGATTCTTGGAAAGTTAATTTGCCCTTTTCTTTCTGTAATTGGAGGAGATACAGACATATGGAAATAATCTGCCAGTAATTGCCCTGTAAGGTTATGTTAACATGCTGGGAAATCTCAAACACATTGACGTTTTTCAGCCAGGCCAGACCCAATGCATGTTTTATCATTTATTTACAGTGGGAAAGTGTCTGAGGGAACAATGAAAACCAGCCTGGGTTTCCCCTGTCACTGAACTAGCTTCTTAAAGCACACAGCACACCACTATGGCAACTATAGTACATTATTTCACTCTGTCAACCTTTATTTTAAATATTTTGTAATGTAACTTTATTTTAACAGGCAGGTCAATTAAAAGCAAATTCTTATTTACAATAATGGCCTGTCATATACCCTACTAATGGCGTAGAAAATGATTTATTGAAAATAAAATGCCTCTCACTGTTTTAAAATATGAGGACACACATTTCACACACACCAATTACAGTAAATGCACTGTCATCACAACATAATTTAAAGATTTATCTGAGACTGTAAGTCCTCAGAGGCTGGTTTACTGCAAGTAGAGTAGACTGTCTCTACTCAGAAGGGACTGTTTGTGACATACATTAGTCACCCACACAAAGACCTGCCTGTTTATCCCCCTGGAATTGGGCTTAGTCATCACACACAGTGAAGTTATAGAGACTGACACTGGGAACAGCTTGACCCACTTCTGGGTGACCCCGAAACCCATCCCGAGGCTTGACCCCGATTCTTACGCCAACGCAAGTTGCATCAAGCAGAGGCTAAACAAAATGGGGAATGAATCAAATCTGGGCTGATCATAAATTATTAAAGGTGAAAATGAAGAGATGGGACAGAGGTCAGCACTTAGATGCTTCACACATACACCAAGACTGCTGAGTAGCCTAGTGGTTAAGAGCATTGGGCCAGTAACTGAAAGGTTGCTGGTTCAAATTCCTGAGTGAAATATGTGAAAAATCTTTCGATGTGCCCTTGAGTAAGGCACTTAACCCTAATCGCTCTGGATAAGAGTATCTGCTAAATTACTCAAATGGCTGGCAGAAGCATTGACAAAGAAACATTATTTCAATTATGATGCACTTGTAGACGACTTTAATACAAAATGACTATGTTTTAAAGATAACATGTGATCACTGTGTTAGAGGAAAAATAGAATGACGACAATCAAACGCAAGAAGAAAAAAATACAGAAGTAAAGAAAGTCAAATTCACAGAGCTACATTTTATACATTAATTTACTCTTTCAGTCTCATTTTCAGCACACATAGATTTCAAATAAGAAAATACACTACTCAAGCATCTGTCCTTCCTCACTGTATATCAACTCCATTTCATGCAGGGATATAATTCAAAGGAATAAAGGAATTAATCTGAAACAACAGTAAGGGTTTGGCTGCATTCTGATAAAAAGTAGATATATGGAAATGAAAAACGTCTGTTCTTAAATGACTTTTCGAAAAGAGCGTCAAACTTCGCCCAGTTATGTGAGGACAATGAAAAAGCATGTGTTGGGACAAGGCCAAGTATTTCCATATGAGTTTTGAGTTCACTGAGTCCAACCTACAACTGGAAGTCATAATGTATATCCTGTGAAAACAATACTATGTGACTACTACCCCCTAGTGGCTAGAACACCACATTACCAAGGGTGGACAGGCTGTGTAACACCCTCAACCCAATGACTAAAAATCAAGAAGGTGGATAATAAAATAATGGTTTTTTTATGCCCACCGAAAACTATAATGGAAATAATAAGTCCACATAGTAGTATTATGTTATTAAATAATGTGCTGTTTATATTGAGACTGAATTAGTAGTGTATCTTTTAGCTGTTCCTGCGCTTTGATGTTACATTTAACCATTGTTTATTTATTTTTATTTCACCTTTATTAACCAGGTAAGCCAGTTGAGAACAAGTTCTCATTTACAACTGCGACCTGGCCAAGATAAAGCAAAGCAGTGCGATAAAAACAACAACAACACAGAGTTACATATGGGGTAAACAAAAACCTACAATCAGTAACACAATAGAAAATAGAAAATCTATATACAGTGTGTGCAAATGTAGTAAGTTATGGAGGTAAGGCATTAAATAGGCCATAGTGCTAAATAATTACAATTTAGTATTAACACTGGAGTGATGTGCAGAAGATGATGCTGGGGTGCAAATGAGCAAAATAAATAACAATGTAAATAACAATATGGGGATGAGGTAGTTGGGTGGGCTAATTACAGATGGGCTGTGTACAGGTACAGTGATCGGTAAGCTGCTCTGACAAATGATGCTTAAAGTTAATGAGGGAGATAAGTGTCTCCAGCTTCAGAGATTTTTGTAGTTCGTTCCAGTCATTTGCAGCAGAGAACTGGGAGGAATGGCGGCCAAAGGAGGTGTTGGCTTTGGGGATGACCAGTGAGATATACCTGCTGGAGTGTATACTACGGGTGGGTGTTGCTATGGTGACCAATGAGCTAAGATAAGGCGGGGATTTGCCTAGAAGTGATTTATAGATGACCTGGAGCCAGTGGGTTTGGCGACGAATATGTAGTGAGGGCCAGCCAACGAGAGCGTACAGGTCACAATGGTGGGTAGTATATGGGGCTTTGGTGACAAAACGGATGGCACTGTGATAGACTACATCCAATTTGCTGAGTTGAGTGTTGGAAGCTATTTTGTAAATGACATCGCCGAAGTCAAGGATCGATAGGATAGTCAGTTTTACAAGGGCATGTTTAGCAGCATGAGTGAAGGAGGCTTTGTTGCGAAACAGGAAGCCGATTCTAGATTTCACTTTGGATTGAAGATGCTTAATGTGAGTCTGGAAGGAGAGTTTACGGTCTAACCAGACACCTAGGTATTTGTAGTCCACATATTCTAAGTCAGACCCGTCGAGAGTAGTGATTCTAGTCGGGCGGGCGGGTGCAAGCAGCGTTCGATTGAAGACCATGCATTTAGTTTTACTAGCATTTAAGAGCAGTTGGAGGCCACAGAAGGAGTGTTGTATGGCATTGAAGCTCGTTTGGAGGTTTGTTAACACAGTGTCCAATGAAGGGCCAGATGTATACAAATGGTGTCGTCTGCGTAGAGGTGGATCTGAGAGTCACCAGCAGCAAGAGCGACATCATTGATATACACAGAGAATAGAGTCGGCCCGAGAATTGAACCCTGTGGCACCCCCATAGAGACAGCCAGAGGTCCAGACAACAGGCCCTCCGAGTTGACACATTGAACTCTATCTGAAAAGTAGTTGGTGAACCAGGCGAGGCAGTCAGTTGAGAAACCAAGGCTATTTAGTCTGCCAATAAGGGGTTGATGAGTGACAAAAGCCACAGAAGAAACAAAAAAAGAATGAAATGGACAGTTGATCCTGAGGTAAGCATTGTCTAAGAGCACCCTGCTCTGAGAGTAGAAGAACCACTCAGGTCTAAGCTGTAACACTACATCCCACATGCCGACACCTCTCACTCATAATTCAACTAGTCACGCGTGTACTGGGTGCTGACATTACCATAAAAATCCAAGTATCCGTGGAAACCACTGAGATGGCACAGTGAGCTGGCAGGACAGGCAGCACAGATTAAGTGGAGACTGACAGTGTTTTTCTTACTGAAATACACTGTCAGGATGACACCTAAATCCTCAGGGACGCTGTCTTGCAGTCTTAAAACTAAGAACATCTGTCCCTTTGAGGTTCAGGGATCTTTCATAATGTATTTTTGTCTTCAGTGAGGACAAGTACGCAGAGCCACTACTGATCCTACATACAGTGCCTAGTGAAAGTCTACACACCCCTTGCACAGTTGTCACATTTTGCTGCATTAAAATAAAATCTAAAAGGGGATTAAATTAGATTTTTTTTAAAGATCTACACAACCTGCTCTACATGTTTTAAGTGAAAGAAAAAGTATAGAACATTTTCTAAAGTAAGAACAAATAAAAAATGAAGGCCTCTTGGTTGCGTATGTCTTCACACCCCAGAGTTAATACTTGGTGGAAGCACCTTTGGCAGCAATTACATCTTGTAAATAATTCTGAATAATATTCTACCAACTCTGCACAACTCTTAGGGCAACATATATCCATTGTTTTTTTTTTCAAAATGACTCAAGCTCTGTACATTTGGTTGGGAACCATTGATGGACAGCAATATACACCTTGTCTCTGATTTTCAAGCAGATGGTGGCAGCATCATATTATGGGTATGCTTGTCACCGTCAGGGACTGGGTAGTTTGTCAGGACCAAAATAAATATGAAAGGAGAAAAGCCCAGGGTAATAGTTAAAGGAAACCCTGCCTCAAGTCTTCAGAATAAATAACCCTGGGATAGAGTTTTATTTTTCAGTGGGACATTTACATTCATTTTAATGCCAAAGTCACACCAGAATGGCTTTCCAATAGGTGCTGAGTGTTCCTGAGGGGTCCAGTCTCAATCCTGACTTAAATCTGCTTGGAAATCAGAGACAAGGTTTGAATATTGCTGTCCATCAATGATTTCCAACCAAATTTACTGAGCTTGAGCAATTTTGATAAAAACAATGGATATACACTGAGTGTACAAAACATTGTCTTTCCATGACATAGACTGGCCAGGTGAATCCAGATGAAAGCTATGATCCCTTATTGATGTCGCCTGTTAAATCCACTTCAATCAGTGTAGATGAAGGGAAGGAGACAGGTTAAAGAAGGATTTTTAAGCCTTAATTGGGACATGGATTGTGTGCCATTCAGAGGGTGAATGGGCAAAACAAAATATTTAAGTGCCAGGCGCACCGGATTGAGAGTGTCAAGAACTGCAACGCTGCTGGGTTTTTCACACTCAACAGTTTCCTGTCTGTATCAAGAATGGTCCACCACCCAAAGGACATCCAGCCAACTTGACACAACCTTGGGAAGCATTGGAGTCAACATGGGCCAGCATCCCTGTGGAACGCTTTCGATCCCTTGTAGTCCATGCCCCGATGAATTGAGGCTGTTCTGAGGGCAAAAGGGGGTGCAAATCAATATTAGGAAGGTGTTCCTAATGTTTTGTACACACAGTGTATGTTGCCCTAAGAGTTGTGCAGAGTTGGTAGAATTGAATCCCTTTTCAGATTACATTTTAAAGCAGCAAAATGTGACAACTGTGCAAGGGAAGGTGTAAACTTTCACTAGGAACTGTATCACGGTATCACATTCTGATTTTACAGTTATCAATTAATACTACATTGTATTTCATCCTTATCATTGATTTTGCCAAATTAAATATGTACTGTATATGTTCAGTCATCTAAGCTGTATTGAAGTAGCTACAATGAGAGATAGTATAATGATCAATGCGACCAACTGACGAGTCAGTGGCACCCTCTCAGGGCATAGTTGAACAATGAAAGTCCTCCCGGCCCAATTCCACTGTAGTGAATGGACAGCTGGTAATGATTGACGATAGGACAAAGGGAGCCACTCCAAGCCACTGATAACCTCAGAAATAGCAGAATCAGCAGTGATTGGTCAACTGTGTCCATTGGACAGAGTAGGTAGGGTGAGGGGGTGGGGGGTTGGAGCCTGGGACAGAGGCAGGTCAGACTAGCTGTGAGCAGGGGGTGGAGCCATCCCTGCTGCTGTGAGTGACACATGAGACACCCACCCATAGACAAGCTCGTGGTTGTAAACACTTTTTACATCAGGGAGGGACAACCACTTTTCCACATTTTCAATAAAACGTCATTAACCATACTTTCTCTGCTCTAACAAATTAAGACAATATGAATATACAATTCCACATATACAGCAATTATCTACAAGAAAGTGCATCCATAAATCAGCTTGACATTAGTAAATACTGATCCGCCTTTTACAGGTTCACAGAGATGACGGGGAAAGCATTTACAAGGAACAAGAGAGATCACAACTTCTAAATTCCTCAATTTACATTCCCCTGCTCTGCTGTTTTAGGAGAGTTTGAGTGGTGGCAAGATTAGGACTTCATCTACTGCGTAGTGTTGAAAACAGCTGTTGCTAACTCAGCTATTTGCCCCCTGACCTGAGTTTTGGTCCTTGAATGGGGGTCTCTGGATTCCCACCCCTGTCACAGCGTTTACAAGCTCAAGGAGCCCTGCCTCCGCCCCCCTCCACACTCTACAGCCCCTTGACCCCCACATCACCCCTGCCCACTCCATGCACTGAGGCATCCTGGGATGTGAATAGGCTGAGGGAGACTAGTGTTGTCCACGGGTACTCTCTGATCCCGCCTCCTCAAGTTTACAACCCAATCAGGCTTTGCCTCATAAATCCATGCCTCCTCCCATAGGGGGGCAACAATGCCAGTCTTTCTCTGTGCACTGGTTTAATAGTTCCCCCAAGCTTCCTTCCACTTATTACTGACTCCCACAGGTTTATAGGGGCCAGGACACAGAGGCTGCTAAGAAAGTCCAGTACAGAGTAGAGCTGCACACAATCAGGTCAGCCTGGAGTCACGGCGGGGTCATGAGTTTCTGAACTGAGTCTAACCTCTGGCCTCTGGATGGTGCCACCTGGCTCCGCAGCCAGGGCGAAGAGAAGTGACAATCTCAAATGAACTTCGCCTGAACCTGGACCTTAACATTGGACAAACCCCCCATCCCTGCACTGCCCCTTCCACCAGCCTGTTGCCCCACGGTGAGAGGAGAGAGAGGGGCTGCAACCACATGGTCCCACAGCAGCCCATAGAACACAGACACAGTCATAGGGGGACTAAGAAATGCCTGACTAGATCCTTTACAAAACTGGGGGGATTGTTCATAGATAGAAAAAGTGACAGCAATCTAAATTACTGTATGTGTGTGGCTCATTAACATGTATTTGTTCAATTGACATATTTTGAGACTTATCTGCAAATATTCCATTCCATTATCTTGCTGTATCTGTGAAACAGAGGCTGTGACTAGTGGTCCGTAGGGCAGCTGTTGTTCACCCGCACCCGACCGCAATTGCTAATACCCATCCACAACCGCCCAATTATATGTGATAAAGTGAAAATCTGAGGCCCGCACCCGACCCTAACCCGCTAATATAGAAAATGCGCTGTAGGCTACAGTCAGAGACGGCAGAAATATTTTTTGACAGGGGGTGCAGGATTTTTTTTGTCTGATTTAGATATGTTTCTGCTTATAATTTCCAACAAGCTGTTTGTTAGTCAACTTGTCTATAATTAGATACATGCAGCTTCTCTTCTGTCATTATATGTTGCCCTAGAAGACTAAATAAATTCTTGCTCACCAGAATAATGTAATAAATCGATAGAATGAATGCTTCAATCTACAGTGAGGGGGGTGTATGATATTTGTGCGTCTGTAACTTTCTCACTCATCATTATTCAGGATAATCCATAATCATGGTAGCATCCACATTAATATAGAAACATATTATATTCTTATTTACAGTATAAGTGACTCCAAAATGACACAATATATTATTTACCATTCATTTCTATTGGGCACAAAATAATCTGAAACACAACCAAAACAAAGAGAGTCACAAGCTTGATGTAATCATTGTGTGCTAGGCATATGGGACCAAATACTACACTTTTGACTACGTTAATACACATACAGTGCTATGAAAAAGTATTTGCCCCCTTTCTAATTTTCTCTACTTTTGCATATTTGTGATACTGAATGTTATCAGATCTTCAACCAAAACCTAATATTTGATAAAAGGAACATAAGTGAACAAATAACACAACAATTACATATTTATTTCATTTATTTCATAAACAAAGTTATGCAACACCCAATTCCCCTGTGTGAAAAAGTAATTGCCCCCTTACACTCAATAACTGGTTGTGCCACCTTTAGCTGCAATGACTCCAACCAAATGCTTCCTGTAGTTGTTGATCAGTCTCTCACGTCGCTATGGAGGAATTTTGGTCCACTCTTCCATGCAGAACTGCTTTAACCAGAACTGCGAAAACCAAACTCTGCATTCCACAGTAAGAACATCATACCAAAGGTCAAGCATGGTGGTGGTGGTGTGATGGTTTGGGGATGCTTTGCTGCCTCAGGACCTGGACGACTTGCCTTAATAGAAGGAACCATGAATTCTGCTCTGTATCAGAGAATTCTACAGGAGAATGTCAGACCATCCGTCTGTGAGCTGAAGCTGAAGCTGAAGCGCAGCTGGGTCATGCAGCAAGACAATGATCCAAAACACACTATCAAGTCTACATGAAAATTGCTAAAAAGCAACAAATTGGAAGTTTTGGAATGGCCTAGTCAAAGTCCAGACCTAATCCCAATTGAGATGTTGTGGCAGGACTTGAAACGAGCAGTTCATGCTTGAAAACCCACACGTCACTGAGTTAAAGCAGTTCTGCATGGAAGAGTGGGCCAAAATTCATCCACAGCGACGTGAGAGACTGATCAACAACTACAGGAAGCATTTGGTTGGAGTCATTGCAGCTAAAGGTGGCACAACCAGTTATTGAGTGTAAGGGGGCAATTACTTTTTCACACAGGGGAATTGGGTGTTGCATAACTTTGTTTATGAAATAAATGAAATAAATATGTAATTGTTGTGTTATTTGTTCACTTATGTTCCCTTTATCTAATATTAGGTTTTGGTTGAAGATCTGATAACATTCAGTATCACAAATATGCAAAAGTAGTGAAAATTAGAAAGGGGGCAAATACTTTTTCATAGCACTGTAAGTGAATTTGTCCCAATACTTTTGGTCCCCTAAAATGGGGTGACTATGTACAACAAGTGCTGTATTTTCTAAACAGTCCACCAGATATGGATGAAAATACCCGCATATTAAAGCGGACAGTCTGCACTTTAACCTTATAGTCATCATTTCAAATCCAAAGTGCTGGAGTACAGAGCCAAAACAACAAAAAATGTGTCACTGTCCCAATAGTTTTGGAGCTCACTGTAGTTGTCATTGGTTAAGTATTCTAAGTCATCTCTGCTTCTTACGCGGAGCAAAGACGTTAAGGGATGGGGAGAAAATACAATAACAAAAAAATAAATTAATGAAAAGATTTTCTATACAAAATGTCCAAATGACATCAGTTTGACCGGTTGTAACGAAATAGAAAGCTTTGAAAACAACTCAACATGTTTGATAAGATTTCAGTTCGGCTTGGATGCATATTTTATGTGGTTGAAATACTATCAGCTTTTATGATGCTGATATAGCACCTCTACAGATGGTATCTGCCTCTAAAGATGCTGAAATAAATCAATCATATTTCTCCATATTTCTGTTCCAGAGTAAAACTGTTGCCTACATTTGGTGTATCATTTTAGTGAAAGAAATGCTTAATTCTGCAGAAGTTAATATTAAGGCTATGTGAGAGGTCAGACCTACAGTCAGTGTCCAGATTTCAGTTTCCATTTAACACATCTGAACAGTAGGCTACAGTTTCCTTGACGTACCATAGGCCTATAGGGAGCAATAGTAATGGTGTTTTTTGTAGGCACTAACTCCGCCATGGTTCGTTGGACAAAGCCTATGGGAAAATGAATGGAGTTTTTGTAGGGTTTTTGGATAACGCCAAAAATAAGGTCTGTGGTAAACACAGGCTTAGGAGATCTTATATGTTTTGTTCTATGAGATCATCTTAATCACTTTTAGTGAATTTTGAACCATTTATGTAATAAAAAAAAGCACATAAAGCACAATGAGGCTTCATAATTCATATAGGTCATGTTAACTGACTGATATTATTTCATATAACTAAATGTATAAGATCTCCTAAGCCTGTGTTAACCTCATACCTTATTTTCAGCATTTATCCCAAAACCCAATTCTTTCCCCATTCATTTTCCCCATAGGAATGGCTGAACGAATCAGAGGTAACTAATTTCCGGGTTTTACGACCAAAAGCTTACGAGCTCTATTTGAAGTCCCGTCTTGTGACTTTCAAATTTGTATAGCGCATCACAATCATCACACATGACATAGCCGGCACTGCTATCATCCTATTTTAACACTATTTTACCAAATCTTTCACAAACATTACTTTTCTGGCCCTACCATTTCTTTATTTTCAACTCTCCATTTTGCAGGTTTTCTCTTATTGAATTAAACTCCGGTATTGTTATTTCTGCCTCCATGGATCGATGTTAACTTTTTCTGGCCGTTCCCAAAAGCATTTGGTGCACGTACTGTTAAGCAGGGATCGTCAAATAGATTCAGCCGCAGTCCGGTTTTTTCTTGAGCGGATGGGGAGCCAGAACATCCCTACAAATAATTTGTTGACTAAATTGATTGCAAGAAGCCCAAACAGATATAATATGTAACTAAAACATTATAATTTCAAACCTTGCTTACGTTTGTATACGATCACGTGTCTCTCTATTATGTGTCGGAATACTTGGGAACAGAGTCCCAAAATTAAAAATCACTTGGAGCTGATTTGCTGAAGTTTTTACTGTGTTTTATGTCCAACAAATAACATTTTAAAACCTGCATTTTAAAGCTTACCCACTAATGCCAGATAGCCTAAAATAATGAAATAAAAACCTCAATGTAGCCTATAGATATAAATTGCAGAAGAATGATACATTTAAGGATTTTTTAAGGTATTGTTTTCTCTTTATTCTCATGATCCTTAACCTACCCGCGCGGGTTATAATTCAATCTGTGACCATGTTGTAGGCCAGCTTCTGCTCTATTTTCAGCTGAACATGTCCCCCTGGTGGAGATGGAAGGAATCACATGCTATATTAAAGACACGCTTATCATGCAGATCCAGTAATTGGATAGGCAAGAGGAACAGCAAAAACATTATCAATTATTTTCTCCTGAAATTGGAATGATGGAGAGCCGGACATGGGCAGACATTTTGCATTTCAGGAGGAGCTGGGATTCCGGCAAACTGTCTGCACTAGTGAAGAAAAAAAAACAGAGGCCAGATGAACCACAAAGTGGCTCTCATTTTTCTGCATGTTCTTAAGAGAGCACTGTGTATTGACAGAGTGTTGTATACAGTCAGCAAACAGACTCATTATTTATTAAAGCAGCAAAAAATCAATGAGGTCAAAGGACATAGTGATGTAAGGCAGCAGAATAGCATTGCTCCCAATCAGTTCCCGTTTATAGCTTTACTTGAGTGTTGTTTTTGTTTTTTAAATCCACATATCCTAAACTATGGGTTACATTTAACATAATATTGTCGGTGATGAATGTTTATTCAGATAACATCTGGGGGAGTGATAGTATCCTGTCTGGGAAACTCCCTACTACACCTAGGACCTGTACATGTACTATTCTATCTCGCCAATAGAGAGCGTTATTTAGCCAATTTTCACTGCCATCCACGTTGGTTGAATGTAACAGGCCCGACATTAAATGATGTCTGGAAATACCATCACCAGTCACAATTAGACATTAACTATCTGGAACAAATTGGTCACAATACTCCAAACTAAAATCTTCAACTGAAAATTAATGGAAGAACATCAATGGCGATTTGCCAACAGGAAATCACATGAATGACTTTATCATAATGTATTTGTCCTATCATGAAGTATTAAATACATAACAAGTCAACTTACCTATCCCATCATTTCGTTCAGCTTCCAAGGGATGGTCACCGTAGAAGCCTGAAAAACAAAGGAGAAATGTGAAGACAGAGGGACAATCAGAGATCACTTACAGAAGCTTTAGCTGTAGACAGTAATTCATCATGTTGACTATGAAGTGAGACCCTCTCTGTGATTGGTCCATCAGTGCCATACCATCTGTGCTGTGCATTGGGTCTAGACGCCAGTCCACTTCTCACTTACACACTCAATGACAAGCAATCGTTCAAACGCAAAACAGTAGTGTGTGTAAAGTTCCCTGTCGGTATATCCCTCCATTATAGGACACCACCCACCCCGCCCGTGTCCGCACACCGCCCTGCTGTCAACAGCTGTAGACCCCTGACCCGACACACGCCAGACACCCCCTGCACCCTCCACTGAACACTGGCATATGGTGTCCCTCAAGCAAACACACTGCACCAACACACACACACACACACATGCCCATATCAGACTCACAGACACACAGTCACATATGCCCAACTCAGACACACACACACACACTCTCTCTCTCTCTCTCTCTCTCTCTCTCTCTCTCTCTCTCTCTCTCTCTCTCTCTCTCTCTCTCTCTCTCTCTCTCTCTCTCTCTCTCTCTCTCTCTCTCACTCACTCACTCACTCACTCACTCACTCACTAACTTACTCACTCACTCACTCACTCACTCACTCACACACACATCAGTGAATTACAGCATACTCACAAGCACATGCAGTATAACCATGTGATAGCACAAACAATATTTAGCACAAACAAGCATTCACTCAAATCCATATTGCCAACAATGAACACCATTACAACTCCATATTGCCAACAATTAACACCATTACAACTACAATTAACACCATTACAAAATGAGAAGATTGGCTAAAACATCAAGGAAAAATTATAAAGGACTCCAGTGTGTGGTCCCTACTTTTCTAATCGTCCTGACACCTGATTGACTATATACATTGTAGTATTCATTGATAGCTGTAAAAACAGAATATTAAACCGTGATATTTAGGATCAGTAGTGGCTCTGAGCACTTATCCTCCCTGAAGACAAGAGAAAACCCTGCACCTCAAAGGGACAGATGTTCTTAGTTTAAAGACTAAATTTCCCTGAGGATTTAGGTGCCATCCTGAGTGTATTTCAGTAAGACCAACCTATTCATGTCTCAACTTAATCTCAGCTGCCTGTCCTGTCAGCTCACTGTGCCAGAGCCTCCTCCGCTGCAGCCTATTGTGTGTTGACAAAGAAGGGCCGCATCTTTAACCTTTCACCTCTAAAACCTCTGCAACCTCCGGAACACAATCAGCACACAATCAAAATAACATACTGGCTCTTGTGCTTTCTCTTCCCTCCACAGGGATAAGAAGGTCAGGCATGCTTGACAGAACTCACACAAGTAATCAAAATACTGTAAAGGTATTTCATAGAGAAATCTATACTTAGGGGCCTCAGCTCCTAAATAAATAACTACAAAAAATGAACACAGTGGCGAGATGGTGTGCATATTACCATAACCAACCAATCAATTTATGATTCCTACTGTTGTAATTCTAAATTATAATACACATGTCCTCCGATAGAGAGAGAGAACGACTTCTTCCACAACTCTTTCCCCTCTAGCTCTAGTATTCCTGTGAGTTTAGGGATTCTAGGATCCCCTCAAGGGCAGGTTTACCACCACCAGTACACATGCTGATTAGCTGCTCAGCTCTGGTAACCAGCTCCATGAAATGACTGCAGTAGGGCCAATGCTAAAGCAAATCACATTAGCCAGGTTACAGGCTGGGGAACACCAGCTAACCCACTGCTTCAGCTCTCCCCCCGCAGCCCCCACTAATGTAAATACAGTACAACCTATTGAACAACCTCTTGGCACCATACTCAACTCAGAAATGTTAATATAAATGTGTGTAATATATATGAATATGTGTAATATAAACATTTAGGATCTTCACCTACACAGGTATTCTGAACAAGGATTAAGAGAAGCACAACCAATGAGCTTCGAAACTCATTTGAGAGACCTCCAAGGCTCCAGATATGTTACTGTATGACAAAAAATTTACTATTTCCACATGCCTTGCAGTAGCAGCATTCCTTTTCAACAGGAACCATATGGTGAGAGTGTGTGTGTGAGATCATGTTGGTGCAGAGGTTATAGATGATAATGTACATGCAACAGAGTGTAACAGTAAGTGTACTGCAGCAAGTCCCCCTTCCACCCCTCCCATTAGTATGGCATAATTCCATCCCCTTTCCATTTCAGCACCCTGCCTCTCTCCATTAACATCCACCCAGCCCCTAGATCAGTCAGTCCATCACTGTCCCAGATCGTCTGTCCCAGATGGCCAGTGTTCCGCTTGGCCAGTGGAGGGGCACGCCACCCTGTCATCTGAGTAGAGTGGCCCCTACCTACCTGTCAGCCTGGCCCTGGCCTTATCTCACCAACACACACTATCACATCTATCACGTCACACTGGGAGGCCTGGCACAGAGGGAGGGAGGGACGGATAGAGGGAGGGAAGGAGTGAGGGAGAGAAGGAATGATGCAAAGAGAGAGGGAAGGAGGTAAGGATAAAGTGAAAGAGTGAGTGATTGACTGATCATGTCAGTAGCTAAATGAGGGAGGTAGGCATAGATTTGACAAAGCGGACTCAGTCAAGAAAGCATTATTTCATTCCCATTACAAATTGTTTGGCGTCTTCATGTTTTCCCCATATATTTAGTAATTAATTTCTTCAAAATGTATATGTTGTTCTTATCCTATTTTTCCAGTATCATGAGTAGACTAAGCATGTATCAAGGAAATGTTTGATCAAGTTATTTGTGCATTTCAATATCATTAAATGAAGTAATTTACCTGTTTGCAATCCTCCAAGTGGATGTGATGTTGAGGTGCACATGAAAACTCGCTACAGTTATGAGAAAGAAGTGCTGTTTATAGTAATGTTTCCTTTGTTTGTAATTTGCGCGTCTCAGAGCTCCATGTCACTGAGGGGATTTTATTAATCTGGCCCGGGTGCCCGGGTAGGTGTGTTTTTCACCGGGTCAAAGTTGATTGCATTCCCTTTGGAAACCGGGCTGCCTCCTGGGTGTGATCCAGGTGCCTGTTCAAACCCCACGGCGAAGTCAGCTCAAAACAAAAGTGACGTAATTAAACACGTGGAGTAATGAGTAGGATTCTGTGTTTTCACACACAAAAGTGATTGCTTTTGATAAAAAATGCCTTATCTGCCTTCCCAATGAAAATCAGTTGTATGTTTCTGGACGATGCACCATGCTGCCTTGTTGACAACATAACTGAGCAACGCAGATTACTGTTCAATTTGAGAAGGGCGCTCCTCCACCGCTTTTGCGTCACAGGCCATAGAACGGTTCCCCGCGGCTCAGCATAATCGAATCCGCCCACTCTGTCTGTTATGCCCACTTAGTGGTCATGTCCTTGAGGAATGGGAGCGAGTGCAGGTGCACGGCTCAATGCGTGCTCCATTGGTAAAGGCGCTTACAGACGGGCCACGGTAAGCGGCGAAGGTCTCATAGACTTCAATGGGTGTAGGGCGGTGGGCTGCAACATTTTTGGGGATAAGAGTAGGCCTATCCAAGGTTAATGGAACGGTACATAGGGAACGGACATAAATTAATGTATAACGGTATCTGTTTTTCTTGTGAGCTTAACTTCTATTCTAGCTCAGGAATGTGTGCTGTGGGGAGGCTGTCACTAACCTAGTATACCCTAACCTGCTATAGTTGGTAGAATATAAGTAGAATTGAACTTAATTTAATTCCTATCAAATACGTTGCTTAGTTTTGTGCTAAAGTTATATTCTCAACTTGAAATGCTACAAAAAAGGTGCTATCTATAACCTAAAAGGGTTCTTCGCCTGTCCCCATAGGAGAACCCTTGGAATAACTATTTTTGGTTCCAGGTAGAACCCTTTTGGTTCCAGGTATAACCCTTTTCGGTTCCATGTAGAACCCTTTCCAAAAAGGTTTCTAGCTGGAACCAAAAAACGTAATCCTATGGGGACAGCGTAGAGTGTAGAATCAGTATGGAGAATAAATATTTCCCCATGTACAGTAAATGTCTTGAGTTCCTAACAAAAGGTAATTTGCTAGGAACTCAAGACATTTATTGTACATGGGGAAATATTTATTCTCCATGGCTGAATGGTGAGTGACATCTGTGATATGTCAGCCCACAGTGACAGGAGATTATGGGGAGGAAGCAGCCATGGATATATAATTGTTTCCACTACATTACAGGAGCACATTAATCACCTGCTATGAAAAGCCAGTGTGGTGTCACAGACCAATAGCCTGTGGGCAGTGTTCAATTCATCCTGTTCCTAGAGACAGCGAAGCATGTCTTTAAGGAGAGTTTCAGTTTGCCCTCAGCTCCATGCTCTAGAAAGCCTTGAAGAAACAGATGGGTTAGCTGTATAGGGGGGCGTGATACACCGTTACCTGATATTAGTAGGCTCTGTTTGTATTACCTGACAATAAGTTAAGAGGGTCAGTGCTTCCTGAGTTGGGGTGGGTCAGAGAGGGTAATTTGGCTGAGGTGGGTCATTGTTACCAAGTGGGTCAATGTTACCTGACTGGGGCTGTTACATGAATAGTGCTCCCAAAATCGAAGAGGAGTGCTACCCAACAGGTCCCCAAATTACTTCCCCCACTTATAACTACTGATATGCACTTATTTCTGCCCTCTCCTCAGCGAGTCATAACACAACCCATTACTACGGACTTGGCACACCTTCTTCTCCAACACGACAAAGAGGCTAAGATCCTTCACCACTAGTGCCGAGCGATTAGTGCTTTTTGAGGTCGGTTCGGTTCGGTTTCGGTTCGATTATGAAAAAAGTATCACGGTTTTCGATTTCGGTTTCGATAATTTTTTTAAACATTGCGCTATGCATTATGTGGGTTGAATGCTGTAACGACACAGAATAAAACAATTAATAAAAGTCCAATGAAGGTAGTGACTGCCCATTACTGCTTATCACTTATTAACCATCATTTATTCATTACATTTACTTTTTAGTCATTTAGCAGACGCTCTTATCCAGAGCGACTTACAGTTAGTGCATACATAATACAATATTTTTTTCATACTGGCCCCCCGTGGGAATCAAACCCACAACCCTGGCTTTGCAAACGCCATGCTCTACATCCCTGCCGGCCATTCCCTTCCCTACCCTGGGCCAATTGTGCGCCGCCCCATGGGTCTCCCGGTCGCGGCCGGCTACGACAGAGCCTGGATTCGAACCAGGATCTCTAGTGGTACAGCTAGCACTGCGATGCAGTGCCTTAGACCACTGCGCCACAATGTAAATGTACATTTATTCACAACACTTTACTTTAATAAAATATTTCACTGTATATTCAGTGGCGACCCGTCATTTAGGGCAGGTGTTTTGAGCCCCAACTGTTTTGAGCCCCACCTGTTTAGCAAATTATTATTATTATTATTATTATTATTAATAATAATAATAATACTTTTTTGTTGTTGCCTGTTTTGCATGTTATTTTGGCATTAATATGTGTTACATATCAGTTTGCAAACAACGTAAAAAAATTAATAATCATTGAGTTAATAAAGCCGCATACAAACATGGTCTCTTTTTTGCTTTCTTGAAGAAGGCAGCTCCAAAATGCAGGTGTTTCAGCCTAGCTCAGTGCTTTCTGTGGTGGTGGGGCAGCCAGCGGAAAATACGGAGTGTAGGGGTTGGTAATGTTCTCTAGTTGCGCCGTGATTGGCTCAGTGTTCTGTCACTCATGGGGACACTATGTCGCTGTAAAATCTACGGGTAGAGCTCGAAAATTCAAGACCCTTGGGTGTTGCCATAGAGTTACATTAGAAGTGCCCATCCAAGAAGGCTCAAGGTCATTGGCCACAGATAAAATGATGTCAAATCAGGTTATATCTACCGTAGCTTTGATTGGACTGATCATGTCAACATCATACTATCAAAAATCTTAGCTAGCAAGCTAGCAGTCATCATCATGAATCAAGTCGACAATCTACTGGCAAATCCTTTTCAATCCTTGTCATATGAAGATAAATAATGAAGAGCAATTATAGATAAAACGTATCGGTGCTCATTGGCCATTGGAAATAAACAATACACAACAAGTTGGAAATCGCAAATTCAATAATGAGTGGTTTGGAAGGAATCAGTGGCTAACTGCAAGCATTGCAAAGCAATCACTGGCCTGCTATTCAGTGGAGTGGGTGTGTGGTCCAAGACTGGGTTTAAGGGTCTCTTTTCCAAGCTTAAAAGGTTAAACATTCAACATTGGCCATGCTGTCAACCAAGCATGACTTCTGCCGTGTTCAAAGCAACTGGAAACTTGGAACTGGGAAATCTCAGACTTCAGTGAGTTCAAGAGAACTGGAAACACAGAACAAAACGAGCTCCGACTGGGAAAACACGTTTTGAATGGTCATCCAACTCGGAATTGAAAGTCGGGAACTCGGGCCTCTTTCTAGAGCTCCGACCTGAAGATCACTGACGTCATAATAATTCGACCTTGTTTTTTTCAGCGTTCCCAGTTGTCTTGAAAGCACCATAAATCCAGAGAATGCCAGACTTTGATGACAAAGTTTGATGACAAAATTCGCCCATGAAGGACCGCCGCACCACCTTCCTGTTCAAGTGAGTACAGCACAACAAGGTGAGTCCAAAAATGTATTGTATGCTGCTGCATAAATTATGTAATATGCCAGGGAGATACAGTGGGGAAAAAAAGTATTTAGTCAGCCACCAATTGTGCAAGTTCTCCCACTTAAAAAGATGAGAGAGGCCTGTAATTTTCATCATAGGTACACGTCAACTATGACAGACAAAATGAGAAAAAAAAATCCAGAAAATCACATTGTAGGATTTTTAATGAATTTATTTGCAAATTATGGTGGAAAATAAGTATTTGGTCAATAACAAAAGTTTCTCAATACTTTGTTATATACCCTTTGTTGGCAATGACACAGGTCAAACGTTTTCTGTAAGTCTTCACAAGGTTTTCACACACTGTTGCTGGTATTTTGGCCCATTCCTCCATGCAGATCTCCTCTAGAGCAGTGATGTTTTGGGGCTGTCGCTGGGCAACACAGACTTTCAACTCCCTCCAAAGATTTTCTATGGGATTGAGATCAGGAGACTGGCTAGGCCACTCCAGGACCTTGAAATGCTTCTTACGAAGCCACTCCTTCATTGCCCGGGCGGTGTGTTTGGGATCATTGTCATGCTGAAAAAATATGCCATTTAGCAGAAAGACCCAGCCACGTTTCATCTTCAATGCTCTTGCTGATGGAAGGAGGTTTTCAATCAAAATCTCACGATACATGGCCCAATTCATTCGTTCCTTTACACGGATCAGTCGTCCTGGTCCCTTTGCAGAAAAACAGCCCCAAAGCATGATGTTTCCACCCCCATACTTCACAGTAGGTATGGTGTTCTTTGGATGCAACTCAGCATTCTTTGTCCTCCAAACACGACGAGTTGAGTTTTTACCAAAAAGTTCTATTTTGGTTTCATCTGACCATATGACATTCTCCCAATCCTCTTCTGGATCATCCAAATGCACTCTAGCAAACTTCAGACAGCCCTGGACATGTACTGGCTTAAGCAGGCGGACACGTCTTGCACTGCAGGATTTGAGTCCCTGGCGGCGTAGTGTGTTACTGATGGTAGGCTTTGTTACTTTGGTCCCAGCTCTCTGCAGGTCATTCACTAGGTCCCCCCGTGTGATTCTGGGATTTTTGCTCACCGTTCTTGTGATCATTTTGACCCTACGGGGTGAGATCTTGCGTGGAGCCCCAGATCGAGGGAGATTATCAGTGGTCTTGTATGTCTTCCATTTCCTAATAATTGCTCCCACAGTTGATTTCTTCAAACCAAGCTGCTTACCTATTGCAGATTCAGTCTTCCCAGCCTGGTGCAGGTCTACAATTTTGTTTCTGGTGTCCTTTGTCAGCTCTTTGGTCTTGGCCATAGTGGAGTTTGGAGTGTGACTGTTTGAGGTTGTGGACAGGTGTCTTTTATACTGATAACAAGTTCAAACAGATGCCATTAATACAGGTAACGAGTGGAGGACAGAGGAGCCTCTTAAAGAAGAAGTTACAAGTCTGTGAGAGCCAGAAATCTTGCTTGTTTGTAGGTGACCAAATACTTATTTTCCACCATAATTTGCAAATAAATTCATAAAAAATCCTACAATGTGATTTTCTGGATTTTTTTTCTCAATTTGTCTTTCATAGTTGACGTGTACCTATGATGAAAATTACAGGCCTCTCTCATCTTTTTAAGTGGGAGAACTTGCACAAATAGTGGCTGACTAAATACTTTTTTCCCCACTGTATGTATACTGTAGCTAAGAAAGTAATACTAAGTGTATGTTGTGTAGTAAGCTGTAAGTAGCATGTGTCTCACCCTAATAATTTGGTCAATTTTCCCCTCATAATTTAGCCTACTGTTCTGACTTGGTGGTGCACATGTAGCCTGTAGCCTGTTTTAGAGAAATGTAATCATTGAATATTGTAAGAGCTTTCATTGTCTGCTTATATGCCCCCATTATTTATCCTACAGTGACTTGGTGTACAGGGAGAATACTGTAAGAACGTCCCATGTTCTGAATTCTGTCGCTGTACATTTCAAAAGTGCCGAACAAATAGTTATATTGACTACGTCCGTCCTAGCTCGCTCATTAATGTTTTCATCGGAATTACAGATTGCCTCTTATCCGCTCGTCGTCCCCTTATGCCATAGTTTATACATCTCAATTGTCAATAGAAACCACATTTGTTTAAGCAAGTCAGCCATAACAACTATGTTTTTTTAAAGGCAGTAAATGAGGCTAAATGAACTGTTTCGCTGCCAGACAAGGCTCCGCTGATAGCCAGGTGTAGCAGTGGTAAGGTGTTGGGACTGCTGTTGGAACTCTGCTGTTGGGACAGCTTTATGTAGGCCCTAACAGTTTGTGGGCACCGTTTGTCACCGTTATAGTGCAATTCATGTATTGTTTAGTGTTGTGTTGTATTGTGTAGTGGCTTTGCTGGCATGCATCAAAACACTTTTGGGGGGAGTTTGCCCCACCAAGTTTTACATGCTAAAATCGGCACTGTGTATATTATATTTATTTTATTTGATGACTTGATTATTTCATTCCAAGTCATCATCTCATCTCTATAGAGCTGCTGCCTATGCTGTCTGACAAAATCACTCTTCTGTCTCCCTCTCCGTGTCTGCCCCAAACTAACCTAGCCTAGCAGGTGTAAAAGAAACACACAGATCGGACAAGTAGGCAGGGAATGGACTATGGTCAATGTAGTTAATTACCACGTTTTCTGTGCAAAACTATGTCGAATGTTGGCCTGTTGGAAACTGCAACTCCCTACTTCATCGCACAGTTCAGGCTTGATCTGATTCATCTCTAAGGAAACTGTGCAATGTACACATTGAGCTCGCAAAAAGAAAAAAAAAGAAAACGGAATTAAACAAATTTACCGATGTAAGTCAATGATATGTTTAAAAGACAAAAAATTACAGAAATGTTGGTTAATCACAGGGTCCGATTTTACCAAAAGCATCTTAAGACTAAGTTCATCGTTAGAACCTTCGTAGGAGCATCGTTAAATCTCCGAGCTGTTTCCCAAAACCATCGTTATCAACTTTGCACTTGAAAATGCTTATAATCTAACACCTGCATCAGACCACTCATAGAACAGCTAGGTGCGTCGTTAGATGCTCCCACGTCACTCTATACACATAAGATCTCCGCTAAACATACAATCACATGGTTTATCCATCTCTATGTGAGCGCTGATAACTTCAGAACAAAGTTGACTACAAATACAAAGTTGCCAATGTCTTTACAAATTGATACAAACAAGTGATGTATAAAAATATCCTTCAAATTAAAACTGAGATGACTGCATAACAATATAAACAGTAGGCTATATGACTATTTCAATCATATTGAAATACATTTCATGTTCAATCAATTGAGTTCTATTTTGCTACTTGTAGGCTACTGTCTGTATTTGTCTCAATATATTTAATGATGTGTAGCCTAACATCTGCGCAATGATGTGCCAGGTAGTAATATCTCTCTAGGAGCTGATCCGTCGTCAGTATTGTGAAATAATTACACTGAGTGTACAAAACATTAGGAACACTTTCCTAATATTGATTTGCACCCCCTTTTGTGATCAGAACAGCCTCAATTCGTCGGAGCACAGACTACAAGGTGTCGAAAGCATTCCACAGGGATGCTAGTCCATGTCAACTCCAATGCTTCCCACAGTTGTGTCAAGTTGGCTGAATGTCCTTTGTGTGGTGGACCATTTTTGATACACATGGGAAATCGTTGAGCGTTTAAAACCCAGCAGCGTTGCAATTCTTGACACTCTCAAACCGGTTATAAGCCTGGCACCTACTACCATACCCCGTTCAAAGGCACTTAAATATTTTGTCTTGTCCATTCACCCTCTGAATGGCACACCTACACAATCCATGTCTCAATTGTCTCAAGGCTTAAAAATCCTTCTTTAACCTGTCTCAGCCAGTGAACATTTTCGGCCATTGTAGGAAAGATGCATCGTTAAAACCTAAGTTTCATTGCTATCGGGAAACAGTGCCCAACACCATTCACCACACCACCATGGATATGATATGTGACAGATTGTGGAGGAACTCCAGTGTTAGATCCACAGGCTGTGCTGTGGTCATCCCTCTGACCTCTACACCTGACCTCTGACCCCGGTATGTAACACCACGCAGCACAATGTCTACTCTGTCCTCCCCTCTGCTCCCTCCAGGCTAACAATGCATACTGCCCTACTCTCGGATGGACGGCTCACTCCCTCTAACAGGGACTCTGATCTTTTTTCCACTAATTTTTTCTTTTGACCAATCACATTAGATCTTTTTCAGAGCTGATCTGAAAATAATATTCGAATTGGGCTGCCTGTGTAAACGCAGCCTAAGTCCCGCTCTCAGTCTAAAATGTATCCTAAAGTATGAGACCGATATTGGAGCTAGGAGACTAATTAGAAGTAACACAACCCATTAACATTAAATGTAGTCTTCAGTAGATCTGAGATTCTAAAATCTACAGTATATAACTGGAGTGAAAAATGTAAATGACACTTTCTCTCATTTCTATTACTTTTTTCTGTCCTCTAGACATGTTCAGGTAATTTGTTAGAGAAGGTGATTTGGTTAAAGGTGCTGACTGTATGTCTTTATCTGCCCTAATCCTGCCAGCCCCCTCAGCTCAGCTCTCAGGTCAAGCCCTGGTCAGAGCCACAGAGGGGCTGGGTGGGGGTCATTCACAGCTGGTCGACCGACACGCTCAAAGGATCAACTTCCCTTTCATCATAACAGGGGTCAGAGTTTTATTACCACGCGCTGGGCTGGATAGCGTAGTATACACACACACAAATACACACACACACACACACACACACATACTGATGGCTCAGGGGCATATGATAATAATTATCTTATTAAATGAGTGCCAATAAATAAGAGAAAAGTTATGTCACCAATCATGTGACACTATAATGAACATGTTATCTTCTTGAGTTTTGTTTTGAGCCTCTCTGAGTCCTCCAAGTTTTCAAAGAGAGTTTGAGCATGTCCACTGGCCAATCATGTACTGTAGAAGAGTTTGTGGGGATTGTGAAGTGATGAGGACGAAAGTTTAGAGAGTCCAGATTGCTAGCAGATTCCTGCTAAAACAGTCATTGGGAATGTGACTGTGTGTCTTTGCTGTTGACTGTGAAATGTCAGAGTCAGTAATTGACTGTGCTGTCCTAAATCAGTGCAGATGGCTCAGGTAACAAATGAATGTCTCATTAATTAAATCAGTTTCCTTTCCAAAAGAATGAATGAGTGAGAGACCAGACGTATCTTTATCAACAGAGATTTATATCAAACACAGGTACACTACATCTGTCACTACTCTAGTGTTGATTGCACTAAGTTTGAGGGGCTAATTTGAATAAATGTGTCAGAGTCAGGGGAAGCTGCTCTTTTATCGCCCGTAACAACTGTCTCCTGTAGCATTACCCTGGCTCTGATTTGTGAGATCCACAGGAAAGGCATCCCTACTCTACATACCAAGTTCAGTGTTTTACAGCGCCCTGTAAACTCATCTTCCACCCAAATTCAAACTCAAATTGTAGACGTTTACGGCTCCTGGCTGGCCAACGTGTTGAATATCACAGAGCCCTGACAAAAGCCTGGCCCTAGACTCACGCATCTGCGATGTCACTGTACCAACTGCCTTGATGCCCTTACTGTACTGCCTCCTCCCCAAAAAGCCTTTATGACCCCCCACGCCAGCCCCCCTGCATCTCAATACCAGCTGTTAATTCCTTGTCCATCCCCTAAGGGTTCTGCTCTGTGTTCTGCTGGGCTGCTAGCTGGATGAATGAACAAAACATCTCTGCCTGCCTGTCAGTAACCAGCCTTGTTATTCCTCCTGGCCGGCTCAGTGGCTCTCCTCTAGCTCTCCTCTAGCTCATGGATCAAGTGGAGGTTGTAAATACTTTTCTGGGTTGTTTGGGGGTCAACAGAGACTTGGCCATTATTGCCTCAAGAGCAACATCTCCATAAGCTCAAGTCTCAAGTCAAATACATTTGCTTTCCAGTGTGTTGACTGCAAGACAGACACAAATCACGCAAAATGACTTGATTGTGTCATGTGATTTACATCTTGATACTATGGTGTGTCCTGTGATTTCGGTATTGTTATGTGTGAGTCGTGTACGTTCTGAATTGACTCTACAGTGTGAAGTGTTGATTCCTGAAGCCTGCTGGTTGCTGTGGCACCAGTCGTTGATCTAATTATCCTCTGCTCTCTGTATCATTACAGGGATGACCGGAGGAATGTGTTGCCCGATAACGGCACTTAGCGTGCACAGGGACAGGAGGAGAACCCAGAAGCAGCATTACATTGTGTCCTTCCTAACAGAGCTCTGCTGAGACAGTACATGTTAGGGAATGGTCATCATTTGTGACTTGTTTCAGGAAACTAGGCGTATGTCGCGCATCACTACTTCACAGGAGAGCCATTTGAACGTAAATGTTTTTTTTAAATCAAAATGCGTTTTGGGGGAGAAATGCCTTCTGGAACATGTGAACTTAATGTGCCTTAATAACAAACTTGTATTCCATCTGTAAATACGAATAAAATTGTTAAATTACGAACCTAGTTGGTTTAGCCACAGAAAAAGACAGCAACCTTCCCGCTAGCCATGATTGGCTGAGATAATGAGTGGGCTGGAAATGCCGAGAGATGAGTTCGGATTGGTCTGCCATGTAGTACGCTTCTGTCTATAATGTGAGCTGGTCAATATGTGTAGTTAATCTTTCTAACATGGCCTTTTTTAAAGATATCACGTAGTAGAACTGCATAAGTGTTGCTCTCCACTTTCTGGAGGACCGAGTTTTGAAATCAGTGGAATTAGAGTATGATAGCTTAGGAGATGGAGAAAATTCTGGCGTTAGATTGCAAATATGCAGCCGGAGTCGAAAAGAAAGCACACAGAAGGCTGTTGTAAAACACCTGTCTCCGGATTACATCTTCAAACTAAGGGCAACCATGGCATCCGTGACAGAGAGGGAGAAGTGTCCATCCATGTATACGGGTAAGATAATCTAGCTAGCTACATTCAGATATTAAACGTTTCTAATTGTGGTCCTCTGTAGCTCAGCTGGTAGAGCACGGCGCTTGTAACGCCAAGGTAGTGGGTTCGATCCCCGGGACCACCCATACACAAAAAATGTATGCACGCATGACTGTAAGTCGCTTTGGATAAAAGCGTCTGCTAAATGGCATATTATTATTATTATTATTTAATTTTGTCAGAAAGTCGTTTTTATTTCAAGTTAAAATGTACTGTTAGCTAGCTAGCTAACATTAGCTGTCTGGCTAGCTAGTTAACATTACATGTATGATCTGTGTAGTAATATTATTCGTATCTCAGAGCCATTTGCATTGCTAGTTATAGCCTAATGTTAGCTAGCTAACATTGAACCTGGTTGGTTATCTACCTGCAGATTCATGCAGGGTAGTAACGTTATGAGTTGGGATTATGGTTCATTGTTTAGCTAACTAGCTACATGTCTAAACAAAAGACTCCGCTACGCAAGTAACTATTTCAATAGAATGTTTATGATGTCACTGTGACAACTGTCGATAGACGTAGCTGGTAAATTCGCTCTGGCTATCTACTCTGATTTCAGAGCACTCTCGTTCGCAGAATAACTGACAAATTTACGAACGCTCAACACCCGTTGTCAGTAAACGTTGGCAAAAAAGCGTAATTAAATTGTTGCCAGCAGCACAGTTGCAGTCACCAACGTTCTGGATAACATAAAAACAGCCTAACCAGCTCTGCTAGGGCGAGTAAAATGGTCATAGTGAGCCAGTTAGCTTGGGTGCTTGACTGCTGTTGTTAGGTCAGAACGCTCGGATCAACCCTACTTTTCGGCCAGAGAGTCCAGTATACGCTCTGAACGCTCCGAGAGTGAAATTTTCTGAATTTACGAATGGCCAATATAACAACGCTCTGAGTTTACGAACACCCAGAGCACACTGGCCCTCCAGATTAAATTTACGAACACACCCGTAGTATTAGCCAGCCTTTAGTCTTGAAATATTTGGTTGTTTAGTACATAGCCTCACCTGAATCCTTAAAGAGATGGGTGGGGCTCAAGCTTAAAAGGGTGTGAACAATGCTGAATGGGTGTAGACAAAGAAGAGCTCTCCAGTAGGTACCAAAACATTCAAGGGCCATTTTCTCAAAAGTGAGGTTACAAGTTTATCAACTTTCACAGCAGAATTACTTTCCCATTGTTCCTCAATTGTAATGTATGATGTACCATTTTCTAGCTCTGAGTCACTACTTTTATCCAATGTAAAAAACATAATTTCAAATTTTGCTACATAAGACCGAATCGAGCCGGTCGGTCACATTTAGTCACTGTCATTGTTTGATGAATTTTGCCAAGGCGTTCTCTATCAAGACAGTGAGGAATCAACAGAACTTCATGCTCATATCATATGATTAGTATTCTGTAATACTGAAATAAAATATACATTTCTATTTATTTGTAAAAATCTGTAAAATCTAATAGATTTGCTGAAAATATGTATGTTAGTCCTGTTTGATCATTTCAGAAGGTAAATAATTTTCTCACACATTTATACATAAATCCATAATAGATGTGCATTGTGTCTTTTAAAAATATATTCTATATAGTATATCACATGAATCTCCTTTAACAGTATAATAAAGCATAGAAGTGGCTGATCTTCAGGGTTGGCGAGAAACAGATTAGGCTACATGTAATCCGTTACATGTAAAGGATTACAAAAAAACTGTAACTGTAATCTGTTCTGTTACCAGCAAAGATATTGTAATCAGATTACAGATACAAAACTAGATGATAACTTCTAAGATAACTTTTATATTCAGAAATAATCCCCCCCCCCCCCCCCCCCCCCATTGTTTTTGGACATCTTTATGTTTTCTCAGTGACATTCAAATCAGCATTGAAAAAAGGTGCACATTTAAGTTTGTTCAGCCTTAGCAAGTCTGACCACAACTCAGAGAGCATTATGATGACACAAATGTGTTTGATGGATGGCATGAAAAGAGCTGGAATAGGCTTTTGTATATGCTACAGTCCAAGCTGTCTTCCAATGATTCGAATGCTGTCGGCATGCAAAGATTATCCAACTTGAATAAACACTTGGAGGTAAGGACGACAGCAGTGGCGACACAGATAGCCTATCACTTATTATTGATATCTAGGCTAAATAGCGCATTGATGTGAATCGCACTGATGCACTCTCATTTTGCTATTTGCGCTTTACGGATTGTAGTTGTTGTGGATGGCTGTTCACAAATGTAGGCCTATGTGTGTATTTTAACCCAATAATAGTTGAATTGAAGAAGTTGAAGCTGCCTATCAATCATTGTTTTTGCGACCAGTGGTGTATTCATTACCGAAACTGTTTACTGTTTAACCAAAAGGACGCAAACAGAGCAAAACGAGAGTTTTTATTGGACAAATTCATTAGGTCCCTCCCCGTTTCGTTCCGTTTGCTTCCGCTTAAGAAACGTTTTGCAACAGAATTGGCATAATGAATACGACCCAGTGGACAGCCAGTGAAAAATGCGCTCTTGCAACAGCTGCATAGTGTGGATCCCAGCCTATGGAATAAAAACTCCCCCGTGGTAGGCCTATTGTACTGTCAAAAATGAGTTTAATTTAAGAAGACCACCAGTGGGGCTTTTATTGCTCAATCTAATGTCCATAGGCCTAACGGACACATGCTCAAACTTGCAAACCTTTGATAGACTTAAACAGCTGCAAATTATTGAGATATCAAAGTGTCACCAACAAAAATGTAAACAATAGGCCTATAGCAAATGCAGCATATGGCATTAATTTTTCACATGCAAATAGGACTTTTCAGTAGTGCTCAAAGCATGCAATTCAAAGAGCAGTATTTATTTTTCAACTCGAAGCAATGAGCCCAATACTCCATGACAACAAAATCATAAACAACAGAGTACGCTAATTAGTCCTTAGTTTTGGGGGTTATGCTCAGGTTAAACAGTTTGGTTAATCTATCTATATTGACCTATTTCGAATTCCTATTCTTGAAGATCAAGGGGTATTAAATTAATTGGAATGACTGGAAATCTGACCGTTTTATTTTTTTATCTAAAGATAAATCCTATTCGTATTATTAGCTGTAGTAGAACGCGATGGGTTAGAAGAAGCCTACATAACCAACCCATAAAGTAAAATGCAACATCAATTTATGTCCTTCTATGTGATTTATCCTGCAAGATGTTAAATTGGTTATATTCATTTTTGGCTGTTTCTATTCCCTCTTACGCCTAATGTCCACCAGATGTGTCAAACTCTTTGCGTTCCGGCGGAAGTCATTCATTGTCAATGGAGCAGTCCGCAACGCTACGTTGGGGGATGCCGCACTAGGCTGCGGTGCGTTCTGTGTACCACATGCATTCAATATTTTCAACTTGTGTGTCGCTTTACCATGCGGTGGTTCAAACGGAAGTACATACACATACTCCAACTAGCTAGCTTTTAGCTAGTTGAAAAGCGAAGCACATTTTTTTCACATCAAGTACGAAAAATGTGGGTTAGACATCTAGTAAAATAAAACGCATATGCATCTGGTGGACATCTGGCAGGTTGACATTTAGCCTATTGGGATGAGTCTTGTCCTTGAGGCAGAACTGAGTAATTTCCGCTATATGGGCCAGCTGCAAAATTGGCTATATTGTAAACATTTATGAAAACAAACATTTGCTTTTTGGTCTTAATTTAAGGTTAGGGTTAGGCATTAGGGTTATCAGTGTGGTTAAGTTTAGGGTTAGGTTTTAAATCAGATTTTATGACTTTGTGGCTGTGCCAGCTAGTTACCACTCTGGAGAGCTGCCTCCAAAACAAGATTAATGATGAAAACGCTAACCTGCAGGGAAAGTAATCTAAAAGCAACTGAAAGTATTGTAATCAGATTACGTTACTGAGTTTGGGTAATCCAAAAGTTACGTTACTGATTACAATTTTGGACAGGAAACTAGTAACTGTAAAGGATTACATTTAGAAAGTAACCTACCCAACCCTGCTGATCTCCCTTAGAGCAAATACCTCTCACTATGCCTGCACATTATTTCCTTAAAGATCTGTTTCTCTAATGACTTCTATCCTCCTGTTTTGTTCCATTCTACCCAACAAAGTGACACACTCTGTCATTCCTTTCCTATAATTCAGCCCTAAAAATATATATTTCCCTATTTTCCTGATCTCTGTAAAGGCCAACTCTAATTAGTATTAATCTGAATAATTACTTAATCGGTCATTTGTCACCACTAGTCTTTCCTTCATAGTATTGACTCTCAACAATATTTTTTTTAATAAAATGAACTAGAAGTTGGTGGGAGTCGCAGTGTCTTGTGTCTTGTGATAGTGGGGTTGACACAGATTGGGAGATAAGAGGTGGAGTTAAGATATGGCTGGGAGTCTGTGTTAAGAATCTCTCTGGTAAAAAGGACATGATGGATCACATCTGCCTGCTGTGCCCCTGTCCCCCCTCTCTGCTACCCCACCTCCTCTACTGTAATTTTCAATCATCATTCAGCAGCACCACAGGGGTCGTATCCTGCCCTTCCTCCTTCTCCACCCACAACACAGTTTGTCCCCCCAGGGAAAGGAAAGCCCCATGGTCCCTTGCCCACCACCCCCAGCCCCTACCAGAGTGGAGGGCTGACAAAGCACTCTCTTTCACTGCGTCTGCAAAAACCTGCCAGGCTCTCTTACCACCCTGAGGCTAAACCACATCAGATCCACACAAACATATTTTCCTATTTAACTTAATGTGAAGACAATTACATTAAAATAGACCTGTTGCATTGATTATAGGAAATTGTAGAGGTCCTGACACTTGGTCAATTCAGATCAATGGGCATTGAGTTTCTCTTGGAATGAATTTAGAGATAAGCAAAGCTATTAGATAAGCAGTAAATGAGTATGTGTTTAGAATATTTTCACATTCTTCACTTCTCCTATATCAGCTGTGACGTCAGTGGTGACTGGTGATACTGTAGTATAGCTTGTAGTGCAACAGGGCTCTTCACCAGAGGAATATACAGTATTATTAAGAGGTTTGGCATAGTCAGCACAGTAATGACCTGATATAGTGCTATACTGAATTGTAATATTGTTTTAGTGTGAAATTGTCAATAAGCTAACTGAGAGGGAATTCAACAATGAGGTCTTCATCATAATCTTGAAAATAAACCTCAATTTGAGTATTTATAGTAATTATGGTAATGGTAAATTGATGCAATTGAATAGTCTTTTAAAAGTATTTCATTTTCTCTATTTTCATTTGAGAATAAAATGTACTTTCTCTAGACACGTTTATTTCTATACAGTAATAGAACATAAAATGTGAGGTTCTTTTAGGGTCATTTCAAATTCTCTGATGAGGAAATCAGAACCTTGAAAAAAATAACTATTTAAGGGGGAACAAACTATTCTTCTTAGGTAAAATATGTCAGGACCACTAATGTCTTTTTAGACACCTTTTTTATAGTTCCCTTTTTTCAGGATATACTTATTTAAAAGTATGTTTGACATTTGCATAATTAACAAGTTAATTAACCATTGGCAAACGATTTGGAAATAATTTGTAAATAATTTGTAAAAAATACTATTGTTTACTAATGTATTTATCACGAGGTTTAGGCCTAATCAAATAAATATGAACAACATGCCTTCCTTGTATCTTTTTAATTTAAATTAACTACTTTATTTTATTTCAAACTATGTAATAATGTTTATGATCAGTTTATAAGCACAATTTCTAATAACGTATTATAAATGTAACTATAATAAAGTTAAATACCTTAAATGTAACATTTGTACACGAATGTAAATCAGACAGTGCCATCGAACCCGCCCAAAATGAGCTGTTAATCCCATATTTTAGGCTATTTGGTGAATCTCCTCATTTGTCATTGAAATAATGTTTGCACTCACAAAAAATAATTGTCATACATGAAAATAATCAAAATCTTAGGCTATATAAATTTAACTGATTACATTTTAAGTAGCCTACTCGGTTTAACATTATTTAGGATAACCCATTAATTAGCGCATAGTGGCCTCATGCTTGCCAAAATAAGATTAATCAATTAATTTACGGTCCACTAACATAAAAGGTGATATATATTTTCATTTCGATCAGTCATTTTCGATTACTATTCCTCGTCAAGGCGTGAGGAATTTTAATCCTCGAAATGACAATACATCTTCACACCAACACTGGGGCACGAGGCACTGGCGCCTGAATGAGACACTAATGTCCCTCCCCTGAAACAACGCGTCGATATTTGTCAACCTGCCTTCGTGCATGAGAGAAATCATTTAAAAAACGAAATATAACCAAATGTGTGATGTATAGCCTTATAAGGAATAGTGAATTGGGTCCTCAATATATAGCCATGACAGGAGATCACACGTAGTGCAATTATGGATGCCATTATCTCACCAAAAATTATCAAACAATATAGGCCTATAGCTACTCTTTAATAGTCTCTAAATATATTGATTTATTAGATTTAAAACGATGGCAAATATGTTTATCTCTCTATTGAGAATTGGTCTATTAACAGATCTAAGCCAATTTTGCCAAATTGTCATTCCAATTGGATTAATTCAATTGTTAAAACGCAATGCTTTTCTCTCTCTTTCTTTCTCTCGCTCTCGCTGCCTTGTCTTGGTCATCAGCCATTTCCATGTTTTGTGCTGGTAATAGCCAACACAGGATTTTGTGACTAAACCTAATAGCTTCAGGGCGTTCTCCAAGTTCAAAAGTTCACCTTTTACGATCTTCAAAAGAACGCTGACTGCCCACGTCCAAATAAAAACATTCCTACCTCTATTCTCAACAAACGACCCTCAAACCCATCACAGTGAAATATGCAAGAATCAAGACTGACTAACAAAAGTAGGCCTATCATATAGATCGCAGGGAGCACACTGGGTCAGATAATTCCCATAGGTAAGACACATTTTGAAAGGCAATTAACAGCCCATGTAAAGGATACTGTATTTTTTTCACCTTATAAAACCCCACCTAGAATAAGTCGAATATGATGTAGCCTGAAAACAGAAGGATTAACTATGTTACAATAATTGTATAATAATGTCTCATGAATGTAAGGAGATGTATATATGTATATGCATGTTTGTGTTTTCCCCAATGACTGCAAGTGTTTTTTCCACAAAACCTGATAAAAAAACTTGATCAAACGTAGCCTGTAGACTAGTAGGACTATACTGTAGCCAAATCTAATAAAGCAAACAGCCTGATGTTCACATCCACTATACATTCCCAATGGAATTGGAGCAAGGATGCGAAAAACATACCGTTAACGGACTTCGCATTGTTTCTCTCTGGGTAATCGAACCCATTCGTCCTCTTCTCTATCTCCATCCTCCTTCATAAAAGCTGCATGCGCGCCTTTCTATCAACAGGGCGCCTATTACCACTATTTTCAGTTCGATAATGCAATTAGCTGTCTTCGTTGCGTTGATGCGCTCCTGTCTTCACTGGACGGACCGTAGCCCCATGGTTTCTAGTGTCAGTAAGAATAACAGTTCTTCCACACCCCCATACCTACACAAACCTGCACCCTGAACATTACGCAATGACGCACGCACTGCAGCAGGAATTCTGGGTTATGTAGGGTTTGGCCGCAGTGTTTGTAGTTGGGGGTGGTGCAGCTACCCACATAGTTGCATCATTCCGCTGAGTTGGCAATTAGTTGGCCATCAGATTAATGCAACAGTTTAGAACGGTAAAGTATTGTTGTTAAGTGTTATACAAAGTTGATTTGGATAATCGAAAATGGTATTCAAGGTATGTGAAAAATAATGCCCATAATAATCCAACAGTGATTGACCATTGAAGAGTGATTCTGGAGGGAAAGTATGCTAAATGTTGTTGTCACTTGTCTATCACCATTATATTTCTGATATCCATTTAGTTTATTTGGCCAAAACAAACCATTGTTAAATAAGCTTCGTAGCATACAGTGGCTTGCGAAAGTATTCACCCCCCTTGGCATTTTTCCTATTTTGTTGCCTTACAACCTGGAATTAAAATTGATTTTTGGGGGGGTTTGTATCATTTGATTTACACAACATGCCTACCACTTTGAAGATGCAAAATATTTTTTTATTGTGAAACGAACAGGAAATATGACATAAAAACAGAGAACTTAAGCTTGCATAACTATTCCCTGGCCAAAAAGCTCAATTTGAGTCTCATCTGACCAGAGTACCTTCTTCCATATGTTTGGGGAGTCTCCCACATGGCTTTTGGCGAACACCAAACGTGTTTGCTTATTTTTTACTTTAAGCAATGGCTTTTTTCTGGCCACTCTTCCCGTAAAGCCCAGCTCTGTGGAGTGTATGGCTTAAAGTGGTCGTATGGACAGATACTCCAATCTCCGCTGTGGAGCTTTGCAGCTCCTTCAGGGTTATCTTTGGTCTCTTTGTTGCCTCTCTGATTAATGCCCTCCTTGCCTGGTCTGTGAGTTTTGGTGGGCAGCCCTCTCTTGGCAGGTTTGTTGTGGTGCCATATTCTTTCCATTTTTTAAATAATGGATTTAATGGTGCTCTGTGGGATATTCAAAGATTCAGATATTTTTTTATAACCCAACCCTGATCTGTACTTCTCCACAACTTTGTCCCTGACCTGTTTGGAGAGCTCCTTCGTCTTCATGGTCCCGCTTGCTTGGTGTGCCCCTTGCTTAGTGGTGTTGCAGACTCTGGGGCCTTTCAGAACAGGTGTATATATACTGAGATCATGTGACAGATCATGTGACACTTAGATTGCACACAGGTGGACTTTATTTAACTAATTATGTGACTTCTGAAGGTAATTGGTTGCACCAGATCTTATTTAGGGGCTTCATAGCAAAGGGGGTGAATACATATGCACGCACCACTTTTCCGTAGTTTATTGTTTCGAATTTTTTGAAACAAGTTTTTTTTTCATTTCACTTCACCAATTTGGACTATTTTGTGTATGTCCATTACATGAAATCCAAATAAAAATCAATTTAAATTACAGGTTGTAATGCAACAAAATAGGAAAAATGCCAAGGGGGATGAATACTTTTGCAAGGCACTGTAAATGGTTTGTGCATTGTCATCGAACTCTAATCCTTACTAATGGAAACTTAAAACTGTCTACTGTATACAGTCAGTGCCTTTCGAAAGTATTCAACCCTATTGACTTTTTCCACATTTTGTTGCGTTTACAAAGTGGGATTAAAATTGATTTAATACATTTGTGTCAACGATCTACATGAAATACTCTGTAATGTCAAAATTGAAGAAAAATTCTAACATTTTTCACACATTTATGAAAAATAAAACACTAATAGAGCCTATATCTTGATTAGATAAGTATTCAACCCCCTGAATCAATACATGTTAGAAACACATTTGGCAGCAATTACAGCTGTGAGTCTTTTTGGGTAAGTCTCTAGGAGCTTTGCACACCTGGATTGTACAGTATTTGCCAGTCATTCTTTTAAAGAATTCTTCAATCCACTGTCAAGTTGGTTGTTGATAATTTTCAGACAGCCATTTTCAAGTCTTGCCATAGATTTTCAAACCAATTTAAGTCAAAACTGTAACTAGGCCCCATTCAATGTTGTCTTGTTAAGCAACTCCAGTGTAGATAGTGTTTTAGGTTATTGTCCTGCTGAAAGGTGAATTTGTCTTCCAGTGTCTTTTGGAAAGCAGACTGAACCAGGTTTCTCTCTAGGATTTTGCCGTTGCATAGCCCTATTCAATTTTTTTTAATAAAATACAAAAATCCCTAGTCCTTGCTGATGACAAGCATAACCATAACATATGATGCAGCCATCACCATGCTTGAAAATATGAAGAGTGGTACTCAGTGATGGGATGTCTTGGATTTGCCCCAAACATAATGCTTTGTATTCAGGAGAAAAAGTTAATTTCTTTGCCACATTCTTTGCAGTATTACTTTAGTGCCTTGTTGCAAACAGGATGCATATTTTGGAATGTTTGTATTCTGTACAGGCTTTCTTCTTTTCACTCTGTTATTTAGGTTAGTATTGTGGAATAACTACAGTGTTGTTGATCCATCCTAAGTTTTCTGCTATCACAGCCATTAAACTCTGTAACTGTTTTAAAATTACAATTGGCCTCATGGTGAAATCAATGAGCAGTTTCCTTCCTCTCCAGCAACTGAGTTAGGAAGGACACCTGTATCTTTGCAGTGACTGGGTGTATTGATACACCATCCAAAGCCTAATCAATCATTTTTATCTATCTAACAATCGGTGCCAGTATTTGCAAGGCATTGGAAAACCTCCTTGGTCTTTGTGCTTGAATATGTGCTTGAAGTTCACTACCTGACTGAGGGACCTTACAGATAACTGTACTGTATGTGTGGGGTACAGAGATGGGGCAGTCATTAAAAAATCATGTTAACCACAAGTATTGCACATAGAGTGAGTCCATGCAACGTATTATGTGATTTGTTAAGCAAATGTGTATTCCTGAACTTATTTAGGCTTGCCATAACAAAGGGGTTGAATACTTATTGACTCACAACTTTTCAGCTTTTCATTTTTAATTAATTTGTAAAAATGTCTAAAAACAAAATTACACTTTGACATTATGGGATATTGTGTGTAGATTAGTGACACAAAATCTAAATGTAATTTTAAATTCATTCTGTATCACAACAAAATGTTGAATACTTTCTGAAGGCACTGTAGATATGTATAAGCTACCTAGGGAGTAGATATGTATAAGCTACCTAGGGAGTAGAGGTCTTCTCCAACTTTTTGGACACGGATCGGAACGGACCTGAAGACGATCAGACCCAGACCCGATTGGACCCGGAGTTGTTTTTTTCATTTTTTTGTATTTTTTTCTTCCCAATTTCAATCTTGTCTCATTGCTGCAACTCCCCAACAGGCTCGGGAGGCGAAGGTCGAGTCATCCGAAACATGACCCGCAAAACCAGGCTTCTTAACACCCGCCCGCTTAACCCAGAAGCCAGCCGCACCAATGTGTCGGAGGAAACACTGTTCAACTGATGACCGAGGTCAGCCTGCAGGCGCCCGGCCCGCCACAAGAAGTTGCTAGTGCGTAAAGCCCCCCCCGTCCAAACCATCCCCTAACCTGGACGACGCTGGGCCAATTGTGCGCCGCCCTATGGGACTCCCGATCACCGCCGGTTGTGATACAGCCAGGGATCTAACCCGGGTCTGTAGTGACGCCTCTAGCACTGCAAATGCAGTGCCTTAGATCGCTGCGCCACTCGGGAGTCCCCCCAGAGTTTTTTTTATGGGGACCCGCACCCGAACAGACCTGAGAACAATCGGACCCAATCCCGACTGGAACCGAGGACAGTCGGACCTAGACCCGACCCGAACCTGAATGGACCCGAGAACAACTGGACCTAGACCCGACCCGTAACCTAACAGGTCCGATTGGACCAGACTGACAAAAAAAATATGTTTATCAGTCAAGTTGCTCTTCTGGTTAAGAATAGGTATTTATATGTTGGCTAGGCCTTCTATACGTCAATAAATTTACCTTAATTAGCGTAAAATGAATATTCTATAGGCTATGCAGAGCCATGGTCGGGTCCATTCGGGTCCACTCAGGTCTATCAGCTGTAGTTAGATAGACCCGAGACATTGACATTCAAACAGAACCCGACCTGGACCCGAGGCACAAGTTAGAATTTTGGACCCGGACCCTCTCTGGTCCCAATGTCGGCTCTCAGGTATTCGGGTTCGGGTGGACCCGTGAAGACCTCTACTAGGGAGTCTATGTAGGACTAGTAGGTTTATAGTAACCTTTTTTACCCCAAACCATGCTGTGATTTTATTTGATCACAGAGACAAGATCTAACCTTCTACTGCGTAATTTATGCAATGGGGGTTTTATTGAGTCGAACCCTCTTGTACAAGAAGACCTCAAAGAATACAGTGACTGTATGTTTTACAGATAGCCAGGAGATGGTGCTGCTACTCTTTTACATTCCACTGCATCTGTGTCCTGTCTCACCTGATCTTGTTGCGAGCTAGCCCTACTGCCGCCAGATGGCGCTATAGTGCCGTCTGGCAGCAGTAGGGCGAGTTGCTAGCAGCAGTGTGACAAGTCTGAAACTTGAGCATACATTTGATATGTGCCACTAATTTATGAAATTGAATGCTAAAATGGTATAGAAAAAGTGCAGCTTTTACGTGTAATTCATATCCCTGTGCGCCATACGTAAATGCTAATTGTCAGATTTGTCGCAATAAAGGTTGAAAAAAGTGTTATTGAATATTAGAAAACTATTAAACTATCATGAAATACGTTTGAAATGACTCTAAAGATAAGATTCGACAATAAATATAATGTTCAAGTTCATGTCAAGTGTGTGTGCAAATTGCCCCTCCCATGTGTGGAGAAGATAAGATTGGTGGATGATGATTTACCGCTGATGTGCAGAGTTGAGGACTAGTGTGTGGACAGCGCCTTATCAGCTTTGAAAACGGATTGTTGCGCATATTACAGCAACAACATATTCGACGTGGGTCTGTGGCAATGGAGCCCTAATATCTCGTGCGGATGTCCTACTTTATGGATTTAGTAATACTGTAACCGATCTTCTTGTCATTCGACATCAACAGTTGTGCTGAGGGATTATTTATCTGTTATCAAGCACCTAGGAGAAAAATGTGGAGATTTACGAATTTATTAGCTTGCCTACTGGTGGTGTGTAAAGATGTCACTGCGCAGAGTAAGGTAAGTTATGGGCATGAGTTTGGTATGACTTGGTTATAGACTAATAACACCTGTATAATGCTGCAATGGCACAAGTAAGTAAGGAACTCCCCCATGTTTAATGGATCTGATTCCTTATGATAAAACGTTAATACGAATGTTTCATCCCTGTCCTGCAGCTCTTCTACAGTACATGTATTATTGTTATCTTAATATCTGAACATCAATGTTTTATGCACTCTTAAAAAAACATATTATCCCACTTTAAAGTCAACGTATTTCAACAAAATGATTGCACAATTTGCGCAAAATAGCCTAGTTAATTCGTTCACGTGCGCGAAGACGCGATCGATGCTCTTGTGACACGAGGTTGTTGAAAGTGGGGAGCAGTTTGCATAACAAACAGTACATATTATGCTATTCCAATAGTCCATTTGATTTCCAAATTAGAATGCCCAGTCCGAATAGATGTCCTTACTGAACATGACATCAGCCTTCTTGGTTTATAAGTATAGGCTTTGAATCACCTTATTACACATCAGACTAAGTAACCATTACATTAGGTTTCCCCATTAAGTATCCAACTCCCCAAGGTTGTCTCGGAGACTGGGGTAACAGACAGGGATCAGCCATTATTGAGGCAACCCTGGAGCAATTAAGGTTAAGTTTCTTGCTCAAGGGCAGAGCGACATATTTTTCACCTAGTTGGCTCAGGGATTCAAACTAGCAACCTTTCGGTTACTGGCCCAATGCTCTAACCCCCTCAAATTCGACTCTGGACCTAGAAGCCAGTTCCACTGCATTTTTTCATTGTTCCCTTCTAAACAGGGACTGATTTAGACCTGGAACACCAGGTGAGTGCAGTGAATTATCAGATAGAACAGAAAACCAGCAGGCTCCTGACCTCGTAGGGAAAGAGTTGAATACCCCTGCGAGTCTGACCACTAGGCTACCTGGCGACCTCTATGGGGGTGCCACAGGGTTCAATTCTCGGGCCGACTTTATTCTCTGTGTATATCAATGATGTCGCTCTTGCTGCTGGTGACGCTCGGATCCAGCTCTATGCGGACGACACCGTTTTGTATACATCTGGCCCTTCATTGGACACTGTTAACAAACCTCCAAACGAGCTTCAACGCCATACAACACTCCTTCCGTAGCCTCCAACTGCTCTTAAACACTACTAAAACTAAATGCATGCTCTTCAACCGAACGCTGCTTGCACCCGCCCACCAGACTAGAATCACTACTCTCGGCGGGTCTGACCTAGAGTATGTGGACAACTACAAATACCTAGGTGTCTGGTTAAACTGTAAACTCTCCTTCCAGATTCACATTAAGCTTCTCCAATCAAAAGTTAGATCTAGAATCGGCTTCCTATTTCGCAACAAAGCCTCCTTCACTCATGCTGCCAAACATGCTCTCATAAAACTGGCTCCAGGTCATCTATAAATCACTGCTAGGCAAATCCCAGTCTTATCTTAACTCACTGGTCACCATAGCAACACCCACCCGTAGTATGCGTTCCAGCAGGTATATCTCACTGGTCATCCCCAAAGCCAACACCTCCTTTGGCCACCATTCCTTCCAGTTCTCTGCTGCCAATGACTGGAACGAACTGCAAAAATCTCTGAAGCTGGAGACTCTTATCTCCCTCACTAACTTTAAGCGTCAGTTGTCAGAGCAGCTTACCGATCACTGCACCTGTACACAGCCATTCTGAAATTAGCCCACCCAACTACCTCATCCCCATATTGTTATTTATTTTGCTAATTTGCACCCCAGTATCTCTATTTGCAATCATCTTTTGCACATCTATCATTCCAGTGTTAATACGAAATTTTAACTATTTTGCACTATGGCCTATTTATTGCCTTACCTCCATAACTTACTACATTCGCACACACTGTATATATATTTTCTGTTGTATTTTTGACTTTATGTTTTGTTTACCCCATATGTAACTCTGTGTTGTTGTTTTTATCGCACTGCTGTGCTTTATAATAATAATAATAATAATATGCCATTTAGTAGACGCTTTTATCCAAAGCGACTTACAGTCATGCGTGCATACATTTTTGTTTATCTTGGCCAGGTCGCAGTTGTAAATGAGAACTTGTTCTCAACTGGCTTACCTGGTTAAATAAAGGTTAAATAAATAAAACCATTTTTTTTTTAAAGTACGGCCTGATGCCAGATTAAATGTGGGAAGAGATGGCAGCCAGTGGGGTAACAGTTATGTCTGCCCTGCCTTGTTTGCACAGATGCTGACTTCAGTAACCCCTCTCTCATAGAACTGCATTCCCCTGAGGAGAGTCTAATCCCTGCTCCCCACATGGTTCTGAGTGAATGACTACTTCCCCCTGCTGTAGAAAAAAACATGGGCACAAGACAAGACGCACACAACCACATGAAGGTTGTCTAGCAGATTTTATTCTTTGTGCATGAGAGGACGTGTGCTACATTTAGAACAATGAGCACAGGTGTCATGCGTTCGCATCATGGTATTTGTGTCCTCTCAAGAACAGTGGAGTGTAAAATTGCTCATAACAATGATAATCCCTTATTATTACAATGATCATCAAATGTATTGAGGGCAACAACTTAGACAACTTATAACTCAGGATTCAAGTGGGCTGTACAATAGCCAAGGCCTTCTGTCAAAGGATAAAAAAAAATGGATGAGAGCTGCCCACCACTAATATGCATGTCAATCTCTCATGGCTCAAAGTGGAGAGATTGACTTCATCACTACTTGTTTTTGTAAGAAGTGTTGGCATGCTGAATGCACAGAGGAGTCTGTTTAAACTACTAGCACACAGCATACCCCACAAGACATGCCACCAAAGGTTTCTTCACGTTCCCCAAGTCAAGAACAGACTATGGGAGGCGCACAGTACTACATAGAGCCATGGCTACATGGAACTCTATTCCACATCAGGTAACTGATGCAAGCAGTAGAATCTGATATTTTTTTAAATATAAAAATACACCTTATGGAACAGCGGGGACTGTGAAAAGACACACACACAGGCACAGACACACATACACATGGATTTTGTATTGTAGATATGTGGTAGTAGAGTAGTGGCCTGAGGGCACACACTTAATGTGTTGTGAAAAGTGTTATGAAATGTAATGTCATGTAATATTTTTAATTGTATATAACTGCCTTAATGTTGCTGGACCCCAGGAAGAGTATCTGCTGCCTTGGCAGCAGCCAATGGGGTTCCTTAATAAATACAAATATATACAAATACAAAAGCACAGTATAGGATCACTAACAAACTTGTGATTGATTTTAGCATGGCTATGGTTCTCTCTGTTCTCTGTGAGACATCTCATGTGCCTGTCTTATGTGCTGCCTGGATGCCCTCTGTCCCCTGCCCGTCCCATTGGACATGTCCTGCCAAGCCTACAGTGTCATGGCCCACTGGAGGCACTGAGATGATTGTGAGACAAAGCCATCTCAGAGGAGGACACAGAGGGCGTGATGGTGTGGGAACAGGCGTGTGCACCTGCCCCTTGTTTTGGTTGTAAACAAACCCAGGAATATCGCCGAGAGGTCCTTGAGAGGGCGGAGAGAGAGACGGACACAGAGACGTAGGGAGGAGAACCACAGAACGCCCCTCTGTCAGAGTAATTAACTAACGAGACCTGGTGTGTCACTGGGACTTAATGAGTTCATGAAACTCGATGTGTCAGTCTGTCTGTCTGTCTGGGGGACTCAGTGGCCCCAGGCCTCAGTGCAGCTGGGAGAGGGCTCTCATTCTGAACAGCAGGAAATGAAGGAGAAAGTGACACAGACCACAACAGCAAACAAAAAGCAATCTCCCTTTCCCTCTGAGCGATGTAATGTAGGAGAAAACTAACACAAAGAGAGCTGAAATTGTAATTACAAGCCCTATTTGTCTGAACCCTTCATCTAAGGATGCTCCATACAGAACATGGCTGCCAGAGGACCACATGGCCAAAGGGAAGTATGTTTCACCCATTCTCTGCACCATCTGCCTTCCACCTGTTTTCACAGTCTGCATTAACTGTATGTCTCCTTGGCTGTGTTTACACAGGCAGCCCAATTCTGATCTTTTGACCAATCAGATCAGCTCTGAAAAAGATCTGATGTGAATAGATCTGATGTGATTGGTCAAAATACCAATTAGTGGGGGGGGGGGGGGGGGGGGGTGGGGGGGGGGGGGGGGGGGGAGGCTGCCTGTGTAAACGCAGCCTATGTGCCTGACTGCTATGATGTGAGTTTGTGCCTAATGAGGAGCAAGCTGGGTCTTCCTGTTAGTTCCACACAGGAGAGAAAGGATATCCCCACTGGGCACACACTTGTTGAATCAATGTTGTTTCCATGTCATTTCAAGGAATAGACATTGAATTGACGCCTGTGCCCAGTGGGTCTCCTTCAGCTGGCATTTTCTCACAAGCAGCATCTATCACGTCCATGGTCCTTCACTGTGTTTTATGGTGGAAAAAAAAGTCAAGGTAAAGGTTTGATACAATTGTACAATCATGTGGAATACTAGACACTGATCTATGTTTTTCCCTAAGAGCAATCTATCCGTTCCATCAATCTATCCAGTGGGCCCTTTCAAACATCTGGCTCCCAAAACAACAGCATCTGGGGAGGAAAGCAATGGCAACCAGCTAATTCCATTCATGACTGAGGTTCCAGACATGCGCTGATAATTAAGAGATAACTGTTTACAGATAAATCATCTTAACTGTTACACAGATTAGCTGATTCTCTCTCTCTTACATCGCCTTTTTTATCCACCACTCTTTCTCTCTACCTCACTCTTCTCTCATTAGGATCAATCAGTAGTAGCCACTGAGGTTAACCAAAAGGTTCTGAGTGTGCTCGGTCGGACACATTATGGCTACGTTTACACAGCCAATTATTGGCAAAAGATCTGATCTGATTGGTCAAAAGACCAATTAGTGGCAAAAGATCAGAAATGGGCTGCCTGTGTACACGCAGCAAGCCCTAGATGGAATGTGGATGTGTACCCCCAAAAGCAGCAAGTGCTCAGTAAGCTTGTGTCCAGCTAATTAACGTCCCAGTGCTAATGCCCGTTTCTGTTCAGGTTAGGGACTGCAATCTCATGGTTCATCTCCAGGCTGAAAGCTTAAGTTTCCTTTTGCAGTCCAGGTTCAGATTTACAGTGGCAGTAAGACTGTTTATCATAAGCAATACTAATTAGATTAGGAATCAGGTGGACTTTCTGGACAAGAATTTGGACTCCAGATTTGTCTGTAATGTTTAGACTGGAGAGCAAGGTGAGACATCAGGGAATTTAAATGAATAGTTCAGATATCTTCATAGGTCAAAAGTTATCTTAAAGTCAAGCTGAGTCAATATTCCAGTATCTGTTGTGTAAACCCAGATTTATGGATTAGGGCCATCGAATTCCAATTTATTAGATGATGATTCTGAAATGAGCTTTCTCTTTAACATTTTTCTACCCTGAAATATTATTGCTTTGATTTATTCATCAGAAAAACCCTTTCCAAGCGTGAATACTGTGTGGATTCATTCCCATCACTGTAATAGTCATACTAAGTAGTTTTTATCTACCAGTTTACCTCAGAAACAGCTTACTGAGTTGATTGTCTTTGAAGTGGACAACACCTGGAACAGGGTCTGTTCTTGATCTATTTATATTAATAAACGTTTCTGGAAAGTATCCTACATTAATTATCTCGTTTGTGAAAGCTACAGTGCCATTGTTAAGTCCACATGCCATAGGCCTATTAACAGCATGCAGATGGCCTGAACAATTATACAAAACCTACGGTCTGAAACGGACATCCTTGTTTATATGGACCAAGGTTAGTGTTTCAGTAACACTTAAGGCCATCATAGAATAACATTGGTTTTCTGTGTTTAAAAATAATCCTAACAAGCACCTGGAATATGCCAGCCATTGTGTGCAATGAATCTTGTTTTTAGCAGTTGTGGACACAATTGATATTTCACTTAGTCACTGTAAGAGTGGGTGCTGCCTTCAGTGAGTGAGTGATCTAATCATGTACTGTGGTCTGTGGAGTGTGTGAATGTGAAACTGTGCAGTTGGGTCCCTTCCACCTATTGTGCAGACCAAAGTTTGTGTTTGGGTCCTATTCTTTTGACCTGAAACCTGACCGCTCTCAGAGGTCAAAGCCTACGGCTCCAAACTCAAAGCATGCGTTAAGCTCTTAACAGTCTTAATTACGAACGCTCTGAGGTCTGTTGTCTGCTCTCATACTGGAAGTTCACTTGGCATGGGATGCTAAATGAACAGAGCGAGGACAATAACGGTTCTCATAGCCAATATCATTTAGCTTTCTTTATAATTAGGACAGCTGACGTCCAACTTGCTCCAGTCTGTGTACAGTAAAGAGGGTTGATAGGGACGAGGCTGCAAATGAATGGTGTGTTCTAACTCTTCCCTGTTTATCAATACACAAATGCACACTATCACAAATACAGGTGACGAGGAGGCAACCAAACCCGATCAAGCTGGCAAGAATTCCACTAGGTTTGCCATACTTAGTTGGTACTAAAAGCATCTTAAGCTGATGTTGCTAAGGAGCAGGCTGGGTTCGCCTGGTTCTGTGGTGGAACAATAAGGCGCAGCAGGGCTGTGGGCACAACCCCTCCAAGGGAACTTTAATCTGCTAATCCACTCTGTTTTCATGTGGTTGTAGCATTTGTCAACCCACTGCCTTTTTCACTTGACATGGGTCAGGAATGGCCGGCCACTATGCACACAGGGGTCCTGCCCCATAATCAAAGACCCCTCTTAGTGTAAGTCTACAGTAATAGAGGGTACTGCCACCCACTCCTGTCACTCAGGCTGCATTCCTCAACTAATGAGCCCACCCACCCCCTCCCTCCTCTCCCTCCCCTCACCAGCCTGCAGGGTCTGGCCTCCATAAACATCTTCACCTCCAGAGACCACTCAGTCACTGGATATTTGTGCACAGTTGTGTTGATGCTCTAAACTTGGGTTTACTCTTTACTGACATTGGCAAGAAGACTTTCTCTCCATATATATTTGCCCAGATCTACAGTTTACGTGCCCAGTGTGGATTTGGTGAAGGACAGGACTGACGATTCTCCCAGAAATACCTTGATTAAGTGCACAGTTGAGATGTTTATCCTGTCTTGATACAATGTGGCAGAGTAAGGGCTCAGATAGATGGACAGACAGAGACACATTTCATTTCAAAGAGATAGGACAGAGACAGACAGAGATAATTATTTAATGAAGAATCTCATGCTGCATTCTTGTGCTGCTGTAAGGGAGATTGGGGTAAGTTGAGCCAAATGGGTACGATGAGTCACCCTTTTTTCTAGGAAACCATACACTAAATTAATAATTTGACCAAATATTTAGGAAGAGGTCATCATTTCATGGAGTCTGTGAAGGAAGAAAGCACATGGAAAAAGTGGTAAGCAAGTTAGGTCCAAAATACAGATTTTCACCAAGTCAAATGAATTTATTGTGTTAGATGTTTCATGATGCTTGTATCTTAACCAAAGTGGATACTTTTAAGATTGTTCTATACATCATTTGGGTTTCTCTATAAGCTTCAATATGAGGTCCTAAACCTAGCATGAAAGTGCATCCTTGTAGCTGTGTGGGCTAATATAATAAAAATGTTTTCCTTGGGGTAAATTGAGCCAATGGTTGCGCCAATGGGAAGTTGAGCAAATTGAAGTGTTTTCTTCTCAGGCTTAATGCAAGGCATTATCCCTGGGATATGAGGCAACAACATGACCTTGCCTATGTTAAAAGTGTTTAAAAAAAAGTACAAAGTGTGTTTAGTTGTTAAAATATGCTTAAAATTATTAAAATACAAAAAAGTGTTTACGCTTGTGTTGAATTGTGTTTGGGAAATAAAGATAGACATGGTTTTAAAAAGCTATTGGTAATACTTCATTCAGTACAGAAATTTGTAGGCGGCTTATTTGATCCTGTACAGTGGCTCAATTTACCCCATACCCGGGGTAAGTTGTGCCAAGAGACCACTTTATTTGGACAAGCTATGTTTTCAAAACTGTCATGTTTTCATGAATTCAGATTATTGTTAGGGATACACACCATGCTGAAATATATTTGAAGTTTTGGAATGGCCTAGTCGAAGTCCAGACCTAATCCCAATTGAGATGTTGTGGCAGGACTTGAAACGAGCAGTTCATGCTTGAAAACCCACAAATGTTGCTGAGTTAAAGCAGTTCTGCATGCAAGTGTGGGCCAAGTGAGAGATTGATTAACAACTACAGGAAGCATTTAGTTGCAGTCATTGCAGCTAAAGGTGGCACAACCAGTTATTGAGTGCAAGGGGGCAATTACTTTTTCACACAGGGGAATTGAGTGTTGCATAACTTTGTTAATTAAATAAGTATAAATTGTTTTGTTATTTGTAAACGCAGGTTCCCTTTATCTAATATTAGGTTTTGGTTGAAGATCTGATAACATGAGTTGTAAAAAAATATGCAAAAGTAGAGAAAATCAGAAAGGGGGCAAATACTTTTTTCACGGCACTGTATGTAGATATCTTTGTCAGAAATAATGCTATATTTCCCTTGACGGAGTGATGTTGAATGTAAAAAATGGTTGAACTTACCCCACTCTCCCCTAAGTGGTACCACATGTGGGCCTGCCTCAGGGTTTATAGAGATCCCTAAATCTCATTGGAGGAAGATGACAGGTTAACCCTGGACAGAGGGTCTGAGAGGGAGCTGGGCCCCAGAAGGTACTGGAAGACGAGCTTAGCATCAGTAGAGTTTAGCGACCCCCTGGCCCTCTACATCAAATCAAATCAAAGTTTATTTGTCACAGTGAAATGCTTACTTATAGGCCCTTCACAACAATGCAGAGAGAAAAAAAAGTTAAATAATAGAAAAATAATAACTTGAGAAATAAATACACAATGAGAAATGATAACTTGGCTGTCCAAAACACCTGCTCTTTCCATGACATAGAATGAGCAGGTGAATCCAGGTGAAAGCTATGATCCCTTATTGATGTCACCTGTTATGTCCACTGCAATCAGTGTAGATGAAGGGGAGGAGACAGATTAAAGAAGGATTTGAGACAATTGAGACATGGATTGTGTATGTGTGCCATTCAGAGGGTGAATGGGCAAAACAAAATATTTAAGTGTCTTTGAACGGGGTATGGTAGTAGGTGCCAGGTGCACCGGTTTGAGTGTGTCAAGAACTGAAACTCTGCTCGGTTTTTCATGCTCAACAGTTTCCTGTGTGTGTCAAGAATGGTCCACCACCCAAAGACATCCAGCCAACTTGACACAACTATGGGAAGCATTGGAGACAATATGGGCCAGGATCCCTGTGGAACGCTTTTGACACATTGTAGAGTCCATGCCCCGTCTAATTGAGGTGTTGATGGCAAACACGACTGTGTTGGTGTGTGTGGACCATGATAATTCCTTAGTGATGTGGACAACGAGGAACTTGAAGCTCTCTATCTGCTCCACTACAGCCCCATTACTGTGGAAGGGGGCGCTCTCGACCTTCCATTTCCTGTAGTCCACGATCAGCTCCTTTGTCTTGCTGACGTTGAGGGAGAGGTTGTTGTCCTGGCACCACACTGCCAGGTCCCTGACCTCCTCCCTGTAGACGTCTCATCGTCGTCAGTGATCAGGCCTACCACCATCGTGTCGTCGGCAAGCTTAATGATGGTGTTGGAGTTCTGCGCGGCCATTCAGTCGTGGGTGAACAGGGACTACAGGAGGGGACTAAGCACGCACCCCTGAGGGGCCCCCGTGTTGTGGGTCAGCGTGGCGGATGTGTTGTTGCCTACCCTCACCACCTGGAAGCTGCCTATCAGGAAGTCCAGGATCCAGTTGCAGAGAGAAGTGTTTACTCCCAATGTCTTTAGCTTAGTGATGAGCTTGGCAGGCACTATGGTGTTGAATGCTGAGCTGTAGTCAATGCACACTATTCTCATGTAGGTGTTGCTTTTGTCCAGGTGGGAAAGGGCAGTGTGGAGTGCAATAGAGATTGCGTCATCTGTGGATTCTTTGGGGCGGTATGCGAATTGGAGTGGGTCCAGGGTGTCTGGGATAATGGTGTTGATGTGAGCCATGACCAGCCTTTCAAAGCTTTTCATGGCTACAGATGTGAGTGCTGCAGGGGGCTAATCATTTACACAGGTTATCTTGGCATTCTTGGGCACAGCGACTATGGTGGTCTGCTTGAATAATGTAGGTATTACAGACTGGGTCAGGGAGAGGTTGAAAATGTCAGTGAAGACACTTGCCAGCTGGTCAGCGCATGCTCTGAGTACGCGTCCTGGTTATCCGTCTGGCCCTGCGGCCTTGTGAATGTTAACCTGTTTAAGGTCTTACTCACATCGGCTATGGAGATCGTGAACAGCTGGTGCACTCATGCATGATTCAGTGTTGCTAGCCTCGAGGCGAGCATAGAAGGTATTTAGCTTGTCTGGTAGGCTTGCATCACTGGACAGCTCGCGGCTGGGTTTCCCTTTGTAATCCCTAATAGTTTGCAAGCCCTGCCACATCCGACAAGCGTCAGAGCCAGTGTAGTAGGATTCAGTCTTGGTCCTGTATTGACGCTTTGCCTGTTTGAAGGTTTCTTCGGAGGACATAGCGTGATTTCTTATAAGCGTCCGGATTAGTGTCCCGCTCCTTGAAAGTCGGCAGCTCTAGCCTTTAGCTAAATGCGGATGTTTTCTGTAATCCATGGCTTCTGGCTGGGGTATGTACGTACGGTCACTGTGGGGACGACGTTATCGATGCACTTATTAATGACGATGGTGACTGATGTGGTAAACTCCTCAATGCCATCGGATGAATCCTGGAACATATTCCAGTCTGTGCTAGCGAAACAGTCCTGTAACTCTTCATCGGACCACTTCCGTATTGAGCGCATCACTGGTACTTCCTGTTTAAGTTTTTGCTTGTAAGCAGGAATCAGGAGGATAGAGTTATGGTCAGATTTGCCAAATGGAGGTCGAGGGAGAGCTTTGTATGCGTCTATGTGTGTGAAGTAAAGTTGATCTAGAGTTTTCTCGCCTCTAGTTGCACAGGTGACATGCTGGTAGAAATGAGGTAAGGCCGATTTCAGTTTTCCTGCATTAAAGTCACCGGCCACCACGACCGGGAGACCGATGAGGCGGTGCACAATTGGCCCAGCGTCATCCGGTGACACATTGGTGCGGTTGGCTTCCGGGTTAAGCGAGCAGTGTGTCAAGAAGCAGTGTGGCTTGGCAGGGTCGTGTTTCGGAGGACGCATGGTTCTCGACCTTCGCCTCTCCCGAGTCCGTACGGGAGATGCAGCGATGGGACCAGACTGTAACTACTAATTGGATATCACGAAATTGGGGAGAAAAAGGGTAAAAAGTACAAACAATTAAAATAAATAAATACCGGCCACTAGGAGCGCCGCCTCTGGGTGAGCATTTTCTTGTTTACTTATGACACTATACAGCTCATTGAGTGTGGTCTTAGTGCTAGTGGTAAATAGACAGCTACGAAAAATATAGACGAAAACTCTCTTGGTAAATAGTATGGTCTACAGCTTATCATGAGGTATTCTAACTCAGGCGAGCAGAACCTTGAGACTTCCTTAATATTAGAGATTGCGCACCAGCTGTTTTTATCAAAGAGACACACACCCCCTCCCCTGAGCCTCCCTGACACCACCATTCTGTCCTGCTGATGTATAGAAAAACCAGCTAGATTTATATTTACCATGTCCTTGTTCAACCACGACTCTGAGAAACATAGGATATTACAGTTCTTTAGATCACGTTGATAGGATTGTCTCGAACGGAGCTCATGCAGTTTATTCTCTAGTGATTGCACGTTCGCCAATAGAACGGAGGGTACAGGCGGTTTATCCACTCTCCGATGTAGACTCATCAGGTGTCCCGCATGCCGGCCTCTATAACGCAATCTCCTCCTTCTTCAAGTGTCAGGGATTTGGGCCTTGTCCGGGATAATCAATATGTCTTTCGCCTCGTCCAAATCGAGGTTAGTGATAGCTGTTCTGATGTCCAGAAGCTCTTTTCGACCATAGGAAACGATGGCGGAAACATTATGTAAAAAAATAAATTACGATCATCACAAGAAAATACACAAAATAGCACAATTGGTCAGGAGCCCGCAAAACGGCCGCTATTCCCTCCAGTGGCATTCATGAGGCGCTAGGGGAGATAACCAGACATGGGGAGATGACCAGACATGGGTAGATGACCAGACATGGGGAGATGACCAGACATGGGGAGATGACCAGACATGGGGAGATGACCAGACATGGGGAGATGACCAGGCATGGGGAGATGACCAGGCATGGGGAGATAACCAGACAACAGGCAGAGAGACAGACAACAGGCAGAGAGACAGACACTTGAGAACTACTGTGACACCTTAAGCTCTCTGTGGAATGAAGGTTTGGCACTCATTGACCTCTTACCAACAACAACAGAACGTTAAATAAGATATGCAATAAATCTATGGTATATCAAATGTCTGACTGGGCCTAGTATGAAACCTATAAACACATCACTTTGATGATTGTCTATAATAACAAATGTATTGTTTATGCAATGTTTGGCTTTTGTTATGTACTGTATCTGGAGTGATTATGAGAATAATGTCAGTGAGTGGGGACTGCTAGTGTCCAACACAGCTGGTGATAAGAGTATTAATTGCATTACATTGGTCTCAATTGCTTTCATGTGCTTCAAAGGAGAGGAAGCATGTGGTAAATGTCCCAGGATCACTTTCATTTCCCTGCTTTTGTTTCTCTCCTAAGAAAATTGATTTATTATTCATAGTATGTCCACCAGGGAGGGAGTCATTCAGAACATTGGAACAACTCTCCTTAGACTGCTGTGAGAAGAAAAACCAAGCTCAGCATATATACAGTGCCATGCAAAATTATTCATCCCACTTGGCGTTTTTCCTATTTTGTTGCATTACAACCTGTAATTTTTATTTGGATTTCATGTAATGGACATACACAAAATAGTCCAAATTGGTGAAGTGAAATGAAAAAAATAACTTGTTTAAAAAGATTATACAAAATAAATAACGGAAAAGTGGTGCGTGCATACAGTGGGGAGAACAAGTATTTGATACACTGCCGATTTTGCAGGTTTTCCTACTTACAAAGCATGTAGAGGTCTGTAATTTTTATCATAGGTACACTTCAACTGTGAGAGACTGAATCTAAAACAAAAATCCAGAAAATCACATTGTATGATTTTTAAGTAATTAATTTGCATTTTATTGCATGACATAAGTATTTGATCACCTACCAACCAGTAAGAATTCCGGCTCTCACAGACCTGTTAGTTTTTCTTTAAGAAGCCCTCCTGTTCTCCACTCATTACCTGTATTAACTGCACCTGTTTGAACTCGTTACCTGTATAAAAGACACCTGTCCACACACTCAATCAAACAGACTCCAACCTCTCCACAATGGCCAAGACCAGAGAGCTGTGTAAGGACATCAGGGATAAAATTGTAGACCTGCACAAGGCTGGGATGGGCTACAGGACAATAGGCAAGCAGCTTGGTGAGAAGGCAACAACTGTTGGCGCAGTTATTAGAAAATGGAAGAAGATCAAGATGACGGTCAATCACCCTCGGTCTGGGGCTCCATGCAAGATCTCACCTTGTGGGGCATCAATGATCATGAGGAAGGTGAGGGATCAGCCCAGAACTACACGGCAGGACCTGGTCAATGACCTGAAGAGAGCTGGGACCACAGTCTCAAAGAAAACCATTAGTAACACACTACGCCGTCATGGATTAAAATCCTGCAGCGCACGCAAGGGCCCCCTTCTCAAGCCAGCGCATGTCCAGGCCCGTCTGAAGTTTGCCAATGACCATCTGGATGATTCAGAGGAGGAATGGGAGAAGGTCATGTGGTCTGATGAGACAAAAATAGAGCTTTTTGGTCTAAACTCCACTCGCCGTGTTTGGAGGAAGAAGAAGAATGAGTACAACCCCAAGAACACCATCCCAACCGTGAAGCATGGTGGTGGAAACATCATTCTTTGGGGATGCTTTTCTGCAAAGGGGACAGGACGACTGCACCGTATTGAGGGGAGGATGGATGGGGCTATGTATCGCGAGATCTTGGCCAACAACCTTCCCTCAGTAAGAGCATTGAAGATGGGTCATGGCTGGGTCTTCCAGCATGACAACGACCCGAAACACACAGCCAGGCTAACTAAGGAGTGGCTCCGTAAGAAGCATCTCAAGGTCCTGGAGTGGCCTAGCCAGTCTCCAGACCTGAACCCAATAGAACATCTTTGGAGGGAGCTGAAAGTCCGTATTGCCCAGCGACAGCCCCGAAACCTGAAGGATCTGGAGAAGGTCTGTATGGAGGAGTGGGCCAAAATCCCTGCTGCAGTGTGTGCAAACCTGGTCAAGACCTACAGGAAACGTATGATCTCTGTAATTGCAAATGAAGGTTTCTGTACCAAATATTAAGTTCTGCTTTTCTGATGTATCAAATACTTATGTCATGCAATAAAATGCAAATTAATTACTTAAAAATCATACAATGTGATTTTCTGGATTTTTCTTTTAGATTCCATCTCTCACAGTTGAAGTGTACCTATGATAAAAATTACAGACCTCTGCATGCTTTGTAAGTAGGAAAACCTGCAAAATCGGCAGTGTATCAAATACTTGTTCTCCCAACTGTATGTATTCACCCCCTTTGCTATGAAGCCCCTAAATAAGATCTGGTGCAACCAATTACCTTCAGAAGTCACATAATTAGTTAAATAAAGTCCACCTGTGTGCAATCTAAGTGTCACATGATCTGTCACATGATCTAATTATTTATTTCAGCTTTTATTTCTTTCATCACATTCACAGTGGGTCAGAAGTTTACATACACTCAATTAGTATTTGGTAGCATTGCCTTTAAATTGTTTAACTTGGGTCAAACGTTTTGGGTAGCCTTCCACAAGCTTCCCACAATAAGTTGGGTGAATTTTGGCCCATTCCTCCTGACAGAGCTGGTGTAACTGAGTCAGGTTTGTAGGCCTCCAGTTCTGCCCACAAACTTTCTATAGGATTGAGGTCAGGGCTTTGTGAAGGCCACTCCAATATCTTGACTTTGTTGTCCTTAAGCCATTTTGCCACAACTTTGGAAGTATGCTTGACCCATTTGCGACCAAGCTTTAACTTCCTGACTGATGTCTTGAGATGTTGCTTCAATATATCCACATAATTTTCCTTCCTCATGATGCCATCTATTTTGTGAAGTGCACCAGTCCCTCCTGCAGCAAAGCACCCCCACAGCATGATGCTGCCACCCCCGTGCTTCACGGTTGGGATGGTGTTCTTCGGCTTGCAAGTACCCCCTTTTTCCTCCAAACATAACGATGGTCATTATGGCCAAACAGTTCTATTTTGGTTTCATCAGACCAGAGGACATTTCTCCAAAAAGTACGATCTTTGTCCCCATGTGCAGTTGCAAACAGTAGTCTGACTTTTTTATGGCGGTTTTGGAGCAGTGACTTCTTCCTTGCTGAGCGGCCTTTCAGGTTATGTCGATATAGGACTCATTTTACTGTGGATATAGATACTTTTGTACATGTTTCCTCCAGTATCTTCACAAGGTCCTTTGCTGTTGTTCTGGGATTGATTTGCACTTTTTGCACCAAAGTACGTTCATCTCTAGGAGACAGAACGCGTATCCTTACATCCACAGGTACTGTACACCTCCAATTGACTCAAATGATGTCAATTAGCCTATCAGAAGCTTCTAAAGTCATGACATCATTTTCTGGAATTTTCCAAGCTGTTTAAAGGCACAGTTAACTTAGTGTATGTAAACTTCTGACCCACTGGAATTGTGAGACAGTGAATTATAAGTGAAATAATCTGTCTGTAAACAATTGTTGGAAAAATTGTGTCATGCACAAAGTAGATGTCCTAACCGACTTGCCAAAACTATAGTTTGTTAACAAGACATTTGTGCAGTGGTTGAAAAATGAGTTTTAATGACTCCAACCTAAATGTATGTAAACTTCTGACTTCAACTGTACACCTGTTCTGAAAGGCCCCAGAGTCTGCAACACCACTCAGCAAGGGGCACCACCAAGCAAGTGGCACCATGAAGACCAAGGTACAGATCAGGGTTGGGTTATAAAAAATTATCAGAAACTTTTAACATCCCACGGAGCACCATTAAATCCATTATAAAAAAAATGGAAAGAATATGTCACCACAACAAACCTACCAAGAGAGGGCCGCCCACCAAAACTCACGGACCAGGCAAGGAGGGCATTAATCAGAGAGGCAACAACGAGACCAAAGATATCCCTGAAGGAGCTGCAAAGCTCCACAGCGGAGATTGGAGTATCTGTCCATAGGACCACTTTAAGCCGTACACAGAGCTGGGCTTTACGGAAGAGTGGCCAGAAAAAATCCATTGCATAAAGAAAAAAATAAGCAAACACGTTTGGTGTTCGCCAAAAGCCATGTGGGAGACTCCCCAAACATATGGAAGAAGGTACTCTGGTCAGATGAGACTAAAATTGAGCTTTTTGGCACTATGTCTGGCGCAAACCCAACACCTCTCATCACCCCGAGAACACCATCCCCACAGTGAAGCATGGTGGTGGCAGCATCATGCTGTGGGGATGTTTTTCATCGGCAGGGACTGGGAAACTGGTCAGAATTGAAGGTTTGATGGATGGCGCTAAATACAGGGAAATTCTTGAGGGAAACCTGTTTCAGTCTTCCAGAGATTTGAGACTGGGACGGAGGTTCACCTTCCAGCCGGACAATGACCCTAAGCATACTGCTAAAGCAACACTCAAGTGGTTTAAGGGGAAACATTGAAATGTCTTGGAATGGCCTAGTCAAAGCCCAGACCTCAATCCAATTGAGAATCTGTGGTATGACTTAAAGATTGCTGTACACCAGGGGAACCCATCCAACTTGAAGGAGCTGGAGCAGTTTTGCCTTGAAGAATGGGTAAAAACCCCAGAGGCTAGATGTGCCAAGCTTATAGAGACATACCCCAAGAGACTTGTAGCTGAAATTGCTGCAAAAGGTGGCTCTATAAAGTATTGACATTGGGGGGGGGGGTGGGGGTGAATAGTTATGCACGCTTCTGCATGTTCTGTTTTTTTGTCTTATTTCTTTTTTGTTTCACACAGAAAAATTTACATGTTGTGTAAATCAAATGATACAAACCCTCCAAAAATCAATTTTAATTCCAGGTTGTAAGGCAACAAAATAGGAAAAATGCCAAGGGGGGAGAATACTTTCGCAAGCCACTGTATTTATGAATCATAATGTTCATGGATATAAAGTTAAATCCTGACCATATACTGTATCACTATGGGTCAGATAGAGTTGCTTTCTCAGAATGTCTCTGTTTGAATGTGAAAGCTGCTCAGCCTCCTGACTGGCCCTCTCACATTCAACCCCACGTTTGGACATCATTCCAGACTGTGATTGCCTCCTGTAGCTGAGGGACAGGAACCATGTCCAGTTCATGCATGTCAGGAATACTTTAGTCAACCACTCCTACACCTCTCCATTTAAAACCAGTGTAATCAGTTCATTTCACCCCTTCTCTTCAACTCTATCTCTCTTGTCAGATCTTTGGGGAGACGGAGCCGGTGCGGATGACGTCGGAGGGCTCAGACTGTCGATGTAAGTGCATCATGAGGCCACTGAGCAAGGATGCGTGCCAGCATCTGAGGAGCGGCAGAGCACGCGTGGAGGACTTCTACACGGTGGAGACTGTCAGCTCTGGATCGGACTGCAAGTGTTCCTGCACAGCCCCTCCCTCCTCCCTCAACCCGTGCGAGAACGAGTGGAAGATGGAGAAGCTGAAGAAACAGGCCCCAGAGCTGCTCAAGGTGAATGGAGGTGCAGCAGTAACAGACACTAACTGTAACTTGGTGGCACAATAACCTTTTAACTGTAAATGTTGGTAGTAAGATCTGGTAATTGACTGTGTAAAGACAGTGACAGAGACCCTGATTACATGTGTATGGTTTGGTCCTAACCATGGGAGAAGCAGAAACAGGATATCCCTATAATTGTTCAAATGAAAGCTTCAAAGTATCCCAGGTTGTTACACAGACAGTTCACTATGACCTCACTGGATTGTCTATCTGATATCCATCTGTTAATAACATCTCAGCACCTCTGAGGATGTACATATCTGAAGCACACATTCATTTTTCACTGGCAGTGAGAGGAGAGGAGGCACGCTATGCACCATATGAACAGAACAACGAGAACCAGATGTATGATCTGACTGGGTTTAACCTTAAATTATAAAGTATGCATTTTTTTAAGGTCCTTACTGCTGAATAGTGTCTGTTCCAGGTGCATCGGAGTCAAAATAAGAATACTGGAAGAGATGGAGACCCGCACACTGTCTAAAAAAAAAGATACATCCAAAACTGAGGCTTGAATGCAAAATAAAGATGTTTATTAGAACATCATTGTGCCCAACAAATTATAAAGGAAAGGTGAAAACAAAACACAAATGTTTCGGCCCCAGGCCATCCTCAGTGGATTTAGACTTAGCCATAGATTAAGCCTGGTTGTTGTTTCGTGTTAATACTCTCCTCTGTCCTGTGTGTGTGGGTGTACAGCTCCATTCCATGGTGGACCTACTGGAGGGCACGCTGTACAGTCTGGACCTCATGAAGGTCCACTCCTACATCAATAAGGTGGTCTCCCAGATGAACACACTAGAGGAGGTAAGCACAGAAAACCAACGTTCTAGTATAGTGGAACAAGTGCCACAATAACAAGGACATAAAACAAAAACCAGGGTACGCTAGGTTTGCATGCCTTCCTATATACTGTATTTGAGTGTATTTGGGATCTTTCCAAGGGTTCTAAGCTGTTAAAGCTGTCTACGGTCCTTTATGGAGACAGAGAGCTGATTAAATGGTTTGTGATTGGATACTAGTAATCCCCACCCCCCCCCCCCAAACTGCATGGTTACAGTATCCACAGAGGTTTCTTTAACCCCACAGTTATTCACTTCTCTAACAGGGAAATATGTACTAGAATGGGGAGAGAGATTTGTGTGACTGGTTCCGCCAGAGTACCAGTCACACAAAGTAACGTTTTTATAATCTATTTACGAAAGGGTTCCTTTTTGGTTAGAGTTACTTGCACATGGGTCGTACAATGGACTGGTCTGATTCTTAGAACACATCTGATTCTCCAGACAATCAAGACCAACCTGACTCGGGACAATGAGTTTGTAAGGGACAGCATGATCACTCTGACAAACCAGTTTAAGAGGTATGAGAACTACTCCAACATCATGATGAGCATCAAGAAGGAGATCTCCAGCCTGGGGCTGCAGCTACTGCAGAAAGACCAAACAGAGACCAAAGCTCAGGTAAGTGTGTCTCAAACACACACACACACACATACCTACACACGTGCACACGCACACACGCATAGGTCTACACAAAAGCTTGCTCACAAATTACACATCAAACACACACACAAATCAACGTTCACATGCCCACAGACGCATCGTAAATCACAGGCTTGAATGTCAATGTTTACAGGACAACAATGATGAGAAAACCAAGGAGGCCGTAAAAAAAACGAACAAAAAGCCCCCTGCATCCAAGCCCCCTCCCAAGCCGCCCAAGGAAAAGGTTGTAAAACCCAAGAAAGAGAGCACCAAACCTGGGAAGCCCATCAAGCCTGACCCCACAGCCAAGGCCAAGGTGGTAGGGCACCAGCCGGGGGTAGTAAGGGGCATCACATACTACAAAGCAGCCAAGGTGGATGGGGACGAGCATAGCGCAGGCAGTAAAGGTGAGAGAAAAGGGGCCGATACAGGGGGAGAGTTTGACCACTCTCTCTCCCAGCCCAGTGTGTGCATGTGTATGGAGCCCCCTCACCCCTAAAGACAACATTGGGATGTGACTTCAGCTGAGTTAGCAGCACTCAGCTAGCCTGCATGAGATCATCTATATGCTGTTCTAATTTGCTCAGACCCTATTGTGATTGTTATAAACTAAACCAATTAAAATATAAGTTATACTCTTGGATTTGATCTTCATTACATAATGCGTTGCACTGTTATTTCAGAATCCCAACAGAGACAGATATTGTACATCTCTATTGTATATTATTTTTCTGTATAGAGCAAGCCATTTAGATTTGAATGAAAGATGATGTTCTAACACAAAATTGGTTCTGTGAAAGTTCCCAGGACGTTGGTTAGGTTGTGGCTAGCCTCTGCCGAGTCCCCAACGACCGGATGTTCTGGTTTTCAGGGGAAATGGAAAGAGAGCCTGTGACACGACTTCCGCTTTTGGACGTTAACAAGGCGACACGCCATCTTAAAACCTTTTACTGCAGTGGGTTAAATCAGGGTCACACAGAGTGTTTCTTGATAGTCTTAAACAAATCTACTTTGAAACAAAAGTATACACCTCACACACATGGTTATGGGCTTAAAAAAAGAAGGCGCCTGTACCATGTCAGATATACAGTTGAAATGTATTCAATTTTGAGTTTGCATCCCAATATTACACATTCTATACATCACGGAAGACTGAAATATAACAAAACCGTTTGACATAGAAACACCGGATTTTGGCAGGTTTTTTTAAATAATGTTTATTAATGATAAAATGATTAAATACAGTTGAAGTCAGAAGTTTACATACACCTTAGCCAAATACATTTAAACTCAGTTTTTCACAATACCTGACATTTAATCCTAGTAAAAATTAACTTGGGTCAAATGTTTCGGGGAGCCTTCCACAAGCTTCCCACAATAAGTTGGATGAATTTTGGCCCATTCCTCCTGACAGAGCTGGTGTAACTGAGTCAGGTTTGTAGGCCTCCTTGCTCGCCCACACATTTTCTATAGGATTGAGGTCAGGGCTTTGTGAAGGCCACTCCAATACCTTGACTTTGTTGTCCTTAAGCCATTTTGCCACAACTTTGGAAGTATGCTTGGGATCATTGTCCATTTGGAAGACCCATTTGTGACCAAGCTTTAACTTCCTGACTGATGTCTTGAGATGTTGCTTCAATATATCCATATAATTTTCCTTCCTCATGATGCCATCTATTTTGTGAAGTGCACCAGTCCCTCCTGCAGCAATGCACCCCCACAGCATGATGCTGCCACCCCCGTGCTTCACGGTTGGGATGGTGTTCTTCGGCTTGCAAGCCCCCCCTTTTTCCTCCAAACATAACGATGGTCATTATGGCCAAACAGTTCTATCCAAAAAGTACGATCTTTGTCCCCATGTGCAGTTGTAAACCGTAGTCTGGCTTTTTTATGGCGGTTTTGGAGCAGTGGCTTCTTCCTTGCTGAGCAGCCTTTCAGGTTATGTCGATATAGGACTCGTTTTACTGTGGATATAGATACTTTTGTACCTGTTTCCTCCAGCATCTTCACAAGGTCCTTTGCTGTTATTCTGGGATTGATTTGCACTTTTCGCAACAAGGTACGTTCATCTCTAGGAGACAGAACGCATCTCCTTCCTGAGCGGTATGATGGCTGCGTGGTCCCATGGTGTTTATACTTGCGTACTATTGTTTGTACATATGAATGTGGTACTTTCAGGTGTTTGGAAATTGCTCCCAAGGATGAACCAGACTTGTGGAGGTCTACAATTTTTTCCTGAGGTCTTGGCTGATTTCTTTTGATTTTCCCATGATGTCAAGCAAAGAGGCACTGAGTTTGAAGGTAGGCCTTGAAATACATCCACAGGTACACCTCCAATTGACTCAAATTATGTCAATTAGCCTATCGGAAGCTTCTAAAGCCATGACATCATTTTCTGGAATTTTCCAAGATGTTTAAAGGCACAGTCAACTTAGTGTATGTAAACTTCTGACCCACTGGAATTGTGATACAGTGAATTATAAGTGAAATAATCTGTCTGTAAACAATTGTTGGAAAAATTACTTGTGTCATGCACAAAGTAGATTTCCTAACCGACTTGCCAAAACTATAGTTTGTTAACAAGAAATGTGTGGAGTGGTTGAAAAACTAGTTTTAATGACTCCAACCTAAGTGTATGTAAACTTCCGACTTCAACTGTATATTAAAAACATTCCACCTATGAGGCCACTAGGTCATTTGACTGCAGGAAAGGGCTACCTCCACCTCCACATTTACTGGATTGGTTGAACAGTGCAGAAGAGAATCTCCGCCGACAGTTGTTTTCTTCTTGTCAAGACCAATATGTAGGGGATCTAGTTTCAGATGTTTATTTTATGCCTGCTACGTTAGGTTAGATTGCGGCAAATGTTCTCATAACACAAAAACTGTCCAGTCATGCTGATGATTATACAATGTTTGTATAAAACATTCACCTAATGTTGCAAGAAAGTTCAGAGAACACATTTTGTCTGTTCTTTAAAGGTTCCCAGAATGTTTCATTATAGGTTGTGGGAACAATCTGGTGGGAACATTGTGTAGACATCACAAAATATATGTTCCCAAAACACAAAAACTGTCCAGTTGTGCAGATGATTCTATAATGTTTATTTTAGGGTGAAAAAAACATTCACCAGATGTCGCAAGAACGTTCCTAGAACACATTGATTCTGTTCTTTAAAGGTTCCAATAATGTTTCATTAGGTTGTGGGAACATTGTGGAGATATGACAAGAGATAGGTTCCCAAAACACTAAAACTATCCAGTTGTGTTGACATTCAGATAATGTTTGTATCAGGGTGACCAAAACATTCCTTTGATGTTGCAAGAATGGGGATCAGAACAGCCTTTCTGAGTTCTTTAAAGGTTCCCATAACATTTAATTAGGGTGTGGAAACAGTGTGGATACATTACAAGAGATAGGTTGCCAAAACACAAAATATGCTCAGTTGTGATGACATTCATACAATGTTTAAGTTAGGTTGCACAGGACATTCCCTTAATGTTGCAAGCATATTCTTGTGATATTCACGAAGGTTGCATAGAACATTCCCACAATGTTGCACAATGTTCCACAATTTCCAAATAAGTTTGTTTTTATGACATTCATAGCATATTTGTTTTAAGTTTAACATAACATTCCATTGATGTTCACACAATATACTGCCTTTAAAAAGCAACAAATCCCTTTGAAAATAGCCTATGTGGCATCGATTAAAGTCTGAAACAGTTATTCTAGTTTCAAAATTGACCACCAAGTGTAAAAAGGATCATTTTGGTCATAAAGTCTGATGTGTAACATCTGTGTGTCACAACGGGGTAAATTAATGTTGGGTTTTGATTTGACAATGTCAATTTGCCCACTAACATAGGGTGAACAGCTGCGGTGATTGCTCTCTATACAATAGCAGAGACAGTGAGATAGACCTGCCCAGCAGCTCCGACTTTGTTTACATAAGACAACACGTCTTATGTAAACACTGTTCAACCAATCCAGTAAACCTCCAAGACAAGGTCAAATGTATATTGCGTGAACATCAATGGAATATTATGTTAAACCTAAAACAAATATGCTATGAACGTCATAAAAACAGACTTATTTGGAAATTGTGGAACACTGTACAACATTGTGGGAATGTTCTGTGCAACCTATGTGAATATCACAAGATTATTCTTGCAACAACCCAAACAACTGCCATAACTTAATAAAATGTTCTGGGAATCTTTGAAGAACTTAGACCAGGTGTTCTGTCAACATTCTTACAACATTATAGGAATGTCTTGTGCAACCTAACGTAAACATTGAATGAATTTCATCACAATTTTGTGTTTTGGGAACCTATCTCTTGTAATGTACCCACACTATTCCCACAACCTAATTAAATGTTCTGGGAACCTATAAAGAACTCAGAAAGGCTGTTCTGTTAACATTCTTGCAACATCAAAGGAATGTTTTGTGCAATGTCCTGATACAAACATTATCTGAATGTCAGCATAACTGGACCGTTTTAGTGTTTTTTGGAACCTATCTCTTGTTATATGCCCACAATGTTCTTACAACCTAAAGAAACATTGGACAGTTTTTGTGTTATGAGAACATTTGCTGCGACCTAACGAATGTTCTGGGAACTTTCACAGAACCAATTGTGGTTTGCTGGGTAACTCTAGTTGAATGGATAGGTATGCTAGGTTTGCTCAGGGCTCAGACGCACATATGCTGTTAGATCATGTGTTCTGCCGTGCCTAGCCGTTTAGCCATACTTTGGTGAGTACAGCCACACTTGTCAACCCAGTGAAGCGAATCAGCTTACTTTCCATAATCTCTCACAAAGAACAGAAGGGCCTTTTTTTCAAAGGTAAATTGCATCTATTAGATAAAGGACAATGTGGCTTTTGAAGTAACAAGTTACGCTGCTTTTCTTTCACCACATACAGTACTTGTGATTTTTGACTCTAGAGACCCACAGCACATTCACCTATCTATGCCTACCTCCTAACTCCTAACGTTTTCCCTGACTCCCTATCTTGTTGTTAAGCCTTTAACAGATACATGTGGTCAGGTAGTGTGCACGGCTGGCACCCTGAGGCTCAGAGTGCAAGTGTCATGCAGATGCGCTGCGTATGTAGCAGGGAGAGGCGTTTTATATCACACATGTCTAGCAGCACAGGAAGTGAGAGTAGGCTAGGCTAGGATAGGATTAACTTTAATGTCCCAAGGGGAAAATTGTCTTAGACACAACAGTACTGCTGTATACAAAATAGACACTGTACATTACACACTCAACATAACACATTGCCCTTATCATCATATACTTCTTATATAGCCACATACATAATACTTTGCATATTCCCTTATTCTGTCAGTGGCATACTAACACAGCTCAGCTTTACTTATTGCTGTTTAGGTATTTGATGGACATGGGAATGAAGGAGTGCTTATATCTGCTCAGCTTACACATGAGGACTCTATAGCGTCTGCCTGAGGGGAAGAGCTGATATTCAGAGTATACTACATGGGAGGGATCTGAAATAATTTTCTGCGCTTGTCTGATAACGGTTTGTTCAAAAATAGTCTGCAGGGAGGGATGTTGTCTCACACCCATGACCTTCATGGCAGTTTGTATCAGGCGGGCAATTTGGGATTTCAGTTGGACTGATAAATTGCCAGTAATATGAGTAACAGAGGGGAGCAGCCTCAGCCAGGCCCACTTCTCCTGGCACTGTCCTCTGTTCTGCTATTCTCTCTCTATGGCCAAGGATAAGAAAATGTCATGTGAGGGCTGTGGAATTCTGAATCCAAACAGACAGAGGCAGAGACAGCGGGACAGACTTGGTTACAGAGGAGGGGACAGAGAAAGTGAGAGGAAGCTGGCATGCTCTGTGTGCTGCATAACTAATGCATTCCCCTTTGATGTGGCCCCGGGAAATCTGTGGTACTGTACAGTGTTTGTCTCTCTGACAGAGGTCTCAAAAGCAGCTCATACAGGGCCTGTGGCTCTGAGGCTCTATTTGACTAATTTAGCCAGCTAATTCTAATGAAAGCTAGTGAAGACAAGGCCCCTCCAGAGTTTGAGTTTGAGTAACTAAATTCTATGGCCTGCTTTCCAACACTTCATCCCTTTATCCTCAGACAACGCTGCCAAGACTCACACCGTCCAACATGTCAAAGAGACACACTCGGAGGACGGAGGCGCTGAAATCGTCCTGGAAACCATAGAGGGAACCACAGCTGAGTCGACAACTACCACAGAAACTGCTGTCACTACCACGACAACAATGGCAGCAACAACAACAGCCAGTACCACAATGCCATCTACTACCACTACCACCACCACCAGTGCAGCAGGAGTAGAGAGGCTAGACAGACCAGCTCCCACCATCATGCTCTTCCTGGACAACTCAGACAACAACAGCCGGCCAATCTTACACAGAGCAGGTAGCCTGACCTACACGAAAGCCTACTGTACACTACACTACACCCTATATCAACTGAATGTGCTCATTTACAGCAATACTGACAGTCAGTGCTATGACTCTGTCCAGTTCAGTAACGGATAAGCATGTAACGTTTAGCTGCCAGAATATGTGTGACTGTGAAATTGGATGATTGGAGACTCATGCAGGCCATTCTTTATCCAGTTTTTCTGGTAGTTTTTGTGTTGATTGTTTTGTGCTGTACTTGGCAGGGAAGATCCTGGACTGTGAGGGGACCTTGGCCTCTATCGAGCTCCCAGAGAAGCAGCACAGCTACGGGCGGAATGAGGGAGCCTGGATGAAGGATCCTCTGGCAAAGGACTCCAAGATCTACGTCACTAACTATTACTATGGCAACAACCTGGTGGAGTTCCGAAACCTGGACAACTTCAAGCAAGGTGGGCGTGGCATAGAGAGATACATATATTATAGACCAGGGTTCCCCAACTGGCGGCCTGCGTATTTATTTGAATTGTTGGACCAAGAATATATAATATTTGACTAAAACATAATATTTTCAAACCTTGCTTACATTTGTATATGATCACATACATCTCTCTATTTTGCGTGGGAATACTTTGGAACAGATATCAAAAATTAAAATCACTTGGAGCGATTTGCTGGTGTTTGGAAATCTGTTCCAAAGTATTCCCATGCAAAAATCACATTTACATTACATTTTAGTCATTTAGCAGACGCTCTTATCCAGAGCGACTTACATGAGCAATTAGGGTTAAGTGCCTTGCTCAAGGGCACATCGACAGATTTTTCACCTAGTCAGCGCGGGGATTAGTTACTGGCACAACGCTCTTAACCCCTTAGCTACCTGCCGACCAAACAGTTCTGTAAAAAACCCAATGATAAAGCCTTGCGGACCTATTTTTTTATTTGTTTTGCACTGTTGACGGTAGGTGTGCTTGATTCAGCAGCCCTAGCGCCGGGAAGGCAAAGTGTTCTCATTTTTAACCATTTCATGTGTCTGAAGGTAGAACTATGCCTACCCGGCAGGCCCAGAGAGCAAATCAAGTGCACCTATAGGCCTACCGCTGGCCAATCAGATAGCTCAGATCACCGTGTCTGCACAGTTTCCTCGCACCATAGACTGTAAAAAGAAACCTCGAATGCACAGCAAAGTTGATAATGTGAGATTTAAAAACTTTTAAAACCATGACTAGAGAGAGACTCAACGAATACAGCAAAGAGCTGCTGTTTTTATGAGTAAGTTCATGTTTAAGTTGTTATTCAGCACTGTCAAAACCTTGTTGAACATTTTATAAGCCATAAAAAGCGCGTTTCGATAAGCTTGAGTTGTTATTATTTGCGGCGTGTGTCTTTTTTAATATTGATGAAAATTTAACTTTCTCTGGTCATAGGAGTAACAACATGAATTGGTGCATGAGGCAGAAGTAATGCAGTGCGACTTAAAGGCGCTGCATGGTCAATCCGATATCTGCATTGGCCGTGCAGCATTTATGGTGATACGGCCTCTACAGAAGTCAGGACATTCATACTTCCTGCGCTTTGGGAGGCGCACAGCGATGCGGTACGGAGCTCAATTTGGCCTCTGCATGCCTCCGAAGGCTCCGCAATTGCGTTACACCCTCCATACGGAGCCTCCGCCCACATTTCAGATCAAGCATAAATTGGCTTTTAAGTTTCGCCATCAGCTGGAAGACTGTGTCCCCTTTTCTCAGCGGAGGGAGGGAGAGAGGAGGGACGGTGAGTCGGGTGAGAGGCAGCCTCACCGCTGCTCCCTCCCTCCCCTCAGACTGACCATCAGATGCAGGCCATCAGTCCAGTAAAACAATAAGCAAATGATTATGCTCAGCCAGCTGTGCCTCACAAGTAATACAACAAATTATATATTACCAGTGTGATCATATACCTAACATTTTGAAATATAATTTCAAAATGGTCTGAGAAGAACAACATTGGCAGGGCAATTCAAGCGTAGCCAATATGCAGTGATAATGTATTGGGTCTATAGCCTACTGCACAAACTTAATTGCTACAGAACTGTTTTTTATTGGTTAATGTTGCATAGGCTTATGTTTTTTAAGTCAAGAAAAGATTGGTGACCACTGATCTACAGTGACCCATGAAATATAGTGAGTATACACTATAGTAGCTTGAGACTCAAACAGGCAGGTTTTTCACACATAAAGTTCCTAAAACAGCTGGGTGGAAAGAATCCACCCCTTCTTGCACTAGTACTTGGAGAGAGAAATAGGATTACTCCTCTTAAATGACTGTGTAAAATTATCTTTCTCACAGGACTAGCCTGGTTGATTTAGAAGTGTTTGGACAATGTTTCTTTAAACTCACTTACATCTTGCAAAGTGTATAGAGATTTTGCTCTGATATCCGGTAGGGTGGTGAGTTCACAGCAGTGTGCGGATGACTAGGTATCTCTGTGAGTGGCTGTGATCCCTGCCTAGGCTGACATGTGCTCTGGCCTCCCCTTTGAACTGGCCATAGCTGAGAGGGATTAGAGGCATGGGCTGGCCTCGGGGGGGAAAAGTGCTGTGCTACGGGGTTGTTTTTGTCCTTCGCTGCAGCTTCATTCATTATCTAAATCACACTTCCTGAGGTAGAAATATAAGAGCGCAGATGTGATCAGATATGAGTGTAACCCTAATAACAATACATATGTTTGGACAGCAGGGAGTGGGACAGTAAGATAAAGGAACCAGTCTCTCATGTGACACAATTGTATAAACTTTTATGGAACTATTAAAACGTTTGCGTGTGTAACACCTGTGAAACCCAGAATGACTTGATTTATACTTAATTTTACATGATGTTAGCATAATGTCTGGGGGGCAACATGGTATGCAGTTAGCGCTCACTAAACATTTCTATATTTGGTCCTGTTAGGTCGTTGGAGCAACCTCTTCAAACTGCCTTACAACTGGATCGGCACGGGTCATGTGGTGTACAATGGAGCGTTTTACTACAACAGAGCTTTCACCAAAAACATCATTAAGTACGACCTAAGGATGCGTTACGTGGCCGCCTGGACCCTCCTGCATGACGTGGTTTACGAGGACACCACCCCCTGGAAGTGGAGAGGCCACTCGGACATTGACTTTGCCGTGGATGAGAGTGGGCTGTGGGTGATCTACCCTGCCACGGACTATGACTACTCTCAGCAGGAGGTGATTGTCATCAGTAAGCTGGACCCTGGGGATCTGTCCATGAAGAAGGAGACCACCTGGAGGACGGGCCTGAAGAGGAAGACTTACGGGAACTGCTTCATCATCTGTGGGGTGCTGTACGCTGTGGACGTCTATAACCAGAAGGAAGGGGAGGTGAACTATGCCTACGACACCCACACCAACTCAGAGGCTATCCCTCATCTGCCCTTTACCAACGAATATGCCTACACCACCCAGATCGACTACAATCCCAAGGAGAAGGTCCTGTACGCCTGGGACAATGGACACCAGGTCACATATAACATACATTTTGTTGACCAATGAGCACAGGTGTTTTGCGCTCAGGTAAAGTATAGGCCATCAGGATCATGACAAGGTCACCATCCCCTTAGAGATAAGAGAGATGCTCAGTAATAGATGCGGTAAAGAGGTCAAATGAACGTAGACCATGGGGGATAAAAGAAGGACGCCGGATTGGCGCACATTCAACAAATCTGATCTAACGAAGTGGATATTCGTCAAATCCATTATGATTGATGTATTGTAACAGGCCCACAATGTGGTTACTAATGTCCGATTTGTATATTTTGGGCTGTTTTTGCTGCATAACATTTAGAAATAGTCCCTGTTCAGGTTTAGAAGAAGTGACTGCTAAATGCTAACTCCCTTTCATATAAGCTGGTAGCATAGCTAGCATAGAGAAATCGTTGGTGGTAGTCAATGTCATTTTTAACTGTAATGCAGTTGATTGGTCATGATAACATGAACATGTATTGGGCTTGACATCCATACAAGCATTATACTCAGATTTTTACCTCAACATAGTGTGAAATACACATATAAACAATAACCTAAATGTAGGGTAATTTTGCTGGGGGGCAGTGAGGAGATTCGGGATCTTTCCCCCATGCGTTTCCATGGCATTTTGTTTTGGTCGAGTTCCATTGACCTCTTTACCGGATCTATGGACAGTCCAGTAGCGCCCATATTGGATTCAACAGCCAGCATTCCTCTTTCAATGCATACTAACCAATACACTTGACAGCATACCATGCGTCCCATACACAACAAGGTTCCAGGTCAATGTGGACTCTATATTGGGATGCTATTGTAAATCACGAACTGCTCATTTATTCCACCTATTAGATTTTTAGGGCCCATCAAACTCCATCCTATCACCTAGCACTATGATCATCTGTAATTGTCATTTCAGGCCTATTGATGATGTTCGTTTTTTTACTTGTATAAATGTTGCTGGGTACTGTAGTGTTAACTGTTGAAATGGTTTATTTTAGTGAGGATGAGGGATGCTTTGACTATACACTACCGTTCAAAAGTTTGGGGTCACTTAGAAATGTCCTTGTTTTTGAAAGAAAAGCAATTTTTTTGTCCATTAAAATAACATCAAATTGATCAGAAATATAATGTAGACATTGTTAATGTTGTAAATGGCTATTGTAGCTGGAAACAGCTGATTTTTAATGGAATATCTACATAGGCGTACAGAGGCCCATTATCAGCAACCATCAGTCCTGTGTTCCAATGGCACGTTGTGTTTGCTAATCCAAGATTATCATTTTAAAGGCTAATTGATCATTAGAAAACCCTTTTGCAATTATGTTAGCACAGCTGAAAACTGTTGTGCTGATTAAAGAAGCAATAAAACTGGCCTTCTTGAGACTACATTTTACATTTACATTTTAGTTATTTAGCAGACGCTCTTATCCAGAGCGACTTACAGATAGTGAGTGCATATATATGTATATATTTTTTTAACTAGTCATACAGACTAGTTGAGTATCTAGAGCATCAGCAATTGTGGGTTCGATTACAGGCTCAAAATGTCCAGAAACAAATAACTTTCTTCTGAAACTCCTCAGTCTTTTCTTGTTCTGAGAAATGAAGGCTATTCCATGCGAGAAATTGCCAAGAACCTGAGGATCTCGTACAACGTTGTGTACTACTCCCTTCACAGAACAGCGCAAACAGGCTCTAACCAGAATAGAAAGAGGAGTGGGAGGCCCTGGTGCACAACTGAGCAAGAGGACAAATACATTAGAGTGTCTAGTTTGAGAAACAGACTTCTGACAGGTCCTCAACTGGCAGCTTCATTAAATAGTACCCGCAAAACACCAGTCTCAACGTCAACAGTGAAGAGGCGACTCCGGGATGCTGACCTTCTAGGCAGAGTTGCAAAGAAAAAGCCATATCTCAGACTGGCCAATAAAAAGAAAAGATTAAGATGGGTAGTCTGAGATATGGCTTTTTCTTTGCAACTCTGCCTAGAAGGTCAGCATCCCGGAGTCACCTCTTCACTGTTGACGTTGAGACTGGTGTTTTGCAGGTACTATTTAATGAAGCTGCCAGTTGAGGACCTGCGAGGCGTCTGTTTCTCAAGCTGTTTCTCTGTGAAGGGAGTAGTACACAGCGTTGTACGAGATCTTCAGTTTCTTGGCAATTTCTCGCATGGAATAGCCTTCATTTCTCAGAACAATAATAGACTGAGGAGTTTCAGAAGAAAGTTATTTGTTTCTGGCCATTTTGAGCCTGTAATCGAACCCACAATTGCTGATGCTCCAGAAACTCAACCAGTCTCAAGAAGGCCAGTTTTATTGCTTCTTTAATCAGCACAACCGTTTTCAGCTGTGCTAACATAATTGCAAAAGGGTTTTCTAATGATCAATTGGCTTTTTTAAATGATAAACTTGGATTAGCAAACACAACGTGCCATTGGAACACAGGACTGATGGTTGCTGATAATGGGCCTCTGTACACATATGTAGATATTCCATTAAAAATCAGCCGTTTCCAGCTACAATAGCCATTTACAGCATTAACCATGTCTACACTGTATTTCTGATCAATTTTATGTTATTTTAATGGACAAAAAAATTGCTTTTCTTGAAAAAAAATGACATTTCTAAGTGATCCTAAACTTTTGAACGGTAGTGTATATGAACTCACAAAAACAATATACACGAGTTTCTAAACTTAAGATTTTGTATTCACTTGTAATTTTCCAGAAATGTATACTTCATATCTACATTGTTGTTGCTTTGCATACATTTTGTATAAAGTTATATGTTCATTTTTTGTTTGAATGAAAAATATACAGTTGTTGCTGCTAGTAACATTTACACAGTCACTACATCTGTCATAATAATTTTGGCGTATTTGTAAACCATTACTTCATAGGAAATTAACTGTCATGGAGGTCAATTATGTAAATGCATACAGATGTACAGTACCGTCTTCTAAAGAAAGTATAATCCATGAACCTCTATGACAGTTTCTGATCTATGATGTGTCATAAATTATTAGACCTGCATGTAGTGCATGTACTGCCATTATGGAGAGTTATGAAGACCACTAATTCAAATAAAGTTTTGCCTAAATACCTTTTGAGTATCATATTTGGTTTATTTTGAAACAACCACTTTAATGACTAATTTTGTATTTGTAATCTATTTTGATGGTTTGGTTAAGTTTACACTGAAATGTGCATGGCTAATTACAGCACTGCTATTTATTTGTTTGTAATGTCATGGTGTTTGATACACCATTTTTGACAGAAAGGATTTTAAGTGGAAATGTTATATTACTACACACAACCCGATGTGCTTGTCTCTGTGCTATGGATGACGTAAAAAAATCCAGTTTTAAATATTGCTGTGAGAAGTCAAAATGTGCACAGGCCTACCCAGTGGAAGCCATGGGGAGCAGGACTTTTCCTGCCCAGTGTTATGTGTTGACAGGATGCAGTTGAATGACTCGATGATTCCTCTTGAGTTTTTTGTGTGTACTTAACTCTCTCCCTAAATAGCACCACAAACTCACTCTCATGAGTTGTGTTTTGTTCCAGGACAAAGGTCACTCGGCTCTGCTTGATTGGGAGTACAAGTGCACTAAAGGAGCTGGCCTGCCCTGAGGTCATGGTAACAAGGGTTGGGCAGGATGATTGGCTGGCTCGGGATGTGAAACTCTTCAACTTTAGCTCTGAGCTCCGAGCTCCGAGCCAGGCAATGCTGGAGGGAGGAGTGGAAATGGAGCATGAGATGAATGTATAAGGGGTGTGGTCCTCTCATGTGGTCCTCATTTGGGAGCACGAACCACCCCCTCAACAATGCTATTTAAAGTACAGCTTTGCACACAATGTTGGAGTTTTCATCGCCTAATACAGCCAATAATTCCATCGCAAGATCAAGAGGCACACATTTCTGTGTAATTAACTCTGTTTTATGGTTTTGTTAATGGCTGATTGCTAGCTAGCTCCACCTGTACAGTGAGATGCTAACATGTTGTTGTCATGCAACATGGGACAATGATGATCAGTCAAAGTTTTGCAATGAGGAACGAAAATTCACATGACTCAGGGTGCTGAGGTCCCCTTGTCTAACACAAAGGCTCTCCTGTTACTCAAAGTGATCCTCTAAACATCAACAGGGCCTCTGGTGATGACCCTGTTCACGATCTCACTCCAATTCAACCGTGTTAAATTAGGCTCAAATATGCAGCTCACTGTATCCTTCCTGACACTAGAGCTTTAGTGTCACAGGACCGGAGATCACCTGAGTCTGCTGTTGATAAAAGCAGCGGATGTATAGGTTAATTTACATGGACAGGAATTGATTGGGTTAATGTTGAGCAAGCTTGTCCTCCAAGACCCTCTACAAGGCCTTTTCCAATGATGATGTCATACACACCCGCTGTAGAGACCTTTGCATGTTCTACACACATCTCCAGCTCCACACCCTGCTCTAAACGAGTGCACTGAGACCTCTCTGTATATTAGTCTCATTATGGACATAAAGGGAAAGCACATCTCCAGCCATGAAAACCCCAGGATCACTGAGCTCTGAAACATGAGAAGAGAAATGACATGATGATTGACGGGCCAGATATTTTGTGATCTGTTGCAAATCATATGTCCGGAGATGTTCCTGGCACATAAACTTTAAGTGAGGTTGACAAGAACAATTCATATGCCGTTCAAAAACATCAGGTGGGAGAGCAAAGCAACGATTGACAATTGAATTTGAGGATGAGCTCATCCAATAACTATTATATACATTAGATCTCTATGAGCGACATTGAACAGAACACTGCATGCAAAACACATTGCAGTTTTATAAGCTCAGCAACAATGGATCCATTCCACGTAAATGATTAAGTTCTGTGTAAATATTTTAATTCCTATTGAAAACATATTGCTAACACATTCCACCAGTGCCAACTAAATTAAATGTGATGAGGAAACAGAGCTCATGAAAGCTTATGCTAGTCCAGAACAATATGTGCAGCCTCAACATGACTTTAGTTAAGATCCCACAGGCTATTTCCTGCAGCCAGTCAGTCACTTGAAAAGCAAATGATTAAGTAGGATGTAGGGAGCAGGACTGGGACAGTGAACTATGAGCGCAGGGCCAAGCCTTTTATAATCAGGAAGGTGAATGGCACTCATGATTAGCTGTCTTGTCGTCAAACCTGTAGGCTTTATTAGCTCTAATGTGCAAGACATGGCCCAGGGGTCTCATACTCAATAACTATCCAATTAAAGGTATTAAGTGCTTTCCCCTTGGGTTGTCTGTGGGACTTGGCACACACTCAATTATGTCCCATGCTCGTTTTAGAGGGGTTTTTCCTGCAGTCTAGCCTAGTGGTCTGAAGAGAGCACTAAGGGAAGCCATTGTATCAGACACAATGGACTCTTTGGAGATTATCAAGGAGGAGTGGTTGTGTCGGGACCTTGGCAACACATATTGTAGCAGAGCATCAGACTCAGGCACAGAGACTCCTACTCAGGCTCAGGCTGGTATGTGCTTGCTGCTATGCACTGCAGGGCATGTACAGTCAGCACACTAGAAACATCAGTTGTGGAAAGAAATCTTCCAAATAAATCGCAATGTTTAGCTGTTGGATCAGGGGTTCATAGATGACGTGTTTGCGTTGGAGAATTGCAAAGAAAATGCCTGGCTGAAAAATGTGAGGTTTCGAGTAGGTGTTTGTGGCGCTATGGTCAACATATCCTTAAAAGGGTATGTGTGTAATGATTGATTTATTCACAGTGCATTCCAAACATTAGCCAGTGCTGGTTATTAATAGGAACTCATGGATGATTAAGCATAGCCTATGCATTTTGTTCTCTGTGCGTTCTTTCCCCTATTGATTATACATTATAGCATTGTAGTCAAATCTGAATACAATAGAGCCATTTAGAAGAATAAATAGCATGTTTGGGCAACAAATAAACCATGAAAAAAGGTCACACCAAATTAAATACAATGTGCCTGTCACGCCCTGACTCAAGGGACTCGTATATGTTGAATCAGGGTGTGTATGTTCTATGTTGTATATTTCTATGTTGATGTTCTAGTATGTCTATTTCTATGTTGGCCGGTGTGGTTCCCAATCAGAGCCAGATGTCGCTCGTTGTCTCTGATTGGGGACCATACTTAGGCAGCCTTTTGGCACTAGTTAGTTGTGGGATCTTGTTCCGTGTAAGGTATGTTGTGTTGTGCTGCCTTGGACTTCACGTTTCGTTTCGTTTGTTATTTTGTCGTTGTGGTTAATATTTAATAAACATGTACGCATATCACGCTGCGCCTTGGTCCGTCCCGTCTATAAGTGAACGTGACAGAAGATCCCACCAAACAAGGACCAAGCAGCGTGTCCAGGAGCAGACAGCCTGGACCTGGGAGGAGATCCTGGACGGTAAGGGATCCTGGACTTGGGAGGAGATTCAGGCCAGGATGGATCGCTGTCCTTGGGAGGAGACAGTGGAGGCGCGGTATAGAGAGGAGCAGCGGCAACGCAGAAGGTGCCAGCCGAGGAAGAAGCCCGAGAGACAGCCCCAATAAAAAAAATGTGGGGGGGCTAAAAGGGTGGTTGGCGGAGCCTAGTGTTAGAGCAGAGCCAACTCCCCGTACTCACGCGAGGAAGCGTGTGACTGGGCAGGCTCCGTGTTATGCGGAGCTACTGTGTCGCCAGTGTTCCGGCACAGTCCTGTACGTCCTGTGCTAGCACCACACACGTGTCGTGCGAAGATGGGCATTCAGCCAGGACGGGGTGTGCCGGCTCAACGCTCCTGGTCTCCAGTACGCCTCCTCGGTCCCGCATATCCTGCGCCTGTTCTACGAGCTGTATCACCAGTGCGCGTGCACAGTCCAGTGCGTCCTGTGCCAGCGCCCCGCATGTGTAGTGCGAAAGTGGCCAGCCAGCCAGGACGGGTTGTGCCAGCTCTCCGCTCCAGACCTCCAGTCCGCCTTCGCAGTCCGGTCCGGCCCGTTCCTGTTCCTCGCACCAGACCAGTGGTGCGTGTTCCAGCCCGGCCCGGCCTGTTCCTGCTCCTCGCACCAAGCCAGTGGTGTGCGTCGCCAGCCCGGCCCGGCCTGTTCCTGCCCCTTGCACCAAGCCAGTGGTGTGCGTCGCCAGCCCGGTCCGGCCTGTTCCTGTCCCTCGCACCAAGCCAGTGGTGCGCGTCACCAGCCCGGTCTGGCCTGTTCCTGTCCCTCGCACCAAGCCAGTGGTGCGCGTCGCCAGCCTGGCCCAGCCTGTTCCTGCCCCTCGCACCAAGCCAGTGGTGCGCGTCGCCAGCCCGGTCCAGCCTGTTCCTGTCCCTCGCACCAAGCCAGTGGTGCGTGTCGCCAGCCCGGCCCGGCCTGTTCCTGTCCCTCGCACCAAGCCATTGGTGCGCGTCGCCAGCCCGGTCCGGCCTGTTCCTGCTCCTCGCACCAAGCCAGTGGTGCGTGTGTCCAGTCCGGCACGGCCCGTGCCTGTCCCACCGGTGCCTGGTCCGGCACCCGTCAGCTGCTCCACTCCGGAGCCAGAGCAGTCCGCTCCACCGGTGCCTGATCCAGCTCCGGTTAGCTGCTCCACTCCGGCGCCAGAGCAATCCGCTCCACTGGGGTCCAGTCCAGCTCCGGTCAGTGGATCCACTCCGGAGCCAGAGCAGTCCGCTCCACCGGGGTCCAGTCCAGCTCCGGTCAGCTGCTCCACTCCGGAGCCAGAGCAGTCCGCTCCACCGGTGCCTGATCCAGCTCCGGTCAGCGGTTCCACTCCGGAGCCAGAGCAGTTAGATCCACCGTCGTCGGGTCCAGCTCCAGTCAGCGGTTCCAGTCCAGACCCAGACGTCAGCCCCTCTCCAGGTTCGGGGTCTCCCACACCAGGGTCCAGACAGGTCTTGGTACTTCGTGGGAGGAAGGAGAGGGGAAGCAGCGCACCGAGGTCCAGACCAGACCAGGGGCGCAACAGGGAGGTGGAGAGGAAGTGGTGGTCACGCCCGGAGCCGGCCCCTACCCTGTTATGTTTATGTGGCGCAGTCGGAGTCCGCACCTTTGGGGGGGGGTACTGTCACGCCCTGACTCAAGGGACTTGTATATGTTGAGTCAGGGTGTGTATGTTCTATGTTGTATATTTCTATGTTGATGTTCTAGTATGTCTATTTCTATGTTGGCCGGTGTGGTTCCCAATCAGAGGCAGCTGTCGCTCGTTGTCTCTGATTGGGGACCATACTTAGGCAGCCTTTTGGCACTAGTTAGTTGTGGGATCTTGTTCCGTGTAAGGTATGTTGTGTTGTGCTGCCTTGGACTTCACGTTTCGTTTTGTTTGTTATTTTGTCGTTGTGGTTAATATTTAATAAACATGTACGCATATCACGCTGCGCCTTGGTCCGTCCCGTCTATAAGCGAACGTGACAGTGCCTGAGGCCCTTATTCCAAAACACTAAACAGATTTCTAATATTTCAGCACTTGGCAAGGATCTGGTCACTATGGTGACAGAGGATACATCTGTCAACAAACAGGCACAAAAGGTATGCAGTGGTGTGATCACTGATATGCCTCTCTAGACTGGGACCGTCCTGTAGTTATCTTCTAAAACTACTGTCTCTTTATTGCCACATTACCTGATTATTCAATTGTTCTTTTTTAATGTATGTGTAGTGGACTAACATTTATTTGGATGCTGTCAGTCACTCTAAGATTTGTCATTTCAGATGCTGCAGTTTTCTACATTCTACTGCACTACAACATACTGTAATATACACACATATTACTTTGCATTGACTGTAACAAGTTCAAACTGCATCAGTGTAATGACATCATCTGTCTCCTACAGTATTTCTCTGTCCCTCCGTACTGCTGACTGACTCCACTGAAGTCATGCTGATCATCATGTTCCAACAGGAACCTCCAGAGAAACACAAACAATGAGTGGGAGAGAAGGAGAGAAATCCCCAAGAAAGAAAATAACTAATTCAACAAATGACTTCCAGACTGCATTTACACTGGCAACACCCTCCTCTCTTATTTTTGAGAAACAAAATGACAAATTAAACAAATATCCTAATATTTATCTGGGCCCAGTTTAAGATGGGAGAGGGAAGGGAAAAGCAGTGCACGTGAAGGGAAGGGTAAAAGCAGTGCACGTGAAGGGAAGGGAAAAGCAATGCACGTGAAGGGAAGGGAAAAGCAATGCACGTGAAGGAAAGGGAAAAAGCAATGCACGTGAAGGGAAGGGAAAAGCAGTGCACGTGAAGGGAAGGGAAAAGCAGTGCACGTGAAGGGAAGGGAAAAGGAGTGCTCTACTGGGTGTTGGGGAGCAGAGCAGAGACTGACCCAATGGGCTGGGGCTGGGCCAAGAACAATGTACTGCAAAGCTTAGAGTCACACATCTAATGCAATCAGCCCAAGGCCCAGCATGACATCCCAACAGCTGACCTGGCACACTGGAATACCACCAAGAGGGCTAGGCTACCTCACCCTCACTCAGCTATGCCATCAGTCAGACTGCTCTCTGCCTTAACATGTGGTGCCAGGCTCTTCAACTACAGTAGGGAAAGATATCCACAGTACAGAGCAGCTGTCGGACTGGAGGCAGGCATGGAACATCGATGGGTTTGTTTAAAATGCCATGGCAATTCCTCATATCATTGATGTATATCTATTGACATTTAATTTACTGATGGATATTTTTTTGTAAAGCAAAATCAATATTGGATTTATAATGTGAGTGGGCAGGTCATTCTTTAAAAGCCTTTTGAGTTATGCAGCGCATTGTAAATACACATTTCAGGATGGAATGCAATCAAGTCTACACTCCATAAAATGTGCACTGCAGAAAAATAATATTGTTCCTTCATAGAATAAAAATGCATGTTTTCATCGAAATCAAAATAGGTTTCTTAATGGTTTGAACAGTATAACTAATTGCATTAATAATCAGAAGGTGCACATGGCCCATATTAGTTCTACACATACCCAGAGCCTGTATTTATGTCATAAGAAAGCATTCCTCTCGAAGTATTGAGAACGGTTGGGAGCAGGCAATGTTGAAAAGTAATCTTTAGACATGTTGTACTTTTCTAAAACAAGCAGACAACAAGAAAATTGCTTTTGAAAAAGGTCAAGTTTTTGCTGTGAGCAAATGGGGTAACCAAGGTAACCATGGGATGTTTTCCCCACAGGTGGCTGGGGCCGCAACATTCTATTTAATACCGACTGGGACTATTGCAGAGATTGAATTCCAGCCTCCGTCTTATTCCCTCCAGTTGTGATCAAAAGGAGTTTCTGATGGGTCCACACAAATCCCAGAGGTCTCTGACATTCAGCACTAAGCCAATGGCTCCGCTAGCCTTTTGGCTGGAATGCTGGCTTGGCGACAGCAAGCAGAATCTAAGCTAATGAAGAATGTGACCATTGTACCATCCTTCAGATCCCCCCCTCTTCCACTTACTACTTACCACCACACATATCACAGACAGCTGTTGTTCACAGCTAATCTGAAGCTAAATGCTATGACACATCTTTCAACTGCTAGAGCCTGTCTATGGAATCCACTCACTCACACAGACCTTATTCATAACATAAGACAATACAACAAGGGACTCTGGAAATGGTCTGGTCGGCAGTGAAAACATCGTCGGGAGAGCCAAGGTTTGTGGGATGATGAATTATGTTTTCTTTGAAGGTGCCTCAGCACTGGGGCTGCAGATGGTAGGTGTTCTGTCTAAACATATGTCCGTGTCTCTGTGTTGCTTCCACTGGTCATGATCCCTGTCACCCCTTCACTAATCATCCACTTCCTCCTCCAGTTCTACCTGCTGTCTTATATCATCATGACAGCACCACTAGGGATGAGCAGCTGTTTAATCAAAATATTAGCATTCTGATCTAGCTCATTTTGTGGATGCTGTCAGTCAGACACACTGTTTAATGGAGCACTTTCAGTCGGTAAACTAAGCCCCTCCTCCCCAGCCTGGCTCCCATTAGGGAGAGACCATTATGGGGAGAGTCATCCCACTGGGCAAAAACTGGTTGAATCAACATTGTTTTCACGTCATTTCAACAAAAAAATGCAATGTGATGACGTTGAATCAACGTGAAAAACTGATTGGATTTACCCAACTTTTAACCTAAATCCAATGACATGGTGAAATGTTTTGCGGATTTCATGTTGAATTCACGTTAGTTGTAGGGTGTCCAATCAAATACGCATCTTTTGACCAATGGGTAAAATAATATGATAATATATTATAATATAATTGTGTGGATATTCCTTTAAGAAAACCAATGGTCCAAACCACGTCTCTATCATAATCTGTTCAAAAGTGATTGGAGTTTTTACCATTGTAGGATAGCCAAAATTATTGTGACTAAATCAATGGAGGCCTGAGAAAAAAAAGTGGTCAAAGATCAGGAAAATTGCATCACGTCAACTAGACTGGATTCTGTGCAAGAATTAAAGCTACTGGCTACCTGACAGGCTCGCTTTCCTGTTAAACTCGTCATCTTTCTTCTCAAATCCGCAGGACATAGAACAATATAGAGGTAAAATTGATATCGATTTTGAGACACGGCATGTAGTATTTTCATATTTAGTATACACTTTCATAATAATAGAAAATGTCTCACAAAAACAAGCATATCTCTGTGAAATGTCAATGGAGCACTGAGCGTATACCAAGCTTTTTATTTTCAAAGCCTTTTACATTTAATTCAGCTCGTGTTATGCTAATTTAGCTTTCTGCGACCTACTGAAACAACTTTCAAGACAATGACCAAAAATGTAAAATCCTCAAAAGTTGTTACGAGAAACCTGCACCACTAAGTCAACAGAGCTCGGTGCTTATTATCGGATGCATTAGGTTACAAAATCCGACTTTTAGGATATAATGTTAATGATATGTTAGAGAAAGACACTACTGAACAATCTGAATAATCATATTTGTCTTGGTAAAAGTTATTTTATAACATAAGGAAGTTACATTTCTTCACCAAAGCATGTTTTGGGGACGTGTCTGCTCCACCTCAGAACTAATCCCTATAGGAACAATAATTCACATTCCCCTGAGCATGAGCATGACCTGAGGAGATAACCAAGTACAGAGCTCTGAGCTTCAGTAAAGGTAGCGCTAAAATACTGCAGCCATGGTTGATAAGGGATCCCTTTGCATGTAAAGACACTAGACTTACATAATAAATACTGTACAGTCAAGGGGCAATTAACAAATGTTTACTTCTTACTCCTCTCTACTGTACACTGAGTGTACAAGACATTAAGAACACCTGCTCCCTCCATGACATAGATTGACCAGGTGAATGCACGTGAAAACTATGATCACTTGATGGATTTTTAAGCCTTGAGACAATTGAGACATTGTGTACACTGAGTATACCAAACATTAGGAACACCTTCCTAATATTGAGTTGCACCCACCTATTTTTTCCCACAGAACAGCCTCAATTCGTCGGGGCATGGACTCTACAAGGTGTCTAAAGCATTCCACAAGGATGATGGCCCATGTTGACTCCAATGCTTCCCACAGTTGTGTCAAGTTGGCTGGATGTCCTTTGGGTGGTGGACCATTCTTGATACACATGGGAAACTGTTGAGCGTGAAAAACCCAGCAGCGTTGCAGTTCTTCACACAAACAGGTGCGCCTGGCACCTACTACCATACCCCATTCAAAGGCACTTAAATATTTTGTCTTGCCCATTCACCCTCTGAATGGCAAACATACACAATCCACGTCTCAATTTTCTCAAGGCTTAAAATTCCTTCTTTAACCTGTCTCCTCCCCTTCATCTGCACTAATTGAAGTGCAAAAGGGGGGTGCAACTCAATATTAGGAAGGTGTTGTTAATGTTTTGTACACTCAGTGTATATAGAACTCCAATTACTTTGTTTGACATTGTAACTCAATACAATCCAGTTCCTCCATAGCAGACAGAGAGGCCAGTAAGCCTGCTCTCACCACACATGATTCATAGGGCCCAACTGCTGCTTAAATCAATTTCACATGGGTGAAGAAGTAGAAACCCCACATGTAATCTTCTCTGGCTTGCACACACTGTGACACTCTGCCCGTAGAGTTTCAGTTTCATGGGTGGATATGTTGAAACTGGATGTTTCCTAATGCTACTATTTTTTTGTGTTCCATGGAGGCATAAAGAATACTCACAATATAATACTGTGTGATATGAAGTCTCTCACAGATGTCAAATTACCACTCCACAGAATGCAAAGCTGAGAACATGCAGGACACCGGACAGGTGACCAATGATGTTGTGAAACAAGATATCATGTTTAGACTGAATGTTGAATTTGCCTTTGAAATGTATTAGTATAACTTGTGTAACAGTGTTTTTGTCTTGTTTTTAGAATTATCATATCTATTTCGAAAAGTAAATGCTCTTTACACACCAATGATCTGCCGCCAGTTTGATCATCGAGGTAACCTATATGGCACATATGTTGCCCATTCTTACAGGAACCCCATTTGTAAAAGTTTGATATAAAAATACTCCTGGGGTCTCTCTCCCACCTCGAGGGGGCTTACATGATGATGATCTAAGAGAACAGCCACCCAGAATGACCAGGCTAATAGGTCAGACATGTTGTGAGGTCTCATATCCTCTAAAGAGATCATTGACACTACACATTCCTTTAACTATCTCACATTTACCCACAATGCTGAGCACAGTTCAAATGACTCCTTTCATAATGCAGGAGATAAAAGTGAGCAGCAATTCTTCCAGTAAAGGAAAAGTGGGATGGGAACAGTGAAGCTGCAGACTTCCGGTGTAATGGTGATTTCACTCTTAAGGGTGGCCATGCCAAGGATATCAACCCAAAGAATCCAATATCTGTATCCTGTTGTCCTGAGAGACGGGGCGCATGTGGCGCAGGCCAGCACTCTAAATAATAAAACGTCAAATATAAAAGTGGATTTACTGGATTCTTGCTCTGGCCAGATGTTGGCAGACCTTCTCTTCATTTCACTTGTAAAACAGAGAGGGAAGCAAGTGAGCATGAAAAGCATGAATAATTCCAGGGCATTCTTTCTGAGGAATTGTCTGAGCTGTCTTATGAAAGAAATGGCAGTATCTGTGAATACAGAGAGCGCTTTGCAGAAGATGGAATCCAATTAATAAAGCTATAGATGGACTATCAAATCTCTGAGGACTTCCTCCACCCAGTTCTGGAGCTCTCTGAAGATAAATTCAGTGCGGTGCATGGACGTAATTATCAAGGAATAAATCATTAGACAAATAGTTACTTTACATCCTAATCATTTGTATATATCTTTCAAAATGATTTAAAAGAAATTGGGGGCAGGACAAGTTGGATAAACACATTTTATAGCTTTACATCCCCATATACAAACAGTGAGACCTAATATATTTTATTTGGTACTTTTGGGCAAGCCAGTGTATCCAGTGGGGATGTTGATAGTGATACCCATAGTATACATGTTCCAGGACAAGGGACTGTCCTATGAGAGTGGGCAATATGCTAGGGGCTGAGAGAGAGAGAAAGAAAGAAAGAAAGAAAGAGAGAGAGAGAGAGAGAGAGCTCTCACTTGGACAGAGTGTGTGGGGGGTTTGAGGGGATAGACTAAAGGACACTGACTGAGGGAAAAGTCCCAGTGAGCCAGAGAGTCTGGACAGCTGGGAGAACAGAACAGAACAGCGTCCAGCACACCATCACCACATGACACCAGATACTTTTCACTGATCAGCAAGGGTACTTTTTCTCATGAAAATGAAAGCTTCTAGGGAAAACGTAAAACATGTTCTTTCTGAAGACGAGCTTTGGGGATCCAGCCGAAGTCACTGCTCTGTTTAACACTGGAGGTTCACTGGCTGAGAGAGACCAGACACTTTTCACTGTTCAACACGGGAGACTCATTTAACGGAGACATCTGGATTCTCTCTCAATGACACCCGGCGTAATTAGGACCAAATAACCACCTGGTCCAGACCTCCTTCCCTCCATCCTAAGGTTGTGTTAACGAGGAGACAGCTCCCTGCACCATCTCCCTCCACCAGTACAGCCAGTCACTAACACTAACTGTCCTCCTGTACACCCTGTTCAGCCACGACTGCGTGGCCGCGCACGACTCCAACACCATCATTAAGTTTACCGACGACATGACAGTGGTAGGCCTGATCACCGGCGACGATTGGAGGTCAGAGACCTGGCAGTGTTGTGCCAGGACAACAACCTCTCCCTCAACGTCAGCAAGACAAAGGAGCTGATCTTGGACTACTGGAAACGGAGGGCCGAGCACGCCCCCATCCATATCGACAGGGCTGTAGTAGAGCAGGTTGAGTGCTTTAAGTTCCTCGGTGTCCACATCACTAGGGAATTATCAAGGTCCACACACAGCTACACAGTCGTGAAGAGGGCACGAAAACGCCTCTTCCCCCTCAGGAGGCTGAAAAAATCTGGCATGGGCCCTCAGATCCTCAAAAGCTTTTAAAGCTGCACCATTGAGAGCATCTTGACTGGCTGCATCACCGCTTGGTATGACAACAGCTTGGAATCCGACCGCAAGGCACTACAGAGGGTAGTGCGTATGGCCCAGTACATCACAGATATTGGAGCTCCCTGCCACCTAGGACCTCTATACCAGGCAGTGTCAGAGGAAGGCCCTAAAAATTGTCAAAGACTCCAGCCACCCAAATCATAGACTGTTCTCTCTGCTACCACATGGCAAGCGTACCGATGCACCAAGACTGGAACCAACAGCATACTGAACAGCTTCTACCATCAAGCCATAAGACTGCTAAATAGTTATTTAAATATGCTGAACAAAAATATAAACACAACATGTAAAGTGTTGGTCCCATGTTTCATGAGCTGAAATAAAAGATCCCAGAAGTTTTCCATACGCACAAAAAGCTTATTTCTCTCAGATTTTGTGCACAAATTTGTTTACATCCCTGTTAGTGAGCATTTCTCCTTTCCAAAGATAATCCATCCACTTGACTGGTGTGGCATATCAAGAAGTTGATTAAACAGCATGATCATTACACAGGTGCACCTTGTGCTGGGGACAATAAAAGGCCACTCTAAAATGTGAAGTTTTGTCACACAACACAATGCCACAGATGTCTCAAGTTTTGAGGGAGTGTGCAATTGGCATTCTGACTGCAGGAATGTCCACCTCAGCTGTTGCCAAATAATTTAATATACATTTCTCTACCATAAGCCACCTCCAACATCATTGTAGAGAATTTGGCAGTACGTCCAACCGGCGTCACAACCTCAGCCCTCCATATCCAGCTTATTCACCTGTGGGAATGTCTGAGACCAGCCACCCGGACAGCTGATGAAACTGTGGGTTTGCACAACCGAAGAATTTCTGCACAAACTGTCAGAAACCGTCTCAGGGAAGCTCATCTGCATGCTCGTCGTCCTCACCAGGGTCTTGATCTGACTGCAGTTCGGCGTCGTAACCGACTTCAGTGGGCAAATGCTCACCTTCGATGGCCACTGGTACGCTGGAGAAGTGTGCTCTTCACAGATGAATCACGGTTTCAACTGTACCGGGCAGATAGCATCGTGTGGGCAAGCGGTTTTCTGATGGCCCTCTGTAGCTCAGTTGGTAGAGCATGGCGTTTGCAACGCCAGGGTTGTGGGTTCGATCCCCACATGGGGGCATTATGAAAAAAGTATGAAAATGTATGCACTCACTAACTGTAAGTCGCTCTGGATAAGAGCGTCTGCTAAATGACTAAAATGTAAAATGTAAATGTCAACGTTGTGAACAGAGTGCCCCATGGTGGCAGTGGGGTTATGTTATGGGCAGGCATATGCTACGGACAACGAACACAATTGAAGGCAATTTGAATGGATAGAGATACCGTGACAAGATCCTGAAGCCCATTGTCGCGCCATTCATCTGCCGCCATCACCTCATTTTTTCAGCATGATAATGCACAGCCCCATGTCGCAAGGATCTGTACACAATTCCTAGAAGCTGAAAATGTACCAGTTCTTCCATGGCATGCATACTCACCAGACATTGAGCATGTTTGGGGTCCCCATTGAGCATGTTTGGGATGCTCTGGATCGACATGTACAACAGCATGTTCCATTTCCCTCCAATATCCAGCAACTTCGCAAAGCCACTGAAGAGGAGTGGGACAACATTCCCCAGGCCACAATCAACAGCCTGATCAACTCTACGCGAAGGAGATGTGTTGCGCCGCATGAAGCAAATGGTGGTCACACCAGATATTGACTGGTTTTCTGATCCATGCCCCTACTTTTTTTTAAAGGTATCTGTGACCAACAGATGCATATCTGCATTCCCAGTCATGTGAAATCCATAGATTAGGGCCTAATGAATTTATTTCAATTGAATGATTTCCTTATATGAACTATAACTCAGTAAAATCTTTGAAATTGTTGCATGTTGCGTTGATATTTTTGTTCAGTGTAGTTAACCAATAGCTACCCGGACTATCGGCATTGACCCTTTTTGTACTAACTCTTTTGACTCATCACATCAAATCAAATCAAATTTTATTTGTCACATGCGCCGAATACAACAGGTGTAGACCTTACAGTGAAATGCTTACTTACAAGCCCTTAACCAACAATGCAGTTTTAAGAAAGAATCACAAAATACAACATAAAATAATACGAAATAAAAGTAACAAATAATTAAAGAGCAGCAGGAAAAATAACAATAGCGAGGCTATATACAGGGTGTACTGGTACCGAGTCAATGTGCAGGGGCAAAAATGGCTATTATAGCTGGAAAAGGCTGATTTTTAATGGAATATCTACATAGGCGTACAGAGGCCCATTATCAGCAACCATCAGTCCTGTGTTCCAATGGCACGTTGTGTTTGCTCATCCAAGTTTATCATTTAAAAACGCTAATTGATCATTAGAAAACCCTTTTGCAATTATGTTATCACAGCTGAAAACTGTTCTGCTGATTAAAGAAGCAATAAAACTGTCTGTCTTCACCAATTTGGACTATTTTATGTATGTCCATTACATGAAATCCAAATAAAAATCAATTTAAATTACAGGTTGTAATGCAACAAAATAGGAAAAATGCCAAGGGGGATGAATACTTTTGCAAGACACCGTAGATATTCCCTTAGAAATCAGCAATTTCCAGCTACAATAGCCATTTACAACATTAACAATGTCTACACTGTATTTCTGATCAATTTAATGTTATTTCTTTCGAAAACAAGGAAATGTATAAGTGACCCCAAACTTTTGAACGGTAGTGTAAGTAGAGTTATTAAAGTGGCTATGCATAGATAATAAACAGAGAGTAGCAGCAGCGTAAAAGAGGGGTGGGGGGCAATGCAAATAGTCTGGGTAGCCATTTGATTAGATGTTCAGGAGCCTTATGGCTTGGGGGTAGAAGCTGTTTAGAAGCCTCTTGGACCTAGACTTGGCTCTCGCGAACCGCTTGCCGTGCGGTAGCAGAGAGAACAGTCTATGACTAGGGTGGCTGGAGTCTTTGACAATTTTTAGGGCCTTCCTCTGACACCGCCTTGTATAGAGGTCCTGGATGCCATACAACACTCCTTCCGTAGCCTCCAACTGCTCTTAAACACTAGTAAAACTACATTTTTACATTTACATTTATAGTCATTTAGCAGACGCTCTTATCCAGAGCGACTTACAGTTATACATACTGGCCCCCCGTGGGAATCGAACCCACAACCCTGGCATTGCAAACGCCATGCTCTACCAACTGAGCTACATCCCTGCCGGCCAGTCCCTCCCCTACCCTGGACGACGCTGGGCTAATTGTGCGCCACCCCATAGGTCTCCCGGTCACGACCGGCTACGACATGCTCTTCAATCGAACGCTGCTGGCACCTGCCCACCCGACTAGAATCACTACTCTCGACGGGTCTGACCTAGAGTATGTGGACAACTACAAATATCTAGGTGTCTGGTTAGACTGTAAACTCTAATTCCAGACTCACATTAAGCATCTCCAATCCAAAGTTAAATCTAGAATCGGCTTTCTATTTCGCAACAAAGCCTCCTTCACTCATGCTGCCAAACATGCCCTCGTAAAACTGACTATCCTACCGATCCTTGACTTCGGCGATGTCATTTACAAAATAGCCTCCAACACTCTACTCAGCAAATTGGATGTAGTCTATCACAGTGCCATCCGTTTAGTCACCAAAGCCCCATATACTACCCACCACTGTGACCTGTACACTCTTGTTGGCTGGTCCTCACTACATATTCGTCGCCAAACCCACTGGCTCCAGGCCATCTATAAATCACTGCTTGGCAAATCCCCGCCTTATCTTAGCTCATTGGTCACCATAGCAACACCCACCCGTAGTATGCGCTCCAGCAGGTATATCTCACTGGTCATCCCCAAAGCCAACACCTCCTTTGGCCGCCATTCCTTCCAGTTCTCTGCTGCCAATGACTGGAACGAACTGCAAAAATCTCTGAAGCTGGAGACTCTTATCTCCCTCACTAACTTTAAGCATCAGTTGTCAGAACACCTTACCGATCACTGCACCTGTACACAGCCCATCTGAAATTAGCCCACCCAACTACCTCATCCCCATATTGTTATTTATTTTGCTAATTTGCACCCCAGTATCTCTATTTGCACATCATCTTTTGCACATCTATCATTCCAGTGTTAATACGAAATTGTAACTATTTTGCACTATGGCCTATTTATTGCCTTACCTCCATAACTTACTACATTCCCACACACTGTATATATATTTTCTGTTTGTATTTTTGACTTTATGTTTTGTTTACCCCATATGTAACTCTGTGTTGTTGTTATCGCACTGCTTTGCTTTATCTTGGCCAGGTCGCAGTTGTAAATGAGAACTTGTTCTCCACTGGCTTACCTGGTTAAATAAAGGTTAAATAAAAAAAGTAAATACAGCAAGCGATTCGTTTTAACGTTCAGAAGCAGCATCTGAGCTCTTAAAGCTGCAATATGTAACTTTTTGGGCTACCCGACCAAATTTGTTCTCAACTGGCTTACCTGGCAGGAAGCTTGGCCCCAGTGATGTACTGGGCCGTATGCACTACCCTCTGTAGTGCCTTGCGGTCGGAGGCCGAGCAGTTGCCATACCAGGCAGTGATGCAACCAGTCAGGATGCTCTTGGTGGTGCAGCTGTAGAACCTTTTGAGGATCTGAGGATCCATGCCAAATCTTTTCAGTCTCCTTAGGGGGAATAGGTTTTGTCGTGCCCTCTTCACGACTGTCTTGGTGTGCTTGGACCATGTTAGTTTGTTGGTGTTGCTGTTGCTGTTACTGTTTATTATCTATCCCATTGCCTAGTCACTTTATTCCTACCTACAGTGCCTTGCAAAAGTATTTATCCCCCTTGGTGTTTTTCCTATTTTGTTGCATTACAACCTGTTATTTAAATGAGTTTTTATTTGGATTTCATGTAATGGACATACATAAAATAGTCCAAATTGGTGAAGTGAAATGAAAAAAATTACTTGTTTCAAAAAATTCTAAAAAATAAATAATGGAAAAGTGTTGGGTGCATATGTATCCACCCCTTTTGCTATGAAGCCCCTAAATAAGATCTGGTGCAACCAATTTCCTTCAGAAGTCACATAATTAGTTAAATAAAGTCCATATGTGTGCAATATAAGTGTCACATGATCTGTCACATGATCTCAGTATATATACAGCTGTTCTGAAAGGCCCCAGAGTCTGCAACCCCACTAAGCAAGGGGCACCACCAAGCAAGCGGCACCATGAAGACCAAGGAGCTCTCCAAACAGGTCAGGGGCAACGTTGTGGAGCATGTGACAAATTCACATTTTATTTGATTTTAACTCTAACACAAACCTGCTGCTAACTGCTCTCTCTATGCCATGTGGATTCAGATTCAGTGTAAATCCCTTTCTCTCTCTTTGTTTTCTTTTCTCTCTATCTCTCTCTCTCTTTCTGTCCCTATGTCTCTCTCTGTCTCTCTCTCTATCTCCAGTCACCTGTCATGATTGGAATAAATACTGTACAGACCTGGGGACCTGCAGACAAGGCGAGGGGGAGAGATCCAATGTTTATGTGTAATGTAAATTATCATGCATAAAACCTTTCCTTGATGTGGAAAATGATCAGTGTCAGGAGACTATGAGTAGATTATCCCAGACTTTCAAGTGCAATGAATAATTGATTACTGTTGTGGCCACATGTTAGAATATGTGTGGATGTTTGAAATGTACTCCAGTAATAACGCAAACTCTCTTGTTAATTAGCCAACCAATGAGTCAACAAATAGGTGAAAAGGGACCAGATGGCCTCCATAAAGGTTTAAATGGGGCCTATTTCACAGTCAACATCCCCAACTCTCTGACACCCTCTGTGGCCCTCCAACTAAACACAACACTGACACAGCAGTCATCTGTGACATTTTGGGGTGAGTATTTTGATAGACTTGTTCCTTTAGAGAGGACGGGAGGGTAGAGGGGAGGATGAGTATTGCCTGTCACCTCTCCCCCTTTTCCTCTTCAAAAGCAGAATTGTATATGAGAGAGCAATCATACATGTGCTGCGTATATATATATATATATATATTGCATAGTTTTGACTTGTGGCACACATTTAACTGTGTTTTTTTTTTTTTGCTTACTGCTTAAGCGAATGGATAAGTGTATGGAAAAGGTCTGTGTGGTTGCAGGAGTGGGGGGGGAAAAAACAGGACTCATGTCCGAAATGAGATGCCTGTGGATAGAAGCTGTTGGGCAAGGCTGCCAAGGTATAATCTGGGTGGGTTCACTGTAGGCTGTTGACTACCAGGGTGGTCTACTACAGGATGCCCTGTTATGGCTGTGCTTGTACCGCACAACTGATGTTCTAGGACTCTCTGTCAGTCCCCTAATTCCCCAATCCCCTGCTCTATATTTACGGTAGGAGAGGAAGATGATTCATTCGATGGGAACAATATTGTTATGATTTGCTATTCAAACACAGATGTAACTCTGAACACGTTTTCTAGGAATCAGCCAGGGAAACAATGAGAGCTCTGCTGTAATTATGCCCAGAATTGTAACACATTTGGTGGATGGCACCCTGGGAGGTAGACCAGACTCGTGGCCAGCGTGGGTGTGAAAGACGGAAAACGACAACTGTGTTTGTGTATGTGGGCGTGCGTGTGTTATTGCATTTAATCTAGACTGGAAACTGTCACATTTATTCACATAGTGATATAAAAAAATTGTTTTTTATCCATTTCTTTCAATTGGATTCCATCTGGGGTGTGTGTGTGCGTGTCTATTTATGTTTTATTGCATTCAATTCTGTGCAGAAACTGTTACATTTGTTTTGTTGCCACACTCCATGGTTCAGTAGAGGATAATGTATTTGTTTATATTGGATTTCGTTAAGGTTTAACAAAGAGCTCCTCACAGGCTAAAACAAATTCCACTGGTGTCTTCAGCACTAACCTCTGGCTTCCAGTCAAACAACATGGCCCCTTGTCTCCCATTTTTAAGTGACCTTAAAATGTGAAATAAACAAGGCTAAAAAATCTGGTTTTGGACATGGTATTCGACTGAGTTAAAGGTTATTTTCTCAGGCCACAAACTACAGTACTTATAAATGTCTTTCTTTTTATGTACATCACCTGGAATTAAGTTTTCCACCTAAAGCTAACTGGATGACAATCGCAAACTGCAAATACAACACACTGAGCATTTCATATCTCTCTTTATTGGGAATATACACAGACCATGATGAGTTGAACTGCCCACCTGCTATGTTCCTCTCCTCAGGATTATAGAGCAGCAGGCCTGAAAATCTTCTCCAGTCATCTCTCAGTCCTGCATCAGGCCTGGATGATGAGAACAGATAACATAAGGCTTGATCAACTCCTCACATTCCCACACAACCTTCCCTCAACACCTCCTCCCTCTCCTCCTATCCTCCTCCCTCTCCTCCCCCCATCAGCATGTGCCCCTCATTTGACATGTGTTCAGACTGCTCCACATGAACCATGCCTTAACTATCTCTCATCACGTAGGCTACAGTATATCCTGGCCTCCTAGGATCCCATGGGCTGTGTGCTGTTCATACATTCACCTAACCCAGAGAGACTTCACTCTCTTTGGGTGTAATAGTAAACTGATGTGAATGACAGTACAGGTCTCTCCCAACTGGAGCAGTTAAGGCTCGCTCTACGCGTAATGAAACACCTCATCAGTACTGATATCCAGGAGAGATGGATTAGATGGATTAGAATTCTGGCCCAGAGAGCGAGAGAGTGCAGCTCATCACTCCACACCCTACAGTGAGGCCCCAACCATTGACAGTATAAAAGGGCCCAACCCTGAGGCCCTAAACTATCGGGATGACATCATGGTGAAGGCCAGGAAACCCCCATAGTGGGACTACTGAGGAGGGCAAGACCTCTTTCTAAATGGTGTGGAGTTAATGGGCCTACAGACAAGGACAGGCAGTGTCGGGGATATGTCCAATGATGCATTTCCACATTAACACATCTCATCTCCTATTTTAGCATGGCCATGGGTTTGAGGACTGGGGGACTCTTCCGCATGGGTAACTAGGGAAGAACTGGGACAAGGAGGCCAAAGACTGAGATTAGGTAATTGGGGGTTTATTTGGATTCAGTGACTAAATCTGTTCCTGTACTGACATTGTTGTTGGAATAAAGAACAGAACCGCAACCCCAAGTATGAATAATTATGAGAACTATTAAATAATCAATGGTTTAATAAGTTTAGTGTCCTAAGCAATCAACCCAATAACTGGGTTTCCAGGATATGTCAAAACACCACTCCCCTTGTGCTTGAAGAGCCCAGTTTAGGTCCGCGTCAGCTAAATAAGGTTTATGTGACCCAAAAAAATATTTTCTCCCCTGCACAGGAAAGTGTCTTTTGACTCATCAAACATACCCAGTTACCAGTTTTCATAGGGCTACCCTGTCTGGAGGTATGGTGGTTGCGAAAATAACTCATTGAGTGTAGTTGACAGAAAAGTCGCCAAGGGCATTGCATAAGAGACTCCTATTGTAAGTCATGTAGAAAAGTATTCCAATGTCACTGGTAACTGTTCCCTGTTGAGATGAGCTAGCTTGTCTTGGACACAGAGGGCAAACAGACATGGCTAGTGTCTGACTAGACTGTGGGGAATACCCAATTTAGATGATCTTCCACTTATTAACTAGGAATGATGCCCTCAGAACTTTCACAGGCCTTCCAATCATACTTGGGGAGAAATAACTACAGTACACTTACTGGGACTGGGAACTAAAGCAACAAAAATGCAAATCGTTTTTTTTGCTAGAGATGATGAATATGAAGTTGAAACATTTTGAAATGTCCCTTTAACATTTTCTCCATATGAGCTAAGACTAGGATCCACTTTTAGTTTTACAATGGGTGGATAGACAATCAAAATATCAGACTGAAGAGACACTGGGCTCATCCGCCAGGAACTTGTATTTCAGAAGTCAGGACACACTAGGGATATGGAAAAGGGGGCATCTCAGTCTTACCTCCTGCTGCAATGACACTGAAAAACATTTATTCCTATAAGTTTCCAATGGCTCCCCTCTCACATTACTACCTATATGGTGATTTTATTTCACAGTTGGAGAACACATAATTGCCTAGGGTTAGGGAAGTGTAGCTGTCAGTAGAAAGACAGTGGTGGCTGTATTGTACTAAACTGTCAGGTTCTACCTGCTTCTGTTCAACAGCAGTTTCACCTGGACAACGCCAAAGACATGGATGGCGACAGGTTTGTAAGTGAAACCAGACAACAGGATCTCTACCACATGAAGCCTCCTCTCCTGGAATCAGTCCAACATGCAGCTCACCGGGTGGAAGGTGGAGACAGACAAAATCCAGATATATGAATTCCTTCTCCACCTGTCCTCCTTAAAGTCCTCAAATTAGGTATGGAGCAGTGATAAAAGCATCACCAAGGTGCCCCAAATCCACTCGATAATGCTAAGCTTCCTTCTCACTCACACGCATGACCTTTGAGCATTATCTTGGAGGACTATTGAATTATTACCATAGGCTGCAAGACCAATGCAAATAGATACGATGGTTAGGTTTTGCTCCCCAAAAACTGACAAACTTTTCGTAGACTATTATCCAGGATGTCTGTGAATCATATACTGTACACTTGTTGGTATGTTTTTTTTGTTACTATGACAATACTGAAACTTGCCCCCTCACCAACCACAAACAAATCCTGCAACTTAGCTCATTGTGCCCTTGGCAACAGTAAAGTGGGTCTGTCAGCCCTGTAAATCCCTGGGTGTTGATAAACTCAGAGAAACACATTAGAAAATGGGCTGACAATCAGAACACCACAGAAACATTCCCTCAAAGTCTATGATGGTGGTCAAAATCTTGGACATCTTCAGAGAGCAGGTAAGAATGGTTTGGAAAACGTTATTGTTGTGGTGGAAATGTTGGAAGGCTCTGTGTTAGAAATAGTCCCTAAAGGCATGTGTGAGAAACACTCACATATGGTTTCTCTTAGATTGTTGACAGAGACGCTTCTTTCCCAATGCACTAAAACAACATATCATTACTGAATCCATTCCAGAATGACAAGCCTTCTGTTTTCGTAATAATGTCTTGGGTGGAAAATTTGTTTACGAAAAAGCAGAAGTTCAAGGATTTGGGAGATTAATTGTCACAGGTCAAACTGTACCTTCTGCATTGAGATATTCCTATCTAGTTAGATTGACACCAGTCCTCTAATCAAAGTGACAATCCAGTTCCATCCACTGTGATCCTCTAATCAGGGCCTGCTCTGTAAACTCAACTCACAACTGCTTATTATCATCACTGAAACTGTAGCCAAACATTTACCCTTCAGCTGTAATAGGCCTGATTACTGCCACTGTCATTCTCACAAACAAAAAAGAAAGACAAATAGACATAGTAGACCACTGTTTATAGTTCTGCTTCCAGTGACAGGATCATTGTATGATTAAATGTATGTGCATGTAAATATGTAAATTGATCTTTGATATGTAAGTGTTGCATTGTTTCTATTGTGATATTACATTGATTTATGTGTTTGTTATGTTGTGTGTATGTGTCTGTGGGGGTGGGGTGGGGGGGGTAACTTTTAATATGCTTTCTTGGCCTGAGCTCACTTCTCAAAGTGACCGCGCTAACATGAGGACCAAGTATTTTTCGTACAATGGGTACTGTTTTTAAGACGTTGTGTAAATGTACTTTATTGCCTCTGCAAAACTAAAAAAGCAAACATTTTCTGCATACTTTTCCTGATGTTTTTGATACATTTTCACATTTATTGTTTATTCAAGTTTCAAAATCATAATTCAATCATATGGAATTCCTTGGTACCTGACAGGACTAAATAGTGAAGGTGTGAGGGGGGAATGTGTGCAGAAAACAAACATTACTCTCATGGCATGATACCCTAATGAAAGACTAATGACGATTCACTGATTGCCCGCGCTGCTGCTGCTGCTTCCTAAACTCAATGTTCCATAAGTCCATAGAAAAACATTGTTATCACGACATAGCTATGCATCTGCAATCATCATCAGCATCAAACACAAGTAGTATATACCAATGCAAAGCCATCGCATTCATTCCTATGGAAAGACTCAAAAGCACATTGAAGCAAAATGAAGTTTGTTAAGTTAAGTCGATATTCACATCATAAGGAATTCCCCTCGACCATGCCCACAAATTGGGGAAAATAACCATTCTTTCCCATTGACCCCCATTGTAAAAGAGTCAACTTCGTCGTCAATGTTTAAATATTTAGTTATACAGAAATAACAAAACATTCCGAAAAGCTGCTGTGTTGTACATGTACATGTAACCAGGTCAAACGTCCCAACCTGCGGTTCGCAATGCTCCCATGTAGGGAAATAGAGCCTGCGAGAAGAGCCCTGTGGCTTTAGACTATTCATCGTGGGAGAGTGGGTAATGTGGATTCCGGTGTCCAAGTAGGCTACATGTAGCTATGTGTATAGAAAACATTTAATCACAGGTAATACATTTAATTTGTTTAGTAATGCCACTCACTACTTGTAGCTGTACAGTGCCTTGCAAAAGTATTCATCCCACTTGGCATTTTTCCTATGTTGTTGCATTACAACCTGTAATTTAAATGGATATACACAAAATAGTCCAAATTGGTGAAGTGAAATGAAAAAAATAACTTGTTTCAAAAAATTCGAAACAATAAATAACGGAAAAGTGGTGCGTGCATACGTATTCACCCCCTTTGCTATGAAGCCCCTAAATAAGATCTGGTGCAACCAATTACCTTCAGAAGTCACATAATTAGTTAAATAAAGTCCACCTGTGTGCAATCTAAGTGTCACATGATCTGTCTCATGATCTCAGTATATATACACCTGTTCTGAAAGGCCCCAGAGTCTGCAACACCACTAAGCAAGGGGCACCACCAAGCAAGCAGCACCATGAAGACCAAGGAGCTCTCCAAACATGTCAGAGCAACGTTGTGGAGAAGTACAGATCAGGGTTGGGTTATAAAAAAATATCAGAAACATTGAACATCCCACGGAGCACCATTAAATCCATTATTTAAAAATTTAAAGAATATGGCACCACAAGAAAACCTGCCAAGAGAGGGCCGCCCATCAAAACTCACAGACCAGGCAAGGAGGGCATTAATCAGAGAGGCAACAGAGACCAAAGATAACACTGAAGGAGCTGCAAAGCTCCACAGCGGAGATTGGAGTATCTGTCCATTGGACCAATTTAAGCCGTACACTCCACAGAGCTGGGCTTTACGGAAGAGTGGCCAGAAAAAAGCCATTGCTTAAAGAAAAAAATAAGCAAACACGTTTGGTGTTTGCCAAAAGGCATGTGGGAGACTCCCCAAACATATGGAAGAAGGTACTCTGGTCAGATTAGACTAAATTGAGCTTTTTGGCCATCAAGGAAAACGCTATGTCTGGCGCAAACCCAACACCTCTCATCACCCCGAGAACACCATCCCCACAGTGAAGCATGGTGGTGGCAGCATCATGCTGTGGGGATGTTTTTCATCGGCAGGGACTGGGAAACTGGTCAGAATTGAAGGAATGATGGATGGCGCTAAATACAGTGAAATTCTTGATGGAAACCTGTTTCAGTCTTCCAGAGATTTGAGACTGGGACGGAGGTTCACCTTCCAGCAGGACAATAACCCTAAGCATACTGCTAAAGCAACACTCAAGTGGTTTAAGGGGAAACATTTAAATGTCTTGGAATGGCCTAGTCAAAGCCCAGACCTCAATCCAATTGAGAATCTGTGGTATGACTTAAAGATTGCTGTACACCAGCAGAACCCATCCAACTTGAAGGAGCTGGAGCAGTTTTGCCTTGAAGAATGGGCAAAAATCCCAGTGGCTAGATGTGCCAAGCTTATAGAGACATACCCCAAGGGACTTGCAGCTGTAATTGCTGCAAAAGGTGGCTCTATAAAGTATTGACTTTGGGGGGGTGAATAGTTATGCATGCTCAAGTTTTCTGTTTTTTGTCTTATTTCTTGTTTGTTTCACAATAAAAAATATTTTGCATCTTCAAGGTGGTAGGCATGTTGTGTAAATCAAATGAAACAAACCCCCAAAAAATCTATTTTAATTCCAGATTGTAAGGCAACAAAATAGGAAAAATGCCAAGGGGGGTGAATAATTTTGCAATCCACTGTATAGTCCGTCTGTTTGTGTTGTTGGTCTTGGCTAGCTTAATGTTCCGGTCGGTAGCTAGCTAGTACTCACATGGCTGCTAGCACCTTCATGAAAAGGGGTTTGAGAGAAAAATTAAACCTGTGTACCTGCTTTGTTTAATATTAATAGTTAACAAAGATATACGGTTCTACTAATGCTGTGTTTTTGTAAAGGGAGGTTTCTACTCCAGCTCCCTGCAGCTAGTCTAGGTATGTGGTCAAGGACATGGATTTTACTCGAGATAGGGGTGTCTGGAGCTGACAATTGATTTAAGGATTGCTAAGTGATAAAACTAACAGCCACATTCCATTTCATGATTAATGGTGTGTGAGAGGGAGATGTCTCCGGTCTGACTGAGCCTGCATTTTCATAGACTGAATTGGTGTCTGTGTGTGTAAGGTACAAGGGACGTGATCTATTATGAATAGTTGATAAGAACCTTGTCTTAGGGGCCAAACTCTGGGTTTCATACAATAAGAACAGTCTTCACAGCAGATACTGTCTGCTGTGAATTATTCATTTCTTTCATACAAATCCCAACCTTTTGACCAATTCCACACATCTTTTGTTTGACATGTAGACTAAGAGGGTGTATCTTCGCTATAAAATATATTTGTATTCTTTGTATGTCAGAGCTCTTGGCCCAACACTCAAGAGTGTTGGGTCGACCAGCCTCAATATTGCAGAGCACTCACTCTATGTGTTGTGACCTGCTGCCTTATTAATACGTTTTGAATAAAGTAATATCCTGATTGGAGATTGACCTTGTCTCTCCTCATTATTGATTAGAATTTCCACAACAGGGGCATGAGGGAAGCCCTACAACATTAAATTTTTCTAAGTAGCGATAGCGCTCGGGAGCAGGCAATGTTGAAAAGCAATCTTTAGACATGTTGTACTTTTCTTAAATGTAATTTTGTAATTGACTAAAACAAGCAGACAACAAGAAAATAACGTTTGAAAAAGGTGAAGTTTTTGCTGTGAGCCATAGGGATAACCTAGGTAACATTGACATTTACATTTTAAATGTGACCAAGAACCCAATTGTCACTCTGACAGAGCTCCAGAGTTCCTCTGTGGAGATGGGACAACCTTCCAGAAGGACAACCATCTCTGCATCACTCCACCAATCAGGCCTTTATGGTAGAGTGGCCAGGCGGAAGCCCACTTGGAGTTTGCCAAAAAACAAGATTCTCTGGTCTGATGAAACCAAGATTGAACTCTTTGGCCTGAATGCCAAGTGTCACATCTGGAGTAAACCAGGCACCGCTTATCACCAATACCATCCCTACGGTGAAGCATGGTGGTGGCAGCAACGGGCGGAGGTGAAACACCCCTTCAGTAGGCAGAAGGCCTCATCGGCTGCAGGACTCCACACCAACTTACGAGGACCACCCTTGAGGAGAGAGGTGAGAGACGACGGAGCTGAAGTTCTTAATGAAGTGGTGGTAGAAGTTGGCAAACCCCAGAAACCGTTGGAGTCCCTTTATGGTGGTTGGGACTGGCCATGACCTAACTGCTTCGACCTTCCTTTCATCCACAACCCCGTGGGCTGATCCGATATCTCAAGAAGGAGACGTCGACCTGATGGAACTGGCACTTCTCCGCTTTAACATAAAGGCGGTTATCCAGGAGGCGTCTCAGTACCAACGGGAGAGGGTAGCGGTACTTAACGATGATGATGTAGTACTCAAGCCTTTCCAGGGAAACGGATGATCACAGGGCCGCCCCTCTGCTCTCATGGATCCCGGGTTGGGATGCACCGGACATCGCTGAAGCTGGTGCCCCTCCTGACCGCAATAGACGCAGAGCCTCCGGCGACGCCGCTCTGCTGCGGGGAGGTTTGTGGACCCTATCTCCATGGGTTCAGGCTCTGCCTCAGGACGGCCAAAGGAGGGAGGCGAGGTAAGCACCGGCACTCCAAAGATGGTTATCCAGACGGATGGCCATCGTGATGACTGCGTCCAAGGAAAGGTTGTCATCCCGACACGCCAACTCAATTTGTACCTTTTCGCGCAGTCCTATCCAGAATAGGGTGCGGAGCGCCGGCTCATTCCATCCGTTGGAGGCTGACACAGTCCGAAAGGTGAATGCGTATTCCGCAGTGGTCTGAGCACCCTGATGGAGTTGGAGAAGTCGCTCACCTCCCTCTCTGCCCTCTGGAGGATGGTCAAACACCGCCCTGAACAGAGCAATGAACCTCTCGTAGGAACCCAGATCCTCCTCTCCTCTCTTTCAGACTGCCGTAGCCCATTCCAACGGCCGCCCGGTCAGCAGGGAAATGACAGTGTGTGATAATGGACCTCTCGGTGGTGGGGGCTCCCGTCTGATGGACGAAATAGAGGGAGCACTGGAGTAGGAAGCCACGACATTTCGATGGAGTACCGTCATACTTCTCCGGAAGGGACAGTCGGGCATCGCTGACCTGGGCGGACTGCTGGGTAGGCTGGGGGACTGACTCACTGTGACGACCTGTGGTATGAGGCCCTCTGATAGTGGTATGAAGATCTTCTCTGGTGGTGTCAAGGAGGTGGAGAATGTGGAGGATCTCCTCCATACGTATTCTGTTACGTATACGCCGGTAGTCAGGAAGGAGGTGCAGAAGGTCAGTTTATTACGTTGGCTTAGATTGCTGACAACATGTAAGCTATACATTTGCACAATGAGCACTTGTTGTTTCCTCTCAAATACATCCATACAGTTGTTGGTTAGCTCGCTAGTGGACTTTAGCCATATTAGCATTGACATGAAATCAGTCAAAACACCTCAAAACAAGACATGGTATCAAGAACAAGATGAAACGATCTGAAACGAGCCACTTATGATTCCCCACATTGCAGTTTCTTGTCACTCTTGCTAGCAATCTGGCTATCCAGAATCACAACAACACGCTGACTTCTGCCCCATGGAAGCACACAGATCGTTTTTGTGACATTGTCCGATACACAGTATTAACAGAAATCACTAATTTCCTGGTTGCTAAAATTCGAATAGTTTGCCAAATGTTAGTTTATGTGATAAAACAAGGAAGTAAAGTGTAGAGAATCATTGTACCATCTAAACCGCTGTGAAATATATTTTCCATAACCAAAAATATTGTATTTCCAGCTGTTTGAAGCTGGTGTACAAAACCGAAAGTAAAAGATGCAAAAAAATAAACTTAAGAACAGGAAGCATAGAAATAGTGCACATTGAACAGATTTACCACTTCTTAGACTTGCGTTCAATAAGAATGACAGATCTATAACATACATTTCTATGTGAATTTGGTCGGGTCGCCCAAAAAGTTACATATTGTAGCTTTAATGTTCAGTCTCTGTATGTGTTGATAGAGTCCTAACAGACATGTTCAAACATCACAGCACTCAAACATCTGCATTTGTATTCGAACATGCTTGTGTCTAACGCTCCATAATGAAGTTTCCTCTTCTTTTGCAGATGTTTTGGTGATTTAGGTTTAAGGATTGTGCTGCTTTACCTACTGTCCTGTGAGTCACAGCCAGCTGCACTCTAACTGTATGCATTTCATTTTAATAAGGATTTTTCATTAAAAGAGCCCAAGAGAAAAGTTGCATTTAGTTCAGAGTCCAAAGCCTGTTTCTATAAATCAATAGGGATGTTTCAGTCCAGAGGCCTCAGCATGGATCGAGTGCACTCTGCATGGTTACCAAGGCCAACATCCTGGTTACAAAGACCAACATCCTGTTTCCAGAGGCGATCCCTCAGAGCATCAGCAGACCCCACCTCTTCAGATGATGTCTACACCAGTTGCCTTTACGGTGATACTCTAGCAATACCTTCATATCCACAGCAACATAATCAAAACAATCCATTCATTCTGATTAAATAATCATGCAGGGGTTGGTTGGAAATTAGTATGGTGCATTAAAGCAATATCAAAACTCTATTGCTGTTACTTTCATTTGAAGATCCTGTTCTCTACCTGCGTTCTCTCAGCCCAGGGCTTCCGTTGTACTCTGCAGCAGAGGCCCAGCTGCAGCAGTGCCAGGTTGACTCCCAATAGCAATGCCAGAGGAGTGGGAGGGAGGCCAGTGAGCAGTGCTCTGGGTAGACTGGAGAACAGCCCAGGGAGGGGAACCAGAGCCATGAGCAGACCAGTTACTGCACCCGGGGGAGGAGGAAGGCGCAGAGACCCGGGCCAGAGACCTGGAGCTCAAGTCAGGGACAGGACAGGTAAACACCCTTATCTTAGTGGAAAATATCTAATATATTCCATCTGTCAAATTCTTTCTTTCTTGATCTCATTTTTTATCTCTTGTTTCTATTTCGCTTGCTTACACAGTCCCTTAATCCACAAAGCTAACTTGTAAGGAGCACTAGCTTTGCGTGTAACAAATCAAACACAAATCAAAAGCCCAATTACTACTGCTTAAGTGGCTAACCTGACTTGTGCTGCAGCATCTGGAGCTAAAGTGTACTCATCGCTGCCATAATGTGACTGAGGCTGCTGTTTACCCTTAGTGCTAACCATTAAAAATGCCCATTGATCGGAGTGCTCTCTTATGAGCCAACACTAGAGCTATACACACAGGCTTCCATCAACCTCACAAATTCCCATAAACATATCCAAACAACATGGATAAACTAATCTTTTCCCATTCTGACTTCAGGCTAAACAGCTGTGGTTTATTTTTGGTTGCCCAAACAAATAATCAACCAATTTTATTACCCGCTCACATGAAATTTCCTATCTGTGTGTTAGCTGTAGGGTGGTATGTGTTTTTGAGCTGCAGCTTTTGTTTTTTACCTTTGAAATCCTCTATCGATAATGGTCACACACACACAGTCTTAACACTGCTTTAAATAAAGTTGTGCTCAATCTCTCATACACTGACCATGTTAATTTCAAGATATTGTATTTGGGACATTAGCCAAGACTGAATATCATCAAACATCTGCAGCCGTAGTTTCAGAGGGTAGCTGTTGACACTCCAAAACCATATCCCTCACATTGACTGACTGACTTTATAACACATTTCTTGTAAGAATGTCCCAGAGTGCCCTGCAACGCCAAATATGACAACACACATGGACAGCAGCAGGACACGTGGAGGGGGAGGAGGCCTTTCTCAACATTATCCACACTGCATCTTTATCTGCCCTCTTCATCGTACTATGAGGATGAAGAGCAGGATATGGATATAGAGATAGAGAAGGAGGATGTGAGGTATGGTTTCATTTATGGGTGTTATATGGGTGTTATAATGTCATACATACAGTATATATACAGTGCATTCGTGAAAGTATTCGGACCCCTTGACTTTTTCCACATTTTGTTACGTTACAGCCTTATTCTAAAATTGATAAAATCACATTTTTTCCTCATCAATCTGCACACAATACCTCATAATGACAAAGCGAAAACAGGTTTTTAGAAATGTTTGCACATTTATACAAATTAAAAACAGAAATACCTTATTTACATAAGTATTCATACCCTTTGTTATGAGACTCGAAATTGAGCTCAGGTGCATCCTGTTTCCATTGATCATCCTTGAGAGGTTTCTACAACTTGATTGGAGTCAACCTGTGGTAAATTCAATTGATTGGACATGATTTGGAAAGACATACACCTGTCTATATACAGTTGAAGTCAGAAGTTTACACTTAGGTTGAAGTCATTAAAACTCATTGTTCAACCACTCCACAAATGTCTTGTTAACAAACTATAGTTTTGGCAAGTCGGTTAGGACATCTACTTTGTGCATGACACAAGGAATTTTTCCAACAATTGTTTACAGACAGATTATTTCATTTATAATTCACTGTATCACAATTCCAGTGGGTCAGAAGTTTACATACACTAAGTTGACTGTGCCTTTAAACAGCTTGGAAAATTCCAGAAAATGTTGTCATGGCTTTAGAAGCTTCTGATAGGCTAATTTACATAATTTGAGTCAATTGGAGGTGTACCTGTGGATGTATTTCAAGGCCTACCTTAAAACGCAGTGCCTCTTTCCTTGACATCATGGGAAAATCAAAAGAAATCAGCCAAGACCTCAGAAAAAAAATGGTAGACCTCCACAAGTCTGGTTCATCCTTGGGAGCAATTTCCAAACGCCTGAAGGTACCACGTTCATCTGTACAAACAATAGTAGGCAAGTATAAACACAATGGGACCACGCAGCCGACATACCGCTCAGGAAGGAGACGTGTTCTGTCTCCTAGAGATGAACGTACTTTGGTGCGAAAAGTGCAAATCAATCCCAGAACAACAGCAAAGGACCTTGTGAAGATGCGGGAGGAAACAGGTACAAAAGTATCTATATCCACAGTAAAATTAGTCCTATATCGACATAACCTGAAAGGCCGCTCAGCAAGGAAGAAGCCACTGCTCCAAAACCGCCATAAAAAAGCCAGACTACGGTTTTCAACTGCACATGGGGACAAAGATCGTACTTTTTGGAGAAATGTCCTCTGGTCTGATGAAACAAAAATAGAACTGTTTGGCCATAATGACCATCGTTATGTTTGGAGGAAAAAGGGGGGACTTGCAAGCCAAAGAACACCATCCCAACCATGAAGCATGGGGGTGGCAGCATCATGCTGTGGCCGTGCTTTGCTGCAGGAGGGACTGGTGCACTTCACAAAATAGATGGCATCATGAGGAAGGAAAATTACGTGGATATATTGAAGCAACATCTCAAGACATCAGTCAGGAAGTTAAAGCTTGGTCGCAAATGGGTCTTCCAAATGGACAATGACCCCAAGCATACTTCCAACGTTGTGGCAAAATGGCTTAAGGACAACAAAGTCAAGGTATTGGAGTGGCCATCACAAAGCCCTGACCTCAATCCTATAGAACATTTGTGGGCATAACTTAAAAAGCATGTGTGAGCTGGGAGAACATTCCAGAAGGACAACCATCTCTGCAGCACTCCACCTATCAGGCCTTTATGGTAGAGCGGCCAGACGGAAGCCAATCCTCAGTAAAAGGCACGACAGCCCGCTTGGAGTTTGCCAAAAGGCTCCTAAAGGACTCTCAGACCATGAGACACAAGATTCTCTGGTCTGATGAAACCAAGAATGAACTCTTTGGCATGAATGCCAAGAGTCACGTCTGGAGGAAATCTAGCACCATCCCTGCGGTGAAGCATGGTGGTGGCATAATCATGCTGCGGGGATGATTTTCAGCGGCAGGGACTGGGAGACTAGTCAGGATTGAGGGAAAGATGAACGGAGCAAAGTACAGAGAGTTCCTTGATGAAAACCTGCTCCAGAGCGCTCAGGACCTTAGACTGGGGCGAAGGTTCACCTTCCAACAGGACAACGACCCTAAGCACACAGCCAAGACAACACAGGAGTGGCTTCGGGACAAGTCTCTGAATGTCCTTGAGTGGCCCAGCCTGAGCCCGGACTTGAACCCGATCTAACATCCCTGGAGAGACCTGAAAATGGCTGTGCAGCGACGCTCCTCACCCAACCAGACAGAGCTTGAGAGGATCTGCAGAGAAGAATGGGAGAAACTCCCTAAATACAGGTGTGCCAAGCTTGTAGCGTCATACCCAAGAAGGCTCAAGGCTGTAATCGCTGCCAAAGATGGTTCAACAAAGTACTGAGTAAAGGGTCTGAATGCTTTAGTAAATGTGATATTTCCGTTTTTTATTGCCCTCCATCCAGAAATCATAACAGAGCCCTGAAATAGGATGTCATTGTGGGTGAGTAGACAAAAAAGCTTCTGACAGAAACATGCAGTGACCACCACATGAACAAGTTTGCCCAGATGCTCTCAGTAGGAATTCAGGAGAATTTATCATGTCTCCCATGGAATCTGGTGTAGAAATACGATAGCCACTGATCAAATTATGGCAGAGAAACACATATGGTGTGAAATATAGCAGTACATTTTAACATAGTGAGGCTAAATTTAACATTTGTCATCCATTTCCTTTCTAATCATATACATCTATTTATCACAGGCCTACAGTAGAAAACAACGGCCTAGAAGACACCACAGAAATGATCAGAACACCGACCCCTTCAGAAAATGTCACAATGCTGAACCCTACCAATAATACTGGTCTACAACAGGATCATAAAGAAACCGTCCAAATACAGGAGGCCCCTACATTAAACCCCAGTCTACAGGGCCCCTCAGAGGACATCATCAGCTCTATGGAGCCCACTGACAATCCCAGGTTCCAGGGGATAACACATTACAGAACAAATGGCCTTGTGGTTCCAAAGCAGAGAGCTCATGGACATGACATGGAACAGAAACAGGAATGCATCCCTCTCCAGATAATGCCGGCAGCTGTTCAAGGGAGGGCCCCTACATCTTTAAGGCAGCATGTGAACAGACTCCCCAAAATAAAAACCACCAAGACCTTTGTGTGGGGTCTTTCTGGACCCCAGGAGATTAAGAGTGTGTTTGTTCTGCAGAGGCATATTGGCAGATACACAACAAATCAGACATAAGAGCATTCATCCTGCCATTCACATTGAATCCCATATCTTGGGTTTGTTGGAATATCTTACCTGCCAGTGAGACCCAACTGATTCATATCCAACCATAAGAAATAGTCAGCTAAAAGATTAGACCTTACAGGGGGAGCTGTGATTGTAAAAACACTATCTGACATAACCTGATCCAAGGAAATGCCAGAGGCAAAGATGATATTGTGATCTTGCTTCCAGTTCAGAAAAGGCAAATATTTGTATAGAGAATGTGGTTCCCTGATGAAAAAGCATGTAAACATGCATGTATATTACACTGGGCTAAAAAATACCTTATATGAGATATCAAAGTACACAAACAGATCAGCTTTGTGTTCATGTCATGACTGGGTTCTTCAAATTGTCCAGATCCTTACAGACATAATAGAAATAACATTACATTAATGGTGCAGTGAATAAAGAACTGAAACGAGAGACGTGGGAAAATACAAATGCATGCCATGGAAAACAGCAAGTGGATGGGGAATTACATTGTATTGTGTTCAGTCCCAATGGTCAGCAGCTGAGATATTACCCAGTCATAAGCAGAGCAGTGGAGAATTCTAGTTAGGCTACTGACTGAGTGATGCCTATCCAGAGGACCCCGTACTTCAGCTTACCTTTACAGTCCCATTACTTTATCAAATCAAAACCATTCTGACCAACTCATCATTTGGCCACATTACCAAAAACCAAATGTCAAACTGGCACAAATAACATGACCTTACTTCGGTTAATACCTTACAGTAGGTTATGGGATATTTTGTAATCATTCTGCATTGTTGGGAAGGGCCTGTAAGTAAGCATTTCACTGTTAGTCTACACCGGTTGTTTACAAAGCATATGACGAATAAACATTTGATTTGGATACATTTTGCCCCCTTGTGGTGGAAAAATGCCTCCTATAGTCATAGTGCATCTTCCACTGGAGCCATACCATTTCAGCACTGCTGTTGATCAATAGCATGGATCAATGGTATTCATATCCATCGTATGACATCATTGGTTGTAGCAGCCAGATTTCAATTAAACACTTGAAAAAAAAAAACATAGGCCGAGTGTTAGGGGTGGGTTTGAGGGGGAATTCAAGGGAATTTAGTTCCCATTACTAATTTTGACATCAATTGTTTGAGCTTCTCGTTTTACATTACTGAGTTCATAGGTGTTTTTCCTACTACCGTTCCTGAGTATTATGCGGATATTTCACAAATACAATACAGATAAATTATGCATATGATAGGAAGTACAATGCTTGTTTATATAACCTTATGATTGTTAATTTCATCATCACTTTGTACCCAGAGTCAAGACATTCAGTATGAGTACACCCCACAGGTCATTACTGGTTATTACATTCCTGCTATGAAATACTACAGTCGTGGTCAAAAGTTTTGAGAATGACACAAATACTAATTTTCACAAAGTCTGCTGCCTCAGTTGATGATGGCAATTTGCAAATTGCATACATTTCCACTGCATTTCAGCCCTGCCACAAAAGGACCAGCTGCCATCATGTCAGTGATTATCTCGTTAACACAGGTGAGAGTGTTGACGAGGACAAGGCTGGAGATCACTCTGTCATGCTGATTGAGTTAGAATAACAGACTGGAAGCTTTAAAAGGAGGGTGGTGCTTGAAATCATTGTTCTTCCTCTGTTAACCATGGTTACCTGCAAGGAAACACGTGCCGGCATCATTGCTTTGCACAAAAAGGGCTTCACAGGCAAGGATAGTGCTGCTAGTAAGATTGCACCTAAATCAACCATTTATCGGATCATCAAGAACTTAAAGGAGAGGTTAAATTGTTGTGAAGGCGTCAGGGCGCCCAAGAAAGTCCAGCAAGCGCCAGGACCGTCTCCTAAAGTTGATTCAGCTGCAGGATCGGGGCACCACCAGTGCAGAGCTTGCTCAGGAATGGCAGCAGGCAGGTGTGAGTGCATCTGCACGCACAGTGAGGCAAATACTTTTGGAGGATGGCCTGGTGTCAAGAAGGGCAGCAAAGAATCCACTTCTCTCCAGGAAAAACATCAGGGACAGACTGATATTCTGCAAAGGGTACAGGGATTGGACTGCTGAGGACTGGGGTAAAGTCATTTTCTCTGACGAATCCCCTTTCTGATTGTTTGGGGAATCCGGAAAACACCTTGTCCGGAGAAGACAAGGTGAGCGCTACCATCAGTCCTGTGTCATGCCAACAGTAAAGCATCCTGAGACCATTCACGTGTGGGGTTGCTTACATTTAAGTCATTTAGCAGATGCTCTTATCCAGAGCGACTTACAAATAGGTGCATCCAACTTAGGATAGCCGGTGGGACAACCACCACTTGGGGAGGGGGGGGTGTAGAAAGATTACTGTTAGACTATTCCAGGTATTCCTTAAAGAGGTAGGGTTTCAAGTGTCTCCGGAATGTGGTCAGTGACTCCGCTGTCCTGGCGTCGTGGGGAAGCTTGTTCCACCATTGGGGTGCCAGAGCAGCGAATAGCTTTGACTGGGCTGAGCGGGAACTGTGCTTCCGTAGAGGTAGGGGGGCTAGCAGGCCAGAGGTGGATGATCGTAGTGCCCTCATTTGGGTGTAGGGTCTGATCAGAGCCTGAAGGTAAGGAGGTGCTGTTTCCCTCACAGCTCCGTAGGTAAGCGCCATGGTTTTGTAGTAGATGCGAGCATCAACTGGAAGCCAGTGGAGTGTGCGGAGGAGCGGGGTGACATGAGAACTTGGGAAGTTTGAACACCAGACAGGCTGCAGCATTCTGGATAAGTTGTAGGGGTTTAATGGCACAGGCAGGGAGCTCAGCCAACAGCGAGTTGCAGTAATCCAGACGGGAGATGACAAGTGCCTGGATTAGGACCTGTGCCGCTTTCTGTGTAAGGTAGGGTCGCACTCTGCGAATGTTGTAGAGCATGAACCTGCAGGATCGGGTCACCGCTTTGATGTTAGCGGAGAACGGTGTTGTCCAGGGTCACGCCACGGTTCTTTGCTTCTCAGCTAAGGGAGTGGGCTGACTCACATTTTTGCCTAAGAACACAGCCATGAATAAAGAATGGTACCAACATCTTCCGAGCGCAACTTCTCCCAACCATCCAAGAACAGTTTGGTGACGACCAATGCCTTTTCCAGCATGATGGAGCACCTTGCCATAAGGCAAAAGTGATAACTAAGTGGCTCGGGGAACAAAACAGCGACATTTTGGGTCCATGGCCAGGAAACTCCACAGACCGTAATCCCATTGAGAACTTGTGGTCGATCCTCAAGAGGCGGGTGGAGAAACAAAAACCCACAAATTCTGACAAACTCCAAGCATTGATTTTGCAAGAATGGGCTGCCATCAGTCAGGATGTGGCCCAGAAGTTAATTGACAGCATGCCAGGGCGGATTGCAGAGGTCTTGATAAAGAAGGGTCAACACTGCAAATATTGACTCTTTGCATAAACGTAATGTAATTGTCAATAAAAGCCTTTGACACTTACGGAACGCTTGTAATTATACTTCAGTATACCATAGTAACATCTGACAAAAATATCATAACACTGAAGCAGCGAACTTTGTGAAGACCAATACCTGTCATTCTCAAAACTTTTGACCACATTCTTCAGATCAGTATTTTAGCAAAGGCATTGAGGTTGTCCCAATTCCAACTAAGAGCGTTTTTTTCTAAACACAGCAGGATCCTCAGCATAATATCCATTATCAGTGCATATTAAGATTGCAAAGCCGATGCAAAATGTCTCACCAAATAATTACCCTGAAGATATTTGCAATCAACACTCCACCCGCTCACATACACCATTTTGAGTGACATCCCTTTACAGAAGACAACATACTTCCTCTTTTTAGTCAATTTATTTGTACAAGATAAACGACCCTAAGCCTTGACAGCAAATTTGCGAATTGAATACAGGCGATCCTTTCTCTGCATCTTCTTGGTTCTGAGAGTCTCCTCATGCTTGTTGAGTCTCCTGCGGATGGCACGGGTCTTCCTGGGTCTCAGGTCCAAGGGCTTATATTTCTTACCCTGAAACATGACATTCACAGTCAAATTACAATAAACACTACATTGGCACTATATGCGATATGTACTAAAAATAACCAGAACAAAACTCAGATTAGGACTGCTGCTATTGCATTGTTCTTCAATTCTGGTCGTATAAACTGGCCTTCAGCATTAAACTGGGCTGTATAGTCAGCAGGCCTGGAATTGTGATTTTAGGGGCAAGGCCATTTGGCCAAGAGGTGCCCAATCTGCCAGGGCACCAAGGACATTAACCAAAATAGGCAATTAAATTTATTTTAATTTTTTAATTTTTAAACAGAAGCTATTCTGTAAAAAAAACATGTGTAAATGTACATAAATAGCCTATATGTCGAAGTGTAGGTGACAACAGGCTGCAGCCAATGCGCCTTGGTTATGTCCAGACTGATACTGACATGAGGGACACGCCTGAAAATATGTGACACATATGTAGGATCATTATTAATATCTAAAGGTTTGATTCTGTCTACATAATTGAGGCACTGTTCGTTCAGATAGAGAAAGGCCAGTGCCTGTTGCGCACTGTAACATCACCCACCTTGATATCTGAGAGGCTGCACTTACTTGAAGAAATAGCCTAATAGTTTATCAACATTTTAAGCTAAACATTCTGATCTGTTGAATCAGCCTCATTGCTTTCAAAAGTTTTTTTTGATGTACAGTTGTCATTAATTTGGGATCTATCGCGTCCCACAACTGTCCCAGAGTATGTTTGGAATATTTATTTCTCGCACAGAAGGACAAGCTGACCAATAGAATAGGTAAACTTTTGTACTATGGGGGATAGTAGATTGACATAGGCTGTGGTTGGTTACTCATATTGTTGGCTGACAAAGTACATATGGACTAACGCGTGCGGTTGCATCTCCAATATGTCGGTTTTCACTTATACCTTACTTTGGAGCTGCAATGCCTGTGAGAAGGACCTGATCATGTGACGGGCATTGGTTAATAAGAATTGAGATATCTGAGAGAGCCATGCGTGTGAGAGGTGCTTCGGAGCACGGTGATAGGCAGCCGGGAGAAGGGAATTATAATTATTATATTCAGGGCACAACGGCCACAAGGCATGGATTTTTTAAGGGGCATTACGGCCACAGAGGGGGAAATTGACAGCCATGTGCAGCCGGGAAATTCAAGGTCTGATAGTCAGGGTTGGCACTCAACCTAGTTCTGAAATTTTTAGGTTACACAGGTCACTTAAACTAATCTGCAGCATGTTTAATTGTGGTCAAGGTTGACATTTAAGAAAAGCCATAACCCACACCATGTGCAGCAGATCACCTGTTGGGTGTTGACGAACGGTGGCATGTCAACACGTAAAATCAGGAAATAAACAGAAAATGTTCGCAGATACTCTGTGGTCAGAGCCGCCCGCTGGTTTTTAACCATTCATCAGGTTTGTTTAACTAAAACGTTGAATAGATGTGGGTATGGAGGGCATTGCTCTTACCTTGTAGAACTTCCTCAGGTTCTCCTTCTGAGTCTGGTTGATGACAGTCAGAACACGGGCGATGGATTTGCGGACGACACAGCTTGAAAGGAAACAGATCCAAATATAAGGGTTTAGTACAATTCACGATTTTAGCAGAAATATATGGCCATTTTGACTGCCCTACTGCATCTAAACACTGTATACCATAGTCATATAACCATCACCTCACTGCGAGATAACAACGGAGAAGCCACTTTTTCCTTCACCATAAACAGTGACAGCCAACTCTGGACAAGCTGACACTGCATCATTTCTGCAGTCCAAATAATACTCACATCTTGGAGAGCTTGGAGGCAGCTCCACCAGTAACCTTGGCTACACGGAGCTGGGACAACTCAACCTTCAGGTCATCCAGCTGCTTGAGCAGCTCCTCCTTCTTCTTGCCCCGCAGGTCTCTAGCCTTGATCTTGCCCTGTTAAGATTTACAAAAAACGGGGACACAAGCTTTGAAAATCGATTTGGCTAACAGTTAGCGAACTAGCTAACGTTACCCATGTAACGTTAGTTCGCGAAATTAACACACACAGTCAACGTGGGCTGACAGCTAATGAATCTCCTAGGTATTCTAATTGGCAACACACATATCGAAATAATTAAGTTGATAAGTAGTGAAATAGTTGGTAGCTAACCGCCATAGCTAGTTAGTAAGCTAACAACCATTCCATTTGGAAGTAGTTATGAGACATGTTTGACAGCTAGCTATAGTCCCCTGTAGCTCAGTCGGTAGAGCATGGCGCTTGCAACGCCAGGGTTGTGGGTTCGTTTCCCACGGGGGGCCAGTATGAAAATGTATGCACTCACTAACTGTAAGTCGCTCTGGATAAGAGCATCTGCTAAATGACTAAAATGTAGCCAACGTAACTGGTTAGTTAACGCTAGTAAGCGTTAGTAACTAGCAAACTTGCTAACGTTAGCGTTTAGCTAGCTCGCGTTCGGTTATGGTGACAAGCGAAAAATGAAGGACCATTCTCGAACTACCACAAACATATGTGGCAAGATAAGATTATCATGCTCATGGATGTTATCAACTGTGGTCGTTTTATGTGGAATAGACAGGACAATTTTACTGAATTGAACGAAAGCCGCGAGCCTCTCACCATGTTCGTCGATGCTGCCACAGGAAAAGAAAGACCGAAAACGTGTTCGCGCATCAGCTATCTTCCGGTCGGAGGCGTTCCTTTTGTTGCGCATGGGTGAAATGCCTACAGCGCCACTGAATGGATTCAACTGAGAATTACTGTTGCCCACTTTGTTTTGCTGCATCTCTGCTTTACTTAGAATCATGAGGATTGTACACTGTACCGGAGAAAATGTATGAAAACAAACCTTTATGTTCACAATATAAATTAAGACAAAACTAAATAATTTGTTGTGGTAGCACTTGTTAAAATGCAAATGAAGAGAATCTGTAGTGATTTCTTTTATTTATTTGTTAAAAACCAGAGTTGAACACATAGCGGAATCAAACAGAAGGTTCAAAAGAGCATCAGGTTTTTGATAGTGACCTTGCAGTAAATTGATCAGTGGAGTCATAGTCACCTGTGCTGTGATATTAATGTTGTAGTTATATATAACTACTTCAGGCAGATTGCTTTCAAGCCCTTACTGGAGTCCATACAGAATTCTAAACTTGTGTGATACCCGGTATTATTCAATAACAGGTCACTGTTAATGAAGTGTGGTGTTTTATAATTGAATGTAGATCATGTCCATTTTAAGAAAGTTTAAAGCCCTAGGGTTGACTGACCACAGAAACCTGATGAATGTGACAACAAATGCTACAGTATTGTAACGTCACCAGACACATGGAGATTTCACACCTGGTTCACATTCTATTTAGAATGTAGGGAGACAGGTTTTCCTCTACAGAGATCCAATGCATTCTGGTATAAGGCATTCATACTGTACTCAATGGGCTTTCCTCCAGTACAATGTTAATGCCCTCACATTGTAAGCTCATAAAAAGGGTCACTTCTTGCAGGATGCAAGTGAGACAGAGCATCAAGCCAAGACTGGCAACATGGACAGACAGATGGTGTAAAATGCTGCAAGAGGTGAAACAAAAATAATTTACATCCAGTGATTTATAAAGTTCTCAATGCATATGTACAGTTTTCATATATAAATAGACATATGGAATGTCATTTACACAAACACAAGGCAGGTAAAGGTAGAGCACATCCTCCAATAATTCTTATTTAGATATCTTTCAATAATTATTTACTTAATCAACATTATATTAAGAGTCACTCCTCTCCTCTTTACATAACATACATTTTTTCCATTGATATCAACACCATTGATGTATGGCTCTCACCTCCCCTTCAGAGAACAGCAAACCTTCTCATTCTAGTTCTCATTCTAACATGATATTTTTCTACACAAGCCCCCAGAATTAATATTGTTGTAGGAAAGAACCAAATGAAATACTGTTGTGAAGGGTCCTTCAGAAATCTTGGTGGGATCCATTCAACCGAAGAGTGGTTGATTGGGGTGGTAGCATTTACAAGGTTATTATTATCATGCACTCGCAATCCAACAAGATCCCTTTCCCAGCCATAGACCATAGGTAGTTATTAGGCAGCAAGTACCATTTTCTACATCTAAATTAAAGAAAAAACAGAGACATTGGAGCACAGAGATAATAAATAAAATTCTCTGTCAAACAGAGTCGTGACAGTCTGGTAGGCCTGACCCATCCCACTCTGTTAACACCTGCTGAATTCCGTAAGACATACTTGTACTGTTTGCATCAAAGATCTCATGTTAACTTAATTCCAAGAGGGAGAAGGGTTACTCTTAAAGGGGTACCTAGCGTTAGCGCAGTTGCTAACTAACGTTTGCGCAAAGACTAGAAGTTTATGGTAACTGCTAGCATGCTAGTAAATACCATAGACTTCCAGTCATTGTTCAACGCTAGTTAGCATTGGATCACAAAACTACAGTACCTCTAACTTCCTTCACAATGGATGCAGAGACATAGACATTGTATCCCATGAGTTCATCTGCCTCTGGGGAAGTAGATAAATGCCAAAATCCTGAAGTATCCCTTTAAGGTTAACATTTATCAACGCAGCAATCCCATGTCTGCTTTAACCATTTTACTTGTAAATAAAATCACACCCCAAAATGTTTTTTACAGACCATAAAACAAGACAGCCTCTCCAAGTCATTGTGGAGCCCTTCTCTGTCCTCTTGAAGAGCAAGAAAAAAGTCCTTTAAGGAGATTGAAGAGCTATATAGGAATCTGTGTCACGTCAGAAACCGTTTTAAAGCTTAGGTAGTGTCCTCTTCACAATGTTCAGTTGGTTACCACAGTGATGGGAGACATCATGCAAGGACATGATAAAAGTCATGTGTGTCTCTGTCCTCTCCACATCTCTTCCTCTCGCTGTCCCCTCAGCTCCAGTGAGCAGGTGCCCCTGAAACTGACGGCCGAACAATACCCTTTGGAGAAGGCTTGGATCCAAACCAGGACATCTGAAAAACAAAGCGATGTTACGATTATATCAAATGAAATACATGTATCACTGGACTATTAGAACTATAGTTACAACTGTGGAAGGGTCGGGCGCTGGAAAAATAGGAGGGAATTCATCTGGCAACTGGAGGGCTGCTGGGTTCACATCCTGAAGACATTCCCCTACCGTTGGGCCCTTGAGCAAGGCCCTTAACCCCACAACTTGCTCTCCATCTAGGGGTGCTGCACTGCAGCTTGACTCTGTGCCCGTCTCAACTGTATATGTGATGTGTGCTTGAAAGTTATGGTAGCCCAGACTCTTGTCTCTTTCTAATTATATGTGACATATGAATTGTCAATGTTTTATACTCTTCTATATATTCGCATCGACTCCCTATTCACCAGTCTCTAATTAACTATCTGCTTGCACCTGTTGCGCCTGTTACGCACAGTGCCTTCTTAATTTGTTTGTACAACACTGGTGAAGGCATAAGGCCGATACATATGCTCTGTACATTATTTATTTCACTTTTTGTATTCTTTTGAGCATGGATTAAAATCATTATATTATTTTTTGCATCTCGGCCTCCTTGTGTTATTCCTTTTCATGGTTTTGAGTGCGAGTACTTTTGGAACTCTACAGATATTTTCTCTCCCACGCACCGGCCGCCTTTCATTCTAGCCTGTGCGCAAACCCTCATACTGGCTTTCTAGCCTCTTTAAAATAACATTTTCCCTCCGGATGTAGCTTAGGTATTCCAAAATAAACAACAGATAGCAAGTACATTTAAGAAATGAGGCCAATTGAGGACAAAACAGTGTCATGGCCTATTTCATTTGATATACAGTGGGGGAAAAAAGTATTTAGTCAGCCACCAATTGTGCAAGTTCTCCCACTTAAAAAGATGAGAGAGGCCTGTAATTTTCATCATAGGTACACGTCAACTATGACAGACAAATTGAGAAAAAAAGATCCAGAAAATCACATTGTAGGATTTTTAATGCATTTATTTGCAAATTATGGTGGTCACCTACAAACAAGCAAGATTTCTGGCTCTCACAGACCTGTAACTTCTTCTTTAAGAGGCTCCTCTGTCCTCAGACCACTGATAATCTCCCTCGATCTGGGGCTCCACGCAAGATCTCACCTCGTGGGGTCAAAATGATCACAAGAACGGTGAGCAAAAATCCCAGAACCACACGGGGGGACCTAGTGAATGACCTGCAGAGAGCTGGGACCAAAGTAACAAAGCCTACCATCAGTAACACACTACGCCGCCAGGGACTCAAATCCTGCAGTGCCAGACGTGTCCCCCTGCTTAAGCCAGTACATGTCCAGGCCCATCTGAAGTTTGCTAGAGTGCATTTGGATGATCCAGAAGAGGATTCGGAGAATGTCATATGGTCAGATGAAACCAAAATATAACTTTTTGGTAAAAACTCAACTCGTCGTGTTTGGAGGACAAAGAATGCTGAGTTGCATCCAAAGAACACCATACCTACTGTGAAGCATGGGGGTGGAAACATCATGCTTTGGGGCTGTTTTTCTGCAAGGGACCAGGACGACTGATCCGTGTAAAGGAAAGAATGAATGGGGCCATGTATCGTGAGATTTTGAGTGAAAACCTCCTTCCATCAGCAAGGGCATTGAAGATGAAACACGGCTGGGTCTTTCAGCATGATAATGATCCCAAACACACCGCCCGGGCAACGAAGGAGTGGCTTCGTAAGAAGCATTTCAAGGTCCTGGAGTGGCCTAGCCAGTCTACAGATCTCAACCCCATAGAAAATCTTTGGAGGGAGTTGAAAGTCCGTGTTGCCCAGCGACAGCCCCAAAACATCACTGCTCTAGAGGAGATCTGCATGGAGGAATGGGTAAAAATACCAGCAACAGTGTGTGAAAACCTTGTGAAGACTTACAGAAAACGTTTGACCTGTGTCATTGCCAACAAAGGGTATATGACAAAGTATTGAGAAACTTTTGTTATTGACCAAATACTTATTTTCCACCATAATTTGCAAATAAATTCATTAAAAATCCTACAATGTGATTTTCTGGATTTTTTTTCCTCATTTTGTCTGTCATAGTTGACGTGTACCTATGACGAAATTGACAGGCCTCTCTCATCTTTTTAAGTGGGAGAACTTGCACAATTGGTGGCTGACTAAATACTTTTTTTCCCCCACTGTACACTGGCTGTGGTATGGCCATAACGCCCATTCATTTGACAGAGGAGTTTCAGGGAACAGATGTCTGAAAGGAGAAAGTCACCTTGTACTCCAGTGTCTCCTTTAACATGTCCTCTTCCTCACCAGTGAAGTTCAGCAACACAGACACCGCTCTGATCAGCTGATAGGCCTATGAGACAGAGCGACATGGGGACAGGGAGAGATTTAGACTTCAGCCATGACCATAGACATCCAATACTGATGGGTCTAGCTACGATAACAGGGACCAGGTGGGTTGCTCTCACCTCAGCCTCTCTGGACGACATAAATTTTAGCACCACGTGTTTGAGGTACTCAAAGTTGATCTCTCGTGAGTCATTGAGGTCAGAAGTGTTGGTGACAGTGGTGTTTGGGCCAGGGGCTGGGGCTGGAGTGGGCTCAGTGAAGGTTCTGTCTGGCCTCTCCTGCCTCTCTCCTCTCCCTTCCTGGGCCCTTTCCTTCCCCTCTAACTCCATTTCAGGTTTCAGCTTCTGCAACAGGAACACACAGGCACAAACCATCACACACAAAACTCAGCACATGGACCATATTCAATCAATGGAAGAAATATTGGATTTAGATTGGATGCTCATACTAAAAGGTATCTAAATGTCACACCAGCTCCTTCTGCAAGGTCCTCTTCAGCTCAGCTAGCCTCTGCTGCAGCTGCTTAATGGTCTGTAAAGCAACAGGCATCCAATCAATAACAGCACACAAACACTGAAATGGACCTGTTCCAGATATTTCAGACAAGGAGTAATTATCCGAACATGCCTGTGTGGTGATCACGGTTTTTGGTTGGCCCAGTACTGACCTTGTTCTTGTCACTAAGCTGCTGCTCCAGGTCTCTGTTGGCCTTCTGCATGTGGTCCAGGTCGTCCACGGTCCCATTCTGGTCCGGTTCACACACCTCTGGAGTCTGCAGCTGCAACGTCAGGGTCTCCACCTCCACCTCCAGCTCAGATACCTGAGACACACACACACACGCACAGTCAGACAACACATGCAAAAAGTATAATCTGTAATGACAGACTTGAGTTATGTACAGTATGGAAGCTAAGGAGGACATTAAAAACAGGGTTAAAGTGGCGTAATGGCTGTGCCCGCTGTGTGTGTTCGGACCCGTGACTGGCAGGAATCCAGATGCTCGGTCTGGGTGAGGAGCTCCTGCCTCAGGCTGACCAGCTGGCTGTCCTTCTCCTCCTCCCTCTTCTGGGCCCATGCCCGCAGCCTCTCCCCCTCGTCCTGCAGCTGGGACAGGGAGCTCTGGGCCCTCTGCAACTCTGCAACACAAACACAGTGGAAGGGAGCATCAGACACTACACAGTATTAAGTCAACACTACAACTTCCAAATTCACATAGCAAGGCAGACAGAGGAAAAGTGCACCTGACAGAGAAATTAAGTGTTTACCATTGCGAAGTGTTTGGAGTTCCTCCTCTCTCTGCTTCAACTGCTCAGTGATGTGGGCCAGTTCCTGCGATGTTGTTTGAAGTGATGTCGTCATCTGTCCTACCTGGAAAAGGAGACAGTAAACGTATAATTTATTTAGGAGCACAATCGAAACAAGCTGAATTCATGAATTTGTAACAGATCACTCGCTGCCCGAGTATGATTAAGTCAATAGCATTGGCAATTTTGTAAAACCTTGTTCCAACACAGTGTAGAGAATGTTGTTTGTTATTTAAAAGAGTACAGAAAAAATGTATGATGTGATAGTGAGTATGATGTCTCTCCAGACCTGTAGTTGGAGCTCCTCCTTCTGTCTCCTGGTGTCCTCCAGAGCCATCGCTATCTCCACACTCACTGTCTGCCTACTGCTCAGCTCCGACTGGGGTCACATACAGGGACATCATTTTTAAAATGGTATTTAACCTTTATTTAACTAGGCAAGTCAGTTAAGAACACATTCTTATTTACAATGAAGGCCTACCCCTGCCAAACCCGGACGACGCTGGGCCAATTGTGCGACGCCCTATGGGCTCCCAATCACGGCCGGATTGTGATACAGCCTGTAATCGATCCAGGGTCTGTAGTGATGCCTCTACCACTGAGATGCACTGAGATGTAGTGCCTTAGACCGCTGCATCATTACCCCATGTGTACGGGCAACAGGACCATTTCTTGGAGTTGTAATGCAGTAGCTATTCTCATAGAAATGGGTGTGGCACAGCATGCAAAAAAATCTGGAGTGACCCAAGAATACAATTGAATTTATCATGAAATCTGTGACATCCTGTTTTCAACTGACTGCCTAATATAAAGCAGGAAGTGTGTCTGACCCTGGCCTGCTCCAGCTCCTCTGCCCGTCTCCTCAAAGCCACGTCAGCTTCATCCCTCCCTCTCAGCAGAGCTCCTCTCGCCTCCTCCAACTCACTCTGGGAAACACAAAACAGAAATGGGTGGGGGGAGAGGTGGGTGAGGGAGAGAGATGTGGGATAGGGACAGAGAAAAATAGATAAAGGGATGTTAGCGAAAGAAAAGCAGAAATTACAGGGCGTAGGATCACAGTCTAATAACGATAGATACATATTTTATGGCCTTGTTTGAGAGTCCCGATAATGTGCAATTACCAATCCACCGAGACCAATGGATAAGCTGATCAAAATCTGCATCGAAACTATCAAATACCAAAGTAAAAATGTACCTTAACAGGTATGTCACTGAGAACAGTTTAGTGAACAAAAATGTCAACATCTACAGAGCAAGTGAGAGCTGAGAACTGTAACTCACAATCCTAGCTTGGGCAGAGGTGTGCTCTGTGTCTTTCTCTGTCTGCAGTGCAGAGAGCTGCTCCTCCATCCAGCCTGCCCTCTCCTGGCCCTGCTGCCGCTCTGCAGACACCTGCTGCTGCAGACTGTCCCTCTCCACACTCCACTCTGCATGCTGGGGGTGACCACAGGGGAAAGGGCAGTCTCAGCATCACACATACTTACATTAACTGTGTCTCTGGCTCCCATAAGATACATGAAGAAGTCTAATCAAGGAATAAAAGGTTCAACTGCATTTGCTCCAGCCTCAGCTTCAACTTTATTTACAGTGGTGGTAGAGCATCTTTCACCGTACTCGGACAAACATTTACCAGTTCGTCCAGGCGTGCTTGCTTGTCGGTGATCTGCTGCTCAGTGTTCTTGAGCCTCTCGTTGCTCTCCTGCACCTGCTGTTCCAGACCTGCTATCTGTAAGACAGAGAGCGACATGGGGCTGTGTGTGAGAGACTGAAGGTAGAGCGCACAAGGAGAAAGAACGAAGAGAGAGCACAGGTCTGAAATGCTTACATTGTTCTCTCCCACCAGTGTGCCTGATCGCTTACCTGTGCGTCCGTTCTCTCTCTGTAGTTCTTGGAAGAGTCGTCTTTGTGTCGTAGCAGGTTCTGTAGTTCAGTTACATTGTTGTTGATTCTGGATATCTGGGAGAGATAGAATATGCTTACCAGATGTGTTCATACAATTGTTCATATGTTGCTGTTAACTAATGGAGCATCTAAGCCAGTTGCATGTGAAGAACTATAGAACTCTGATGAAGAGGTAGAGAGAGGGCTGTTTACCTGAGTCTCCAGTGAGCTAACCGTGTCTGCATGGTTGGTGCGTGCCTGCAGCAGCTCCACTCTCATGTCCTCCAGCCTCCGCTCCAGAGTGGACTTCTACACATTAACACACAGGGGAAAAAACAAAGACTGCTGAACACTTGAACTGACCATTTGCACTGACTCTCCGCACCTTAGCACACATGCACTCACACACCCATATGCACAAACACATACACACACACACACTCACGCTACATACACACCACGACTGCTGCTATTGGACTTTATTTATTATTGCTAAAAATATCGCACAAAACCCTTTCCTCTCCATATCCCCCTTCCCCGGCACACGTGTAAATATTATACTGTACATTTGTTTGAGTGCCTTCCTTGTATTTATACTTCTGCTAAATGTTTATTCTGTTGTTATTCCATGAACCCTTTACACTCGTACCCGTATACAGGTTGGAAATGGCAGATTTGGACACAGATAAGCGCCTAAATTGGAACGCAGTGGCTGTACAGTAACATGCTATACATGACATCAAAGCTCAGGCTCTCCGCTTCAGAGCGCTGTATGGGTTTTGACTGACAGACGTTCTGAACTTGAGCACCACACGACAAGAAGTTGCCCCCATCCCTTCCACTAATTGGGCAACTGGAAGATATTGGCCGCAGGACACGCACCTGAATGCACTCATGATTCCTTTCTATGCGCACCAAAATGACAATCTGTTTCTCTGAATTGCCTTGTGAAAGCCTAACTGTAAGATCATATTTTATAACTTAGCTAGTCATGTTGGCAATAGAACAAGCTTTCAAATGATGCCCACCTGACCCAGAATAGGATTTATAATGGAAGGTTTTTGGATTGCGTAAACAACAACAGTAATTGTGTGATGACGGGGATGCAGGGTTGTGTTCCAAACAAAACAACTACTAGTGTGCTTGCTCTAGTTCCTCAACAGCACAGCTAGGAGAGCTCTAAAATGCACCTTATAGATGAAGACTCTTCTTTGAGTCATTAAAGTGCATTGAAGTTACTTAGGAACTGTGCACACTTCGGAGAGGTGTGTGGCCACTTGGAGACACCAGTTAGTCCTCTCACTCAAACCCTTGTCATTTTCTTGTCTTATGTTGCACCTACCCCACATTTTCCATGAAAAATCTTATGTTACTGAATGTATCAAGAGTATTTTCAAATTTCGTTATCAACAAATGTGGCAAAAAGTACAGAAATTGTCAAATGCACATAAAAGTGTAATGTTTGGATTCAGTGTTGTGTCAGGTGAACTATTGTGTCCTCAACTTTGGTCTAATAATTTTCCCATAATCTTCAAACTGTTCTTTTTCAATTGCTACCATGCTTATGCATATGCATTTCATATTTCTTCTGTAAGAAACGTTTCAATTTAGCCCTTTCCATATAGGCCAAGGGTTAAGCTTCTAAATGATTTGTATTAATTCTTTGTTATAGTTATTGTACTGTTTAGAGGTGAACCTGCAAGTAAGCATTTCATTGTACTGTGTACACCATGTGTTTCTGTGCATATGACAAATAAGCTTGACTTGAAATGCATCACCATTCAAATCAAATTTTATTTGTCACATGCTTCGTAAATAACAGATGTGGACTAACAGTGAAATACTTACTTATGGTTCTTTAAGGTATTTTCCTTATACCAATTCCACAGGAGTCCTCTGTCTTTAGGATTAGCTGTTGTAGTTACCTCTTTGAGCAGCTCCTGGAGGAGCTCGTCTTCACTCAGGTTACCCTGCAGACGTCTCTCCAGAGAGGAGACCTTCTCCTGCAGGTCCAGCAGCACACGCTCCTTGTCCTCATCAGTCACTGCTGCCTGGGGACCACAACAGGGAGAGAGAGGGATGGGGCAATTATAGAGCATACTGAATGAGGAGGAGGAGGGGTTAGATACTGGCAATTCCACGGTAATGGAAATACACTGAGACTCCGATTTTTCGTTTATGCCAAACTAAAACAATTAATTTCAAAGTTTTACAAACCATACAACTCTATGCACAATGACTACTTTGAACAATTTACACAGTAAAACTTTCACTGGAAAAACTGCAGATTTGGTAACAGAAATATGGAATTGCCCATATAAGGAGTTACATGGTGGTCTGGTCTTACCTTGTGTTGCTGCAGCTTCAGGGCATTGTGCTCTGTTTGTAAGGTATGGAGAGACTTCTCTACAGCTGCTTCCGCGCTCCGCGACTGAGAACACACACACACACAATTAGATTGCTACATTCTGAAAAATGTTATAAACTGTTATCATCACATTTATCTAACTGTATTCATATGCTGTCATTACAGATATGTACCATTTCAATACAGTGAAAGGATTTTTCAAGGAAGCATCTATAGGTTAGAGGGCTAACCTTCTGGAAGTCCTCAGACACCTGTTGGATGACCTTCTGCAGGTTCTGGCCTCTGCCCTCCAGCTCAGCGATCTTCTTCTCAGCCTCCTCCCTGACCTCCAGCAGCTCCTCTCTTAATGAGACCACACACACACAACCCTGTACTGTTAGACAACAACCAAAACCTCAGAAAACCCAGAAGAAAACAGGCAGACTTCATCAAGAGATTTAGCACACAAACTCTCCCTTATCAGTAAGGTCATTATTTTCAGTCATGATGATAAGCATCTCCAACTACTGAATTCATGGCAATCTCTGTGTCCTGTCCTAACCTTTCGATCTCCAGCTCGGTGTTGAGCCTACAACTTTCCTGATGCTCCTCTCCCAGAGCCCGCAGCTTCTCCTGGGCTTCGGCCAAACCCTTCTTGGCCGTCTGCAGCTCGGCCTCCTTCTGCTGGAGCTCTCGCTCCCGCTGTCCCAGCTGCTCCTCCTTCCTCAGTAACTACCATAACGAAACAGGACACACCACAGAAAAGACTTCACTAAAACAAATGTTTAACTACCATTATTGTCTAGGGTAATAGAAAAACTTTTGATCCCACCAAAGCGTTGTTTTACCAAGGTGGATCATTACCGACATAGCTACAGCTTGGATCAGAATAGACAGACAGATAAAGCACAAAACGACATGTGTATGTTTGAATTGCCTCCTACATGCCATGTGGTGGGTTAGTGTTAGACAGTGGGACCTTGTTGTCCATAGTGCGTACCATGTGTTTGACTTTGGCGAGCTCCTGCTGCTGGAAGCCCTCCAGCTCATCCAGGTCATCTCTCTTCTGGAACAGAGTGAGGCTCTGCTCCATCATCTCATCTAGCCGCACAGACAGAGCTGCCTTCTCCTGAGGGGCACAGACAGAATAGATCTCTCATCTACAAAGACGATGACTGACTGGCTGAATGAGAACATAGAATGCTAGTTAGATGTTAGAATGTTAGTTAGATGTTAGCGTACCTGATCTAGCGTAGCCATCCTTTCCATCCATTCCTACAGACAAAGACAGGACTTAATCTAACTATAAACACACACAAGCGTATGCCTCGTGGTGCAAAGGATATGATGCTCACCTGATCTTTCTTGTCCAGGGCCAAAGCCATGCCTTCGGCCATTTTGGCTCTATTGGTCTGGTGAGTCTCATTCTGGTCCTGCAGTTTCCTCATGGAGGCTGGGTAGTAAAAGAAAGCGAGAGAACGAGAGAGAGAAATAATTAGCAATACAACTGGCTAGCCAAAGATGGATCAATTGAAACAGCAGGTTGTAGATTTGTCAGTGGTTGGTAGCTGCTAGCTTTGAAAGCTTTAAAAGGGTGAGAGTAATATTGACCATAGAATGTGTCCAGTAAGCCAAGCTAGGTGTTTCCAAGAAGCAAAGGCAAGCAGTGCATCTAAGCATGGCCAACACAGACATCCCAAATGGACTTATTTTTATAGATGTTTTATTGTTATTGGTTACGTTAGTACATTGGTGTTTGTTATAACATTGATTATTACCAAAAAAGGGAAGTAATAGACATTTACATACTGATAAAACATCCACTGTTTTATATTGTCTCATATAATTGTCATAGCAGAAATACTTACCTACTTACAACAGTGCCAAAAACATTTCAAAACAATGATGTCAAGAAGCATGCAAGTCCCTTGTTTCAACAATAGATTTTTTAAATATGGAAACCTATAGAAGTGACAGCATATGATTCTGAGCCCCTCCTTGAGCGAGTGATGGTGCTTTGGGTGACCATTACCACAGCCAGCAGACAAACAAATGAGAGAAAGAAAGAAAGAAAGAAAGCAAAATGAGAGGAGATTGGAGAATAAAAGTACGTACAATCCTGATGTTTTTCTAATGCAATTTCAAGCTTGTCCTTGGTCTTCTGCATAAGTTGGAGTTGCTCAGCGTAGCCTAGTGGCAGGAGGTGGGGTGATGGAATACCAACAGCACATAAAACACACATGTACACACACACAGGAAAGGGGGACAGGGGGATGAGAGTACAAGCCACGGGGAGGAGGAGGAATAAAATAAATGGAGAGGCATATAAAATAAAATAAAACATGATTGAGAAAAAATGGAAGGAAAAAACAATGATTTTCTTAGATGAGAAAACCATCCTGGTTAAGAGGCTGCGTGAAGATGTGCGACTTTTAACCTTTTCTAAGGGGTCAGACACACCACCTCTAAGGGAGGAGTAGCTATCACACTAATCTGGGAGAAAAGACACACAGAACCTAAAAGGTAGACTAAAAGCCATGGCATTTGCTCTTAACGTTCACCAGATGGGAATTTGGTAAAGAATAAAGAAAAATTGTAAAAGATACCCTATCATACCTTTTGTGAGGGCCGGTGTTAACAAAAGCCATGAGGTCGAGACAGAAGCCAGACATTACCCGTTGGTTATGTGACCTTTGACCTGAGTATACTGCTCTTGGTAAAAGTTGTCTCTAAGCACAATAGACACAGATCAGACCAAACCTAACCTTAATTATGGTTGGGGGAAATGCAAAACTAACCTTAGATCAGTGTCTAGGCCTAGGCGCAACCACATCATCCTACTCTGATTAAACTGGCTCCATACAGACATGTCTTACCTGATAGTTTGGCCTCCAGCTTGCGAATCTGATCATTCCTTCTGAGGATCTGGGAGGAGAGGTCGTCCCTGGAGCTACTGCCATCAGAAGCCTGGAGGTCAACACAAACACACAGAATAGAGGGATCCTCATCAGCACAGCAGGTCATACTGGAGCTTCCATGGTTATGGCGCAGCAGGTACTAGAAACATATACAGTGGGGAGAACAAGTATTTGATACACTGCCGATTTTGCAGGTTGTCCTACTTACAAAGCATGTAGAGGTCTGTAATTTTTATCATAGGTACACTTCAACTGTGAGAGGTGGAATCTAAAACAAAAATCCAGAAAATCACATTGTATGATTTTTAAGTAATTAATTTGCATTTTATTGCATGACATAAGTATTTGATACATCAGAAAAGCAGAACTTAATATTTGGTACAGAAACCTTTGTTTGCAATTACAGAGATCATACGTTTCCTGTAGGTCTTGACCAGGTTTAACACACACTGCAGCAGGGATTTTGGCCCACTCCTCCATACAGACCTTCTCCAGATCCTTCAGGTTTCGGGGCTGTCACTGGGCAATACGGACTTTCAGCTCCCTCCAAAGATTTTCTATTGGGTTCAGGTCTGGAGACTGGCTAGGCCACTCCAGGACCTTGAGATGCTTCTTACGGAGCCACTCCTTAGTTGCCCTGGCTGTGTGTTTCGGGTCGTTGTCATGCTGGAAGACCCAGCCACGACCCATCTTCAATGCTCTTACTGAGGGAAGGAGGTTGTTGGCCAAGATCTCGCGATACATGGCCCCATCCATCCTCCCCTCAATACGGTGCAGTCGTCCTGTCCCCTTTGCAGAAAAAGATCCCCAAAGAATGATGTTTCAACCTCCATGCTTCACGGTTGGGATGGTGTTCTTGGGGTTGTACTCATCCTTCTTCTTCCTCCAAACACAGCGAGTGGAGTTTAGACCAAAAAGCTATATTTTTGTCTCATCAGACCACATGACCTTCTCCCATTCCTCCTCTGGATCATCCAGATGGTCATTGGCAAACTTCAGACGGGCCTGGACATGCGCTGGCTTGAGCGGGGGGACCTTGCGTGCACTGCAGGATTTTAATCCATGACAGCGTAATGTGTTACTAATGGTTTTCTTTGAGACTGTGGTCCCAGCTCTCTTCAGGTCATTGACCAGGTCCTGCCGCGTAGTTCTGGGCTGATCCCTCACCTTCCTCATGATCATTGATGCCCCACGAGGTGAGATCTTGCATGATTGACCGTCATCTTGAACTTCTTCCATTTTCTAATAATTGCGCCAACAGTTGTTGCCTTATCACCAAGCTGCTTGCCTATTGTCCTGTAGCCCATCCCAGCCTTGTGCAGGTCTACAATTTTATCCCTGATGTCCTTACACAGCTCTCTGGTCTTGACCATTGTGGAGAGATTGGAGTCTGTTTGATTGAGTGTGTGGACAGGTGTCTTTTATACAGGTAACGAGTTCAAACAGGTGCAGTTAATACAGGTAAAGAAAAACTAACAGGTCTGTGAGAGCCGGAATTCTTACTGGTTGGTAGGTGATCAAATACTTATGTCATGCAATAAAATGCAAATTAATTACTTAAAAATCATACAATGTGATTTACTGGATTTTTGTTTTAGATTCCGTCTCTCACAGTTGAAGTGTACCTATGATAAAAAATTACAGACCTCTACATGCTTTGTAAGTAGGAAAACCTGCAAAATCGGCAGTGTATCAAATACTTGTTCTCCCCACTGTATGTTGTGGATGTTGTAGAATCTATGAAATATCCCACTGACAAGATCTATATTAATGATATTTCATATCAGAGGTACCCAACTCATGTCTATGAGCGTGTTTAGGGCAATTCCATGGTCACAGAATGATCTTTCACTTTAAAATGTATGTCAAACAAAAAACAATGATTTCAAATTTAAACAAACCATGCAACTCTATGCACAAGGACTACTTTTAACAATTTACACTGAACATTTTACAAAAACTTGAAGAACAGTGCAGATGCAAAGTTTGGTAACAGAATGACGGTTTGTGCGTGATTTTACTTTACTACAAATTTAATGAGGGATAGCCTACCAGGTGATTGGATCTTATTACCAGTCAATTACTTAAATAATTCAAAATAGTGCAAATGACAAAGGAAAGACGCATCAGCCCCAAGACACTGGATCTGAGTAACACTGTAAGAAGAGCCACTCCATTCATATTGTCAACCGTAGGCTGGGGGGGGGGGGTAAAATCACAACTGAACTGATTAACACTTCTGACGCTTTCCAATAACATCAACAAAAATTCTGTATCTTATGATATTCTGAAAGTAATATAATATCTAACACAACAGTGCAATGTGGAATAACACCATCACATTGTCTACTGATTAGCCTCAAAGATTTAAGCGGAATTGTCTCTACATACAGTATGTTAAGCTACCTTCTCCAAAAGAGAAAAGGAACAGTGTGTGTTCTAGTGCCTACAAGTCATGTGTGGTCAAGTGAACAGAGCAGGGCAGATCTGACACCCGAGCAGGGCTTCATATTACACAGGTTTGCACCTTAAGACTCAACAATGCATTAAAGGGATAGTTCGGGATTTTGGCAATGACTTCCCCAGAGTCAGATGAACTCGTGGATACCATTTTTATGTATCTGCATCCAGTATGAAGAAATGTATGGAGTTTCGCAAGCCAATGCTAACTAGTGTTAGCGCAATGACGAAGTCTACAGGAACAGCTAGCCAGGAACAGGTAGCATACTTGCTGTTCCCATAGACTTCCAGTCATTACGCTAACACTAGTTAGCAATTGCGCTAACGCTAGTTAGCAACTTCCTTCAAACTGCATGCAGAGACATAAGTAAAGAAAGGGCCTCATTGAAAGGGTAAGTACAGAAAGGGCCTCATTGTCGAAATCCTTAACTATCCCTTTATCCTGCTCTATGATGGGGAATATTTCTGAATTCATGTCATCATTGACAAAAGAGTGGTGGTATCACACTCGTACATTTACACACTTGACCATGGAATCCACTGGCTTCTGGATGCCAATCTCCAGACACACCTAACCATATAACAACAGGATAGCTGACTCACAGACCCAAATCATAAACCAAGAGGCAATGTCAACAGAATATAGGCAGCCTACTTGTACAGTACCAGTCAAAAGTTTGGACACACCTACTCATTCAAGGGTTTTTCTTTATTTTTACTATTTTCTATATTGTAGAATAATAGTGAAGACATCAAAACTATGAAATAACACATATGGAATCATGTAGTAACCAAAAAAGTGCCTTGATGACAGCTTTGCACACTCTTGGCATTCTCTCAACCAGCTTGATGTTGACCTGGAATGCATTTCAATTAACAGGTGTGTCTTCTTAAAAGTTAATTTGTGGAATTTCTTTCCTTCTTAATGCTTTTGAGCCAATCAGTTGTGTTGTGACAAGGTAGGGGGGGGTATACAGAATATATCCCTATTTGGTAAAAGACCAAGTCCATATTATGGCAAGAACAGCTCAAATAAGCAAAGAGAAACGACAGTCCATCATTACTTTAAGACATGAAGGTCAGTCAATACGGAAAATGTCAAGAATTTAGAAAGTTTCTTCAAGTGCAGTCGCAAAAACCATCAAGCGCTATGATGAAACTGGCTCTCATGAGGACCGCCACAGGAATGGAAGACCCAGAGTTACCTCTGCTGCAGAGGATAAGTTCAGTAGAGTTACCAGTCTCAGAAATTGCAGCCCAAATAAATGCTTCACAGAGTTCAAGTCACAGACACATCTCAACATCAACTGTTCAGAGAGGACTGTGTGAATCAGGCCTTCATGGTCGAATTGCTGCAAATAAACCACTACTAAAGGACACCAATAATAAGAAGAGACCTGCTTGGGCCAAGAAACATGAGCAATCGACATTAGACCGGTGGAAATGTGTCCTTTGGTCTGGAGTCCAAATTGAAGATTTTTGGTTCCAACCGCTGTGTCTTTGTGAGACGCGGTGTGGGTGAACGGATGATCGCCGCATATTTAGTTCCATCTGTAAAGCATGGAGGAGGAGGTGTTATGGTGTGGGGGTGCTTTGCTGGTGACACTGTCTGTGATTTATTTAGAATTCAAGGCACACTTAACCAGCATGGCTACCACAGCATTCTGCAGCGATACGCCATGCCATCCTTTTTGGGCTCAGTGGGACTATAATTTGTTCTTCAACAGGACAATGACCCAACACACCTCCAGGCTGTGTAAGGGCTATTTTACCAAGAAGGAGAGTGATGGAGTGCTGCATCAGATTAACTGGCCTCCACAATCCCCCGACCTCAACCCAATTGAGATGGTTTGGGATGAGTCGGACGGCATAGTGAAGGAAAAGCAGCCAACAAGTGCTCAGCATATGTAGGAACTCCTTCAAGACTGTTGGAAAAGCATTCCAGGTCAAGCTGGTTGAGAGAATGCCAAGAGTGTGCAAAGCTGTCATCAAGGCAAAGGGTGGCTATTTGAAGAATTTCAAATATAAAATATATTTTGATTTGTTTAACACTTTTTTGGTTACTACATGATTCCATATGTGTTGTTTCATAGTTTTAATGTCTTCACTATTATTCTACAAAGAAAAACCCTTGAATGAGTAGGTGTGTCCAAACTTTTGACTGGTAATGTATATAAAAAGACAATTACACCATACTTCAAAACGCAGCAAATCGCTTCACTGCTCTTTCCCTGGCTCTGCATACTGTAAGTCTTGTACATTAGGTCTACTATTTCGCTGATATTCATAAAGCCAATATTAGATATCCATCTCAAAGTGCGAATGCAGCACTGTTTACACCACAGTGCAAGGGCGATCTGATATGTTGCATGTAAATGGTAGTGATTTACATCATCATGACAGTCCCTGGGGCTCCATTACACAGGAGAAACACTGATGGAGGGCCTGGGCCATTCCTGTCAGGTAGGCAGAATCTCTCAAAACACTGAGAAAGCCTATCATGTTATAGATCAGTTATGTTGAATTGAAAGAGTGTAAACGATATAAATGACCTTTGTTTGCATTTCATATGTGCAAAACTTAAGCCTACTGAAATTAGAGGCCACAAGCCATCCTTTCAAAGAAACCTCCCAGCTTTTCTTCCATGATGTCTTCCTTGTAGAATAGCCTGGGAAACCTTGTTTCGTGTCATGTGACCAACTGTGGTCCTCTGTAGCTCAGCTGGTAGAGCACGGCGCTTGTAACTCCAAGGTAGTGGGTTCGATCCCCGGGACCACCCATACACAAAAAATGTATGCACGCATGACTGTAAGTCGCTTTGGATAAAAGCGTCTGCTAAATGGCATATTATTATTATTATTACTCTTAGTGGGTTCAAAGGATGACTGGCATGGACAGTGAGGTAACAATACTTGTACTTACAAAATCATCCCCGGAGTCTGCCCCCACTGACGTAATGGACTCTTTGCTGCAGGAGCGAGGCATGCGGACTCCGGTCCGGGGGGCAGTGGCAGCCTCCTCAGCAATCTTCTTTTTCAGTTTGGCAAACATCTCCACCTTGCCTTAGTGTTTCTTTACCCAAGTGTACTGCCTGCTACTAGTTCTCTCCCCAAAAGCTCCACAATGCAAGTCCTCTGTCACTCGGGCTGTGGTCGTTCTGGGTCCCAGAACAGCTGTATTCCAGTGTAGCCTCCTCTCACAGAAAGGGAAACTGTCATTGTCATTCCTCTTTCAATCTGAAATAGACAACAGAGTGAGTCATGGCAATCAGCATAAAAACTATTAGAAATGCTGAATGAGGATATGCTACTGACTGTAGCTAGCTGATAAGTCGTTTTGGCCTTATGATTTGTGATGTCACCAGATCAGTTGACACGTACGTGACAGCAGGTTTAGTTAGCAGGTTTGCGAAGACATACATATGAAGAGGCTAATGATATTTCAGCTGGATGACACGACAATGTAGCTAACTAGCTACTCAGTCTTGGCAAGGATGGCTGCTCTCTTGCTAGCTTTCATTAGCAGTTTCCGAATAGTTCGTTACCATTCTGTAAAAAACCCAACATTTCGAGATTTAAGAAATCTGTCGGCACCAGCTAACTGTTCACGGCTGTTTGATCATGTCAATTCCAGGAAGAGACAGAAGATTTCAACAAATGATGCCTATCAGCTAGCTACCTAGCCAGTTTTACAAACGCTGTCGCTGTTATTGTTAGCCTAGCTAGCGAAGTTAGCCAGCTAATCAAGGGAATCTCTTACCGTATGAACTCCGACAAAGTAACACATTCCCAGTGAAGCCCATTGTGTTTAACGTATTCTCTGCAATGAATAGCAACTCTACCGTTTCCCAATGTAATAACTACAAATATACTGCTTTACGACAAATTTATTACTATGTCTGGACTGTTTCTTTGGCTAGCTCGCTTACATCAACACGTAATATGCCAGTACACTGCGTCCGTGTTCATTGGACAAATCTAAAAGGGTGTGGAAAGGGATTCGCTCTACTTCATGTCAGTCAACAAAAACAGTACGACGGAACCTGGAGGACATACAATGCGTTGATTGTACACTGCATGGCCAAAAGTATGTGGACACCTCTTCAAATTAGTGGATTCGGCTATTTCAGCCACACCCCTTGCTGACAGGTGTATAAAATTGAGCACACCGCCATGCAATCTCCATAGACAAACATTGGAGTAGAACAGCCCGTAATGAAGAGCTCAGTGACTTTCAACGTGGTACCGTCATAGAATGCCACCTTTCCAATAAAGTCAGCTCGTCAAATTTTTGCACTGCTAGAGCTGCCCCGGTCAACTCTAAGTGCTGTTTTGTGAAGTGGAAACGTCTAGGAGCAACAACGGCTCAGCCGCGAAGTGGTAAGTCACACAAGCTTACAGAACGGGACCGCCAAGTGTTGAGGCGGATGTCAGGAGGACGCTACCAGCCCGAATGCTAGTGCCAACTGTAAAGGAGGAGGAATAATGGGTTGGGCTGTTTTTTATGGTTCGGGCTAGGCTTCTTAGTTCCAGTGAAGGGAAATATTAACACTACAGCATACAATGACATTATAGGACGATTCTGTGCTTCCAATTTTGTGGCAACAGTTTGGGGAAGGCCCTTTCCTGTTTCAGCATGACAACGCCCCCATGCACAAAGTGAGGTCCATACAGAACTGGTTTGTCGAGATCGGTGTGGAAGAACTTGACTGGCCTGCACAGAGTCCTGATCTCAACCCCATCGCACACCTTTGGGATGAATTGGAAGGCTGACTGCGAGCCAGGCCTAATCGCCCAACATCAGTGCCCGACCTCAGTAATGCTCTTGTGGCTGAATGTTCAAACATCTAGTGGAAAGCCTTACCAGAAGAGTGGAGGCAGTTATAGCAGCAAAGGAGGGACCAACTCCATATTAATGCCCATGATTTTGGAATGAGATGTTCGACGAGCAGGTGTCCACATACTTTTGGCCATGTAGTGTATTTCCTTGTATTTACTGATTAACTGTCACGCCCTGACACAGAGGACGCTTATATGTTGAGTCAGGGTGTGTATATTCTATGTTGTGTATTTCTATGTTGGTTTTCTAGTAGGTGTATTTCTATGTTGGCCGGTGTGGTTCCCAATCAGAGGCAGCTGTCGCTCGTTGTCTCTGATTGGGGACCATACTTAGGCAGCCTTTTGGCACTAGTTAGTTGTGGGATCTTGTTCCGTGTGAGGTATGTTGTACGTTGTACCTTGGACTTCACGGTTCGTTTAGTTTGTTGTTTTGTCGTTGTGTTTATTCATTATAATAAACATGTATGCATATCACGCTGCGCCTTGGTCCGTCCCGTCTATAAACGAACGTGACAGAAGATCCCACCAAACGAGGACCAAGCAGCGTGCCCAGGAAGAGCGAATTGCCATGTCACAGATGGGCAAATTGTGGTCATGGGAAGAGATATTCGCGGGGAAAGGGCCATGGGCGAAGGTAGATGCCCAGGCAGGAGAGGAGCAACGGCAACACGGAAGCCGGCCGAGGAGGAGGCCCGAGAAGCAGCCCCAATAAACATTTTTGGGGGGGCTAAAGGGGTGGTCGGGGAGCGTGAGAGAAGAGCCCCGACCACTGCACCCGGTTGGTTTTCAGTTTGGGTCCCTACAACCTTGGGAAGAGGAGTGGGAACAGTATTATACTGAGGAGTCGGAGGATGACGACGACGACAAGTTTCTGTTCCCTAACTCGTGGGGGCTCCCGGAGGAGTCCTCACGGGAAGAGGAGTGCCGACGACGGAGACCCGAGAGTCAACCCCAAGAACATTTTGGGGGGGGGGCACACGGTGTGGACGACGAGACAGCAGGAGGCTGGAGATCTGCAGGTTAGGAGGCCACCATGTTACAGGGGCTATTGGTTCAGAGGGAGCAGGAGTTATTCGGTCAGAGGGAGGAGCTACAGGAGGCTATAAGGGATAAGGAAAGTGTAGAGGCACGGCGAGAGGAGCTGGTTAGGCAGCGGGGGTTAATAAAGGAACCCAGTCCCGCTCCTCGCACCAAGCAAGTGGTGCGCGTCGCCAGTCCGGTATGGCCTGTTTCCGCTCCCTCGCACCAAGCCAGTGGTGCGCGTCGCCAGCCCGGCCCGGCCTGTTCCTGCCCCTCGCACCAAGCCAGTGGTGCGCGTCGCCAGCCCGGCCCGGCCTGTTCCTGCACCTCGCACCAAGCCAGTGGTGCGCGTCACCAGCCCGGTCCGGCCTGTTCCTGTCCCTCGCACCAAGCCAGTGGTGCGCGTCGCCAGCCCGGTTAGGCAGCGGGGGTTAATAAAGGAACCCAGTCCCGCTCCTCGCACCAAGCAAGTGGTGCGTGTCGCCAGTCCGGTCCGGCCCGTTCCTGCTTCCCGCACTAAGCCAGTGGTGCGTGTTCCCAGTACGGCCCGACCCGTTACTGCCCCTCGCACCAAGCCAGTGGTGCGCGTCGCCAGTCCGGTATGGCCTGTTTCCGCTCCCTCGCACCAAGCCAGTGGTGCGCGTCGCCAGCCCGGCCCGGCCTGTTCCTGACCCTCGCACCAAGCCAGTGGTGCGCGTCGCCATCCCGGCCCGGCCTGTTCCTGCACCTCGCACCAAGCCAGTGGTGCGCATCACCAGCCCGGTCCGGCCTGTTCCTGTCCCTCGCACCAAGCCAGTGGTGCGCGTCGCCAGCCCGGTCCGGCCTGTTCCTGTCCCTTGCATCAAGCCAGTGGTGCGCGTCGCCAGCCCGGCCCGGCCTGTTCCTGTCCATCGCACCAAGCCAGTGGTGCGCGTCGCCAGCCCGGTCCGGCCTGTTCCTGTCCCTCGCATCAAGCCATTGGTGCGCATCGCCAGCCCGGTCCGGCCTGTTCCTGCTCCTCGCACCAAGCCAGTGGTGCGTGTGTCCAGTCCGGCACGGCCCGTGCCTGTTCCACCGGTGCCTGGTCCGGCACCGGTCAGCTGCTCCACTCCGGAGCCAGAGCAGTCCGCTCCACCGGTGCCCAGTTCAGCTCCGGTCAGCTGCTCCACTCCGGAGCCAGAGCAATCCGCTTCACCGGGGTCCAGTCCAGCTCCGGTCAGCGGCTCCACTCCGGAGCCAGAGCAGTCCGCTCCACCGGTGCCTGATCCAGCTCAGGTCACCTGCTCCACTCTGGAGCCTGAGCAGTCCGCTCCACCGGTGCCCGGTCCAGCTCCGGTCAGCGGCTCCAGTCCAGACCCAGACGTCAGCCCCTCTCCAGGTTCGGGATCTCCCACACCAGGGTCCAGACAGGGCTTGGAGTATAGTGGGAGGAAGGAGAGGGAAAGCAACGCGCCGAGGTCTAGACCAGACCAGGGGCACAACAGGGAGGCGAAGAGTGAGAGGTCGTCATGCCCTGAGCCGGATCCGCCTCCGAGGCGGAATGACCACCCGGTCCCTACCCTGTTATGTGTATGCTGTGTGGTCGGAGTCCGCACCTTTGGGGGGGGGTACTGTCACGCCCTGACGCAGAGGACGCTTATATGTTGAGTCAGGGTGTGTATATTCTATGTTGTGTATTTCTATGTTGGTTTTCTAGTAGGTGTATTTCTATGTTGGCCGGTGTGGTTCCCAATCAGAAGCAGCTGTCGCTCGTTGTCTCTGATTGGGGACCATACTTAGGCAGCCTTTTGGCACTAGTTAGTTGTGGGATCTTGTTCCGTGTGAGGTATGTTGTTTGTTGTACCTTGGACTTCACGTTTCATTTAGTTTGTTGTTTTGTCGTTGTGTTTATTCATTATAATAAACATGTATGCATATCACGCTGCGCCTTGGTCCGTCCCGTCTATAAACGAACGTGACATTAACAGTAATAGCAGCATCTCTAATTTTGATAATTGCCATATTAACTAGCTCATCCTGTATCACAGTAAGTTCACACAAATAACCACAGCTAGGCTTACTGCTCTCATAGGACTGCCCATCTTTAGATCAGTGATCTTCATCTTAAAATGAGCTTACCTCAATTATCAGGCTTATAGCTTTATTATAAGACTAGATTACAAGAGACAACTAAGTCAAGTGCATGAATAAATTCTCAACATATTTCTGAACAAAAATAGTATTGCTCATATGTGCTGTTTCTGATTTGAGTGCTTTATATATATATATCTACACGATACACAAAATTAAATAAATATACACTACCGTTCAAAAGTTTGGGGTCGCTTAGAAATGTCCCTGTTTTTGAAAGAAAAGCAATTTTTTTGTCCATTAAAAGAACATCAAATTGATCAGAAATACAGTGTAGACATTGTTAATGTTGTAAATGGCTATTGTAGCTGGAAACTGTTGATTGTTTATGGAATATCTACATAGGCGTACAGAGGCCCATTATCAGCAACCATCAGTCCTGTGTTCCAATAGCACGTTGTGTTTGCTAATCCAAGTTTATCATTTTAAAAGGCTAATTGATCATTAGAAAACCCTTTTGCAATTATGTTAGCACAGCTGAAAACTGGTGTGCTGATTAAAGAAGCAATAAAACTGGCCTTCTTGAGACTAGTTGAGTATCTGGAGCATCAGCAATTGTGGGTTCGATTACAGGCTCAAAATGGCCAGAAACAAAGAACTTTCTTCTGAAACTTGTCAGTCTATTCTTGTTCTGAGAAATGAAGGCTATTCCATGCGAGAAATTGCCAAGAAACTGAAGATCTCGTACAACGCTGTGTATTACTCCCATCACAGAACAGCGCAAACTGGCTCTAACCTCTGTAGCTCAATTGGTAGAGCATGGCGCTTGTAATGCCAGGGTAGTGGGTTCGATCCCCGGGACCACCCATACGTAAAAATGTATGCACACATGACTGTAAGTCGCTTTGGATAAAAGAGTCTGCTAAATGGCTTATTATTATATTCTTAGAAAGAGTAGTGGGAGGCCCCGGTGCACAACTGAGCAAGAGGATAAATACATTAGAGTGTCTAGTTTGAGAAACAGACGCCTCACAGGTCCTCAACTGGCAGCTTCATTAAATAGTAGCTGCAAAACACCAGTCTCAACAGTGAAGAGGCGACTCCGGGATGGTGACCTTCTAGGCAGAGTTGCAAAGAAAAAGCCATATTTCAGACTGGCCACTAAAAAGAAAAGATTAAGATTGGCAAAAGAACACAGACACTGGACAGAGGAAGATTGGAAAAAAGTGTTATGGACAGAAGAATCGAAGTTTGAGGTGTTCGGATCACAAAGAAGAACATTTGTGAGACGCAGACCAAATGAAAAGATGCTGGAGGGGTGCTTGATGCCATCTGTCAAGCATGGTGGAGGCAATGTGTTGGTCTGGGAGTGCTTTGGGTGGTGTCAACGTGGGAGATTTGTACAGGGTAAAAGGGATCTTGAAGAAGGAAGGCTATCACTCCATTTTACAATGCCATGCCATACCCTGTGGACGGCGCTTGATTGGAGCTAATTTCCTCCTACAACAGGACAATGACCCAAAGCACAGCTCCAAACTATGCAAGAACTATTTAGGGAAGAAGCAGTCAGCTGGTATTCTGTCTATAATGGAGTGGCCAGCACAGTCACCGGATCTCAACCCTATTGAGCTGTTGTGGGAGCAGCTTGACCGTATGGTACGTAAGAAGTGCCCATCAAGCCAATCCAACTTGTGGGAGGGGCTTCAGGAAGCATGGGGTGAAATCTCTTCAGATTACCTCAACAAATTGACAACTAGAATGCCAAAGGTCTGCAAGACTGTAATAGCTGCAAATGGAGGATTCTTTGACGAAAGCTAAGTTTGAAGGACACAATTATTATTTCAATAAAAAAATCATTTTTTCTAACCTTGTCAATGACTACATTTCCTATGCATTTTGCTATATTTCCTATTCAAACTCATTTCATGTTTTCAGGAAATGTCTAAGTGACCCCAAACTTTTGAACGGTAGTGTACATTACAAAAATAAAATCAAACATCTGAGAAATAACATTCTATAGGCCTAATAGGTTGCAAATAGACCCAAGTCAAACTGAAACGGACTTATTCCTGTAGTGATCCTGTTTCACTTCATGTGTTCTTATTGTGAACTACCATGATTAATGTAATCTAACATGCCATGCGTTAGATAAAAACATAAAATATTGACACTGCTATCACCTAAAACGTAGTGGTATTACTTGATATGGTACTTCTGTGTCAATGCATGTGTGTTGGCACACAGAGCTACAGCAGACACAAAAACATGCAGTACATATATAAGGTACACACTATAATAAAATAGGAATTACATAATCAGTGGTGTCACTTCAACAGGAGTTGTTGTCACTCCTCCTTATGTGATGCATTACAAATGTGGTGGTTGAGAACAGTGCGGCCTAAGCTGATGATAGTTAGTGCAGTGTTTACAGGAAATATGGTGTCGTTGTTCTGGGTGGAATTACTCTCTCTGAGTCGGGCACCGCCCGGAACAGCTTGGGCTCCCTCGTATTGGCGTCTTTGAAGACCATGATGGAGGCAATGTTGCCGCAGCGATAGCAGTAGTTAGGAGCCGACCAGACTGTGACCAGCTTCTCATCAAACATGAACTTGTAACCCTCATGGACTAGCTGATGTGCCCGACAGATCAACTTCAAGTTGTTGATGTGAACAAACTGCACATCAATATATAATGAAAAAAGAAAGACAGTGAGATAAATGTGAATGTGAGAAATAAAACTACTACCCATTTCATATACAGTATCAGTCAAAAGTTTGGACACAACTACTCATTCCAGGGTTTTTCTTTATTTTTACTATTTTCTATATTGTACAATAATAGTGAATCCATCAAAACTATGAAATAACACATATGGAATCATGTAGTAACCAAAAAAGTGTTAAACAAATCAAAATATTGTATATATGAGATTCTTCAAAGTAGCCACCCTTTGCCTTGATGACAGCTTTGCACACTCTTGGCATTCTCTCAACCAGCTTCATGAGGTAGTCACCTGGAATGCATTTCAATTAACAGGTATGCCTTCTTAAAAGTTAATTTGTGGAATTTCGTTCCTTCTTAATGCGTTTGAGACAATCAGTTGTGTTGTGATGAGATAGGGGGGTATACAGAAGATAGCTCTATTTGGTAAAATACCAAGTCCATATTATGGCAAGAACAGCTCAAATAAGCAAAGAGAAACGACAGTCCATCATTACTTTAAGACATGAAGGTCAGTCAATATGGAACATTTCAAGAACTTTCAAAGTTTCTTCAAATGCAGTTGCAAAAACCATCAAGCACTATGATGAAACTGGCTCTCATGAGGACCGCCGCAGGAAAGGAAGACCCAGAGTTACCTCTGCTGCAGAGCATACGTTCATTAGAGTTAACTGCACCTCAAATTGCAGCCTAAATAAATACTTCTCAACATCAACTGTTCAGAGGAGACTGCGTTAATCAGGCTTTCATGGATGAATTGCTGCAAAGAAACCACTACTAAAGGACACCAATAAGAAGAAGAGACATGCTTGGGCCAAGAAACACAAGCAATGGACATTAGACCGGTGAAAATCTGTCCTTTGGCCTGATGAGTCCAAATTAGAGATTTTTGGTTCCAACCGCCGTGTCTTTGTGAGACGCAGAGTAGGTGAACGGATGATCTCCGCATGTGTGGTTCCCACTGTGAAGCATGGAGGAGGAGGTGTTATGGTGTGGGGGTGCTTTGCTGGTGACACTGTTTATGATTTATTTAGAATTCAAGGCACACTTAACCAGCATGGCTACCACAGCATTCTGCAGCGATACGCCATCCATTTGGTTTGCGCTTAGTGGGACTATCATTTGTTTTTCTACAGGACAATGACCCAACACACCTCCAGGCTGTGTAAGGGCTATATGACCAAGAAGGAGAGTGATGGAGTGCTGCATCAGATGACCTAGCCTCCACAACCACCCAACCTCAACCCAATTGAGATGGTTTGGGATGAGTTGGACCGCAGAGTGAAGGAAAAGCAGCCAACAAGTGCTCAGCATATGTGGGAACTCCTTCAAGACGGTTGGAAAAGCATTCCAGGTGAAGCTGGTTGAGAGAATGCCAAGAGTGTACAAAGCTGTCATCAAGGCAAAGGGTGGCTACTTTGAAGAATCTCAAATATAAAATATAATTGGATTTGTTTAACACTTTTTTGGTTACTACATGATTCCATATGTGTTATTTCATAGTTTTGATGTCTTCACTATTCTTCTACAATGTAGAAAATAGTAAAAATAAAGAAAAACCCTTGAATGAGTAGGTGTGTCCAAACTTTTGACTGGTAGTGTATATATTTTACAGTATAAACTTGACAATGTACTCACCTCATTGGTGACCTTTGCACCAAACAGCCACCCAGCTCCCCTGGGGCTGATGGCCCAGGTGTCCACATCCTCGGGGTCTGACCACACAAGGTCACAGAATGCTCCCTTGTGGGGGATCTCCTGGTTACGTTCAATGGTTCTGATCTGGTCCAGGGTCTTTATGTCCGGGGAGAGGCCCCCATGAACACACAGAATCTGCTCATCCATCAGCTGGCACAAGAAAACAACCACAGCACAGCATTAGAATGCCGAGTTACTGTGACAGTAGAAAATATCCCCATGTTGGCTTGATATGGTAAAATTGTGACGTGGGGGTTGTTACTGCAGGAAATCAGAAATACAAAGCAATAGAGTTATACTCACTGCTGCAACTGTTAACATATCAAACACTTTGGTACAGTAGCGCCAGGCATTTGCATTTCCATATTTGGTTTGGCATTCATCTGAAAGGCAACATAGACCAGGAACATCCCATTTACAACCAGAGCACCTGGAGTTAAGGGTTTGCATTGTACATCAATTACTAATGTGTTAATACAACATTTGGTTGGGTTGGATATGGTGATTTAATGAAGAAAATCTCACCATAAAATCCATACACTTGGGTTATCTGCCTGCTTTCGTGGTTTCCTCTTAAAAGTGTGATGCGGTCAGGCCATTTCGCTTTTAACACCAGCAGGTATGTGAGCGTCTCCAAGCTGTAATATCCCCGGTCAACAAAATCACCCTGAAGAGACACAAATACACATAATCCTGATGGGGTCATTATTGATGGACATTGTAAACACTATGAAAAACAAGGCAACTGTGTGGCTCAGTTGGTAGAACATGGCGCTTGCAACGCCAGTGTTGTGGGTTCGCTTCCCACCGGGGACCAGTATGGGAAAAAGTACCCTCACTACTGTATGTCGCTCTGGATAAGAGTGTCTTCTAAAATGTAACAGCAAACATGTAGTCCCCCACAAAGGATGCAGCGTGTGACTAACACATTTCAGTTAAACACTATAGCTCCCGCCTTGGGCCAATCCGTGTAATTTTGTAAAGGCCGGATCTTTATGGCAAGACGCATCATTCACCCACCTTTCGCCAAAATCGGCCCAGTTGTCTGAGATATCTTGTGTGACTTAAAGCCAATTTATGTTTGATCCCAAAATATGGTTGGAGGCACCGTATGGATGGATGGTGTGACACAATTGGGGAGCCTCCAGAGGCATGCAGAGGCCAAAATGAGCTCCGTACCGCATCGCCGTGTGCCTCTCAAATTTTGTAGCAATGCGGTGTGCTCTGAATAGCTCCGCATTGACATGATTGGTTGACGGTAAGTACACAAAGATCCTGTATAAACACAAAGTCACTTCCTTGACAACTTCCTTCGGATCGCAGCACATTCGGGTGTGGAAGGGAATGAAATTGTAGACCAGTTAGCCAAAAGACCTTTGAAACTAGATATAATTGATATTAATGTTCCACTGGGTAGAGGTGAGGCCAAATGTAAGATCAGAGCCATTTTGATAGATGTGTGGCAGAAGAGATGGGACTCTGAGGCCAAGGGCTGGCATTTATATGCCCTCCAAAGAAAGGTCGGTGGACCAAGATTCAAAGGTCAGATTAGGAAGGAAGAGGTGGTGTTTGCGCGATTGCGTTTAAGACATTGTACATTGAACTCGTCATTACATCTGGTTAGCAAGCATGTGAATGGTTTGTGTCTGGAGTGTATGGTCGATGAAACGGTGGAGCATGTGTTGTTATATTGTTGTAAGTATGTTGAAGAGAGGGAAAGATTGAAATGTAGGGTCATTGAGGTTGGACAGGGTTGGGGGGGGGGGGGGGTTGGAAGGGATTTTGGGGGTGGGGAGGGTCTATTAGAAGTTAGTAGGGCTCTTTTTTTTTGTTCTCAGAAGTACTGAGTTAGGTAGGAGGATTTAGTAATGTTGTAAATCCGTGATTTGCCACACACTCAAGCACAGTAGGTGGCGGCATTTACCTTTAACGTTTGTTTGCGGAACCGCCATTATATCATAGAAGAAGAAGAAGAAGAAGACAACTTCCTTCACAACAGCTCTGCACTGTTCCGCGAAGCGCAAGAAGTATGAATGCCCTGACTTCTGCAGAGGCTGTGTCACGTAAATGCTGTACGGCCAATGCAGACGTCAGATTGACCATGTAGCGCCTTTAACTTATGAACGGACAGACGGAGACAGATCCACAGTCCCCTCCCCGATTTCATCATGGGGGACAACAATAACATAAATGGGAGTGGACGAGGGGATAATAGTTGAGTTTATACCCACCATGAAAATATAGTTTGTGTCTGGGACCTGTCCTCCGGTTCTGAAGAGTTCACACAGATCATAAAACTGATTGAATGAAGAAGAAACAAGCAAGTTAACTTCAGAATTACTGGAAATTAAAGAATGGAAAGAAACAGAATCTGTTTCAAAGACAAATATTTAGCAATGATGCTGTATGGCTGTGAGGGTCAATGAAGTAGCCTACCTGTCCATGTATATCCCCACACACTGTCACTGGGGTGGACACTGGTTGGACATTGGATTCCTCTAGCAATATGTCACATACATAGTCACATAACCTCTGAGGAAAAAAACACACACCCTTAGAATAAGGAGCAGTGTAATGTGCTGTGTGATATGTGATGCAATGCCCAAGCAATGATTTAATGAATGCATGTCATAATAGAACATCCATAAACTAGTGACAACTACTGTAAATGGCACATTTTATTCATAGCCATTAAAAACTGGGATTTTATATCATACCAATAATTTCGTCAAGCATGATGATGGCATCCATTTAATTCAAATTCTTGGTTATAATGGCATCACAGTCTGTCTGTGTGATTTCAGGTCAGTTTAGATAGTCTATGATTTAGAAGTGACAGCCATTTTGCCATTGTTTAGGTCTGATTAGTAGGCTCCTTACTATATGTGCTGCTCATCAGGCTTATTTCGGTGATCGACTTTGCGAAGGCAGTGACTCTCACCTTGAGGTCGTTTTCAGGTAAATATTTACACTGCTTGGCAATCTCCTTGTATTTATTCAGGTCCATTGGCGCCATTGTATCAGCTGTTCGCGATAATGTTTCTAGCCTATTTAGCCTACATGTTTGGTTCCGTCTAGCGGATTTACTGAATAGTTTGCGTTGTGCTGCCATCTGCTGTGTGGGTTATGCACTACTTAGGCCTTAGATTGTATAGGCCCCAGATCCCCGGACACTGTATATTGTGGGCTCTTTAAGGATTGTCTAATCATATAATCAAATGATTAATTATTGAGTGTAACAGCTCTGTAGCTTTGATCTTGATCTTGTTGGGCAGCTCATGTCACTGCTGATGAATGACTGTAGACGGCAGGTGTTTAGGCCAATAGCCACATAGTGTCGCTCGCACACAGTAGAAACAATGGGTGATTAGGCTACAGCGCGCACGTATCCTACAGCGTAGGCATAATAAACATCACCATCTTTTTTTCTCGAGTCTAGGCCCACAGTCCTGGATAGCTTACTTTTTCAACATGTTGTTGCTTGTAGGGGGTAAATCGATTAAAGAGGGGCATATGTTATTTCATGAATAGCCAAGGCCTAATGTGCCATAATCGAATGGATGTAATGTTTAGTCTAGGCTATAATCATAAAATTATGTAATCTTAGATTCTTTATATTTGTTCAATTAAAGTGTGTGAAATGATGTGGTCCGTAGACTTAAAGAGAAAAGTCAAACAGACTTCTCATTGCGCACTGGCTCACGATTACGCATTGAACCAATCAAATGCCTTTGCGATGGAAAAACAAACGCCTAACCATACCACGAGACCCCCCCTCAATGCCCTGATTGGCTGAAGAGTATTACAATCCACAGCGTTCAGTTTCATTGCGCTGGGCTAGGTTGAACCGAAAGTGAAGCTAAGAAGCTGCGGGTAGTTCGGTTCGCAATAACTGGGCAGCAATTGCGAACAGCATAGGCTAGTCCATTCAGGGAAAGGTCTGAGACAGACCATTACTAAGGCTTTACATGGAGAGCTGAAATTGAATATGAGGTTAACGACCTTAATGATGTACATATCCCCGGCGTTGCTATTTATTTTGTATATTGGACTTTCTGATGCTGGACCTCGCATCAACTCCTACAATGCGTCGCCTATCTCCAGGAAGCCTCGCTCAGCATCCGAGAGCTTGGAGCAGCTCTACACCACCTTGCCTAATCGTTTACCTGAGGACAGGTTTGTGCTCGGCCTACTAACGGGGCTCACGCCGTCCCCCACAATTGTCTCCACCGGAGCGACCAGCAAAACGATACAGGTCTCCACCATTCCTGTCTCGCCAACCGCAACCACAATTCAGCTTCCGACAACCCCAAGGCCAAGCATAGAAATTATTTCAACCCCTAGACAACAAATAACGGCGTTGAGCTCCAGAACATCAAATTCAAGCAAAAGATCCACTGATGCGCAATCAGATTTTCCTCCAGAAAAAACGCTGCAGACCATGGTCTCCATGGTTTCTCAGCGGACGACAAATGATGCATGGTCTTCAGATAACATCGATGCATCGATTACCTCCGAGAATAGTCAAGGTGAGCCTATGTTGGCGCTTAGGTGTGATAAGAATAAAATATATAATGTTCCAAGGCGCATCAATTGTCATTTTATCTTGTGTTGTGTATAGAATATCCTCTGCCACACCTCCACAATAGATACACCTCATTAATAGACTGATAGCATATATGATATTTTACTCTCTGACCTTTTAATCACCTCACACATTCACTTATATTTGCAGAAATGTCCCTTTTCATGCAATTTTTGTTATTAATATGTAACCAAAGGCACAACCAAAACGTCCGCATTATGTCTTGACGCAGAGCGCAGGCAGGCGAAGAAACTGAGATTGTAGAAACAATAGATCGTGGTCCTCAAACCATCGGCGGCTTTCTCCTTGCAAAATGATCAGACATAACTCAATTATCCATATGAATTAGAACATACCGGTTCAAGAGTAATATTATTATAAGCTACGTTTGGCGCTCCCAGAGATGGTGGGGCCTTTATTCTGAGGTAGGCTATGTATAATGACATGCATAAGTGTGTCAGATATTATGGTGATTGGATGGGAGGGGAGGGCGTTTATCCCTTGTTTTTATTCATCCATCCACACAGACTTCTCCATGTCTGCATATAATTGCCACCATGATATTATTTATTTTTCATACAAGCAGACAACGCGTCCGTTTGGACAGTGATCCCCGTAGCCTTTGTGTCTATTCAACATCCTTAGACCAAGGAGGGGGGGACAGGGGAATGTTACCCCACATCCAATCAAAATGAGCAGACCAAGACATGAATGAGCCAGCACTGTTATAACCTTAGCGGTTTATGTTGTCTCCCTCCTCTCTCGTCACTGGCCCCGCTGTTCTGCGTTCAAGTGCTTTGCATGACGATAAACGTTCCGACAGAGCCTATGTAGAGATTGGGGTGGGCAACATTTTCAAAGAGAAAGAACAATTATGTAAAAATGTCCTAATTACTAAGAAATACAAAATTATAATATATTGATTGCAGCTGTGAATCATTTTGAATAAGATTCTACCAACCTTGCACAACTCCTAGGGAAACATATCCATTGTTTTTGTCAAAATTGCTTAAACTCAGTAAATTTGGTTGGGATTAATTGATGGACAGCAATATTCAAACATTGTTTCAGAGTTTTTTAAGCAGATTTAAATCAGGAACACTCAACACCTCTTGGAAATCCATTCTGGTGTGTCTTTGGCATTACAATTTGTGTAATTGCCCCACAGAAAAATAAGACTCTATCCCAGGGTTAGGTTTTCAGAAGACTGGGCGGGTTTTCTTCTAACTTTTTACATGGGCTTTGCTCCTTTCATATTTATTTTGATCCTAACAAACTCCCCAGTCCTTGCCGGTGACAAGCCTACCCATAACATTATGCTGCCACCACAATACTTGAAAATACACAGACATCAACAACATTGTATTCACTCCACATTACTGGCCTGTATGACAAAGTGAAAAGAAGGAAGCTTGTGTTAAAAAATCCACTCCAAATCATCCATGCTGTTTGCAACAAGGCCGTTAAGTAAAGCTTACTACAAGCTCTATGCAAACACAAGATTCGGAGTGTTGCAATGCCTTTATTCATCACAAAAGGGGCGGCTCCTTGTAATACGCTCCGGCTATTGTGAAATGGTAGAACCTGCTGTAGCAAACTAGCTATCCATGTGCTTTTTTTCTCCATGACCAAAACATGATGACCTTCCATTTTTAGCTGATATGGGTATAGAGCCTCACAGTGGAGGTGTCATAATACCCATAAAACGTAGCGGCCAAACAGTGAAATGGTTCCAGTCGTTTTTCCACCATTCATTTTTTCCATAGGGGATTTTAGAAACACTTAAAATATACAGGTGAATATATTAAGTCATCTTGTCCTAGAGAGATTTACACAGTTATCAAAACGTCATGCCAGGGTAAGCCTACACGAAACACAGCCCTTATTTTAAGTGTTTCTAAAATCCCTTTGGGAAAAATGAATGGTGGAAAAACGATTGGAACCATTTTCCTGTTTGACCGCTAGGTTTAATGGGTATTATGACTCATACTGTGGTACTCTATGAATACACAAGCAGCATATCAAACTGGGATAAGGTTACACCGGCAAGTATAAGAATATTTGCCAGGGCATATTTTTTATTATTATTATTGTATTTAACCCCCCTTTTTCTACCCAATTTCAATCTTGTCTCATCGCTCATCGCTGCAATGCCCCAACGGGCTTGGGAGAGGCGAAGCCATGCGTCCTCCGAAACATGACCCGCCTAACCCGGAAGCCAGCCGCACCAGAGGAAACACTGTTCAACTGGCGACCGGGGTCAGCCTGCAGGCACCCAGCCCGCCACAAGGAGTCGCTAGGGCGCGATGAGCCAAGTAAAGCCCCCCCGACTCCCGGCCACGGCCGGTTATGGCACAGCCCGGGAATGAACCCAGGTCTGCAGTAATGCCTCTAGCACTGCGATGCAGTGTCTTAGACCGCTGCGCCACTCGGGAGGCCAGGGCATATTTTTTTATAAATCAGATTATTTCACATGGAGATGTTGGAAGTTAAAAAGGCTAGCTAGCTTGCTATGTTTTTAGCCAGGCTAAAGCCAGCTAGCCAGGCTGCCAGCTAACTACTACCAAATATTTTTTTATAACTAACCCAAGATAGACCACAGCCTGTCGTTTCCAAATGAATCATAAAGCCGATTTAAGTCAAAACTGTAACTAGGCCACTCAGGAACATTTAATGTGGTCTTGGTAAGCAACTCCAGCAGTGGAGGCTGGTGGGAGGAGCTATAGGAGGACGGGCTTATAGTAATGGCTGGAATGGAATAAATAGAACGGTATCAAACACATGGAAACTACATGTTTGACTCTGTTCCATTAATTCCATTCCAGCCATTACAATGAGCCTGTCCTCCTATAGCTCCTCCCACCAGCCGCCACTTAACTGTAGTGTCTATTTGGCCTTGTGTTTTAGGTTATTGTCCTGCTGAAAGGTGAATTCATCTCCACCACAGCAGACTGAACCAGGTTTTTCTCTAGGATTTTGCCTGTGCTTAGCTCCATTCTGTTACTTTTTAATCCTGAAAAACTCCCCAGTCCTTAACGATTACAAGCGTACACATAACATGATGCAGCCACCACTATGCTTGAAAATATGGAGAGTGGTACTCAGTAATGTGTTGTATTGGATTTTCCCCAAACATAACACTTGGTATTCTGGACAAAAAGTAAACTGCATTGCCACATTTTTTGCAGTATTACATTAGTGCCTTGTTATTTTGTACAGGCTTCCTTCATTTCACTCTGTCAATTATGTTAGTATTGTGGAGTAACTACAATGTTGTTGATCCATTCTCAGCCATTAAACTCTGTAACTGTTTTGAAGTCACCATTGGCCTCATGGTGAAATCCCTGAGCGGTTTCCTTCCTCTCCGGCAACTGAGTTACGAAGGACGCCTGTATCTTTGTAGTGACTGGGTGTATTGATACACCATCCAAAGTGTAATTAATAAAGTAATCATGCTCAAAGGGATATTCAAATTATTATTTCTTCAATAGCTGCCCTTCTTTGCGAGGTATTTGGAAAACCTCCCTGGTCTTTGTGGTTGAATCTGTGTTTGAAATTCACTGCTCGACTGAGGGACCTTACAGATAATTGTATGTGTGGGGTACAGAGATGAGGTAGTCATTCAAAAATAATTTAAAACACTATTGCATACAGAGTGAGTCCATGCAACTTATTATGTGACTTGTTAAGCACATTTTTACTCCTGAACTTATTTAGGCATGCCATAACAAAGGGCATTAATACTTATTGGCTCAAGACAATTCAGCTTTTAATTTCTAAAAAAATTAGTATTGAGATCAAATGTTTCAACCACGAAAAAATGTTGGCCAAAATCCATCCTTCTCCCACTGCCGGACACTGGGCTTCCTCTCATCACCATATTTGGTGGTAAGTGGAAATGCCAACCGGTTGCTTCAGGTTTATACAGCTGCTGAAACATCAGGCTCATTGTTCAATCTGTGCTACTACCTAGCAATGGAAGGTGACACTTCCTTGCCTTCACTAAATAAAAAATGAAAACACTTTGCTATCACCCCCTTGTGAATGGGAGTGGGACCCGCGAGGATATCATATTACCAAAAGGTGTCTGCTACACCCAAAATCCCACTCCACCCACGTGCACGCACGCACGTAGATCAGCGGAGTGAAGCTTGTAGTAGCCTTAATATTGTAAGACAATATGGCAAAGACACTTTTTGGCCTAAATTAAAAACTACAGGTTTGGGTCAAATCTAATACAACACAGAGTGAAACCCTGTGCGTATGCCCGAGCGAGCGTGCGAGTGAGATTGGCAGCTACACGGCCCAGGATCTCACACAGTCTGGGGGGTGATCTTGGCTGACAGTTGTGCAGGGAAGATGGCTTCAGTGAATAAATGGAAAGCTGACAGTGCTCTCCAGGCTTGCATAACCATGCCCTTTCACTGTTACATAAAGCTGGAACAGTGGCCAGAGATGGAGAGCGCTAATCTGAGGAGGACGCTACTGTTGCAGAAAATGACATGAAATCCCCTCTAATGGCCATGCCGACGTCTGAGAAGACGGCACAACAACGTGTGTTGAACGTTTAGAGCAGTAACGTTGGACAAAATGTACTATGTTAAGGTCAAACCCTTCCTATCTCACTGTACAGAAAATACAGTACTGTGCTAATAGCAAACGTAGCACAATACCATATTGGATCATAGGACACACTGTTGTACTTCAACACCCATTTGTTTCAATTTCAACCTCTACATGGACCTGAAAGGACAAGCAACTTTGTCAACACACTGGATTTCCAACTGTTCGTTTGCTCTAGTCATGTGCATAATATGACACAAATTCAGCAATTAACATTATTCCCCAAACCTCTATTTTTTGTTCTCAGCTTTCAATGTACAGTATTGTATAATGGTTTACAGTATGACAGAATGCAGCAGCCCTGCCTCCCCCAGCCTCCCACATCATTCTTGTAAATTAGGCTGTGTTAGTAGCAGCAACCTGTCTCCTCTCGTGGAAGAACAGCCCACATGCTCAAAGCACACCAATGGCAGCTTGGTATTTCCTCTGCATGTCATGAGGCAGTTTTGACTGTTTTCACATTTGTCTCCTGGAAAAACCGCAGCAGTCTCATGCAGCAGCAGTCAGTCTCTATCCTATCTCCTCATCCTCTGCGTCCCCCTTGTCACGATCGTCGTAGGAAGTAGACCAAGGCGCAGCGTGATGAACGAACATGTTTATTTATCATTAGCGATAAACACGGACAGTAAACAAAAACAACAAACGACTCGTGAAGTCCACGGTACAAACACAAAACCAACTGGAACAAGAACCCACAAACACAAAGGGAAAAACAGACAGTTAAAATATGGCTCCCAATCAGAGACAACCAGCCACAGCTGACACTCGTTGCCTCTGATTGGGAGTCACTCAGGCCAACATAGAAATAAACAAACTAGAACTCCCAACATAGAAATACACCACATAGAACGAACACACCCTGGCTCAACATATAGAGTCCCAGCACCAGGGTGTGACAGTACCCCCCCCTAAAGGCGCGGACTGCGACCGCGCCTCAACCAGAGCAAAACAGGGGAGGGCTGGGTGGGCCTTCCTCCTCGGCGGCGGTTCTGGCTCCGGGCTTGCCCACCACCCTCCAATAATCCCCCCATAACGGCCCCGCTGTTATGGAGCTGAACTGGACGTAGTATGAGCGGATAGCTTCAGCTCCGTTGTGGAGCAGTTGACCGGTACCTGATTAGGCACCGGTGACCCAGGCACGGGTTGTGCCAGACTGACGATACGCACCCCTGGCTTGGTGCGTGGAGCAGGAACGGACCGGACCGGGCTGACGATGCGCACCCCTGGCTTGGTGCGTGGAGCCGGAACGGGCCTCACCGGACTGACGACTCGCACCCCTGGCTTGGTGCGTAGAGCAGCGACGGCCTTACCAGGCTGACGATGCGCACCCCTGGCTTGGTGCGTGGAGCCGGAACGGGCCTCACCGGACTGACGACTCGCACCCCTGGCTTGGTGCGTAGAGCAGCGACGGGCCTTACCAGGCTGACGACTCGCACCCATGGCTTGGTGCGAGTAGCAGGAACGGGCTGGACCAGGCTGATGACTCGCACCCCTGGCTTGGTGCGAGTGGCCGGAACGGGCTGGACCAGGCTGACGACTCGCACCCCTGGCTTGGTGCGAGTAGCAGGAACGGGCTGGACCAGGCTGACGACTCGCACCCCTGGCTTGGTGCGAGTAGCAGGAACGGGCTGGACCAGGCTGACGACTCGCACCCCTGGCTTGGAGCGAGTGGCAGGTTTAGGCCGGGCCGGGCTGGCGACGCACACCGTAGGCTTGGTGCGAGTGGCAGGAACAGGCCGGTCCGGGCTGGCGACGCGCACCGTAGGCTTGGTGCGAGTGGCAGGAACAGGCCGGGCCGGGCTGGCGACGCGCACCGTAGGCTTGGTGCGAGTGGCAGGAACAGGCCGGGCCGGGCTGGCGACGCACACCGTAGGCTTGGTGCGGGTGGCAGGAACAGGCCGGGCCGGGCTGGCGACGCACACCGTAGGCTTGGTGCGAGGAGCAGGAACAGGCCGGACCGGGCTGGCGACGCACACCGTAGGCTTGGTGCGAGGGGCAGGAACAGGCCGGGCCGGGCTGGCGACGCGCACCGTAGGCTTGGTGCGAGTGGCAGGAACAGGCCGGGCCGGGCTGGCGACGCGCACCGTAGATTTGGTGCGAGTGGCAGGAACAGGCCGGGCCGGGCTGGCGACGCACACCGTAGACTTGGTGTGAGTGGCAGGAACAGGCCGGGCCGGGCTGGCGACGCGCACCGTAGACTTGGTGCGAGTGGCAGGAACAGGCCGGGCCGGGCTGGCGACGCGCACCCTAGACTTGGTGCGAGTGGCAGGAACAGGCCGGGCCGGGCTGGCGACGCACCCCGTAGACTTGGTGCGAGTGGCAGGAACAGGCCGGGCCGGGCTGGCGACGCACACCGTAGGCTTGCTGCGAGGGGCAGGAACAGGCCGGACCGGGCTGGCGACGCACACCGTAGGCTTGGTGCGAGAGGCAGGAACAGGCCGGACCGGGCTGGCGACGCGCACCGTACATTTGGTGCGAGGGGCCGTAACAGGCCGGACCGTACTGGGGACACACACCACTGGCTCTACCCCGGGATCTGGAACGGGCCGGACCGGACTGGTAACACACCCCAGTACCTCTCGCCGTGCCTCTAAACCTTCTTTCCCTACTTTGACCAGTGGCCCCCGTAACCTGGTGGCCTTCTGAATACGCCCCTTTTCTGCCTCCGTCAGCCCCGTCGTCCATGCCCTGTGTCCCCCCTAAATTTTTTTTGGGGTTGCCTCTCGTCAGCCCGACGACGACACTGATCACGCCGTTGCTCCTCTCTCCGTCGCCTCTCTACTGTCTCACTCCATGGCCGGCGATCCATCCCGGCCAGGATTTCCTCCCAGGTCCAGGACCCCTGCCCGTCTAAGATCTGCTCCCACGTCCAGGCTGCCTGCTCCTGGACACGCTGCTTGGTCCTGTGATGGTGGGTTCTTCTGTCACGATCGTCGTAGGAAGTAGACCAAGGCGCAGCGTGATGAACGAACATGTTTATTTATCATTAGCGATAAACACGGACAGTAAACAAAAACAACAAACGACTCGTGAAGTCCACGGTACAAACACAAAACCAACTGGAACAAGAACCCACAAACACAAAGGGAAAAACAGACAGTTAAAATATGGCTCCCAATCAGAGACAACCAGCCACAGCTGACACTCGTTGCCTCTGATTGGGAGTCACTCAGGCCAACATAGAAATAAACAAACTAGAACTCCCAACATAGAAATACACCACATAGAACGAACACACCCTGGCTCAACATATAGAGTCCCAGCGCCAGGGTGTGACACCCCTCCTCTTCCTCCATCTCTCTCTTGGAAACAGTCTGAAGCGAGGTGGAAGGAACACTCAGACTCCATGCTCATCGTACTTGAGCTCAAATAAATAATACATGGCCACTCAGCAGAGTCTACACGGTCATCCAGATCTGGCACTTCTCATAGTATATGTGTGTGTATACAGAATATCCTAGTGGTGCCGTTTCATAACAATCTCTTCCTCTCTGTCCTTGCAGAGTCTTTGTGTAACTGCAGCAGTGAGGGTGTTCTAGACGTGGATGACTGTGACAAGAAGACAGGTCAATGTGTCTGCATGTCAGGGTACACTGGGCTGCTGTGTGAGGACTGTGAGGAAGGACACTTCACCAATGGCACCACTGGCTGCATACCCTGCGGTTGTGACTCCTACGGCGCTGTCAACCACCTATGTGACAGGTAAGAGCTCTAATGCACTAATGGCACTGGGAATTAAACACTATACATCCAGTATAGCGTACTACCAACCAAACCAGAATAAATTGTCATTTTTTAGTTCATATCTACTGCATCTTTGAGATGTAGTTTAGAAATCACAATGTATCAAATCTGTTTGAATAACTGATTTAGCAGACACTGTGCATCAAGACACTGCTCTGAAATATACATGAACTTGTCACACAGGATGATGTAGAGTTAGAGCGGCTCCAAATCTCTAGTGTTTATGATATACTGGAGCCATCTTGTGGTAGTCATTATCCTCCTGGTCTTGTTCAGCAGCCTGGCCGACCAGGCCACCATCCCCCTGGCCTTTGTAGAGAGAGACAGTTGGTTTGCCAGACCTCGGTTGGTTATAATAATATAATGCCATTTAGCAGATCATTTTATCCAAAGCGACTTACAGTCATGTGTGCATACATTTTTACGTATGGGTGGTCCCGGGGATCGAACCCACTACCCTGGCGTTACAAGCGCCGTGCTCTACCAATTGAGCTACAGAGGACCACAGATTGGTTCTCATATCCTGAGCTAAACAACACACTGTCCCAGATGCAGCCTTACAGTTTGTCAGAAAGAGTGTGACTTGGAGAGAGGCAGCTTGTTTGGCTTAGGAACACGCTAAAAATAGCTGTTGTATTTTGGCTTCTAAACCTTTGGAAGGAATGTGTCTGGTCAGAAAGCTGAGTGAACATCCTTGTGATGTTTCTAATGCCCAGTGGCAGTGAATCAACCGTCAACATACAGTAGGTAGATAACCTAGAGCTTATGTTGTATTGTGCCAAATTAAGTTTATGACAAACATTTTATACATTCATGTAGGAATATACATGGGGCTCAAGCTGTAGGATTCAAATTCAGGGAGAAAACTGCTTATTGCCTCATTCCCTCATTTACCACAAAAACGGAATGAGTAGAGTATAGATCAAGTGAGAAGCGGGTGAAGGGGCAGCTAGGCCAGGGGGTTATTCTGAGGGCAGGAGCGTATGGGGCTAGCCCTGCCCTCACGCAGTAACACTAGCACACATAAAATGATCCTGCTCAGACAGTCTGAGCCTACACAGTGCAAACCCAGCTAGCGTAGCGTTGGTCTAACCCAGGCGAGGCCAGCTCTCTCCCAGCGGGTAAGCACTGTGATTTACACAGATTAGCTGGCTCCCAGACCCCCCCAGTCTCCCTCATGCTTTAGAGGATGCCTCTCATATACTGATGGACCATCCAGCCTTTCGTATTACAGTTATAGTCATATTCATCTTTTACTTTGGCAAATTGGCATTCTATCACATTTGCTTTTGGAACTCTGTAAGTGTGTCTGTGTGTTCTCGCTTAGGTCTATTTAATTGCATGGCCAGGAACAGAGGGCTTGGATTAAACTAATTACCTACTGGTTCCAGATCACAGCATAATTCTGATCTGATCCAGCCTGGAACCTGGGAGAGGACCAGGATGTCATTGGCTTGCAGACGTCTAGATCAGAGCTGCCTGCCTGGGATTTCAACTTGAGCTCTTTGTTCTTCACATTACCTCAAGGACATGAACTGACCGGATCTAGGTTAAGCATGAGCATATTTCTGATCTGTATAGTGCCATAATCTTAAAGTAGAGCCACAGTTCTCTTCAGACAAACTGTAAATCAAATGAAAGTTGTTGAGGATGAGCTATTCGATGTGGTTGAAGCACGATATGAGATGTACTGTTTTGGTTTCAGTTGTTGTTGCTGTTATCTTGCATAGGAAGGATGTGCTCCTCTTGGTAGCAATAATAATATTCTAGGCTCCCAGCCTACTAGACCATGTTGGTAGGAAGTTGCTACTTTTTAATTCACTCATCTGTAAGAAGCTATGTCTTACTGTGTCCTGCTGTGCTCTTTACCAAACTAGATCCACAGGGGTCCAACAACAAACATGGAAATAGATCCATCAGTCAAAACAAAAGTTACTGAGCTGTAGGCTCGTCTCAGATTCTTCCGCCTTCCGTTGATCATTTGTTTTCAGGCGTGATGATTAGTGATAATGACTTGACCTCTGGCCATTAGGCTGATAGTTCATGACAATATGCTCATACAGTATGTGTGCATTTACAGACCGCAGACTGGAGGAGGTGAACCTGGCCAGTCTCGTCTTGAGCCCTTTTTTAAATCATGATCTGTGTTAACAACCTTAACATGTGAAGGTGATTTGATGGTAATCCTCAGCCTAACAGGATGGGTTTTGTACCAGTTTGTACTCCTGACTCTCTCCTGTAGTCTGATTCATCTAGGGCCTCAATACTAAATAATAATGAGTGCAGCATTGGAATCAGTGCCGACTGCACTTTCTGTCTCTCTGTGTAGGCTGGGGGCTTGACAAACAGATAAACTGTACAGGAACAGTTTGATAGAAATGGGACTAATCTCAAGCCTGTGGGAAAAACAAGCTGTTGCTAAGAGACAGTAGCATTGAGCCCCAGATGACATAGTAGGAGGCTTCATGTTACTGTATCTTAGCAACTAAATTAATGATTGTATTCTGATATGATGTGGTACTGCTCTGTAATCCACTACCATTATTTAGCTCCACAGTTATGTCAATATACTACCAAAAACAATTATGTTCTAGCTCAAATTACTTCCTTTCGCCATAAATGTTATATCAATAGTTTATTTGGGCCAATCCTTAGGGGCACTGTTTTGAAAGTTGCACATTTATTTTTCACCCTCGTCCTCTATGGAATGGGAACACAGTCTGTAATGAAATATTGATTTGGGTGCAGATGTTTCCTATTTCTTTAGTCTCACTCTCTAATACAGTAGCCTAAACAAATTTCAATAACACTTTTTTATGTTTGCATATTTCTTGTCAGGAAGGAATTGAGAGATTGCGAGCCATTTTGTATGAATATGAAAACACGACTTGGTGTAAATGTGTTTCGGGTGCTTTAATGTCTTTATTTTGGGATATTTAGTTGAAAAAGCACTCTCTTTTCAACGATTCCGGCGCAAACCTCTCCCTTTTCATGTGGGTTTGATTGAACAAGTTAGAATTACTGGGGCAATCAATGGAAACCCGGGGAGATCCCTCTCAATATCCTCCCTTCCCTTTGATGGGGTCATGTCATCATGAACCAGTTTAACAGAGCACTGTCGGGGGAGCCAAAATGATGTATCAGTTCATGCATTGATATCCTTTTGTCACACCTGATATTAACCGTTACTGTTTTCTCCAGAGCGACATACTAGCCTCTTGATCTAGTGGTGCATGCAGTTTGCTCCGAAGTGCAGGTAGTAGGTAGATGCATGGTATCCAAACCTGACAGGACTCTCCTGGTATATGCTACACCGGCACAGCTGTGTGCCTTCTCTGACGGGGAGGAAGAACGAAGGGTAGAGTGCTGTGTAGGAAGAGGCCGAGTGACAGGCCACCGCAGGCGACCAACCCAACACTCACATTAGCAGGAGGCAGCATCCCATGCTGTATTAGTGGCAAGGACCCAGTGGGGAGGCTTTGTTGCTTTAATGGCTGGAGTGCAGTGCAGTGGCCATGACTGCTAGCACATTGTGCCAGGCTTTACTCTGAGCTGAGTTACATAACTGGCCCAATGTGTGATCCTGAGCCAGGAGCGCTCTGGAATGGATCACCACTCTTGGCCCTTGTTGTTGTTAAACATTCTCTCTCTGAAGATCTGACAGTGTGAGCCCTGACTCTAAAACATGCTTAGTGTAGAACAGTGCATGTCTTTCCTGACTGGCGACCATTCTCCTCCCGCATGGTGTATATGAGAACACTTAGGTTGCATTTCTGACTGCTGTTTCCCAGTGGTTAAAGAGGATGCAGTCAGCTCTGCAGCACAGATATGTGCTCAGTCTATTGTGATTCCCCAGTCATGCGCAAGCAATGTATGGCCGGCATCGCCATGGCAGCAGCAGAACAGGGTTAAGCTAAGCCTGGTTGCCATGTAATACTGACCTAGTTAATATGCGTCTATAACACGGAGCAGAGTGGCTGGGCTACACAGTCTGAAGCCCAATGAAAACACACCAAAACAACCCCCTCCTCCCCCTGGTGACACTAGGTGGGTGGTAGTTGTGAGTGAATGACTAGCATTTCAACCATATCCTGGTTTTAGGATACATTTCCATAGAGAACCCAGCCTTACCAACCTTGCTCATCTCTGTTGTGCCCTGGTCTGGGAATGTCTGTTTGAATGGATCCTAGGGTTGTTATTTCCTCTAGTCACAATAACTACTCCCAGAATGCTTTTCCCAGCTACAATATCAAGTATTTGTCAGGTCATCTTCCATCAAACATATTAGATTACATTTAAACGTTTCATTGTGGCTCAGCAGATACCATCACAGATGGTGGCTTCTAGGGTGTCATCACTGGTTGGTTTGGGGTGGTTGGTTTGATACCAGTCGGGGAATTGGGCCACCAAGGATGAGATCAGTGCTGTCGTACAACACTGTTTACGTCTCGCCAAAAACATATTAAATTATGAGATTTTCTCACCATCTGCTCTCTTTGGCGAGAAAAGAAAAGCTTCTTACATCAGAGAGACTGAATCACTGACAGTGATACTGGGAACCTGCCTCCAAATTTCTTGTGTGCTTTTTACCAAATAAGCAAGGTGTCAGGAATATTCGTACTATATAAGCAGTGCTGTTGATTATGCAGCATTTAGGGATACAAAATTCTGGTAACTTTCCCAAAATTCGCAGGTTTTCCAGAAATCCTGGTTGGAGAATTCCAGATTTCCTGCTTATTCCCTCCTGATTCTGGGAGTCTTTCAAATGTGATTTCTGAAGAACCTGAGAAAGTTACAGGAATTTTGCAACCATAGCAACAGAAAATAGCAATTACTTCTCTACTGTGTCACATTCCTATGGCTCACTCTCCTCTCCGCCTCCAATCCCATGGAGTCATATGATGGTGCATGTGTGTTTTTGTCTTTTTTGGGGGGGGGGGGGGGTTCATGGTTGTTTGAATGTGTGTCTCTGTCTGTGTTTATTTCGAGCTGCTTAACTCCTAGCCTTGTTCTTCCCATCAGGCTACACACGGCCCACTAAGCATTACCATCAACATAACATTTGCATCAATAGCAGTGTTTTAATACTGCCTCATTTGAACAAGGCCCACGCACTCATGGGAAGGCATTGAGGCAACTGCTCTGTCATTTCTTGGGCTTGATTGTTATTTGCTCGTTGTAGTCCACAGATCTATTCTGTTGATTGTTTTGGGTGAAAGGGAGTGATCAGGCATGACTCTTCTCTGTGTGTTTTTCCTTTGAGACTCGGGGATCAGCACACAGGACGATTGGAATCAGAGAGCGTGTGTGTGTAGCCTATAGATGTGCAGCCTGACATATTTTCTGTGAACGAACAACCCCATTCCTTTTCCCCCCAGTGTCTCATGTGCTGTACAATTCAATATAAGCTTCAGCTTGTATGTTTTGCAGGCTGGCCACGCAGCAGTATGTGGAATGTGCAGGTGAAATGCAGTGGTGTGTGTAGGCATTAGGACAGAACGCATTAGCGAATGAAATAAGTGTTCAAAGCTCGACAGTGTGCTAAAGAGCTGAAGTTTAATTGGATTTAAGTGGGCTAGAGCAAGACTGGATAATCAAATAGAAAGCACCCTGTAGTTCCAGCTGTCAGCAATCATACGCATCATCATCATCATCAGCACACTAACACATTGTTTGGTTTTAGCCCGCAATTTTATTACCTCAAATTTACATAGACAATAAACAGATGACAAACTGTATTTATTCTTCTCTTTAATTTGGAATCATTGATTACTTTCATCTCCTTCCAAAAGGCATTGTACTGTAATCAAAACTACAGTGAATTCTCTGTAATGATTGTACTGTAATCAAAACCATAGTGAATTATCTGTAATGAATTACTTGCCTATTGTTTTTAGATCATAGCCCAACCCTGCAGAGCCTCACTGTACCATTCAGGGTTAGTTATGAGCTGCATGTCAGTCCATGATGACCAGAGACCACTGGGTGTGAATTAGTTATTGCTTGAGACATAACCCTTTCATAATCCCTTCTCTTTGGGCATAGCTTCTCTTTCTACCCAGCAGGAGATAGGGCTGTGTAGGAGGGGGTTTGTCCTTTTGTGTCTTGCTGAGAGCGCTTGAGACGTGCTGAATGCTTGAAGAGGGTCCCACAGGTACCCTGACCTATGCACTCCTCAAGGTCACTGTCTAATAGAGTATATGAGGGGAAAACCTGTCAGAAAGAGGCCCTGTGAGGCTGAGTTATCATGCCTGGCCTGTAGGCTGTGGGATCCAGGCAGCCTCTCAGTCTCCAGCCTTGGACCAGATGTTCCTAGAGTGCTCCAATCTGTGGTCCAGACTCTACCATGCTTCCCTGCCCCCAGAACATGCCAACCATGTTAGTGGAATTAAATAGACAGCTTTGAACTGTGGAGGATGGGAGGCTAACCCATGCCATTGAACCCGTCTGGAGTAGCTGTGCTCTGTTCACGACGGAGGGAAGGATCTGGTTTTTATTTTTTTAAACAAAACTACAAGTTACAAATTTCAACATTACAACCACAACAATCTCTTCATTCAATCAAAACATAAAGGGCAGGGAGTGTTATGGGAGTTATGGGTAGCAGATGGATTGATGGGAGAAACCACTCAGGGGGAACCTGCAGGATGTCATGTGTGAAACCATTAGAATAATCTGGGCACAGAATGTCATGGCTAATGCAATCCTAACCAAATAGTGCAGTTTCACTGTCAGACTGTAGAGAGCTCTCAAACCCAGCATTACAGCTAGGCTGTTACAAAACCTAAAGGCTGGATAATCAAATATGTGATGTGATCGTATGTTGACTGTGCTCTCCTGTTCTTTCAGCTCAGGGATGTGTGTGTGTAAGACGGGAGTGTACGGGCCCAAGTGTGACGAGTGCCACCCAGGCTTCTTCCGTTTCAGCAGCACTGGGTGCCAACCCTGCCAGTGCAACAGCCTTAGTAACTACTGCCACCCGCAATCTGGTGAGTCATCCACTACACCACACCTTCTATCTACAAACCACAACCATAACAATCACATTTTCTTCTCCCTGCTACACAATAATCCTGTTTGTTTGTGTGTGTGTCCGTTCCCCCATCCTGGGTATTGTTGTATGAGTGGACACTTATTGAGAGGTTTGGAGGGGTCAAGGTGGATGGGATTGTAGAACCCATCTGTCTGCCATTGTGATGCAGAAGAATTATAAATAATGTGGTTGTACTTCCTTGCTCAGGTCTGACATCATCGACAATGACCCTCTGTCAGCCAGGGAGCGTTACATAAGAAACATGAGGGTATGCAAAACACACTAGACTGTCTCTTCCAGATTAACATGAGAGTGACCTGTTCCATTTCAATCTGAATACTGGAAAATCAAGCTGATTTGTTCCTACCTCTATAGGGTCATTGTTTTTAGATAAGAGTGATAGAGGTGTCCTCTATCGAGAAGGACAGAGAAAACAAGTGTTTACTGTATTCCTTCATTTAGAGAACATCTGCAATGCCCCAATATACAGAATAATTTCATATCCCATAGAGAAGTATTGGTTCCTATTCCACAAAAACCCCTCAACTCCATTACTATGTAACAGGCAACTAAACAGTCTGGGGCTCAAATTCAAATCGGCAGGATAGTAGTATTTGCTGGATTAACGGTTTCTATACTATACAAACAAAAGCACCAATGTTCAGGTGTGGTCAATAAATAGCATATATCATAGTCCCTACATTGAAGAAACAGACCCCTGTTTTCAAAATATGTTAGCATAGGAAATGGTCATTAACTTTTAACCATAACTTCCCCTCCTTTTCCACAGGCATCTGTCTGAACTGCCAGGGCAACACTCAAGGACCCAACAGTGCGGAATGCAAGCCCAGATTCTACTGCAGCTCTGGTGCTGCCACTACCGATGCCTGTGTCCCCTGCCCCTGCTCCAACACCACCTCCACTGGCACCTGTCACACTGGTGAGTAGCCACTATCCCCTGCCTCAGTAGTGCCCTTCTTAGGTCACATATTAGTACTCTTGCCAGTCTGGTTGCTAGGCTGGTGTACCTGTCAACATGTCTTGGTGTGCTCTGCCTGGGCAAGAGGGAGTAACCGCAGAAGGGATTGACCCAGAATTCTGGGGGGGCCTAAACAGAATTACATATACACTGAGTGTACAAAACATTAGGAACACCTTAATATTGAGTTGCACACCCTTTTGGCCTCAATTCGTCGGGGTATGGACTCTACAAGGTGTTCAAAGCATTCCACAGGGATGCTGGCCCATGTTGACTCAGGTTGGCTGGATGTCTTTTCTTGATACAAACGGGAAACTGTTGAGCGTGAAAAACCCAGAAGCGTTGCAGTTTTTTACACACTCAAACCGGAGCGCTTGGCATCTACTACCGTACCCTGTTCAAAGACAATATTTTGTCTTGCCCATTCACCCTCTGAATGGCACACATACACAATCCATGTCTCAATTGTCTCAAGACTTAAAAATCCTTCTTTAACCTGTCTCCTCCCCTTCATCTACTCTGATTTGAAGTGGATTTAACAGGGATCATAGCTTTCACCTGGATTCACCTGGTCAGTCTGTCATGGAAAGAGCAGGTTTTCCTAATGTTTTGTACACCCAATGTAGAATCCCTTAGTCTAATACAATCTCTGTGGGCCTAATAGTGAAGATTTGTCGTTTAACTTTCAAAATGTATTACATTAACATGATGTTTTAATCTGATTGTCCACCACTACAAAATGCTCTTGTAAACCTGGCTACCTGCGCACGTTCGTCCGCTCTAAAATAATCCCTGCATCCATAGGCTTCAGTGCACTGTGCACACGCCATTTGAGGAATGGAAAAAGACATCTGTAACAAAACACCAAAACATTTGCTGATTTTCATTCATTAGGCCTACACTTGTAACCTGAATTGATGCATCCACTGTCCGCGTGCGTCTCGGCCACTCATCTCTGCCTTCACAAAATGTCGAACCATACCACATTTTGGAACATATTCCACACGTTTTCAAGTCCATTCGTACATTTTTCATGCGGGTGACATGAGGAAATTATAAATAATAGTGTAATAGCCTAAGGTTTTTGTTTTGGATTATTATGATAGGTTAATATTCAACCGGTACAGCGTACCCCCACTATTGTGAACTCTCCAACAGCAAAACACCATCAACAGTCACTGCCAGGGATGAATGCTCTGGTCCCCATTACTATAACCCCATTCGCAAGGATACTGTTTGTCTTTCACAGATAATTGCAATTTACTTGTGATGGTTTGCCAAAGCATCAATATCTGGACCCTCTGGTTGACAATGTTTAATCCCACCTATCTGTCTTCTCCCTGCTGGTGTTGGTATGTTAGGGCCTAACAGTGGATGGGTCTCTTCACATCAGCAAAATCACAAATGTCTCATGTAGACATGTATTCGATATTATGTTTTAACCAAGCAAGCCAGCATTGGTTTGTACCCATCATAACCTGGTAACTCAGCAGATGAGGCCTGAGCCTTGGAGCCACAGACATACGTAGAGTCCCTGTCTGTCTATCTGTCACCGTCTTTCACCTCTCACAGTCCTCCCCACCTCTGATCTGACCAATCAGCCGCAGCCATGTGACTGCTGACAGCCTCCCATTGGGTCCTAGCAGCCTGGCAACAGCCATGTGGAGAGGGTTCTGAGGCCTGTCAGGTTGTGTTTGCCCAGCCAGGGTCGAGTGCCGAAGGGGCTGAGCTGAACAGCTATGTCACTGGACAGGGAGGGGAAGGGGGACACACACACCAGGCCGAGGTTGAGCTGAACATAGAGCACAGCCGGGCCACTTCACAGCAAGCTAGTCAGGCAGTAGAACAGAGGGGGGATGGCACCACACCACGGCTCCTGGAATTAACAAGGCAGCAGTAGGGTGATAATGTGGTGTATGAGTAATCAACAAAAGCCTCAGTTAGAGGTTGCCCTGGCAACAGTGACAAATCCACAATGCAGTATCGATAGAGAGATGGGTCACTCATATTAAATGATCTGTGTGTAGCCTCTCTTTTCTCAAAGGTAAACGATGGCCTGACTCATTCATCCTAAGGCTAATAAAACATTGACTTACACTACCAGTCAAAAGTTTGGACACACATACTCATTCAAGGGTTTTTCTTTATTTGTACTATTTTTTACATTGTAGAATAATAGTGAAGACATCAAAACTATGAAATAACACAGATGGAATCATGTAGTAACCAAAAAAGTGTTAAACAAATCAAAATATATGTTATATTTGAGATTCTTCAAATAGCCACCCTTTGCCTTGATGACAGCTTTGCACACTCTTGGCATTCTCTCAACCAGCTTGACCTGGAATGCTTATCCAACAGTCTTGAAGTAGTTCCCACATATGCTGAGCACTTGTTGGCTGCTTTTCCTTCACTATGCCGTCCGACTCATCCCAAACCATCTCAATTGGGTTGAGGTCGGGGGATTGTGGAGGCCAGGTCATCTGATGCAGCACTCCATCACTCTTCCTTCTTGGAGAGTGATTCTTCAAATAGCCACCCTTTGCCTTGATGACAGTTTTGCACACTCTTGGCATTCTCTCAACCAGCTTCATGAGGTAGTCACCTGGAATGCATTTAAATTAACAGGTGTGCCTTCTTAAAAGTTAATTTGTGGAATTTCTTTCCTTCTTAATGAGTTTGAGCCAATCAGTTGTGTTGTGACAAGGTGGGGGGTATACAGAAGATAGCCCTATTTGGTAAAAGACCAAGTCCATATTATGGAAAGAACAGCTTAAATATGCAAAGAGAAACAACAGTCCATCATTACTTTAAGGTCAGTCCATACGGAAAATGTCAAGAACTTTGAAAGTTTCTTCAAGTGCAGTCGCAAAAACCATCAAGCACTATGATGAAACCGCCACAGGAATGGGAGACCCAGAGTTACCTCTACTGCAGAGGATAAGTTAATTAGAGTTACCAGCCTCAGAAATTGCAGCCCAAATAAATGCTTCACAGAGTTCAAGTAACGGACACATCTCAACATCAACTGTTCAGAGGAGACTGTGAATCAGGCCTTCATGGTCGAATTGCTGCAAAATAACCACTACTAAAGGATACCAATAATAAGAAGAGACTTGCTTGGGCCAAGAAACACAAGCAATGGACATTAGACCGGTGGAAATGTGTCCTTTGGTCTGGAGTCCAAATTTGAGATTTTTGGTTCCAACCGCCGTGTCTTTGTGAGACGCGGTGTGGGTGAACGGATGATCTCCGCATGTGTAGTTCCCACCGTAAAGCATGGAGGAGGAGGTGTTATGGTGTGGGGGTGCTTTGCTGGTGACACTGTCTGTGATTTATTTAGAATTCAAGGCACACTTAACCAGCATGGCTACCACAACATTCTGCAGCGATCCCATCTGGTTTGGGCTTAGTGGGACTATCATTCGTTTTTTAACAGGACAATGACCCAACACACCTCCAGGCTGTGTAAGGGCTATTTGACCAAGAAGGAGAGTGATGGAGTGCTGCATCAGATGACCTGGCCTCCACAATCCCCCAACCTCATCCCAATTGAGATGGTTTGGGATGAGTCGGACGGCAGCGTGAAGGAAAAGCAGCCAACAAGTGCTCAGCATATGTGGGAACTCCTTCAAGACTGTTGGAAAAGCATTCCAGGTGAAGCTGGTTGAGAGAATGCCAAGAGTGTGAAAAGCTGTCATCAAGGCAAAGGGTGCCTATTTGAAGAATCTCAAATAAAATATGACATATATTTGATTTGTGTAACACTTTTTTGGTTACTACATGATTCCATAGGTGTTATTTCATAGTTTTGATGTCTTCACTATTATTCTACAATGTAGAAAATAGTAAAAATGAAGAAAAACCCTTGAATGAGTAGGTGTGTCCAAACTTTTGACTGGTACTGTATATTTGTGTGTGCATGAAAAGGAAGTGCAGGCCTGTCAGTGGCTGAGCTGGCTGTATAGCAGTAGCGAGGGAGGATGGTATTGGATAAATATCCAGGTCAGGTTGTTGAGTCAGTATCCATATGTGAAGGTCCTTTGCCCCCAGCCGTCACCGTGCTGACTGGGTCATGTTCTCTCCTGGTGACATAACATGTTTCACTCTGACTGCAGTGTTTCCACTGACAACGGCCCAGGGTTAAACCCGACCAATCAGACACTGCCTATAGATAAGAGGTGTTATCACTCCTAGACTTCATTGGTCTAGCGCTCATCTAGGATTTTAATTGTCGCTTTAAAAGTGTGTCTGTTGTGGGCACAATTATTGGTCCATAAGTCGGAAAGATCTTGAGCAGACTTAAGCCTGCAGCACACATTTAGGGTACCATTGAGGATGTGGCTTAGGGTACCATTGAGTATGTCGCTATTTTCTCTATTACGTTGCTTAGTAGGAGGGGATCAACACTTACGCTAATGACATATAGCAAGCTTGATTACTGTGCTCAATAATATTTGGTGTCAGACCTCCTGGTACTTAATGGATGTGCTTACAGCAGAAGGGGATATATAACAGTTAGTGATGCCATTAGGAGAGAAGGAAGGGCACTGTATAGTAGCATCATATTACTAAGGACCAGAGGCTGGAGGAGAAAGCTGACCCTGGAGGAGACTGACATCTCATGATAATGAGGAGTGATGATGATGCTCTGATACAAGGGATCAGTCTTTAGAAACGATTAAAGTGAATTTGATTCCGGGCCGTAAAGACGCGTGTTTGTGGAACAGTCTTTTTTCCACACTTAAGCCATATCTTTCTCTGATTACATCGGTGGTCGTGTGTGGCTCAGAGCATGGTGCTTGCAACGGCAAGTGTTGTGGGTTCAATTCCCACTGGAGCCACCCATACAAAAACTCTTTGGATAGGTGTCTGCTAAATGGCATATATTATTATTATCGTTGAATCTTTTCTCTGAAACTTTTGGGGTAGGTTAAAAATGCGTCTGAGCAACAGAAGACATTTGTATTATTAGCTAGGGTACTCTTATATAGCCCACGTGTAGCCCTTAAGTAGCCTATAGTAGACTAGAGACACTGCCATAGGGCTTACCTTTTGCGTTGTACAGTATTACAAACCAATCTGTCTTTGGCATTCTGGTGCCACCTAGTGGTAGTACATCAGCCAAGTCTCTTATGATTTATGATTGACATATATTTGTGTGTGTTTTTGTTTACCTAGATTCTGATGGGTTCCCAGTGTGTGACCAGTGCCTGTCTGAATACAGCGGTCAGCAGTGTAACCGGTGCAAGGCTGGCTTCTACAGTGCCAACAGTGGGTGTGTCCCCTGCGACTGCAGTGGGAACGCAGACCCTATGGGCCCGGCCCAGCTCTGCCACCCTGACACTGGCCACTGCCTGAGCTGCACCAACAACACCACGGGGCCTCAATGCCAGCTTTGTGCCGCCGGCTTCACAGGGGACGCCCACGCCCACAACTGCACCCGCCCAGGTAAGTGTCATCCAATAATTTGGTGCAGAGGAGTATTAGTAGTTGTGAAGCTATTGCATGAGCCATGAGTAGCTCAATTCATGCCCATTCACATTGTAAATAATTTGTTTTTTAGCATCACGGATAATTCCTACGCCAGAGCCTGTGACAACAACCGAGGCCCCTAAAACCAACACCACCACCCCTGCTCCAACCCCCAGCAGCAAGGGCCTGACCTCCACGGTGCCCACCAGTTTTCCCCCCTCCACCACCAACTCCAGCACCCTGCTGAGCGTAGCAACCACCCAGGCCCTGCTCACCAGCCTGGGCAGCCCCTCAGACAACACCACAGCCGCCCTCACAGAGGTCTCCTGGACCCAGTTCAACATCATCGTCCTGGCCGTCATCATCCTTGTGGTGGTGGTGCTTCTGGGCTTTGTGGGAGGGGTGTACACCTACCGAGAGTACCAGAACCGCAAGCTCAACGCTCCCTTCTGGACCATCGAGCTGAAGGAGGACAACATCAGCTGCAGCAGTTACCATGACAGCATTCCCAACGCTGACGTATCGGGCTTGCTGGAGGACGAGGCCAACGAGGTGGCACCCAACGGCCAGCTGGCTCTCACCACCCAGGGCAACTGCTACAAGGCCTAGCCCACAGGGCAGACAGACTGCACACTGCGTACAGACTGGACACACCGAGAGGCTTCCGGCCTGGCTGCCTGCCTCACAGGACAGAGACATGAAATGGATAAAGACTTTCAAAGCTGCTGGACACCAAACCCAAAGCCAATGTGTAACTCGAGATTCTGCATAAGGCCATTTGAACCAACAGACTGACAGAGGAAAAAGGGATGGTATGTTTCTGTTGGTTTTGTCCTGGCAAAAGATTACAAGATTATTTTACGTTTTGGGCTCCATTTCAGATTTAAGTGATTCATGTAAAAGAAGAAGTCAATGAAGGGTCCAAAGAAGAGTAGACTGTTTTACTTCAGTTGTGCCTGCAGAGGGCACTGTTAAAGACGTGGATGGTTGTGGTAATGGGGTGTTTGCCCATGCAAGAGTAGAGGACCATGTCTCTGTTGTATGGACACTGTTCCTTATGCAGCTCAATGGACATCAGACCACTCATCAGGAGACCGAGCATTTCAGAACCTTTTAAAACAGACTAATAGTTTAAGTTATAACTTGAACAGAGATCTGGTCCAGACAATGATTGTTATTTAATTAATTGTATTTATTGTTTCAAGTTTTGTTCTTGGGATAAATGTTCCACGTGTAAGATGGTACATGGTAGGTGGAACATGGTATTTTAACTTGTGTGCTATATTAAGAAGTGCAAAATGATTTCATGTATATGTATTTTTTGTTAGTTATTGGGAAAAGTGACGGCTGCTGGCTTAATGACCTCGTCTTTTGTTTTCGGTTGTATCCTGGATGAAGAATTGCCAGGTCCTAACCTTGAGTATTAACAAGGAGTGTTTAGATGATAAAACAAGCATACCTTGTATCCTCTCTCTACTCAGTACTGTGCAGGGCAGTCTGTCCCATTGCTTGTTATGATCATCACTTTGAGCTTTTTACTGATGGTGTGCTAATCTGCTGGTTTGAGAAATGTCTACCTCAACAGAAGTTGTTGAACATGTTCTTGCTCAAAAAGTAGTCCTAGTCTATTTAAGCAGGTTTCATTAAGTAATCCACTTCTAGGACAAAATTATGCCAGCCTCAATTTCTTATGTAGTCTTATCAGTACAAAATAGACTGATCTTGGTAATGTATTGCTGGCAGCATCACTATTAATCCTGCTCGTGCTTTTATGTTGTTTATAAACTACAATGATATCTAGGATTTGTTTCTGTAAAAAGTATAATTAATGGGTTAAGTTATTAAGGGAACTCACTCCTCAGGTACTGCCTCTTTCCCCAGTGTGATCACTGTAAATAAGAGTAGGACATTGTACAGATGAATGTGAATAGGATCATTATTATTGTACAGGTAGAGTGCACTCAGAACAGTCGGTACCCGTACACTAAAAGGCTCCAATATGGTCTGGGCACAGTCCACACAGGAAATGAATTATAAAAAGACCTACCCTCTGTATTGTCTTGCAGGATACATGTCATCATCCCTAACTACTGTTTTCAGTTAAATTATTCATGGGAATTGTGTAAATACCACAAACTGAAAATGTCACACACAATGCTAAATAAAAGAGGGTTTCTTGCTTAGTCTGTAACTGTGTTTAACTCCTTTATATTTGCATGTTTACCCTACCTGGAGATGTATTTTGTTATATTGTTTCACAGTGGCTGTGTTTCTGTGTTTGAGTCGTTTCAGTGCTAATGAAGTACAGCCAGAGAAGTTCAACAGAGAAGACTGGTCTGAAAGTTTTCATTTCTTTCTTATTAATCAATAGCAATTAAAGCTAGAATCCTTAGTTGCTACATCCATTTTTGGACATATAAGTTAATGATATATATACCTATTGATTCTTGAAGAAGATAACTTATAAATGCCTCATGAGCTTAGTTCAGCTGTTGACTCCATCAGAACCCGAAATATATGCTTGCTTTACTCCAATGTTTGTAAACAACATAAATGTAAACAAACACTGTATAGCCTCAACATGGTTAAAACTATACATTTGATACACTATATATACAAAAGTATGTGGACACCCATTCAAATGAGTGGATTCAGCTATTTCAGCCACACCTGTTGCTGACAGGGGTATAAAATCGAGCACACCGCCATGCAATCTCCATAGACAAACATTGGCAGTATAATGGCCTTACTGAAGAGCTCAGTGACTTTCAAATAGGCACCCTTTGCCTTGATGACAGCTTTTCACACTCTTGGCATTCTCTCAACCAGCTTCACCTGGAATGCTTTTCCAACAGTCTTGAAGGAGTTCCCACATATGCTGAGCACTTGTTGGCTCCTTCACGCTGCCGTCCGACTCATCCCAAACCATCTCAATTGGGATGAGGTTGGGGGATTGTGGAGGCCACTTTCAATGTGACCGTCATAGGATGCCACCTTTCCAACAAGTCAGTTCGTCAAATTTGTGCCCTGCTAGAGCTGCCCCGGTCAACTGTAAGTGCTGTTATTGTGAAGTGGAAACGTCTAGGAGCAACAACGGCTCAGACGCGAAGTGGTAGGCCACACAAGCTCACAGAATGGGACCGCTGAGTGCTGAAGCGCGTAACGTGTAAAAATCGCCTGTGCTCGGTTGAAACACTCACTACCGAGTTCCAAACTGCCTCTGGAATCAACGTCAGCACAATAACTGTTCGTCAGAAGCTTCATGAAATGGGTTTCCATGGCCGAGCAGCCACACACAAGCCTAAGATCACCAGACGCAATGCCAAGCGGCAGCTGGATGTGATGAGGTGTGAATGAAGGAGTCAGGCACAGGAGGTAAAACACCGAAGTCCAGAGTTTATTCCGTTTACATAAATAAAACGCACCCAGCGTCAAAACGAAACTATCACAAGGGAAATATTCCACCTTGGCAATAACCAAGCTCAACCGAGCTACTCGCTCTCACAATGAAACAATCACTCACAAAGACAAGGGGAACAGAGGGAACACTTATACACATACTAATTAGGGGAATGAGCACCAGGTGTGTGTGATTGACAAGACAAGACAAGTGGAGTGATGAGAATGGGATTAGCAGTAGCTAGTAAGCTGGTGAGGACGAACGCCGAAATTTGCCCGAACAAGGAGGGGAGGCAGCCACGGCGGAAGTCGTGACATTGGAGTTGTGTAAAGCTCGCCGCCATTGGACTCTGGAGCAGTGGAAACGCGTTCTCTGGAGTGATGAATCACACTTCACCATCTGGTAGTCCGATGGACAAATCTGGATTTGGTGGAGAACGCTACCTGCCCCAATGCATAGTGCCAACTGTAAAGTTTGGTGGAGGAGGAATAATGGTCTGTGGCTGTTTTTCATGGTTCAAGCTAGGCTCCTTAGTTCCAGTGAAGGAAAATCTTAACACTATAGCACATACAATGACATTCTAGACATTTCTGTGCCTCCAACTTTGTGGCAACAGTTTGGGGAAGGCCATTTCCTGTTTCAGCATGACAATGCCCCTGTGCACAAAGCGAGGTACATACAGAAATGGTGTGTTGAGATCGGTGTGGAAAAACTTGACTGGCATGCACAGAAAGCCCTGACCTCAACCCCATCGAACACCTTTGGGATGAATTGGAACGCCGACTGCGAGTTAGGCCTAATCACCCAACATCCGTGCCCGACCTCACTAATGCTCTTGTGGCTGAATGGAAGTAAGTGCCCGCAGCAATGTTCTAACATCTAGTGGAAAGCCTTCCCAGAAGAGTGGAGGCTGTTATAGCAGCAAAGGGGGGACCAACTCCATATAAATGCCCATGATTTTGGAATGAGATGTTCGACGAGCAGGTGTCCACATACTTTTGGTCATTTAGTGTATCATGGATGGTCAGTCCTTGCATCCATAGCTCTGTCTATGAATTTGAGAGTGGCAACATTTCTCCACCTCCATCCCTTAGTTTTTTAGCAAAACACTGGCGGGGAGTGCTTTGTTATTGTTTCAATTAAGAATTCATCCACCTCTGCGTTCATCCACCTCTGGCCTGCTGGCTCCCCTTCCTCTGCGGAAGCATAGCTCCCGCTCAGCCCAGTCAAAACTGTTCGCTGCTCTGGCACCCCAATGGTGGAACAAGCTCCCTCACGACGCCAGGACAGCGGAGTCACTCACCACCTTCCGGAGACATTTGAAACCCCACCTCTTTAAGGATAAAGTAATCCTTCTACCCCCCCCCCCCCCCCCCCCAAAAAAAAAAAAATTGTAAAGTGGTTATCCCACTGGCTATAGGGTGAACGCACCAATTGGTGAGTCGTTCTGGATAAGAGCGTCTGCTAAATGACGTAAATGTGCCCTTGAGCAAGGCACTTAACCCTAATTGCTCCTGTAAGTCGCTCTGGATAAGAGCGTCTGCTAAATGACTAAAATGTAAATGTAAATGTAATTCTAGCTTTAAGTAGCATAACTTCATTCACTTTGCTTCCTTTTTATGGGCATAAGCGGCAACACTGCAAAAAAGTGTAATGTGTACATGGTTCGGTACTGTGTAGCAGTAGCTCCACCTCAGCTGGTGCACCGTCAGTGGGAGCTGCCAGCACGGGCAGCAGCCGGCAGTGATGACCGCCAGGAGAGGACCATGCAGCTAGAGGCCCAAGAATTGAGTGTCTCCCAGCAGATGGGCAGACAGGGTGAATATCCCCTTGGAGGTTTTGGATGAGCAGGACTTTCAGAGAAAACAAGGAAACTGACCTAGTGTTGGCAGTCGTGTGGGGATGACTGGAGGTTGGCCAGAATCTGCCTGGGGTAGTATCTCCTCCCTTGGCCCAGAGGCCAAGGCCTACTACTCACAATGGGACTGCCTGGCCCTTCACAATGGGGTTGTGTTTCGGGTATGGAAGGAGATGACGCGTGATGGTGTAGGTCTGGCAGTTCCTTGTACCCAGTTCCCTTCGAGCCCATGTCCTTCGAGCTGTTTGTGAGGCAGTGGGGGAGGGTCACTCCCAGAAGACAGAGACCCTCCAACGCCTGAGAGAAGTTCTATTGAGTTTGCTGTCATCACATCTGCACTCAGTGCTGTGTGTTGAAGGTGAAAATCAAGCAGAGGAGAGTGACTGACAACCGTGGTCAAGGCCGGTGTGGTGATACTGCTGTTTTCTTAGGAACTGATGGCTTCTACGGTTGTGGCTGAAGTGACTTTAAGTAGCAGGTTTGGAGAATTAACATAGCAGGTTAGGAGAATTAGGTTAAGGATAGGAAAATAGTTAGCGTTTGGCTTAACTATAATGCTACAACTGTCCTCGAAAGCAACAACTGGATGGACCTGTATTCCATCTAGCCACAACTGTAGAAGCCATCAGTTCCGAGAAGCTATCAGTGTCATAACACCGGTCCTTCCAGCCTGGCCAGGTGGTCTAGATTGATGGCTCATTAGAATATTTGTTTGCAACCATGAGAGTGTCAGCCAGTTTATGGGCAGATAGGTATTTTAAGTATTGGCTAATCACATCATATGTTATAGCAATCTGGTGCCCGACAGCACATGCAATCATTGGTTGATGCAATGATTGGGCCCCGTGTAGCTCAGTTGGTAGAGCATGGCGCTTGCAACGCCAGGGTCGTGGGTTCGATTCCCACAGGGGGCCAGTATGGGAAAAAAAAAAAAAATGTATGCACTAACTGTAAGTCGCTCTGGATAAGAGCGTCTGCTAAATGACTAAAATGTCATGCGTGCAGGTCTGAGCAGGGGAATGCGACCTATGTGTTCTGTTCAGAGGAGGCTGGTGAGGTGAGGACGGCTCATAATAATGAATGGAATGGAGTCAATGGAATGGTATAAACACATGGAAACCAGGTGTTTGAATTGTTTGAGACCCTTCCATTTATTCCGTTCCAGCCATTACTATGAGCCTGTCCTCCCCATTTTAAGGGCCACCAGCCACCACTGGTGTTGTGACAATGAAGACTGATTATGTCCACTGCCAGTTATGGTCAATAAAGAGCTGTAACTTAAACAAACAAAAAACAAACCTTGAAAATACACTTTTATTTATTTTTCTTGTTTTTACTTTTTGCTGACCATTTGTTTGATTTGCCTTTTGATTTGATCTGTCTATTTTTGCTTTGATTGGATGACTTATGTTTTGAAACTGCAGTAAAAGTGCAGTAACTGCAGTGCACTGTGGTATTTTGGACACAGTAATTGCGGAATAACTGCAGTGTATTGCAGTTCAGTTATACTGCACTGTAACTGCAGTTTTACTGCAAAATTACTGCAGTACATTTTGGGGGTTATTTTGGTGGCAGTATTTCCAGCATAGTGTTCTGCAGTTATACTGCACTCTGAATGCAGTCTTTTTTCTTAAGGGTTTATTTAATTGTCTATTATTTATTGAACATTTCGAATGATTGAATGATTGATTATATTTTAAACTTGATTGAAATTTGAATCCTGTAACAACTTGAGAAAAACAAATAAACGTACCTTAAATCCATTGTTATTGAGTTACAATATTTACAACAGTATCTTGCTTGATAGTATGGCTAGATTCCCATTCATTTTTAAGTTCAATGTAAACAGGAAGTTAAGTGTTAAATTAACAATGGCAACTGTAGGGACTACACTGAAACTCAGTTTGAGACAACACCTTTACACGATACCCTGACTGTAGGTGGAACGTGGGCGACAAGATTTATAAAAGTCGGACATGAACTGCAAAATCCATTGAGTAGTACTCCCTCCATGCTGATCATGACACCCGCTGGCAATGAAGAGGTTCGCTGTGAGATCCCGTGTCATCATGCGACGAGTGACATGATCCTTTATTCCCGGGTGAGCGGCAGCGATAAAGGGCGCTCACTGTGCCTCACTCGGTTCGCTGCGTTTGCCTCTATACTTCTGTCGTGTGTGGCACTCCTGCTAAACGCATATCAACATAAAGCAGCAGCAGCAGCAGACAACCAGGTGAGCTTCTTTTTCAACGGCGCACAAGTGTCCATCCATAAAATCAACCTGTTATCTGCAAATAATTAATTTATGGATAGTGTTGTGTGTGATAAGAATCGAAACTGTAGCCTAGAGTAAATGTGTATAATTATTAGAGAGATCAGAAAACGCTTGTCATTCTAATTGTAGAGGGCTGTGATATATCTTGCAGACTATTATACACAGTAAATCTGAATGGATCTTGTGTTTTCATTTGTAGCTCACTTCAGCGGGAAGCGATTCTATAGGTACATTCTGATTATTATTATGGCTGTTATGATTCTTATTATTATTATAATCATCATCATCATCCTCACACTGTCTATTCTATCCCTCCATATAGGCAGTGTTCAGCAGCAGCAAGTTGGAACCAATCCAAGTGCCCATCTGACAGGTACAGTTATGATACTATTCATGATATTATTGCTTGAAAGACCAATCTATAAGACTAAGCTAAAAGGTAATGTCCTCATTGTCTCTCTTCCAGCTCCAGCCTCATTTAGTAATTCAAAAAGGGAATACCTTGAATGGGAGGACAAACTTGGACTTGCTCACCTCAGCGGCTTTGAGTATGATGACGGCAACCTCATCGTGCTTAAAGATGGCATGTACGAGGTTTACCTGCAGATCACCTTCCGAAGGCCTAGTCACTTTGTGTGTAGCAAAGAGGACCCTGTGTTCATCCTCTCCCAGAAGGTGATCCTGTTTGCAATTAACTACCAGAAGAACAGAGAACTCCTAACAGCATCTGACACAGTGGAATGCATGCCCAAATCAAATTGCTGTCAGCCCCCTGACTCAGTGACTCCATACTGGGAAAAATCTACCCGCACATCCGGGGTGTTTAAACTAAAAGCTGGGGACAGGCTTAGAGTGAGTAACGAGGACAGGTACCATGAGTTGATGCTCCTTCGAGAAGACTATACATTTTTTGGGGCACATCTCATTTGAGGTGCAGGGATAATAATGGACTTTAGAGCTGTATATATGTTTGCTTTATGTTTGTGTTTTCTATTGAATATGTCAACTGCTACATAATGAGAGCATAACTTTGTTGAAATGATTGTAACCACTATCACTTATTAGACAAATTAATGTCTGTTCACTATATACTTTATTTATTTCTGGGGAGTTTTGATTTGAGAATGATTTGAGAATGTGGGTGAGAGAGCATTTGAAGTACAACATTGCAGTGTTATTATGCTCTCAAGTGTGGCCATAAATAACTGTTATTCAGTAAAACAGTGACATAGCTATAGGGTTAACCCAATTCTGATATTTTTGACCAATCAGCTCTTTTGCCAATCATTTGGCAAAAGATCAGAATTGGCTGTCTGTGTAAGTGTAGCCTAGGACAAGTACAATCTGGGAAATGTATGCCTAGTCAGCTAGTTGGATTAGTGGGGAAGACACAAGGGTGGTCACATGTGTTTGCAGGACAGAGGTCCCGAGTTCCAGTCTCAGTGTGGGCTGGTGGGGGAGGAAGTAGAGTTAAGCAAGCACAGTGACGTCTGTCACACAGACAAATAGGGAACTTTAGATTAGATTGATGATCTTACACAATCCGGTATGTGGTATACAACTTAATTTATGTTAGCCATAAGTACAGTCGGACCTGGACCGTTGAAGGTCTTTTTTTTGGGGTGACAGTTACTTCGTAGTAAGAGAAGCGGACTAGTTACTAGAGGGTTGCTGGTTGAAACCCCAGGGCTGATGAGGAAAATCTATGAGTTGTGTCCTTGCGCAACACATTTAATCCTAACTGCTCCATGAGTGCCTCGCTACGGCTGACCCTGTGGTGTTCCCAGCCTGTCCTGTGGGGTTGGGTACTGTGTCAGCTACAAATGTCCCTAAAGCTCATATAGTGTTTCTACTGTATAAAAAAAGTAAAAGTGACATTTGAAGTGTGTTTCCAGCAGATAAACAACAGAATGAGCAGCCACTGTGTTTACCACCTCAACGTAACCTTACTTCAGAATGTATGGCATGCATGCTATTGCACCATCGTGTGACAGACAACACCCATTGTTGTAAATGTTGATTAAATGATGCATTGCTTCCTGTTTACACAGGCTGACCAATATACAGTGCCGTCAGAAAGTATTCACACCCCTTGACTTTTTCCACATTTTGTTGTGTGCCTGAATTTAAAGTGGATTACATTGAGATTTTTTGTCACTGGCCTACACACAATACCACATAATGTCGAAGTGGAATTATGTTTTTATGACATTTTTACAAATTAATAAAAAATGAAAAGCTCAAATGTCTTTTGTCAATAAGTATTCAACCCCTTTGTTATGACAAACCTACATAAGTTCAGGAGTAAACAGTTGCATGGACTCACTCTGTGTGCAATAATAGTGTTTAACATGATTTTTATTATGACTACCTCATCTCTGTGCCCCACACATATAATTATCTGTAAGGTCCCTCAGTCGAGCAGTGAATTTCAAACACAGATTCAACCACAAAGACCAGGGAGGTTTTCCAATGTCTCGCAAAGGGCACCTATTGGTAGATGTGTTAAAATAAAAAAGCAGACATTGAATAGCCCTTTGAGCATGGTGAAGTTATTAATTATACTTTGGATGGTGTATCAATACACCCAGTCACTACAAAGATACAGGCGTCCTTCCTAAGTCAGTAGCCTGAGAGAAAGGTAACCACTCAGGGATTTCACCATGAAGCCAATGGTGACTTTAAAACAGTTACAGTTTAATAGCTGTGATAGGAGAAAACTGTAGTTACTCCACAATACTAACCTAATTGAAAGAGTGGAAAAAAAGAAGCCTGTACAGAAAAAAAATATTCCAAAACATGCATCCTGTTAGTAAAAAAGCACTAAAGATAATACTTCAAAAAATGTGGCAAAGCAATTAACTTTTTGTCCTGAATACAAAGTGTTATGTTTGAAGCAAATCGAATACAACACATTACTGAGTACCACTCTCCATATTTTCAAGCACAGTGTTGGCTGCATCATGTTTTGGGTATGTTTGTAATCGTTAAGAACTGTGGAGTTTTTCAGGATAAAAAAGAAACAGAATGGAGCTAAGCACAGGCAAAATCCTAGAGGAAAACCTGGTTCAGTCTGCTTTCCACCAGACACTGGGAGATGAATTCACCTTTCAGCAGGACAATAACCTAAAACAAAAGGCCAAATCTACACTAGAGTTGCTTACCAAGAAGACAGTGAATGTTCCTGAGTGGCGGAGTTACAGTTTTGACTTAAATCTGCTTGAAAATCTATAGCAAGACTTAGAAATGGTTGTCTAGCAATGATCAACAACCAATTTGACAGAGCTTGAAGAATTTTGAAAAGAATAATGGAAAATATTGTACAATCCAGGTGTGCAAAGCTCTTAGAGATATACCCAGAAAGCCTCACAGCTGTAATCGCTGCCAAAGGTGATTCTAACGTGTATTGACTCAGGGGTGTGAATAGTTATGTAAATGATATATTTCTGTATTTCACCTTCAATACAAAAATGTCTAAAAACATGTTTTCACTTTTTCATTATGGGGTATTGTGTGTAGATGAATGAGAAAAAAAATCTATTTAATCAATTTTCAATTCAGGCTATAACACAACAAAATGTGGAATAAGTCAAGGTGTATGAATACTTTCTGAAGGCACTGTAATCCCATGGCATTTGAGTTCACTGTCAGCAAAAGGATACGCAAAAAGAAAGGCTCACCAACTAATTGAGTCACCCTGAGGAGCACAAGAAAGGAGCACACCTTTGTTGTGGATGAGGAGAGGAAGTACAGTTCTCTAGATATCTGATTACTGAGTCACACTCGGGTTTACAGTGTTTATTTTATTATTGTCTAAACATTACATTATAATGATTTCTTAGCAAATGTTATCACAGTTCCCATTCATGATGATGAGCTCAACCTTTTCTAAAACATGGTTGCTTATTTTTTACATTGGTTTTGGTGTGATCAGAGAGACTGTGATGTTCTTGTTTCCATGTTATGTTACAATCTAGGTTTCCCCCCACACACACACACCACATACACACACACACATGCACACCACACACAAGCCTTTCAATTATTAAACAAACACGATACTATTTCTCCCCTTGTGGAGAGGAGGCACAAGATCAGTAGCCATTTGAGGGAGCCCATGGGATATCTGCTGCAAACTGTCCCATGTTCTGTTTCTGTTGTCTGGATCAGGCATTTTCTACAGATGACCACCTGAATCCTCCTCTCTACCGTTCTCCAACTGTATACTGCCCTGTACTGTACGCTGCCTGCCAAAATGGACCCAGGTTAGTCTCTGTTCATGCCCTAAGGCATATTTAGTCCTACAAACCAAAATGGTAATTTATTATTGTATAAAATGTGTGAAACAGTGTACTTTGGGAGAAATGGGAATTTAAATTGAATGATTAGGATTACACAGAAACAAACAACAAACATTACAAAATGAGATAAGCTGTATGCATTGAGTTTATTTAAAACAAAAGAAGATGGGATTGTATAAAACAATGAATATTCAGCAACACTTTACTTGACACCAAGCGTTATAACACATTATGACACGGTCATAACCATGTCATAATATGTCTCAACAGCTGACAGAACTTGTCATAACCTGTTATAATATGGTCATAACACTGTCATGGCACATATATTTAGACCTGTTGTGACATATATTGCATTATTTTATGGTTGGTTATGACACATACATATGACTGTAAAAACCCACAAAACCTACCACGGTAGTTATTTTATGGCTGGTTATGACACCTACATAAGAGTGTCAAAACCCACAAAACATTCCATTACACCATAGCCTACATGTCAACAGTATGTTTATGTTGTATATATATATATATATTTTTTTTTTAATTGACCATATTAAATTATCACTGTAATTGCACACATTGATGTCAGACATGCACCTACCCCAATGCTCTGTTGCTGATGACTGGGATGAATGCAGGAGCAGATTTCAGGAGCAGGACAAGACACCCTCTTTTTGACTGATGACTGATATAAGGGCATGTATGTGATAGGCCTATCTGGCTTATATGATTATGATGTCATAATGCTTCTTGACAGTGTCATAAAGTGTATTTTCTTAGTTCAAGTAAAGTGACACAGGATGGTCATAATGCTTCTTGACAGTGTCATAAAGTGTATTTTCTTAGTTCAAGTAAAGTGACACAGGATGGTCATAATGCTTCTTGACAGTGTCATAAAGTGTATTTTCTACAAGTTATTTAAAATATGATGAAAAAAACATGACTGATTACAACAACAACAATAGATTTAAGAAACAACATTTTAAGTGAAAAGAAACTTCTTGGCAGAGAAAAAACTAATTTGAATAAATGTGGGTTTTGACACTCTTATGTGGGTGTCATAATCAGCCATAAAATAATGCAATTAATGTCACAACAGGTGTAAATATATGGGTCATGACAATGTTATGAAGAGAAATTAGGTTGCTGTTATTGCTCTATTTAACCTGCAGAATGTTCAGTGATGCACAGGTCCATTATACATTATTTGACCCATCTACAAGTACAAATTGATTCTACAGGATCTCAGTTGGTTTTAAATCTACAAATCTATCTTTGTGGGCCGAAGTCTAAACCCTCTCTCTCCTAGGCATGCAACACTAGAGCAGCCTGGATGCCTTGGCTGGGGCTCTGCCCTGCTGTTTGTTCTGTGGTCTCAGTCAGTCAGCAAGCTCCTCCCCCCCGAGCAGAAACTCAATAAGCCATGACAAACCACACCGGCAGCTGGAGAGTGACACTGAATAACCACACTCATTTTGCCTGATCCTTTTAGTTAATCAGATACACTGTTTTCCACTGTAGAACCCAAAGTGGGTCAGTCAACTTTCCCAGAGAAACTTGTGAGAGTTCCTCTATTTACTTATTACAGATCACATTACCATTTCCTTTAAAATAAGTCATTCATGAATAAAGTTAGTAATGTATTCATGGCTACATAATCGCTGTAGATAACCAACTTTCAGTCATGTTTTTCATTGCCAGTTGACTAAGAATTACAGTCAGCCGTCATCATATCTATCCTTCCTCTTTCTACTCATTAGTCATTCAACCATCCGGCCCTGAGAGCCAGGCCATGTCCAGTGGGAGGACAGCAGTGCAGGAGGGAAACTCAGGAACCCAAGACCATGTTGGACGTACAAGTTTACCTGTCCAAACCACCCATCTGTCATCCATCAGTGACAGTGTCCACACTGTCTGTCCTCCAGTGCCTAAGGCAGACAGTACTTTTGCTGCCTGTCCGCCATACAGAGCTCACAGTGACAGTGATGGGAGGTTAACCAGGGAGGAGCTGCTAGGCCAGACTGACCTAGCAGGAGGGACGCCCTCGACTGTGTGTCAACCACAGATCTCCTTGGTCCAACCAGACATGACAGCATCTACCCCATCAGAGGAGCCCCCACCCTACAGCCCACCTGACCCCAAGATGGCCTACATTATTTACCCTCCACAACCACCTCACTACCCAGGACCCCCTGTCATAGCCTGCCAGCCAGGACCCAACCAGCCAGCCTTCTACCAGGCCCAGTTCATGCCTTCACCCAGCTACCCTCCCTACACCATAGTAAGAGAGTATCAGAGTATCAGTATAGAGCAACAAAAAAAAACAAGTGTAAATGTGCTGTCAAACACACATACTTTTTCATGTGGTGGTGGTGGTGGTGGTGGTGGAAGGGGGGAAATTTATTAGATATACAGTAAGTTTATAACAGATTTGCACATTAAATTACTCCTCATAGCTTTATTGAATCACAGGACATGATTCACGTACGGTTCAAAAATGTATTCCCTTATGGCCACGCGAGACTACTTCCGGATTTAACAATAGATCTAAATATTTTCCTGTGTTGTAATGAAAGTAATGTGCTTGGATCGACAGTGTGCCATTTCTATTTTAAATCTCGATTCAAAATCAAGAATGTCCACTATTTTAATGGGTTATTGTGTCCATGCATGTTTGCCTCTGTTGTGTTTCAGTACATGAACGGCCCTCCACTGGGGGATGAGCGGCCTCCCCTGCCCAAGGACTACATGGTGGAGTCCCTGCTGGTCACCATCTTCTGCTGCCTCATGAGTGGCCTCATTGCCCTTATGTATTCATATGAGGTAACTCAAGTACACTATATCCTTAGTGCACTAACAAAGGCCTGGCTGTGAAATGAATTAAGGCAGAGAGTGGGCATGAGTTTCAGTGTAGGTGTAGTAGAATCCTAAGAATGCAGTGATACTATCAAGGCCTTCCTTACGCCAATGATGACATAACAAGATGTCTGATTCAGTAGAAGGAAAGTTATGGAAAGTTCAATTCTTTTGATTTTCAATTGTACCCTATCAGACATCTTCAAACAATGCATATGCCTGTTGGCTACAGACCATGTCCTGACTGAGCTGGTTGTGTCTCCCCTCTGCTCTAGACCCGTGCTGCTCTGGCCAGAGGGGACATGAGGGAGGCAGAGAGGGCTTCCCAGAAGGCCCGTCTGCTGGTGCTGTTCAGCCTAATGTTTGGGGTGTTTGTTTGTGTGGGCTGGATCATATATGTAGTGATATCTCTCTGTGCATAGCCGACACGGTAAGGCCCTGCCTCCACTTTCGATTTGCACCTGATACACATCTACTCATTTATATTTTAGTCATTTAGCATACGCTCTTATGCAGAGTGACTTCCAGTTATTGCATTCATCTTAAGATAGCTAGGTGGGACAACAACATACACTACATGACCAAAAGTATGTGGACACCTGCTCTTCGAACATCTCATTCCAAGATAATGGACATTAATATGGAGTTGGTCCCCCCTTTCCTGCTATAGCAACCGCCACTCTTCTGAGAAGGCTTTCCAATAGATGTTGGAACGTTGCTGCAGGGACTTACTTCCATTCAGCCACAAGAGCATTAGTGAGGTTGGGCACTGATGTTGGGCGATTAGGCCTGGCTCGCAGTTGGCATTCAAATTCATTCCAAAGGTATTCAATGGATTTGAGGTCAATGCTTTGTGCAGGCCAGTCAAGTTCTTCCACACCGATCTCGACACACCATTTCTGTATGGACCTTGCTTTGTGCACGAGGGCATTGTCATGCTGAAACAGGAAATGGCCTTCCCCAAACTGTTGCCACAAAGTTGGAAGCACAGAATCGTCTAGAATGTCATTGTATGCTGTAGCGTTAAGATTTCCCTTCACTGGAAATAAGGGGCCTAGCCCGAATCATGAAAAACAGCCCCAGACCATTATTCCTCCTCCACCAAACTTTACAGTTGGCACTATGCATTGGGGCAGGTAGCGTTCTCCTGACATCCGCCAAACCCAGATTCATCCGTCGGACTGCCAGATGGTGAAGCGTTGTTCATCACTCCAGAGAACACGTTTTCACTGCTCCAGAGTCCAATGGCGGCGAGCTTTACACCACTCCAGCCGACGCTTGGCATTGAGCATGGTGATCTTAGGCTTGTGTGCGGCTGCTTGGCTCACGACGAATAGTTATTGTGCTGACGTTGCTTCCAGAGGCAGTTTGGAACTCGGTAGTGTGTGTTGCAAGACGTGACCGGGGCAGCTCTAGCAGGGCAGAAATTTGACGAACTCACTTGCTGGAAAGGTGGCATCCTTTGACGGTGCAACGTTGAAAGTCACTGAGCTCTTTAGTAAGGCCATTCTACTGCCACTGTTTGTCTATGGAGATTGCATGGCTATGTGCTCGATTTTATAAATCTGTCAGCAACGGGTGTGGCTGAAATAGCCGAATCCACTATTTTGAAGGGGTGTCCACATACTTTTGTATATATAGTGTATCTCAGTTATAATAAGTATATCTTTCCTCAATAAAGTTGCTATCAGCAAATTCAGTAAGGGGGGAAAAGTCAATTGCGAGTGTTAGTTCACAAAAGGCTTTTTTTTTTACTCAGGTTGGGGTGTAGGGTTTGAGCATAGTCTGAAGGTAGGGAAGGGCAATTCCTCTTGCTGCTCCGCAGGCAAGTACCATGGTGTTGTAGTGGATGCGAGCTTCGACTGGAAGCCAGTGGAGTGTGCGGAGGAGCGGGGTGACATGGGAGAACTTGGGAAGGTTGAACACCAGGCGGGCTGCAGCGTTCTGGATATGTTGCAGGGGTTTGATGGCACAAGCTGGGAGCCCAGCCAACAGCGAGCTGCAGTATTCCAGACGGCAGATGACAAGTGCCTGGATTCCTGTGTGAGGTAGGGTCGTACTCTGCGGATGTTGTAGAGCATGAACCTGCAGGAGCGAGTCACTGCTCTGATGTTTGCAGAGAACGACAGGGTGTTGTCCAGGGTCACACCAAGTTTCTTTGCACTCTGGGAGGGGGACACCGATGAGTTGTCAATCGTGATGGAGAGGTCTTGGAGCAGGCATGCCTTCCCCGGGAGGAAGAGCAGCTCCGTCTTGCTGAGGTTGAGCTTGAGGTGTTTGGCCAACATTCAAGCTGAGATATCTGCCAAGCATGCAGAGATGCATGTCACCAAATGGGTGTCAGAAGGTGGGAAGGAGAAAAGTAGTTTAAGGTCATCCACATAGCAATGATAGGAGAGACCATGTGAGGATATGAGGGAGCCGAGTGACTTGGTGTATAGAGCGAAAAGGAGAGGGCCTAGAACCGAGCCCTAGGGGACGCCAGTAGTGAGAGTACGTGGTGCACCCTCTAGAATGTACAGGCACTATAGATAAACATAACTGTAATGACATTTCAAATATACATAAACATGTACGTATATTCCCCGATTTGCTGGACAAATGACCTATAGCACTTATTTTAAATGCGGTTTGAAGCTATTTTTTTCTTTGTTTATTTGAAATGAAATCATAATTTTAATGCCAAGCATGCCAGATAAAATACTTTATACGCATGAACATGTCGATGCCGTACTCATAAAACGATTAGAAATAGGAGAGTATGTTGTGTCAAACAGTGAATTACCAGTATGCCGGCCCAGACGGCATCCCAAGCTGCATCCTCGGAGCAGTGTTTAAAGACATATTCAACCTCGTGCCTATCTCAGTCTGTTTTCCCCACTTCCTTCAAGATGTCCACCATTGTTCCTGTACCCAAGAAAGCTAAGGTAACTGAACCAAATGACTATCGCCCCGTAGCACTCACCTCTGTCATCATGAAGTGCTTTGAGAGGCTAGTTAAGGATCATATCACCTCCAACTTACCTGACTCCTTAGACCCACTATGATTTGCATACCGCCCCAACAGATCCACGGACGACACAATCGCCGTCGCACTGCACTCCGCCCTATCCCACCTGGACAAGAGGAATGACTATGTGAGAATGCTGTTCATCGACTAGAGCTCAGCTTTCAACACCATAGTGCCCTCCAAGCTCATCACTAAGCTAAGGACCCTGGGTCTGAACTCCCACTAAAACTGGATCCTGGACTTCCTGACAGGCTGACCCCAGGTGGTGAGGTTAGGCAACAACACCTCTTCCACACTGATCCTCAAGAAGGGGCTCCCCAGGGGTGTGTGCCCAGCCCCCTCCTGTACTCCCTGTACACCCATGACTGTGTGGCATATATTATATTGTTTACTAACTGTGTATGTATACTGTATTCTCAACATAGCTCATCCTAATATACCTACTACTGTACATACAATTATTTCCAAGTTATATACTGTCTATACACACCACTTATTTATATTCTGGATTCTGACACTGCTCACTCTAATATATCTACTTGGATTGTTAATTGGACTCATTCTGACATTTCTTGATTTCTTATTTAGATCTTTTGATTATTTGTGTATTTGCTAGACATTCTACTGCACTGTTGGAGCTAGTAACATAAGCATTTCGCTGCACCTGCTATAACACCTGCAAATCTGTGTAAGCGACCAATAAACTTTTATTTGATGTGTTACAGGATGTTGGACATAAAGTTAAATCTTACATAAAGAAGAGAATGATTACATTCGATCTGACTGACTGCTACACCAGAATATTAGCTTAAGAACAACTTGAGCTGACGACCACATAACCGGATTGTGTCCAAATAAAGCATACTTTTTTATTACATCCTACATATTTTCATTCACTCAGCATGGCTTGTAAACAGGCAATAAATACATTGACAGTAAAGGCAGAAAAGGGTCAAAACAAGACATGCCAAAACAGTCACAGCAGCAATGGTACAAACCAGGTTTGGGCTCAGAATTGCATGCATGTGTATACTTGTGTTTGCTTTGGTACTAATAAGGTCTGAGCAATAAATATACAGCCATTAAAACTTTGGATTACAATTTTTTAAAAGAGGCTTTGCAGTGGACAGAGTAGTCTGACCAACTCCTGCCAGTATCACATAACATGCAGCAGCCTAGGTCCTGTCTGAAGCCACTGAGATCACAGAAAGACAACTGAAGGAACAGTAACATGTTTAAGAAACAGAAGAGCAAAAGAGCAAACTAAAAAAGGGACACAAATGGGAATTTTGCTCACCACAGATACTTAAATGATAACAAGTTATAGTCTTGCATGCCAAAATGTATGTTCTATGTTAGATCTGGCTTTTCTTCTTCAAAAGAAGTGTCCAAGCAAACAGGAGAGTGTGGACATTGTGGTGTGTACAATACATTCTATTACTTATAGCAGATGGAAACAGCTCTCTCCCATCATTGTAAGGCAGTTAGTAAACGACTAGGAGTGCTTCAAATCTTCGCTGTGAGAGTGAGTACATTTCCAGTTAGTCACTAAGCAGGGCATACGGCCATGAAATGTTTCAGTGCCAGGTAGTGGTAGAGCTGTGCAGGGAAATGCCATAGGAATGTGGACTAACCAGAGGTGCACAGGGTGTATGGAATATGTTTTAGACGTACAGTACCCTAATAGTATTTGGAATGGAAAAGATTGGTGCATTGGTGCATGCATTGGTGCATATAGTTTAAACAGGTGCTACTGAGTGGGTAGGCTATGACGCTAGTAAGAAGCTTCACACCTGCTTTAGGTCACCTAAAATAAAATAAAAAAGTCTGAATAATACAGGGGATTTCAGTATGTACTGATCTGCTATCTTAATTTGACCACTCTGTTGTCGCAGAGAATTTTCCAGCGCAGCAGGAAATGCAAATTGTAGTGTATTCAAGGTTTAAAAGGCTTCTAAAGTTTGTAATTTCCATTTTAAAATGCCAGACTTGATTTGCCCTATTGAAAAAATTTATCAGCCCCTACAAAAATGTCCCTTAACTATAATCCACATAATCATTTACATTTCTTGTTGCTGCAGGATAATTTTCCTGCGGTGAGAAGCAGGGTGAAATTAAGATAATCTGTAAACGTCTTACACTTCAGAATTTTCTGCCAAGTTGTCATGGTAACCATTCATCCATATTCAATGTAGTGCATTTGGCTTCATAATCACCAATGATTTCATGCAGTCCTCGTGCGTAAAGAATGTACAGTGGGTGTGTTTGCTTGTTTGAATTTGTCGATGTCTGCATGTTTGAAGGCATGTGAGTGCAATTTTGTGTGTGTGTGTTTGTGTGTGTGTCTGTCTGTCCATGTATTTCTTTGAGTGTAGTTTCTTTAGCTGAGCAGCTCCAGGTATGTGACAGGCACTTTCCCTTTCTGGTTCCCTCTCTCTCCAACAAGCCAGTCAGAGTCCATGCCTGGCACTGTGTAAACTGTGATTAGCTGGGAAAAGACAAAATAACATACAGTAGTGTATTAATAGTGCTTCAGCAGTGTTAATACAATGCAACTGTACATGAGCCAGCAACCAGTCCACATATTCTAGCCTTTCACGGACACACCTGATTAAACTAATCACTGGTGTGCAGAAAGAAAGGATTGTGTGCTCACCTCGTCAGCCAGTAGGGAGAGCTCACTGGTGTCGGCAGCGTCGTAGTCGTACAGGACCTTGGCCTTGCGTGTGCCCGTGGCAGGAGCCTGTACCTCTTCGATTTTCAGTGTGTCTGTCTCCACAGCGCTGGCAGTGTCCAGGGGTAGGGTGGCATTCCCCTGGGGAGAGGAGCCACCGGAGGCCATGGAGAGGCCCGGGTTACCAGCAAACGCGTTGGGAAACCTGCAGAGGTTTAGGGAGAGAAGACAGTCGTAAGGTACACAGCACATTCCCTAAGGAATAATAAGACTTCATGTTTGATTTAGAAAAACGGTGAACATAAATATGTTGAGTAAAGGTGACTTCAACTGTAATCGTCATCAAATGTTACTTACACATCTCCATTGGAACTGAAAGCATAAGAGATAACAGTGGAGACGGTCATTGATAAACAGCTTGCAGCAAATGAAAGCCAGCCATAGACACCCCAGCTAAGTGTGCCCAATATAAATGCTCTGCATCTACCCAGAGCCAGTCCTCACCTGCCCAGCTCTTTCTGCAGGTCTTGCATGTGCAGGTAACACTGCTTGTAATAGGCTGTCTGCGCCTCCACAAACTCATGCAGGCAGCGCAGGTGGTTCACCTACAGACAACATATCCAAAACACAGACAAGACAACCTCAACATACCCTGTGACCACCATGTTAAAACAGCATAATACATGGTAAACAGTGCATATGCTAAAGAGAATGGTTTTGTGTAGTGGTCATGTTTGTCCACTCCACATGTGTGACATCATGACTCACGTGTGTACTGCTGATGCCCTCCAGCAGGAGCCGTGTGACCTCTGCCTGTCTGTCAAACTCTGTCTGGGCCACTCGAAGTTCATGCGCTGCCTACAGAACAACAAAAACACAGAACGAGATATCATGTAATTATGGCTGTGGCGGTTACGAAATTTCGTCAGCCGGTGATTGTCGAGCAAATAACTGTCGGTCTCACCGTAATTGACGTTAATTAACATAAACACATTTAGCATCTCCTGGCTTCCACACATAGCCTACAAGCCACTGATGCAGACCTTTGAAACATCTACATTTTAAAAAGTATAATAAATCCATGTTACAGTGAGGGAAAAAAGTATTTGATCGCCTGCTGATTTTGTACGTTTGCCCACTGACAAAGACATGATCAGTCTATAATTTTAATGGTAGGTTTATTTGAACAGTGAGAGACAGAATAACAACAAAAAAATCCAGAAAAACGCATGTCAAAAATGTTATAAATTGATTTGCATTTTAATGAGGGAAATAAGTATTTGACCCCTCTGCAAAACATTACTTAGTACTTGGTGGCAAAACCCTTGTTGGCAATCACAGAGGTCAGACATTTCTTGTAGTTGGCCACCAGGTTTGCACACATCTCAGGAGGGATTTTGTTCCACTCCTCTTTGCAGATCTTCTCCAAGTCATTAAGGTTTCGAGGCTGACGTTTGGCAACTCGAACCTTCAGCTCCCTCCACAGATTTTCTATGGGATTAAGGTCTGGAGACTGGCTAGGCCACTCCAGGACCTTAATGTGCTTCTTATTGAGCCACTCCTATGTTGCCTAGGCCGTGTGTTTTGGGTCATTGTCATGCTGGAATACCCATCCACGACCCATTTTCAATGCCCTGGCTGAGGGAAGGAGGTTCTCACCCAAGATTTAATGGTACATGGCCCCGTCCATCGTCCCTTTGATGCGGTGAAGTTGTCCTGTCCCCTTAGCAGAAAAACACCCCCAAAGCATAATGTTTCTACCTCCATGTTTGACGGTGGGGATGGTTTTCTTGGGGTCATAGGCAGCATTCCTCCTCCAAACACGGCGAGTTGAGTTGATGCCAAAGAGCTCGATTTTGGTCTCATCTGACCACAACACTGTCATCCAGTTCTCCTCTAAATCATTCAGATGTTCATTGGCAAACTTCAGACGGGCCTGTATATGTGCTTTCTTGAGCAGGGGGACCTTGCAGGCGCTGCAGGATTTCAGTCCTTCACGGCGTAGTGTGTTCCCAATTGTTTTCTTGGTGACTATGGTCCCAGCTGCCTTTAGATCATTGACAAGATCCTCCCGTGTAGTTCTGGGCTGATTCCTCACCGTTCTCATGATCATTGCAACTCCATGAGGTGAGATCTTGCATGGAGCCCCAGGCCGAGGGAGATTTACAGTTATTTTGTGTTTCTTCCATTTGCGAATAATCGCACCAACTGTTGTCACCTTCTCACCAAGCTGCTTGGTGATGGTCTTGTAGCCCATTCCAGCCTTGTGTAGGTCTACAATCTTGTCCCTGATATCCTTGGAGAGCTCTTTGGTGTTGGCCTGGTGGAGAGTTTGGAATCTGATTGATTGATTGCTTCTGTGGACAGGTGTCTTTTATACAGGTAACAAACTGAGATTAGGAGCACTCCCTTTAAGAGTGTGCTCCTAATCTCAGCTCGTTACCTGTATAAAAAGACACCTGGGAGCCAGAAATCTTTCTGATTGAGAGGGGGTCAAATACTTATTTCCCTAATTAAAATGCAAAACTATTTATAACATTTTTGACATGAGTCTTTCTAGATGTTTTGTTGTTATTCTGTCTCTCACTGTTCAAATAAACCTACCATTAAAATTATAGACTGATCATTTCTTTGTCAGTGGGCAAACGTACAAAATCAGCAGGGGATCAAAAACGTTTTTCCCTCAATAGCCTACACCTTCACAATAAATCCATTATTTATTTTATACATGTCTAAAGAAGCAAGATATGAAGAAAATGTAGTCTATTTCAGAAGAACAAAATAGCATACTATGAGTTGTCCTTATGTTAGGTCCTGATCTGGCTATGCCAAATGACTGTGGGCTACACTGGTTTATTTAGCAGACAAGATTTGCATTATTTTATAGTATGTAGAATACAATTGAACAAAGCTGAATAAAATATAAATGATATTTTCTCCAAATGACTTGAGTGCGCACATGTGGCTATTCTTGTGTTGAGCGGTTAACAAAGAAATAGGTATTCCTTTATGCTTAAAGTTATTTATGTAACTTCAGGTGTTCTACAAACGTTGGGCTATATGTTTAGATTTTTTATAAATTAGGCAACTCTAATGATGATTTGAAAAAAGTTGCTTGAAAGGCATGAGCTCTGCAGTTTTTTTGCGCAGGCTGTACACACTTTATCAGTCTCTCGTTCAGAATTTGACAAGCACTTGATAATGCCTTGAATTTCACGGCGGCATCCCCTTTGTGTGGCCGTAATGCACCCTAAACAAAATCCATGCCTTTTGCGGCCAGTGGCCGTTGTGCCCTTGGCCCGGAGTGCTGCGAACTCCGAAGCACCTCTCATTCACATGGCTCTCCATCACGTGATCGGGTCTTTCTCACAGGCTACAAGTGAAGACAGACACATCGGGGACGCAACTGCGCATGTCCTTATCCAATTCCAAGGTGCATATTGAAGATATTGGAAGAACTGTCCACATTTACTTTTCGTCAGCCAACAAGATGAGTAGGCCTAACGAACAGCAAAAGCACTAGCCTATGTCAATCTACTATCCCCAATAGTACAAAAGTTGACCTATTCTATGCGAGAAATAAATATTCCAAACATAGTCTGGGACAGTTGTGGGATGCGATAGATCCCAAATTAATTTTTACGCAATGTGGCTGACACAACAGATCAGAATGTTTAGCTTTAAATGTTGATAAACTATTAGGCTATTTCTTCACATTATAAGTGCAGCAAAGCGCACAGGTGCATTTTTATGGTGGAAATTATCTTCCCTAAACTTGAAACTCACACGCTGCTTATTTTTATTTATGTTATTTTATTTTACCTTTATTTAACTAGGCAAGTCAGTTAAGAACAAATTCTTATTTACAATGACGGTCTACACCGGCCAAACCCGGACGATGCTGGGCCAATTGTGCGCCGCCATATGGGACTCCCAATCACGGCCGGTTGTGATACAGCCTGGAATCGAACCAGGGGGTCTGTAGTGACGCCTCAAGCACCGAGATGCAGTGCCTTAGACCACTCGGGAGTTTATGTATGCCAGTTAGGCTTAACACCCCTGTAAAGCGGATTAATGTGCTTAATTTTAAGAAGTTATTTGGCCGCTTTAGTTGTGATACAATCCTTATTAAAACATATAGGCCTATGGGCTAGGCTACATGAGGTGTGCGACTATGATTTTAAAAAGTTGCAATAAAAGGCATTGTTTCTTGCCTTGTGCTGGGCATCATTCACAAATGATAATATATAATTCATAAGTGATAGGCTAATATTGTCACCCATCAGACTATTCTTGATTTAATCTAAATAATATATGTGTGAAATTTGTTTTCATTTAGAATGGACCTCTGTAGCTCAATTGGTAGAGCATGGCACTTGTAACGCCAGGGTAGTGGGTTCGAACCCAGGGACCACCCATACATGAAAATGTATGCACACATGACTGTAAGTTGCTTTGGTTAAAAGCGTCTGCTAAATGGCATATTATATTATTATATTATCATGCACCCGTCTCGAAACAGGGGCAGTGGGAAAAAATACATGTAATCTATGCACTTAAATAGCAAATGGAGGACGATTTTCCCGTGGTTCATTTTCATGCCAGCCAGGTAGGCTATACTCCTGTTGTAAAGATAAGCAATGTGCTTAATATTAGGAAAGTTGAGAAATAAATATAGTAGGCCTAGCCTATAGAAAGCTGATGGGATCTCGTGCAATTGCATAGACTATAGAAATGTTGCGCAACATGAACTCATGGGCTCTCATGAAGCGTTTCATTAGAATTTCGATTACATTTGCATTGATGTCAGAGTGATTAGAGGGACAACAGAGTGCTGAGTAACAGCCAGTTATCAAGTTTGTTATGCTACTAATGACGATCAGCAGCATCAGAGCTTGGAGAAGCCTAATTACCGTGACTAAACGGTCACGTTCAATTTGACTGCCTTCATGACTCGTGACCGCTGGTGTGGCGGTAACACCTACATGTAATATTACATCACCCCATTGTCCTTTATCAGCTGTTTTGTTTTTGTGTCCACCTGTGTGAACTCTGGGGGTGATAACTTGTGGAAAGAGACACTATCTAGAAACAAAGATAAAAAGTAAATAAATAATTTATTTAGACAGTACGTGAGGATGGTGTCCAAACATGTCATACTCACTTTGTCCACCTCCTCACTCCAGAGCTGAAAAGCCACAGCACAACAAGAGAGGGGAGAGAGAGACACATTCTGATGACATCACAGGGGAGACACACACATTCTTAGATTGGATTGAGACTGATGACATGACAGTTAAGAAACATACGTTTTCAACCCAAGAGTGCATTCAGAACAGCAGCTTTTGCCAAATATTCTGGTACTGTGTTCAGAGTACATTTTATCTGGATAATTTGAAGTGAAACACCTGTGAAGATATTTACACTACTTTTGTGGGTGTGTCCGAAAAGTGTCACATAGATAGATAATGGACTACCGTAAAACTATGCCGAAAGCAATCTGGTGATGTTAATAAATATGTCTCATGGTGTGTCTTGTATACAACCCTGGTTGTCATGGGTGACAACACAAAGACAGACATGATTAACATTATAGTGACTTATACTCCAAGACGATATTCACGTCATAAGAAGGACCACGCCCACAAATAGGGGAAAACAAACATTATTTTCCAATGACCCCATTGTAAAAGAGCCAACTTTGTCATATCTGTATCTGTGTAGAGAATATCTTGCGAGTTTACGTGAATGGTTCGCTACACAGATCTCTGTCTGTGTAGTGAACAATTCATGAAAGCTTGTTAGATCAGGGTGGCTCGCGAGGCAACCCCAGGACCAGGATTGGGAAACACTGCTCTAGGACCTCTAGGGGGAGCTGCACTCTCAACAGTAGGCTGTAGTCTCTATCTGCCTGCAACATGACGCATGTGTACACTGAGTGTATGGAGAGGCTGCTCGAGGGTATGAGCACACTGAGGGTCAGTGAGAGTAGGCTACATGTACAGTGTTAGTGTAGAGTGGACTGGCTGTTTAAGCTCCTTACCGCAGATGCACTGGCAGAGAGGACATAATTCCTGGGTCTGGTCTCCTGAAAATCAGGCACACCCTACAGACATGGCAGAGGAGTTTACACATACAGTATGGTGTGCACCAAACCAAAGAAACAAATCAACAAACAAAACAAAAAAATTAAGAATGTCATGTGACAGGAAAGCACACATAGCAAAAACGAAACCCTTTGTTCTTTGCTTGCTGATATACAGAGACAAGTCTGAGACCGGTCCAAATATCTTTCAACACCTGCATATCTCCTGGGGAGTCCCAAGCCACGTTAGACTAGAATGTTAATGGTTATGCAGCATGTGTAAATAAACACAGCAGGATGTGAGATCATTATCTGTACACAGCCTGTCATGTGTCATAGCCCATAAAGGAAGCCAACCTTCAACCATCATGTCATTCACCATCAGTATACCTGGACAATAGTTCCTGTCTTCACAGAGGCTAAGCTATAATATAATGGAGTATAGAGGAACTGGAACTGTGAATGCTATATCTGGGTGATGAGTTGTTGGTTTGATCTTTAATGTATATTTTATGTAAATGTATGAGTATGTGGAAAATCCCAAAGTAAATAAAGTATCAAAAGACAAATGTTTTGCAGGAAAGAAATACACTACATGACCAAAAGTATGTGGACACCTGTTCGTCGAACATCTCATTCCAAAATCATGGGCATTAATATGGAGTTGGTCCCCCCTTTGCTGCTATAACAGCCTCCACTCTGCTGGGAAGGCTTTCCACTAGATGTTGGAACATTGCTGTGAGGATTTGCTTCCATTCAGCCACAAGAGCATTAGTGAGGTCGGGCACTGATGTCGGGCGATTAGGCCTGGCTCGCATTCGGCGTTTCAATTCATCCCAAAGGTATTTGATGGGGTTGAAGTCCGGGCTCTGTGCAGGCCAGTGAAGTTCTTCCACACCCATCTCGACAAACCATTTCTGTATGGACCTCGCTTTGTGCACAGGGGCATTGTCATGCTGAAACAGGAAAGGGCCTTCCCCAAACTGTTGCCACAAAGTTGGAAGCACAGAATCGTCTAGAATGTCAATGTATTCTGTAGTGTTAAGATTTCCCTTCACTGGAACTAAGAGGCCTAGCCCGAACAATGAAAAACAACCCCAGACCATTATTCCTCCTCCACCAAACTTTACAGTCGGGCTGGTAGCGTCCTCCTGACATCCGCCAAACCCAGATTCGTCCGTCGGACTGCCAGATGGTGAAGTGTGATTCATCACTCCAGAGAACGCATTTCCACTGCTCTAGAGTCTAATGGCGGTGAGCTTTACACCACTCCAGCCGATGGTTGGCATTGCGCATGGTGATCTTAGGCTTGTGTGCGGCTGCTCGGCCATGGAAACTCATTTCATGAAGCTCCTGACGAACGGTTCTTGTGCTGATGTTGCTTCTAGAGGCAGTTTGGAACTCGGTAGTGAGTGTGGCAAACAGAGGACAGACGATTTTTACGCGCTACAACACTCAGCGGTCCCGTTCTGTGAGCTTGTGTGGCCTACCACTTCGCGGCTGAGCTGTTGTTGCTCCTAGAAGATTCCACTTCACAATAACAGCACTTACAGTTGACTGAGGCAGCTCTAGCAGGGCAGAAATTTGACGAGCTGACTTGTTGTAAAGGTGGCACCCTATAACGGTGCCACTAAGCTCTTCAGTAAGGCCATTCTACTGCCAATGTTTGTCTATGGAGATTGCATGGCTGTGTGCTCAATTTTGTACACGTGTCAGCAACGGTTGTGGCTGAAATAGCCAAATCCACTAATTTGAAGGGGTGTCCACATACTTTTGTATATATAGTGTAAGTAGGCTAAACAAACAAATACATATTTCAAAAATAGCATGCCTTCATGTGGCAATTACCATGCATACAGGTTTCAAATATCTGATTTGATATTAGTCTACAACTGAAAGAAAATGTATTTCCTCTGTATATCTGTTTATTTACTCATGTTATTACAGAAAAACAACTACTCAAATGGCTAATACAATGGCTTATCAAATCAGATCTTTGAGCTGAAGGAAAAACTCAGCCAAAAATCTAAACATTTCAAATGCTCTGAGTGGGAGCAGGGAATGTGAGGTGAAGCTAGACATTCACTGGTCATGGTATAATAGCGCAAGCATGTTAGCAATCAGGACTCTCAACCCCAGTCATCTGCACTCACATGGGACAGGGCCTCTCCTCTCACTACTGGTCTCAAATAGGCCTTTGTGATTTAATGAGGGGATAGATTTGGAAATTGGATGCAGTTTGTCACTTTGGAACCATAAACTAGTCCAATTTAAAGGCATTTTCCAAATACTTTTGTGTACTACTCAGTTTTGTTGACTCTAGGGTCATATATGGGTTTGCTCCAGTGTACCATGCCACAAGTTAATTTCATTCACTTTCAAGACAACTCTAGTCTGTTTTTGTTTTTTTCCTCTCTTGGCTTCTCATTGAGCAATGCTTGGAAAACAAACATGGATTCAACTGGATTTCATGGTGGCAATGAGCATGTCAGAAAGAAAAAGGGAAAATAAAGAACTAAAGTGGACAATATTTTACACTAATACTCACTTCTCCCTCACACTGTGAACATAATTAGAACAGAGAAAGATGTTAGTTAGCAGTAGCAGTTCACGCTGAACTGGAGGCTGGTTACATGATGCAGCTGAAGGGGCACAGGGAGAGGTGGAGGGCAGGGGGTAGAGGGGGGACTCACCGCGGCCTTGGACTCTGCTAGTTTGGCTTTCTTCAGCCGTGCTTTACAGGAGTCCAGGTCCAGTCTGCGGTTCTCCAGGAGACGCCTCTCTTTCTGAGACAGGGAGGAGAAGATCAGCAACTCTCTGCACGGCATAACCCCACACATACAGGCTATGTTTAACTTGGCTAGGCCCTTAAGTCCTGCTACATCCATACAGTAATAAGTAGTAAAGTAAATCCCAAGGTGTTGATTAGCATTGTATTCAATCCTGGTCTATACACTGGTCTGCATGCAATCCCAAGATGTCCCTCTGAGGCCAGAAAGCCAGACTCACTGAGATGGTCCTCCAGTCTCCTTCCAGAAAGTTCCTGAGTGGGGCAAGGAAGCTGATAGCGGAGGTCTGTAGGAACTCTCTCTGTGCACCGCCTAGTCTCCTCTCACAGTCGCCTACCTTGATCAGGGTGTTACCTATAGCACACACACACACACACACACACACACACACACACACAATGAGCATATGATGAACCCACACACAATATGTGAAATATAGGTCTAAGTGTCTGACTTATTACTTAGGAATGACTTAATACTTATCAGAGAAATGACTTAATACTTATCAGAGGAATACAGATAGACAAAGTCGAGACCAATAGGACTTGGTAGTGCAACACAACCAGTTTAGGATCTCAAACATTAAAGCTGCAATATGCAACTTTTTGGGTCACCCAAATTCACATAGAAATGTGTGTAATAGATCTGTCATTCTCATTGAAAACAAGTCTAAGAAGCGGTAGATCTGTTCAATGTGCGCTATTTCTATGCTTCCTGTTCTTAAGTTTCGTTTCTGTGTCTTTTACATGCCCAACTACTTAATACCTGTGAAAGTGGGAAGGAAACAGAGAGGGAACCTCCAGAGTAGCAACATTCTTGACATGACCTATCAAAAAAAGCAGAAACTCAAATTCCCCCTTTGAACGTTGTGGTTTCCTCAGATGTAAAACAGACTAAAGGAGTACAGGGATACCTGCTGAATACCACATAGCAAGGATAATAGCATCAAACAGGCCTACTACTTGTGTAATTTGAAGTATGAATATCTGTGTAGGTTATTTGTTGGAAAACATGGACAGACTGCATTCTTATACTGAGGAACTATAATTGTTTTTCTACACGTCATTGCTTTGAGGAGCCACTACTACACCCACACACAGAAGGTTGCATCACTAAAACCCACAACTGAGAAACAGGCCACTAACGACCTGATTAGAGCAGCTCAGTGCCCATCTAGTTACTATTGCAGGAGAGGAGAGAATGGGATTGATGAGTGATGTATTGATCTGTATGCCAATAAGGGGTTTCCACAGGGGTTTCCACTGCTCCACACAGCTGTCTGCTTTGTGACATGATGTACAAATTAATTAATTAGAAAACAAATGATTTAAAATCACTAAAACATGCATGTTCTTGCTTAGTATAGGTTACTGTATTTGTGTGCATTTTTCATATTGGAAAAAACAAAGGGGACTTATTGGCATCAGCTTGCCATTCTAAAATAATGGAATTAATTTATAAATCAAATCCTTGCTAAGCAGCAGTACTGCAGAGCTCTAAATGAAACTGTACATGGCCCAGTACTCAGGTCTCTGTGACTGAGTTACATTTCTTCAACTGAAGGAGAAAAGCACCACAGACAGGCAGCCTATGTGGTGAATTATTAGTAATGAACTGTAGAGTTTAATGGACTATGAGGTAGAACTGGGTTAATCAAGAGCATAAAGTTAGAATTCTTTGTTACTGGGCCAGGAATTGTATTGGGTCATAATTTCACTGTGTGGGTGAGTAGAGAGGGAATCTGCCCTAGGGTCAAATTGCTTGCTCTTACTTAAATCCATGGCTGTCTTATCTGATGAGAGACTGAAACTTGTCTCTCTCGTCAAACACAGTGAAGGGAGTGGCACCAGGGTTGAATGGAGTTTGGGCTAGACCTTGGTCTCCTTGGTATCTTCTTGATTGATTGCAGCATGATGGGGTGAGGTTTGTGTATGTTAGGTTTAGCCCCCCTCAGAGACAAAGGAAGTGGGCGTGGAGTGATAAAGAGCGGGAAACTGAAGAGGGAGGGATTTAGAGCTAGAAGAGTTGGGGATGATGGTATATAATGTGACGTAAGGGAGAGAGAACGGGGTGCCACTCTGCAGACTGGTATCGGCTTTGTTGAAACTTTAATAAAGTCATTTCTTGATGCAACAAAAACTATGTAAGACCTTATTTGTAATACAGTATAGTGGTTATTTTCCACAACACCTAATAAACTAATTTCTGCATAAACATTCTGCGCATCAGAGCCAAGCCTGCAGCTCTCAACAACATCCACATAGAAGAGAGAGAGAGTGAGAGAGAGAGAACTATTGATCCTCAGGACAGTGAAGGAGAGAGGCCGATTTATTGGCCTGACAGACATGAGACAGCCTGGAGGGCAGGGAAGTGAAGGGGTGGGAGGAGACCAATTCACTAACGCTCACAACAGCTATCATCACCAATCTCACTGCTCACTCACCTTACGGTGAAATCATCAGTATAAACAAAGGCTTTCGAAAGAGTTATACACTACAAACTATTGGAAAAATACCATATGTTGGAGCTCAGAGCTTAAGATTTTCACTGTACCCTGTAATTACACCTGCAACCTGTGACTGACTTCTAATGTAATCTAAAATCAATATCCTGTATCAACTATGGAGATCTTTTCTCACAGGGATATACCACAAATGGTTTGAGCTTTTCTTATAGCATGCATAAGGGTGAGGTCACAGAGTGAAGATGTATTGGGTAAGTGTGTAAACGCACTTTCCAGAAAATTGTATTAATGGATTTGAATGGGGCCCAAGGCACGGTGTCGGCTTCCTCTCTCAAAAATGAAATGATCACTGGCCAATCCGCTCAAACAAACCAGATTTAGACCACCTGGGAAGAATAAGTGTACACAAAGCCTGAGTCACACACCATATGGAGTTCCAGGTCCAAAATCTTTTGCCGCATCCTGCATGTAATGACCCAGTAGTTCTCCATTATTTGGTCTGGAGGGAACCGTTCTGTCAAGCTTCTCATACAGGAACTCCTCAATCCTGGCACCTGCAGATAGAAAGAGGGGGCATGCTTCAAGAGAGGCCTGGCAAAAAACAGTTGTCACTGATGGACACTATGAAACCTAGTCTGAGAATGGAAATTGGTGGGAGAGAAGAATGCCAAAGCAAAGTAAGAAAATGGCCAAAATGAGAATGTACAGTATTGTAATTCAACATGGTGGGAACGAGGTGTAGAATGAAGTCGTTGTGGAGATAAATGTTATTTCACTCAGATAATGCCTTTGTAGAGAGACTAACATATTTATCCCAAACATGGTAAATGCATGTTTCTGAGGAATGAATTGCTGCATGTTACAGCTGACACAGCTGTTGAGCTGCTCACTAATAAGTAGGCTACCGCTTGCCATAGAGGATAATCAACAGGTTTTCATACCAACAGACCAAGTGTTAGAACAGACTGGTGCTTGAAAATGCCCAATACTGCATAGAGCTGCACTACAGACCATACGGATGAAAAGATTCCACAACAGGGCACTATGGGAGGGAGGGATACTCACCAGTGTGGTCAACTGTAGCATGGAAAATCAGAAAGTCACAGGTTAGAGCTCCCTGCTCTCTATCACCATGTAACCACCATGTTTCACATAAAACGTTTTTTTTTTTACAGTTTTAATCTAATGTGTTTTTGGTCCTTCTATCCTGTGTATATGTGTGTGTGTTTGCATTAAGTAGGGGTGGGAGTTCAGTGTGTATGCCGGGCCTTACTTGGGTTGGGCTGCAGCAGACACTCTGTCTGCCTGAAGATTTTCTCTGTCCAGTTTTTAGTGGAATCAGCACGGCTGAGCAGACTCTCAAAATGGGCATCCAGCTCAGTCTTCTCTACCTGTCCAAACTTTTCCCCTGTGAACTTTGGCAAAATACACAATGACAGCATCACTTTCACTTGTCTGTGAACAAGGCCTATTGCAGTAGGCCTATTGCATTGACTCAAGATTTCCACTGTTTCTGTGTATCATTGTACTTTTCTATAGTGCCTGTGGAGCTGCCCTATGCCATGTCACTAGAAGCTTCAGCATTATCACTGCTTTTGAGATGCTCTTCACGTCATGCGTCTCCTCATAGGCTACTGGAAACCATCTAACTAAATACCAAGCCCTCATACGCCATGAAACACTACACCTGCTAGTTTCCCAGTCCCTGTCTAATGTTTCACCAGAATTTCGATGGGCTGAGCAGACATTCATTGCTTCCTTGCAACGTTACTGTCATTAGGAAATCAGTCCCACTGTCATTCCCTGGTGACATTTTTATCATGACCTGTTACACACTGTCACAATAATGAAAGATTTATCTTGCTTTGGAATGTTTGGGGGTTGGACAAAGGGGACACGATAGGCCACCTCTGACCCCACACTCTACACTGTACCTGAAAGGCAAAGAAAGACCTCTGCGAAAACACAACTAGCGAACTTCTGCTATAGCATCAAGTTAGCAGTGGCTATAACAGACGGCATAGAAACCTTCCTCCAATATATCTGGCTATAGTGCACGCCAGGCAAACTAGCTAGCAGTACTGTACGATGGCTACTGTGAAGAAGGGAGGATAACGTCAGCTGAACCAGTGTTTTGTATAGGATATAGAGGGTATTCTGTCAATAACGTAAGCTAAAGGACTTTGGCAATGATGCCAAATCATCACGTTTCCAGTTTTTACTGAAGCCAGACGCTACTAGCTATTTAGCGAACATTAGCTAGCTAGCATTTAACGTTAGTCAATGTATAGGAGACACGAAATAAACTACCCTACCTGTACAGCTCGTGTGAAAAACACTCCTGCATCCGAAGCTAATTTCTTCACGTTGAAATCCATTATGTAGGAAGTATCTGGCTAAACACACATCTAGCTATGTCCAGCGACAGATGTTATTCAGTCAGCGGTATCTGTCTCTGGTATCTACACATCATCCTGGAATCCTTATATGAATGGTCGTCTACCCATCTTACAATTTATGGAGTTTATGGTTTCTTATGCAGTGACAGGTTTTATTATTGATTTTCTATTCACGACTTATTCCAATACATTTTTATACACATTCATGTATGATTTTTGAGAAACCTGACATAATTGTTTGGGGTAAATATCACTTCAGTGAAATTCCTCTAGATCATTTTTTATATAATATAACACATAGAATACCATAATATGAACAAATTGAATAACATAAGTTACATGACAAGTTGTTTGTACATTATGTATTTTGAAATAGGCTTCCACTGCAACAGAAGCTATTTGATGCCACCTACTGTTCATGCTGTTCACAAAACAAACAAAAAAATGATGCCCAGTTTGATTATTCACTTGACATTCTCTTCTGTTTCTTTCAATGGACTTTGTGTTTCTAGCAATGTATCTATCTCTCACAGTGTCCCCGTTTTACTTGGTGTGGTCCTTTACCCACTGGCAGAACCTCTGTGAGTAGGTAGCTGGGCTGACAGTGGAGAAGGCTCTGCCAGGAAAGCGCAGACTCTTCCACAGGTTCTCCTGCATTTTCTTCACACCATACACAGTGAAAAAGTCTACAATACCCACAAAGTAGCGCAGCTTTGGTCCGTCTATGACATGCACTGAGTTTTTTAAATTAGGCAGCAGCCTACGGTGATGAGCATGGAACTCATGGAGTTCTGCATCTGTACGGTTTACTGAGTGTAGGTTTATCTCCTGGAGGGGGATTCCATGGCCAGAGTGTTCCCCTGTATTCTGGATGTGGTTTGACCCACTGTCTATTGTATCTGATGCCAGTCGAGCAGAGTCCCCCTCCAACAACGGAATAGCGGGGGGATCTTCCTCTGTGGGACTGTCTTGGTCCATGGACCTGCAGAGGAAAGACCATTCAATAACTCAGCTTAAGAGTAAAAGCCCTGATTTCTAATTATCTTCTCACTGTTACTTTACATTAGTTGCTTGCCTGGAAGGTCCACTAAAGAAAACTATTGTGTTACTTTTTTTCATACTTTGTCATACAGTAGATTATTGTTCTCCACTGAACACCTACTTTGCAGTGCGCATAGTCAGGTTACTAAAGGAGTGCTTCCTGTCCTGCTCGTCTTGGTGCAAGGGTTGATGGGCCAGCAGGATACTATAGTCAAGCACATTGAGGCTACGGAGGAAGGCAGAGTCTATTTCAACCTGTTCCACAAGCCAGGAGCGCTGCTGATCTGTCAACACATGATAAATGTTTACTTCTTAGGGGAACATGTGGGGATTTACCTTTCAATTGATAAGACACAAGGAAAGAACACAATACAATATTACTTTATCCATCCCCTCAGGTGCTGACAGATATAGGGCATACCAGACTCTTACCCAGAATGATGTTCTTTCCTTCAAAGTTGTTATCCTTCAGAATCTTAGTAACTGGGCTTCCCGTAGATGCAGGGTCAGTCCACCTACCCACCTCACAGCCCTTGATGTCATATCTAAGAGACAAAGCCAAAATTGGCAACAAACAATCCAGAAATATATTTTTTTTAATCAACTTTATCTTTCATAACTACAATACAAACAATGTTTACCTGGTATTAATCCTCTCGTCCGGGTAAAACACATTCTGCATCACAATGAAATACTTCTGAGGGAGAGTGAGAGAAAAGTTACTTACAGAGTAAAAAAACAACTGTGTTTGTGAATATTTGTGCTTCATTAAAATTACCTTTGTTTTATTTGGAATTTGGATACTATAGAGACCTGGAATAAGAAAATAAGAATATGAACATCTGACAAAGGTGACAGTCCATTTGTCATGTGATATTTTGATCTTAAGCTGTTGGTCTTCTCTCTCACCCAGGAATCTGACCATCAGTGAGTGGGGGTATTTCTCCAAGTGATCCATATATGCCTTCAGGTTGGATAGGAAAAAGGTAACCTCCCGTGTTTTCTGTGTCTTTAGGAAGAACCTCTTGTCATTCCTAAGGAAGAAAAAAAGACATTTACTACATATGCTACTATATAGAGTTGACATAGATTAGGTGTGTTGTGTGTACATTTATGATGTTTATGGTGTCCTCCAGCAGGACTCACGTGAGGAAGAAGTCAGCCTTGCTCTTGGAGTTGCTGATGAACTGTAGATAGCAGCCGTCTGAAGAGAGGGACCTCTGGTACTCCTCCTCTGTTATATCCAGGGAGCGCCGCAGGCTGGCAAACACCGGCCCTGCAAACGTCTGCATCTCCAAGTCCTGCAGGGGGAGGCAACAGAGGACCACGGGTCAAAATTGAAACGTGTCCCAAAAAACATTTACTCAAATAGACAGTATGCTGTCGGGATTGGTTTAACATATTTGTTTGAATAGTGATTAAATAGCACCTTGTGGACTTGAGTCTCCGCCAATTTGTAATGTTCAGCAGAAAGTTTATCCTGATTGAAACAAGATCAACTAATTATCAAACCGCAATGAAAGGTTTCTTGTCATATAAGTAGGGAAAGCTATGTACAATGCAAATACTGTATGTAGAGCAATTTTCTCAGAGGTGGGTCAATGCAGTAAGTTCCTATGGTATAAAAATGTATTCTATGTGACAGTTGAAATAGTGTGCATATTGTTGTGTAGTCTATAGGTTTGCTCACAGGTATTGTTGTGTCGTTGCTGGTCTGTAGGGCAGCATGCAGGCCCTCTTTCATAAGACAGGTGAGGCTGCAGAAGTCATGTTCCTGGTTGATCTTAAACAGCCCCAGCATCCTCCATGTAAATGTAAATGTAATGTAAATGTAAATCCATCTTCTCCTCAGACCCCACCATCGCCTCCGCCTGGCTGTCCCAAAGTGACACAGGCGCAGACCGCTCCTCTTCTCCATCTGACAATCACACACACCACAAACAACTCACAGTCACCAGAGGCTCACCACGAGGGTACCACACACATACAGCGCCTTGCAAAAGTATTTATCCCCCTTGGCATTTTTCCTATTTTGTTGCATTACAACCTGTAATTTAAATGGATTTTTATTTGGATTTTATGAAATGGACATACACAAAATAGTCCAAATTGGTGAAGTGAAATGAAAAAAATTACTTGTTTCAAAAAAATCTAAAAAAATTAATAACGGAAAAGTGGTGCGTGCATATGTATTCACTCCCTTTGCTATGAAGCCCCTAAATAAGATCTGGTGCAACCAATTACCTTCAGAAGTCATATAATTAGTTAAATAAAGTCCACCTGTGTGCAATCTAAGTGTCACATGATCTGTCACATGATCTCAGTATATATACACCTGTTCTGAAAGGTCCCGGAGTCTGCAACACCAAGCAAGCGGCACCATGAAGACCAAGGAGCTCTCCAAACAGGTCAGGGGCAAAGTCAGGGGTTGGGTTATAAAAAAATCTGAAACTTTGAACATCCCACGGAGCACCATTAAATCCATTATAAAAAAATGGAAAGAATATGGCACCACAACGAAACTGCCAAGAGAGGACCACCCACCAAAACTCACAGACCAGGCAAGGAGGGCATTAATCAGAGAGGCAACAAAGAGACCAAAGATAACCCTGAAGGAGCTGCAAAGCTCCACAGCGGAGATTGGAGTATCTGTCCATAGGACCACTTTAAGCCGTACTCTCCACATAGCTGGGCTTTACAGAAGATTGGCAAGAAAAAAGCCATTGCTTAAAGAAAAAAGTAAGCAAACACGTTTGGCATGTGGGAGACTCCCCAATCATATGGAAGAAGGTACTCTCAGATGAGACTAAAATTGAACTTTTTGGCCATCAAGGAAAACGCTATGTCTGCCGCAATAGTTATGCACGCTCAAGTTCTGTTTTTTTTGTCTTATTTCTTGTTTGTTTCACAAAAAATATTTTGCATCTTCAAAGTTGTAGGCATGTTGTGTAAATCAAATGATACAAACCCCCAAAAAATCAATTTTAATTCCAGGTTGTAAGGCAACAAAATAGTTTTTAATAAAAATTGTGTGTATACAGTATACAGTGGCTTACGAAAGTATTCAACCCCCTTGGCAGGTTCCCGAGTGGAGCAGTGGTCCCCAAAAAATTTTTGGGTCATTTTTAGCAGACGTTCTTATCCAGAGCGACTTCCAGTTAGTGAGTGCATACATAATATTTTTTATTTTTAATACTAGCCCCCCGTGGGAATCGAACCCACAACCCTGGCGTTGCAAACGCCATGCTCTACCAACTGAGCTACATCCCTGCCGACCATTACCTCCCCTACCCTGGACAACGCTGGGCCAATTGTGCACCGCCCCATGTCACGGCCGGCTACGACAGAGCCTGGATTCGAACCAGGATCTCTAGTGGCACAGCTAGCGATGCAGTGCCAGACCAATGCGCCACTCGGGAACCTGCCAAGGGGGGTGAATACTTTCGTAAGCCACTGTATACTGTATACACACAACCACAAACCTCTCACATAAACAAAGCCACAGCAAACAGAGACCTCTGGATCTATATTGTATAGCTAAAAATCTGCAGTTAAAACAATAACAAAGAACATGCCTGCCACTTTCAGTAAGAAGCTGAGAAAGGAGAAATTTACATTTTAGTCATTTAGCAGACGCTCTTATCCAAAGCGACTTACAGTTAGTGAGTGCATACATTTTCATACATTCTCTTCTATCGTAGAGAAACAGTGCCTCCTGTGCACGACTTTCAGTAAAGTACTCTTCTTTTTTATAAAAAGGTTTATTGGCTCATAAAGAATCACAATTATGTGAAGTTGTATAAAAAAAAAACGTATCTCCTTCTTCCTCATATACACTAACCTGATCCATAGGAGTCCTGGAGTGCAGTTAAACTTGCATTGTACAATCAAGACCCTCAAAACCATGTTGAAATGTTACTTCCATGGTCTGAAACTTAAAACCTTCACCTGTTTTAATTATTGTCATTCAAGAGGTTTGGAAGGGAAGCTCGTTTCAAATATCAGTCGAACTTGAACACTTTTAAGCAAAATAAACATTTCTGAAATCTCTGATAATTTTCTTTGTGACCAACTAGATCAAGACGGAAATGTACATGCCCTGTCAAGGGGAAAATGTAACCACTCTCAAATTCATAGAGCTATAGATGCAAGGACTGTCCATCCATGATTTCTAAATTATAGTTTTAACCATGTTGAGGCTATACAGTATTTGTTTACATTTACTTTGTTTACAAACATTGGAGTAAAGCAAGCTTATAATTTGGGTTCTGATGGGGTATGACAGTTGAACTAAGCTCAAGTGCAAAAGTGGATGTAGCAACTGTAGATTTTCCCCTTTAAGATAGACAGGATTGTTTTTTTATCCCCATCTTTTGGGGATAACATTAAAATAACAGCTGGCCAACATAATTACATTCACTAATAGAATGTGAGATGTTACTCAGACATTGTTAATTGTTGTGACTGTCATGAAAGCTGACAACCACTTGGTTCTTACAACCACGTAGTTCTTACCTTACCAGCCTGATTTCCTTGTGTTGTCCTTTATGTTTTGATGCCTTGCTGTACAAGGGATGTATCTGAATAAGTGAAAATCTATGGAGATATATTTGAAGCCTATGCGTTTACCGTTTTCATATACGTTTGGATAGCATTTTGTACCGTAAAGATTTAAATAAACACATTTTGATGACAGCGGTCGGCGTCTTTTTTCAGTCAAGAGTAGGCCTAGCGCCGTATACCAGGGTAAGCGGGTTGGGCAATACTTTCAGGGTGTGTTACACCTGGGGTGTACTAGCTAGGAACCAAACAGCCAACAAAAGCAAACGGAACAAACGGATACTGACCAATGACGCACATCATTGGTAGTGACCTACCTGAATTTGCCCAATAGAAACTCTCGTTTTTGATGGAAAAACGTTTTGTATTGGCAACTGTTTGCAACTGTTTACTCAGGTGTGCACTAATGATTACACCCCTGCAGTAGTAAAAGGTGTGTCATGGACTTAGGGTTTTTTAACCTGACACTACAGTTAGTAGACTACACAGGGCAGAGCGAAAGCACACTAGGCTACGTTATCGTCATCATGACAAAGGACCGAATTCGGGAACTAAACTGTGTTTTGGTGCTGGTTGTGATTTTACTATGCTATTTATTTGACTTAGGAATGTCTGATTTCTGTTAAAATGTACTCCGTAAAGATTGGAATATCAGGAACGCGGGAATGCTGTCCATTCCATTCTTTGGCGCTTGTCCCATAGAGGACTTATATCTGTGCCATTATAGGCTACTAGCGTCTGTGACAGCTTGGGCAGCGCCCAGGGGAGAATGAGTGCCCCCTCTCGCAGAAAACAAGGATCCCCCATTATAGTGAATGGAAAAATCTTTGTGGTGAATTTTTGTGTAAATAAAAATGTTTTTAGAAGAAAATCATGGTACCAATAATTGCTTCTAATACATCAGATGTATGTCCTTTAACAGATTATTTTAAAATCGCACACAGAAGAAGTCATAAGGATAATTTAGTTACTAATGGCAGCCTGCAGTACCCCGGTTGGCATTCAACTTGAGTTACTCAATGAGAGGGGGCAGCACTGACCAAGACTGCAATGTGACTTATTGGAGTAGCTCAAACTGTGCATGTTAGGTCTCCATGAGATGCCATCTTAACCGACTTCATTTGGCTTCAATGCGCTATTGAGTACTCACATACGAATTAATGGTGTCACATGATCGATGGCTTTGTCCATTCATATATACAGTCATATGTATTGAGGCTATCTCCATTTTAAAGTAGTCAGTTTTCTTCTTTTGTGTTAAAAAAAAAAGTGTGAAGCTAATATTGGTGATTTATTGTCACCTGCATTGCTGGAGTCTTGAACCAAATTTTGTGTCATTCATTTATTATGGCCACTAGATGGCGGTTATATAGGTTAAAGCCATTTACAAACAATAACACCCAATTTGAAGAAGTAGACAATGCTCTGATCATTAGCTGATTGCGCCCAACCCATAGGATTCCCCACCCAGTTGACTATTTTAAAATGGTGGAGGCCCTCAGTGGCAATGTCCATGCTAAAACTGGTTATATCCATGATGAGTCCTCTATCTATCTCTTTGGTGTGTCCCCATTGAGATCTACAGTGGGGAAAAAAAGTCTTTAGTCAGCCACCAATTGTGCAAGTTCTCCCACTTAAAAAGATGAGAGAGGCCTGTAATTTTCATCATAGGTACACGTCAACTATGACAGACAAAATGAGAAGAAAAAAAATCCAGAAAATCACATTGTAGGATTTTTAATGAATTTATTTGCAAATTATGGTGGAAAATAAGTATTTGGTCAATAACAAAAAAGTTTCTCAATACTTTGTTATATACCCTTTGTTGGCAATGACACAGGTCAAACGTTTTCTGTAAGTCTTCACAAGGTTTTCACACACTGTTGCTGGTATTTTGGCCCATTCCTCCATGCAGATCTCCTCTAGAGCAGTGATGTTTTGGGGCTGTCGCTGGGCAACACAGACTTTCAACTCCCTCCAAAGATTTTCTATGGGGTTGAGATCTTGAGACTGGCTAGGCCACTCCAGGACCTTGAAATGCTTCTTACGAAGCCACTCCTTCGTTGCCCGGGCGGTGTGTTTGGGATCATTGTAATGCTGAAAGACCCAGCCACGTTTCATCTTCAATGCCCTTGCTGATGGAAGGAGGTTTTCACTCAAAATCTCACGACACATGGCCCCATTCATTCTTTCCTTTACACGGATCAGTCGTCCTGGTCCCTTTGCAGAAAAACAGCCCCAAAGCATGATGTTTCCACCCCCATGCTTCACAGTAGGTATGGTGTTCTTTGGATGCAACTCAGCATTCTTTGTCCTCCAAACACGACGAGTTGAGTTTTTACCAAAAAGTTATATTTTGGTTTCATTTGACCATATGACATTCTCCCAATCCTCTTCTGGATCATCCAAATGCACTCTAGCAAACTTCAGACGGGCCTGGACATGTACTGGCTTAAGCAGGGGGACACGTCTGGCACTGCAGGATTTGAGTCCCTGGCGGCGTAGTGTGTTACTGATGGTAGGCTTTGTTACTTTGGTCCCAGCTCTCTGCAGGTCATTCACTAGGTCCCCCCGTGTGGTTCTGGGAATTTTGCTCACCGTTCTTGTGATCATTTTGACCCCACGGGGTGAGATCTTGCGTGGAGCCCCAGATCGAGGGAGATTATCAGTGGTCTTGTATGTCTTCCATTTCCTAATAATTGCTCCCACAGTTGATTTCTTCAAACCAAGCTGCTTACCTATTGCAGATTCAGTCTTCCCAGCCTGGTGCAGGTCTACAATTTTGTTTCTGGTGTCCTTTGACAGCTCTTTGGTCTTGGCCATAGTGGAGTTTGGAGTGTGACTGTTTGAGGTTGTGGACAAGTGTCTTTTATACTGATAACAAGTTCAAACAGGTGCCATTAATACAGGTAACGAGTGGAGGACAGAGGAGCCTCTTAAAGAAGAAGTTACAGGTCTGTGAGAGCCAGAAATCTTGCTTGTTTGTAGGTGACCAAATACTTATTTTCCACCATAATTTGCAAATACATTCATTAAAAATCCTACAATGTGATTTTCTGGATTTGTTTTTCTCATTTTGTCTGTCATAGTTGACGTGTACCTATGATGAAAATTACAGGCCTCTCTCATCTTTTTAAGTGGGAGAACTTGCACAATTGGTGGTTGACTAAATACTTTTCCCCCCCACTGTAACTCATTAGTATTCTAATCATGGTGGCATCTCTAACGAGTATTCTTCTTATTCTGAGCCTCAACCTGAACCTCCGTGGCCTAAGCGCAAAAAAGCCAGAACTGTACGCACCACACCACATTTTAGTCATTTAGCAGACGCTCTTACGCAGAGCGACTTACAGTTAGTGAGTGCATACATTTATTTTTTATTTTTCATACTGGCCCCCCGTGGGAATCGAACCCACAATCCTGGCGTTGCAAACGCCATGCTCTACCAACTGAGCTACATCCCTGCCAGCCATTCCCTCCCCTACCCTGGACGACACTGGACCAATTGTGCGCCGCCCCATGGGTATCCCAGTCGCGGCCGGCTACGATTCAAACCAGGATCTCTAGTGGCATAGCTAGCACTGCGATGCAGTGCCTTAGACCACTGCGCCACTCGGGAGGTTGAAACGGTGAGACCGGAGAGAATAGAACAAGCCAGTGAGAATTATACAGGCTATTATTATCAGCACAAAATGTCATTACTGAGGTAACAGGCCCTACATCTCAAGCAAGAAATAAAATCAGCAATGCACTCAACAGCTTTCGTTGTTTAGGCTATGTGACATGGACATGCTCCAACTGATAATTGACTTTTTGACTGCTGTCATATTAACACATATTTATAATGCCATTATTGCTTTTGTGATGATTTTCACTATTATCAAGCACACTTGGCCCTTGTAATGATGTTTAGGCTACTGATGTTTGTGTCATTTAACCATGCATCTTGCTGACCGTGTGTCTTGGTGGTTGGGGTATTTATTTTTATTATTATTGGGGTATTTATTAAATATTACAACAAATAAGCTTATACGGGGTTCCAACACCAATGCTTTCTGTTTCATAGTTGTAGCAAAGGCACTGCACGAATACAATTGATTGAACCCTTGAAAAAAAAGAAAAAAAAAAGATATATATATATTTTTTTACATATATCCATATAGGAGGTCCCGTGATTTTTTTTGGCGCTCTATGGAAATCAAATGCCCATCCAACGGATGAGTTCTGGCGCCGGCCCTGCGTATGGCAGCAAAAACTGTAGCACTACCCCCCTGGGCAGGGGTGGCCATCGTACAGGGGATCATAGTGTTGAGACAAGGGTATACCCAAGCATGGATCGGTAGAGGGTTGGGGTTTCTGAACAGGGCAAATCATGGATTGATATCCAGGGAGAAGGAAGTGATTAGGTGTGGTCCTTTGGCTGGGGGAGCATGCTCAGTTTGCCTGGGATATAACCTGCCCAAGATATGGCAAGGACCAGGAAATAAAAGGCCTGCAGTCGTGCCTGGTGTTGTGGGTTTGATTCCCACGGGGGGCCAGTATGAAAAATTAAAAAATAATGTATGCACTCACTAACTGTTAGTCGCTCTGGATAAGAACGTCTGCTAAATGACTAAAAATTTAAAAATGTAGGCCAGTGTGGCAATGAGAGACTGGAGAAAGGACCCCAGGACTGCTCCTGTCAGTGGGATGAGGCACAGCTGGGGAGATGTGAGGAATGTAGTGATCTAAAAAGGGCAGGCCTGCTAATGTCAGCCGAGGTGGCTGATGGTTACCAGGTTAGGAAATTTACCAGACTCCTTCTGAGCGCAGTAGGAGGCTTGAGGGAGATTCAATGGGAGGTATATCCCAGTGGGACAGGGCACGTCAGAATGGAGTGCCTGAACCCCTGTACCCAGGGAGGGGACACCTCAATATGGGTCACCCAATTAACCGACTGGATAGAGGCTAAGGGTTGGACAGGCCTATGGAAATTATACCATTGGAACCAGTTGATAAAGGAAATTATGAAGGATTCTCGAATCCTGTGGGAGGAAACGGGAATTCAAATTCCGGATGAGGAAGGGAAAAATAGTGGTAGGCTGCGCTAAATCCTGACCAGATTAGATGGCAGAGGGAGTAGAGAAGCCTGAATAAGATGCAAGGAAATGATTCTGATGGCAGTCACCTAGGAAACAATTAGACAGGGTGTACTGCAGGTCCCTGGGGGTCAGGTGGACAGAGCGCCTGGTCCACTGGCAGGAAAGGAGCCTGTGCAGCTGAGGGAGAAGCTTAGGACGGTCTATGTGCCGCTAACGGGTCTCTACTCTCTTTCAACAGAAGTGAGAGTGGTAAAGCCAGCAGCTGGACTGACCTGGTAAAAAAGGACGCCCCCAAGCCGACACCCAGAAAGGGTAAGAATGGAGGTAAAGGGAAGCAAAGGAGATGGAGCTTCCCTACCATCTGGACCCGAAGGAAAGCCTAGCAGGAAGTGGTGTAAATGAGGTTACGAAATTAGCATGAGCATGCTGTTCAGGGCTCTGCTCATGGTAGCGCCTGGTTGGGAACACACACATATTAGGGTAGGAATAAGGCCAACTAGACAATTTAACGGAACAGAGTATTATCCCGTGTTTGAAACATACACACTACCAATGATACAGTATGTGGGTGGGGACAAGGCTGGGGCCCCGTTGATGGTAGTCATTTATTCAGACACTGGAATGTGAGAAAAAAGTGGAGTGGGTTTAACAAAGTGGTGGGGAAGGAGTTGAACAGAACGGTTGACAACTGTACCCAAGGGCTGGATAATTGGGTCACTGATGGCAACCTGAATCATAAGACGGGCTTTCGAGTTTTGGATGTGAACTGGGACCATAGATATTTGTATTTGGTCACGTGTCATGGTCCAAACTGGAGGACAGACCTATGCAGCTGATCTGGATTAGAGAAATGGAGGACCACCTCGGCAGTATGCTGACTGGTGTATTAAGAACCACAGGGGAGATCCTGACACACCGCTCTGAGAAAGAGAGTTTGTGGAAACAGTGGATCAGGGGAGGCGGAATGCATCGTGAGCATACACCAAGATAGCCGGTTTTGGGGAAAACTAGATTTGACATGCCCCTGGTCAAGAGAGGCCACCTCTGTCACGCCTGCACCCGCTCCCCCTCCCTGGCGCTCAAGGGCGCCAGGCTACCCATCATTACTCACACCTGTTACTATCGTTACGCGCATCAGCGCTCATTGTACTCACCTGGACTCCTTCCCTTTGTTGATTACCTCCCCTATATCAGTCTGTTCCTCTGTTTGATCCCTGTGTCAGCATTGATCTTGTTTGGTTTCCCCTGTCCAGACGCTGTCCGTGTTTTATTCCTGTCTGTTTTTTCCATTAAATGTTCACTCCCTGTACTTGCTTCCTGTCTCCCAGCATCTGTCCTCACAGAATGCTGACACCCTCGTGAGGCTCCCATACCTCAGCCGGCCCGTCAGGCTAGACAGGTTCCCGCGCCTCGGCCGGCTCGTCCGGCTCCCATGCCTCAGGTTCGCCCAGGTGGAACGCGGGGTGGCGTCCCTAAGGGGGGGGGGTACTGTCACGCCTGCTCCCGCGCCCCCTCCCTGGCGCTCGATGGCCTGTTACACTGTACATATTAGCTGTGAACGACCCCCTGGAATGGTGGGAATAGAAATATGGGTACAGTCCCAACCCACCCCCGGGGATTTGGATGGGGTGAATCGAACTCACTTCGCGGAACTGGATAAGTGTGTGAGTAAGGCGATGGCTGAGGCCCTAGACGGCAAGGACTTCACCTTGGATGGAGTCAGGAATTCCTGGGGAACTCCTAGGTGCTCTATACACCAGGTGGGAGCCTGGGAGAAGGGCTTATGGCGGTATAATTGCACAGGGCTACGAGGATCGGCACGGTGAAAAGTGCGCTAAAATCGTATACCCAAGTGTTTACCACTGATAAGGCTTGTGTATGGTGGGGTCTGCAAACCTGGGAGGTGCTGAACTATGTGAAACCATGCCTGAATAAACTGGATTGGAGAAACAATTACTGGACTTGTTACCATTATCTGGCCACGGTTTATTCAGCAGGAGACACATGAGACACCCAAGTGATTACCGTACCCTATGATCTGAGTGTAGGACCATCCCCCTGAGAAGGATGTGACCGTTATAGCATGAGCCAGGGGCAAGCTGTATCGTTTCAGTCTAAAGGACGTTAGAGGGAAACTTGTAAAAAATAAAATGGGCACCTGAGGAAACCAGGTGGAAGAGGTTAGCCGGTGGAGGTTGGGTTCGAATGGTAACAGGGAAACTGTCATGCCGCGGCTATGTGAGTGGAGGCCTGATTGGTCAGACGTTCACACTGGAATGGATGAATGAGTGGCTGAATAGCTGGGGCTACATGAACTTCCATAAACCCCTTTGAAGTCCTTCTGGAAGATGACGAGCAATGAGGGCTGGGGGTTTGGGGAGGGGGAGTCCAGTATGGACCAGATGTAACCGGTTTTAAGGGAGTGATTGAATAAGGGGAAATTATAGTATTGTATGAATCTGATGTAACCAGTTTTGAAGGAGGAGTTGTGTGTTGATATGACAGTATATAAGTCATGGTTTAAGGCAGTGGTCACCAACTGGTCGATCGCCAAGGCATTTCTAGTCGATTGTCAAACATTTCTGTAAAAAAACAACGATAAGCCTTGCATTCCTTTTTTTTTTTTTATTAGTCTCGCTGTTGGCGGTAGGTGCACCCGATTCAAATGCCTAGCGCACGTAGTAGGTGACGTGTTCCCATTTTCATCCATTTCATGTCTGAAGGTACAACTGCCTTCCCGGCGGGCCCGGGGGGAGAAAATCAAGTGCACTATAGGCTTACCGCTGGCCAATCAGAGGACTCATATTACCGTGTCTGCAGTAACGTAGCAGGCGGAAAAGAAAGCTACAGCAAAGTTGATACTGTGAGATTTTAAAACCATGGCTAGAGAGAGAGACTGTCAACGAAAACAGCAAAGAGCTGCTGTTTTTATGAGTGAGTTCATGTTTAAGTTTTTACTCAGCACTGTCAACACTTTCATAAGCCATAAAATGTGCATTCTCCCTACTTCCACTCGCACTACAACCAGCACTGCAGCTGCCATGAATGAGTAGGAAAGTGTATCGATAGGCTTGCATTGTTATTATTAGCGGCTTGGGTATTTTTTTATATCTAGGAATATTTCACTTGGTCATAGGCGTAACAAGATGAATTTGTGCATGAGGTAGAAATAATGCAGTGCGACTCGAATTTTGCCAGCAGCTGGAAGAGAGTGTCCCTTTTTGGTCAGTGTCAGCAGAGGAAAGGGAGAACGGAGGGACGTTGAGAGGCAGAACCAATCTGCTACCCTCTCCCTCCGCTGAGACTGACCATCAGATGCAGGCTCCATCAGCCCAGTAAAGTATGACTGTAAGTCGCTTTGGATAAAAGCGTCTGCTAAATGGCATATTATTATTATTATTATAAAGTAAAAAAGCAAATTATTCAAATGTATTCTCACTCAGCTGTGCCTCACAAGTAATACAACAACTGATCTATTACCGGTGTGATCATATAGCCTACCTCAAATGTTGATAATTTTTTTATGGTCTGAGAAGAACAACAATGCATTGGGAGGGCAATTCAAGCAAAGCCAATATGCTGTGATAATGTTACGGGCCTATAGCCTACTGCACAAATTTCATGACTACAGTACTGTTTTTAATAGGTTAATGTTGCATAGGCTTAGGTTTTTTAAAGTCATGTAAAAAAAAAAAAAAAAACCTTAGATCTCGGCTTGGGAGACAGGATATTTTGGGGGATAATTAGGGTAATTGTAAAGGGCTTTCCTTGAATTGATTTTCCCGACTGGGGCCACTGACCGTAATAGAGCAGAGGGTCTCCTCTTTCTTGCTATCGATGGGGTCCATGCTTGGGGTGTGTATAGAAATGTCTTAGGATGATAGGCTAAGGCACGGCAAGGTGAATATACCTCTTAGTCTCGTGGGACACTAGGTCCCATTACGGAGAGTAACTCCAGGTCCACAGGTGAAGTGTTTGTTACGTGCACCCGTGGGTGTACAACTATATTTATTTAATGATACTGTAAGTTGCCGAGCTGAGAAAGTATACTCACCACTCGAATTCCCCTGGTCTTATAGTCCTAGGAGAGCATGATGAACTATGGGTCACCCAACCCCTGAGCTAGGTTTTTAATAAAGGTTTCTCCCACCCCAGCCGTCGGCAGCCGAGTGGGAAGCCGGTGCCGCGGTTGGTACCAGCAGGTCTCTAGGATCGGAACTGGGCTGGAACGGCAACACCTGTAGGTAATAGGCCTGAAGCAGGGGTAATTTAGGCTTGCTCATTAATCTCAAGGGAGAGGCGTGAGTCGGGCAAGACATTGGCAAAGATATTGGCGTGTCTCTCTCCAGAATGCGCTGAGCTGTCTCACACCAATTCTTGCTCATTCATTGTTTTATTGTTTGCCCTTTGTTTATTTCGTTCAATTCCCTATTGCATATGTCACTAGTAAAACATTTACCATTAATCCCATCATTTGGTTACATTAATTTCTGTTAATGCATGGATTAATTAGGCCTACAGTCATTTACCGTTCTTATTCTCGGAGTGGAAACGTTGTTTGCAGAGTTCACAACCTACTCTTGTGAGAAACAAGTTGTGATTTATTTCATACCATCATTTATGAGTTTTGTCAATTTTTTCATTGTATTTGTGGTCCTCTGTAGCTCAGCTGGTAGAGCACTGCGCTTGTAACGCCAGGGTAGTGGGTTCGATCCCCGGGACCACCCATACACAAAAATGTATGCACGCATGACTGTAAGTCGCTTTGGATAAAAAGCGTCTGCTAAATGGCATATTATTATTATTATTATTTTGTTTGGAGCGCTCCATGTGAGCAATGAGCATGTGTCTGGTTTCTCTGTCCTCTTAATGTGAAGGGAGCTTGTGCGGCTGAGCAGGCATAGAAGTAGGCTAACTGGCCTGCTGTGCGCAAAAGTAGGAAAGTGCCCATTTGGGGATGTCTGATTTCTGATTGTCTTAACTCACCACTACTAATCAGCGGAGCTTCTCAGTCATTGTGAAAAATAATAGTTCTTCATATTATTTGAAAAATCTTGATAATCACCAGGCCTCACTCATTGTGAAAGAGCAAGATGCCATGCTCTTGGGATACCACATATCCAGTGGAAACGTCATAAAATACCTGAACACATTTCTCTTTGCACAAAAACAGCTGTGTCTGTCCCGAGCTCACAGGTGCAGGAAACTCTGAGGGCCCGGAGGCTAGTTGATACAATGTTGTAAGTTTGCTAGCAACAGCTTCCGGCCAGACCTTCATTGGGTGGACCCAGTTGATTGATTTGATACAATGTTGCACTTCACTAGCTATAGCTCAAGTCAAGACATATAGAAAGGGAGGCAGACAGGTGGAGTAGAGCGATGAATGCAATTGAAAGAACCTGCATCTTCATCAGGATATTTTCTGTTTTTATTTGTCGGCTTTATGTATTTTTACTTAGTTGACAATGGAAGTTATAGGCCTACTGCTACATTGGCCTATAGGCATCTCTTAGTTCCATGCACTAATTTATTCAGCTGCCAATGGCTCACAGTGAATCAATGTGTCCATATGGCAAAGGCTCGCATTAGTGGAATTTCTACTTTTCTACTTTTATCATTTTAATTCCGATTTGTATTATTAACCATTGAAATGAAACTGTTCCATGAAAATGTGCATATGAAAATCACAACTGGCACGCAGATCGGTAGTTAAATGGTTTGATAAATTGTAAGCTTCCCCAAACTTGAAACTCACAAACTTGAAACTCACTCGCTGCCTAGGAATAGACTGTTGTGAACAGAGTGCACATTTATTTGTACTGCATAATTACAAAGGGTGTTTGTGAGAGAGAGCGCGGTAAAGAGAGTGGTGTTGTAACTAAGATTGTATCTATTAAAACTGAGCACAAACGGACAGCTATACGATCCATCGTGCACCAGTGGGTGGAAAGCGCCACTCACTGGGCCGCGGCCAGCACTGTGTTGCTTGCTAGGATAGTGGGTTAGTATGCCTACGTGTTTGACATAGGGCAGGAGCAGGCCTACGAGCCAAGGACGAGAGAATGCCATGTTCCTTATTTGATATTGTTCCCATTACCTTTCCGCCAAGTTTAGAATTGTAAACTAATAGAAAATAGAAGTGGAAGACTATTGCTCCAGATCAGTTGATATCCACCACAAGGAGGAGAGAAGAGACGAGGGAGAGAGAGAGACCTTAACTCAAACTAAACTGTCTAACGTACAGCAGAGTGTGTGTCCGACTCCAAACCCCCACAACTGAATAGATATGAGCATATCATGAGCGCACCGCTTACAAAACAGAGCCGAGAGCTCTCCATGCAGAATGGGGACCATACAGTGCCTTCGGAAAGTATTCAGACCCCTTGACTTTTTCCAAATTTTGTTACGTTACAGCCTTATTCTAAAATTGATTTAATAAAACAATTTCCTCAGCAATCTACACACAATACCCCATAATGACAAAGTAAAAACAGGTTTTTAGACATTTTAGCAAATTTATTAAAAACGAAAAACAGAAATACCTTATTTACATAAGTATTCAGTTCCTCTGTGTTAATGGGAGAACCTTCCAGAAGAACAACCATCTCTGCAGCACTCCACCAATTAGGCCTTTATGGTAGAGTGGCCAGACGGAAGCCACTCCTCAGTAAAAGCCACATGACAGCCTGCTTGGAGTTTGCCAAAAGGCACCTAAAGATTCTCAGACCATAGAAACAAGATTCTCTGGTCTGATGAAACCAAGATTGAACTCTTTGGCCTGAATGCCAAGCATCACGTCTGAAGGAAACATGGCACCATCCCTACGGTGAAGCATGGTGGTGGCAGCATCATGCTGTGGGGATGTTTTTCAGCGGCAGGGACTGGGAGACTAATCAGGATCGAGACATAGATGAACGGAGCAAAGTACAGAAAGATCCTTGATGAAAACCTGCTCCAGAGCGCTCAGGACCTCAGACTGGGGCGAAGGTTCACCTCCCAACAGGACAACGACCCTAAGCACACAGCCAAGAAAACACAGGAGTGGCTTCGGGACAAGTCTCTGAATGTCCTTGAGTGGCCCAGCCAGAGCCCGGACTTGAACCCAATCGAACATCTCTGAAGAGACCTGAAAATAGCTGTGCAGCAACGCTCCCCATCCAACCTGACAGAGAGGATCTGCAGAGAAGAATGGGATACTCCCCAAATACTGGTGTGCCAAGCTTGTAGCGTCATACCCAAGAAGACTCGAGGCTGTAATCTTCAACAAAGTACTGGTAAAAGGTCTGAATACTTATGTAAATATGATATATATATATATATATATATATAAATAAATCCAGTTTTTGCTTTGTCATTATGGGGTATTGTGTGTAGATTGATGAGGGGGGAAAAACAATTTAATACATTTTAGAATAAGGCTGTAACCTAATAAAATGTGGAAAACGTCAAGGGGTCTGAATACTTTCCGAAGGCACTGTATATAAATATCCCATGTTTTTTTTTCTCTCCCCTACCCAAATCCCATTATCATTTATATCAATAGTGCAACTATTTAATCATTTTTTATTGCAACAACACATTATTGCAGTTTTAACATCTCACCACAAGGGGGTGCTGAAGCACCCCCAGCACCCCTACATCCCGCAGCTATGACAACAATCATGGGTTGCTAATATGACTACAATAATACCTTTGGCTGCTAGACAATGAAATAAAGTTGAATTGAAAACCAATAGAACAGGAGAGCCATATGAGGCAGTCTTCATAAAATAATTGCCTCCACATTTCTATGGTGGGATTTTGGCTATAGGCTACTTTGAAACAAGGTAAGACATGCCTCATAATATGGTTTCAAACAATTAAGGAACAGGAAAAATATAGTGATACTAATGATAGCCCTAACCATCTTCTGGTAGATGTTGTGAAAGCCTTTTCTTCTCAATTAAATGGTAACTAGCTAAAAAGTAGCCTATGCCTACCTGGAGGAATGATATCATGATTATTTGCATCAATCCAGTGGCCATTTGGTTTGCAAACACCACTTCATGTGCACTTTAGAAACCCAGCTAACCAAACAACAGTGCTAGGTGCCTGCACAGTTAAATTAAGGGGTAACTACCCTCAAAATCTAAATTTCTTAGATTTTTCGCAGACCTCAAAAGTGGTCTCTTGATGTGGTTTAAGCATTGTTGTGGACTTAGAACATCCCATTTTTATGTTTTTCTATTAAAAAAGTGTGACTTTGAGCGCGAAAACCTGAAAAATAAAAATCTGAAACCTGTGAATTTCTGACTCAGTTGACAGCCTCACTTATCTATTTGATTAGTAGGCCTAATATTAGCCTACTTGCACAGTACAGCTTGGGTTGGCCTGACTGTGAAAGACCAATATGGGATTAATCATTTGAGGTCATTCAGAGTGTATATCACTGTTTGTCAAAGAATCTTTCACACAGGGCGCCTTTCCTTCGCCGAGTAGGCAGTTTGCCAAATGCGCTGATATCGTTTTCCAGATGGTAACTAATGGAGTGAACAGGAGTGAACAGTCCGTGGCTCGGGTGACTGGAGTTGTTGACCTTGACGATCTTCCAGGTCAGAGGTCAGACACCGCCTGGTCTAATTCTATTTTCTTTTCTGAGAGGCAGTAGTTTTGGGGCTGAGTGACAGTCCCCAAAAATTCAGAAAGTATGACACAGAATTACTATCACTAATATTAATCTTTTCTTTACAGATATAAATCAGGTAAAATCGTATAGGGTGCCGTTTGTGTGTTTGATTGCGGCTATAGCCTTTTTAGAAAGGATAAAAAATCTCAGGCATTATTCACCCACTTTTTACAATGGTTGTTCATATCTTTTCATATTTCAATCATACCATGTTATGTACAGGTGTGCTATCTAAATTTGACCCTGCTTCTCGCAGCAGGAAAATAATCCTGCAGCAACAGGAAATTTGAATTATTATATACAGTGGGGAAAAAAGTATTTAGTCAGCCACCAATTGTGCAAGTTCTCCCACTTAAAAAGATGAGAGAGACCTGTAATTTTCATCATAGGTTCACGTCAACTATGACAGACAAAATGAGAAAAAAAAATCCCAGAAAATCACACTGTAGGATTTTTTATGATTTTATTTGCAAATTATGGTGGAAAATACGTATTTGGTCAATAACAAAAGTTTCTCAATACTTTGTTATATACCCATTGTTGGCAATGACACAGGTCAAAAGTTTTCTGTAAGTCTTCACAAGGTTTTCACACACTGTTGCTGGTATTTTGGCCCATTCCTCCATGCAGATCTCCTCTAGAGCAGTGATGTTTTGGGGCTGTCGCTGGGCAACACGGACTTTCAACTCCCTCCAAAGATTTTCTATGGGGTTGAGATCTGGAGACTGGCTAGGCCACTCCAGGACCTTGAAATGCTTCTTACGAAGCCACTCCTTCGTTGCCCGGGCGGTGTGTTTGGGATCATTGTCATGCTGAAAGACCCAGCCTCGTTTCATCTTCAATGCCCTTGCTGATGGAAGGAGGTTTTCACTCAAAATCTCACGATACATGGCCCCATTCATTCTTTCCTTTACACGGATCAGTCGTCCTGGTCCCTTTGCCGAAAAACAGCCCCAAAGCATGATGTTTCCACCCCCATGCTTCACAGTAGGTATGGTGTTCTTTGGATGCAACTCAGCATTCTTTGTCCTCCAAACACGACGAGTTGAGTTTTTACCAAAAAGTTATATTTTGGTTTCATCTGACCATATGACATTCTCCCAATCCTCTTCTGGATCATCCAAATGCACTCTAGCAAACTTCAGACGGGCCTGGACATGTACTGGCTTAAGCAGGGGGACGGACACGTCTGGCACTGCAGGATTTGAGTCCCTGGCGGCGTAGTGTGTTACTGATGGTAGGCTTTGTTACTTTGGTCCCAGCTCTCTGCAGGTCATTCACTAGGTCCCCCCGTGTGGTTCTGGGATTTTTGCTCACCATTCTTGTGATCATTTTGACCCCACGGGGTGAGATCTTGCGTGGAGCCCCAGATCGAGGGAGATTATCAGTGGTCTTGTATGTCTTCCATTTCCTAATAATTGCTCCCACAGTTGATTTCTTCAAACCAAGCTGCTTACCTATTGCAGATTCAGTCTTCCCAGCCTGGTGCAGGTCTACAATTTTGTTTCTGGTGTCCTTTGACAGCTCTTTGGTCTTGGCCATAGTGGAGTTTGGAGTGTGACTGTTTGAGGTTGTGGACAGGTGTCTTTTATACTGATAACAAGTTCAAACAGGTGCCATTAATACAGGTATCGAGTGGAGGACAGAGGAGCCTCTTAAAGAAGAAGTTACAGGTCTGTGAGAGCCAGAAATCTTGCTTGTTTGTAGGTGACCAAATACTTATTTTCCACCATAATTTGCAAATCAATTCATAAAAAATCCTACAATGTGATTTTCTGGATTTTTTTCTTCTCAATTTGTCTGTCATAGTTGACGTGTACCTATGATGAAAATTACAGGCCTCTCTCATCTTTTTAAGTGGGAGAACTTGCACAATTGGTGGCTGACTAAATACTTTTTTTCCCCACTGTAGATTATAATTAATTGACATTTTTGTAGGGGTTGATACATTTTCCGTTAGGAAAAATCATGTCTGACATTTTAAAGTGGAAATTACAAACTTTAAAAGCCTTTTTAAACTTTGAATACACTACAATTTGCATTTCATGCTGCGCAGAAAAAATTATCTGCGACAACAGAGTGATCAAATTAAAGATATCATGTACATGTCATGGATACATTAGAACTAGTGGATATATGGAGGCTTAAATATCCTGACCTAGTGAGATATACATGGCGGAGACTCAATCAAGCTAGTCGTCTTGACTTCTTTCTTATGTCATTCTCGTTGGCACCAAAAGTTTAAAAAGTGTTGATAGGGGACAGAATGCGGTCGGACCATCATATTAATTGGCATATACATTACTCTTACTGAATTTCCACGTAGGCGAGGATATTGGAAATGTAATCAAAGCCTATTGGATGATAACTTGTTTTTAACTAGGACAGAGGAATTTATAACTGAATTTTTCCGACATAACATAGGTACAGCAAATCCCCTTATTGTATGGGACACCTTTAAATTGCCATGCAATTCAGTACTCATCTCGAAAACAAAAGCAATTTAGGTCAAAAGAGTCCATACTAACAAAGGAAATAGAAGGTCTAACAGAACAGATAGATAGCAATAAAAACTGTAACATAGAGGCTCAGAATAAATTTGAGGAAAAACAAAAAGAAATGGAGAAACTTATTCAAGAAAGATCAAGTGTAATATATTATAAAAATAAAGCAAACTGGATGGAATATGGGGAAAAATGCACCAAATTATTTTTTAATCTTCAACATAGAAATGCTACCAAAAAGAATGTACTGAAACTGGTTAAAAATGAAGGAGTCACCCATGATTCACCAAATGATATTTTGAAGGAGGAAGCAAAGTACTTTAAGCATATGTTTTCGTTTCAGTTGCCTCCTTCTCCTCTAACTGAAGCTAATTGTAGAGATTTTTTTCTATTGATAATGTAAAATTAACAGCCATACAGAAAGACTCATGTGAAGGTGAAATTACAGAGGAGGAACTTCTGGATGCAATTAAAGACTTTAAGTCCAGGAAAACTCCAGGGTTGGATGGCATAACAGTCGAGGTATACCAAACCTTTTTGATATACTCAGAGGACCGTTATTAGCATGTTTTAACCATTCCTATGTAAATGGTAGATTATCAGACACTCAAGGAGAAGGTCTGATTTCATTATTACTTAAACAGGATACAAGTGGGAAATATAAAGATCCAACCATAAAAAAAATTCTAGCAACATGTATAGCGCATAGAATTAAAAAGGTATTGTCGGACATTTTTCATTCTAATCAGACATGTTTTTTTACATGGACAATACATTGGAGATAATATAAGGCAAGTACTGGAAACAATAGAACACTATGAAAAATTATGGGAAACCAGGCCTGCTATTCATAGCAGACTTTGAAAAGGCATTTGATAAAGTACGACTGGAGTTTATATATAAATGCCTGGAGCTTTTCAATTTTGGAGAATCTCTTATAAAATGGGTTAAAATCATGTATAGGAACCCTAGGTGTAAAATAGTAAATAATGGCTATTTCGCCGAAAGTTTTAAACAGTCAAGAGGAGTAAAACAAGGTTGTCCACTATCGGCATATCTATTTATTATGGCCATCGAAATGGTAGCTATTAAAATCAGATCCAACAATAATATCAAGGGATTAGAAATCCAGGGCTTAAAAACAAAGGTGTCATTGTACTCTGATGATTTATGTTTTCTTTTAAATCCACAACTTGAATCCTTCCACAGCCTCATAAAGGATCTAGATACATTTTCTAACCTCTCTGGATTACAACCAAATTATGATAAATGTACTACAGTGGGGGAAAAAGGTATTTAGTCAGCCACCAATTGTGCAAGTTCTCCCACTTAAAAAGATGAGAGAGGCCTGTAATTTTCATCATAGGTACACGTCAACTATGACAGACAAATTGAGGAAAAAAAATCCAGAAAATCACATTGTAGGATTTTTTATGAATTTATTTGCAAATTATGGTGGAAAATAAGTATTTGGTCACCTACAAACAAGCAAGATTTCTGGCTTTCACAGACCTGTAACTTCTTCTTTAAGAGGCTCCTCTGTCCTCCACTCGTTACCTGTATTAATGGCACCTGTTTGAACTTGTTATCAGTATAAAAGACACCTGTCCACAACCTCAAACAGTCACACTCCAAACTCCACTATGGCCAAGACCAAAGAGCTGTCAAAGGACACCAGAAACAAAATTGTAGACCTGCACCAGGCTGGCAAGACTGAATCTGCAATAGGTAGGCAGCTTGGTTTGAAGAAATCAACTGTGGGAGCAATTATTAGGAAATGGAAGACATATAAGACCACTGATAATCTCCCTCGATCTGGGGCTCCACGCAAGATCTCACCCCGTGGGGTCAAAATGATCACAAAAACGGTGAGCAAAAATCCCAGAACCACACGGGGGGACCTAGTGAATGACCTGCAGAGAGCTGGGACCAAAGTAACAAAGCCTACCATCAGTAACACACTACGCCGCCAGGGACTCAAATCCTGCAGTGCCAGACGTGTCCCCCTGCTTAAGCCAGTACATGTCCAGGCCCGTCTGAAGTTTGCTAGAGTGCATTTGGATGATCCAGAAGAGGATTGGGAGAATGTCATATGGTCAGATGAAACCAAAATATAACTTTTTGGTAAAAACTCAACTCGTCGTGTTTGGAGGACAAATAATGCTGAGTTGCATCCAAAGAACACCATACCTACTGTGAAGCATGGTGGTGGAAACATCATGCTTTGGGGCTGTTTTTCTGCAAAGGGACCAGGACGACTGATCCGTGTAAAGGAAAGAATGAATGGGGCCATGTATCGTGAGATTTTGAGTGAAAACCTCCTTCCATCAGCAAGGGCATTGAAGATGAAACATGGCTGGGTCTTTCAGCATGACAATGATCCCAAACACACCGCCCGGGCAACGAAGGAGTGGCTTCGTAAGAAGCATTTCAAGGTCCTGGAGTGGCCTAGCCAGTCTCCAGATCTCAACCCCATAGAAAATCTTTGGAGGGAGTTGAAAGTCTGTGTTGCCCAGCGACAGCCCCAAAACATCACTGCTCTAGAGGAGATCTGCATGGAGGAATGGGCCAAAATACCAGCAACAGTGTGTGAAAACCTTGTGAAGACTTACAGAAAAAAAATTTTGACCTGTGTCATTGCCAACAAAGGGTATATAACAAAGTATTGAGAAACTTTTGTTATTGACCAAATACTTATTTTCCACCATAATTTGCAAATAAATTCATAAAAAATCCTACAATGTGATTTCTCATTTTGTCTGTCATAGTTGACGTGTACCTATGATGAAAATTACAGGCCTCTCTCATCTTTTTAAGTGGGAGAACTTGCACAATTGGTGGCTGACTAAATACTTTTTTTCCCCACTGTATGTATGTATGTATATATATATACAATAACCTTGAACAACATGATAATAACATGACCTGGAACTATACTTTAGAATTGGCTTTAGTAACAAGGAAATACTTTCTCTTTTAGCACATAATAACCATATTATTATAAGTAGGCCTATTAGGACATGGAAGAGGTTGTGCCACAGATTATTTTCAGAGGGAGGAACCACACGGACTGGGATGAGGTATCTCATCCAAGTCCATGTGGTTACATACACAGATAGAGACAGGTGGGTTGTGTGTGTGTGTTTGTTTTGGGGGTGTCTAATACACTCGTTCAAACAGGCGTCACTCACACACGGTATTCCCAAAGCAATACCATTCTAATGGCCATTGTACATTGTCAGACTGTGGCAAGCATAGCCTCAGGAAGTAGGGGGGCTGAAGGTGCTGCAGCACCCGCTGAAAAATCGGAATAAAAACTAATATTCGTTATTTGTTTAAATATCTAGTATATTTATTTCACTAAAGTAGTGCACTGGGCCTCTACTAGTCCTGTATTAGCGAACCAATATTGCCGTCTGTAGCGCAGGCAAAAATAATAATTACAGCGCCGCAATATATCTCAGTGTATTGCAGAAATCTCAGTGTATTGCATAAATTGTGCATATATTGGATTGCAATACTGGTGTGGTAAAATAATCCAGTCCAGTTAATGAATTACAGTGTAGGCTAATCTAAGTGTAGGCTATGACACAATGTACATGGAGAAGAATGCTAAAACCTGGTCTGCGGCAGACCAAAATACTGCACGAAGTCTCCGGGTGAATGGAGGAGTTGTCCATGGTGCTGTCATTCAAGGTCCTTTATTTACCCTGTTCGTAATGAGCACGGGACGTTGCATTTTGGCTTCTGCTCAGATGGATGAAGCCAGCAGGGCACACATGCAGCATACAGACAGCAGTGGAGGCTGGTGGGAGGAGCTATAGAAGGACGGGCTCATTGTAATGGTTGGAATGAAATAAATGGAACGGTGTCAATAATATGGAAACCACATGTTTGATTCCGTTCCTTCTATTCCATTTCAGCCATTACAATGAGCCTGTCCTCCTATAGCTCCTCCCACCAGTCTCCACTGGCAGACACCACCCCCTACAGACCTACCACAGATCTTACTTGCAGTGGTTTAGTGCAATTTCTTTAGTTGAGGGAGTGCAAAAATTATGTAAATGGTGACATCATTTCCTCAATCAAAGTGTGTACCGAAAGATAGCCTATTGAATAGCCTATCATTACAGGGCTCTCCAATCCTGTTCCTGGAGCGCTACCTTCCTGTAGGGTTTCACTCCAACCCCAGTCATAACTAACCCATTCATTTTATGAACCAACTAATTATCAGAATCAGGTGCGCTAGATTAGGGTTGGAATGAAAATCTACAGGATGGTACAGTAGCTCTCCAGGAACAGGGTTGGAGAGCCCTGTTATAAAATATGCATAAAATGCATTCTCCAATTACCCACACATTTTGTCTCAAGAAAATTTTATATTTTTAATACCTTCAAATAACAAGTTAGGCATACCTAATTTCAAAATAGGACATCATCACTGTCAATCATGAATGATAAATATTCACGTTTTACAGGTGAAACTGCATCTGAATGCCAGTCACTTGATTGATCTCAGTCAGTTTCATGGGAATAGCCTATGCATTTCGATCTGTTTCGTTAGCGAATTAGAGCAGATGGTGTTAACAAACTATTGGCCTTTGTTGTATTTTGTTTCAATCAAAGCATATATCCTGCCTAGTGGCTCTGTTGAGTTTTGGCGCATTACATTTTTTCTTTGACTATTCAGCTTCAGCTAACTATCCTAAAATCTCATTAGAAATGAGGAGCTACTTTTGGTGTAACAGTAACGTTATAGGCCTAGTATGCTATGCTATTATATTGGTTCTGTTATGTAAAATACGAATTAATCATTATGTGATCTTGCGAGACATTGATTCAGCTTTGATGTAACTTTACTAAACGAGCACCATTGTGTGAAGTGATAATCTTCTATTTGTAATAATAATAATAATAATAATAATAATAAGTGACGAGTATGACTATTAGGCGTGGACAGTGGCGATTTTAGCATGTATATCTTGGTGGGCCAATTTATTTAGATGTATGCCAGCAAAGCCACTACACAACACAACACAACACAACACTAAACAATACATGAATTGCACTATAACGGTGACAAACGGTTCCCACAAGCTGTAAGGGCCTACATAAAGCTGTCCCAACAGCAGAGCTTTCTTTTCAGCGCCATGGAATCCTTACCACTGCTACACCTGGCTATAAGCGGAGCCTTGTCTGGCAGCGAAACAGTTAATTCACCCTCATTTACTGCCTTGTAAAAAAACATGCCTGCCTTGCTTAAACAAATGTGGTTTCTACTGACAATTGAGATGTACAATCTATGGCATAAGGAGACGACGAGCGGATTAAAGGCAATCCGTAATTTCGATTAAGACATTAATGAGCGAGCTAGGACGGACGTAGTCAATATAACTATTTGTTCAGCACTTTTGAAATGTACAGCGACAGAATTCAGAAAAAAATGTTTTATCATGAGCATAGCCTTATTTCTATTACATCATATTGGATGACTCTCATTCATATTCCATTCACCCAGTTCAATGTAACAGCGATAGGTTTAGGCTACTACATGATACTCGAATTCTCCCTATACCCATCACGAGGTTGCTGCAACCTAGCCTATGAATGAAAGTTTACAACGTAAGTGCACACAGGTCGTTTTCAACAGAATCGGCGGAATGAATACACCCCTGATCACCCGTAAACACAGTTAACTTTGATGACAGCCATGTTGTATTCGTTCTCGCATCCATGCACACTCCTGCTCTCACCTCTTCCCTTCGCTTGTGGACTTCAATGCACAACACATCAGCTGTATGTGACCAGGCGAAATAACCTTCCAAACCAAAACGCTACACACAGCATACATAGTTGTCACCATATTAGCTAGAGTAACATCATAGTCAGCGTAGCTAATAGAACTAATGTTAATCCATTAGTAAACCTGCTACAATCATGCAGTAAAGTTAGTGTACAGTCTGTAAGCAGTTACACCGGCGGGTCCCGGTGGCAATAAATGTGTAAACCAAAAGCTTACCTTGACTTGGAAGAGTTCCAGTGTTGTAAAGTCATAGCCAGCTAGCTAACATTGAGCAGGGTGTTTCAGTAGGCTAAACTAGCTAGCTGCATTTGCTAGATAAGTAAGTGAAACTGAAAGTGAAAAGAAATTAGAATCTCTCTCTCTCTCTATTTGTCTCTTGCTTCTCCTTCATTTTGAAAGAAAATAATTTGTTCAACTATTGTCTTTCTCTCTTTTTGAGTCAACTACTCACCACATTTTATACACTGCAGTGCTAGCTAGCTGTAGTTTATGCTTTCAGTAATATATTAATTACAGTGAGGGAAAAAAGTATTTAGTCAGCCACCAATTGTGCAAGTTCTCGCACTTAAAAAGATTAGAGAGGCCTGTAATTTTCATCATAGGTACACGTCAACTAAGACAGACAAAATGAGAAAAAAAATCCAGAAAATCACATTATAGGATTTTTCATGAATTTATTTGCAAATTATGGTGGAAAATAAGTATTTGGTCAATAACAAAAGTTTCTCAATACTTTGTTATATACCCTTTGTTGGCAATGACACAGGTCAAACGTTTTCACAAGGTCTTCACAAGGTTTTCACACACTGTTGCTGGTATTTTGGCCCATTCCTCCATGCAGATCTCCTCTAGAGCAGTGATGTTTTGGGGCTGTCGCTGGGCAACACGGACTTTCAACTCCCTCCAAAGATTTTCTATGGGGTTGAGATCTGGAGACTGGCTAGGCCACTCCAGGACCTTGAAATGCTTCTTACGAAGCCACTCCTTTGTTGCCCGTGCGGTGTGTTTGGGATCATTGTCATGCTGAAAGACCCAGCCACGTTTCATCTTCAATGCCCTTGCTGATGGAAGGAGGTTTTCACTCAAAATCTCACGATACATGGCCCCATTCATTCTTTCCTTTACACGGATCAGTCGTCCTGGTCCCTTTGCAGAAAAACAGCCCCAAAGCATGATGTTTCCACCCCCATGCTTCACAGTAGGTATGGTGTTCTTTGGATGCAACTCAGCATTCTTTGTCCTCCAAACACGACAAGTTGAGTTTTTACCAAAAAGTTCTATTTTGGTTTCATCTGACCATATGACATTCTCCCAATCCTCTTCTGGATCATCCAAATGCACTCTAGCAAACTTCAGACGGGCCTGGACATGTACTGGCTTATGCAGGGGGACACGTCTTGCACTGCAGGATTTGAGTCCCTGGCGGCGTAGTGTGTTACTGATGGTAGGCTTTGTTACTTTGGTCCCAGCTCTCTGCAGGTTATTCACTAGGTCCCCCCGTGTGGTTCTGGGATTTTTGCTCACCGTTCTTGTGATCATTTTGACCCCACAGGGTGAGATCTTGCGTGGAGCCCCAGATTGAGGGAGATTATCAGTGGTCTTGTATGTCTTCCATTTCCTAATAATTGCTCCCACAGTTGATTTCTTCAAACCAAGCTGCTTACCTATTGCAGATTCAGTCTTCCCAGCCTGGTGCAGGTCTACAATTTTGTTTCTGGTGTCCTTTGACAGCTCTTTGGTCTTGGCCATAGTGGAGTTTGGAGTGTGACTGTTTGAGGTTGTGGACAGGTGTCTTTTATACTGATAACAAGTTCAAACAGGTGCCATTAATACAGGTAACGAGTGGAGGACAGAGGAGCATCTTAAAGAAGAAGTTACAGGTCTTTGAGAGCCAGAAATCTTGCTTGTTTGTAGGTGACCAAATACTTATTTTCCACCATATTTTGCAAATAAATTCATAAAAAATCCTACAATGTGATTTTCTGGAAAAAAAATTCTCATTTTGTCTGTCATAGTTGACGTGTGCCTATGATGAAAATTACAGGCCTCTCTCATCTTTTTAAGTGGGAGAACTTGCACAATTGGTGGCTGACTAAATACTTTTTTCCCCCACTGTATATGATCCTTTGATTGGGTGGACAACATGTCAGTTTATGCTACAAGAGTTCTGATAGGCTGGAGGACGTCCTCCGGAAGTTGTCATAATTACTGTGTAAGGCTATGGAAGGGGGTGAGAACCATGAGCCTCCTAGGTTTTGTATTGAAGTCAATGTACCCAGAGAAGGACGGGAGCTAGCTGTCCTCCGGCTACACAATGGTGCTACCCTACAATGCTGTTGAGGCTACTGTAGACCTTCTTTGCATAATAGTGTGTTTTAATCAGTTATTTGGTGATGTGATTATATTTAGTATGGTTTTATCTAAAAAGGATAACTTTCTAAATGTTTTACAATTTTAATTTTTATGAAATTCACTGAGGAGGATAGTCCTCCCATTCCTCCTCTGAGGAGCCTCCACTGCTGTACACCAAGTCAGAACCGTAGGATAAATAAAGGGGGCATATCAAATTAAATTAAATAACATTGTATTTGTCACACGCGCCGAATACAACAGGTGTAGACCTTACCGTGAAATGCTGACTTACAAGCCCTTAACCAACAATGCAGTTTTAAGAAAAATAAGAGTTAAGAAAATATTTACTAAATAAACTAAAGTAAAAAAGTAAAAGAGCAACAATAACAATAACGAGGCTATATACAGGGGGTACCGGTACCGAGTCAATGTGCGGTGGTACAGGTTAGTCTAGGTAAATGAGGTAAGATGTAAATGTACACTACCAGTCAAAAGTTTGGACAAACCTACTCATTCAAGGGTTTTTCTTTATTTTTACTATTTTTTACATTGTAGAATAATAGTAAAGACATCAAAACTATGAATAACACATATGGAATCATGTAGTAACCAAAAAAGTGTTAAACAAATCAAAATATATTTTATATTTGAGATTCTTCAAAGTAGCCACCCTTTGCCTTGATGACAGCTTTGCACACTCTTGGTTGTTGGTGATCAGGCCTACCACCATTGTGTCGTCGGCAAACTTAATGATGGTGTTGGAGTCGTGCTTGGACACGCAGTCATGGGTGAACAGGGAGTACAGGAGGGGACTAAGCATGCACCCCTGAGGGGCCCCCGTGTTGAGGATCAGCGTGGCAGATGTGTTGTTGCCTACCCTTACCACCTGGGGGCGACCCGTCAGGAAGTCCAGGTTCCAGTTGCAGAGGGAGATGTTTAGTCCTAGGGTCCTTAGCTTAGTGATGAGCTTTGAAGGCACTATGGTGTTGAACGCTGAGCTGTAGTCAATGAACAGCATTCTCACGTACAGTTGAAGTCGGGAGTTTACATACACCTTAGCAAAATACATTTAAACTCAGTTTTTCAAAATTCCTGACATTTAATCCTAGTAAAAATTCCCTGTCTTAGGTCAGTTAAGATCACCACTTTATTTTAAGAATGTGAAATATCAGAATAATAGTAGAGAGAATGATTTATTTCAGCATTTATTTTTTTCATCACATTCCCAGTGGGTCAGACGTTTACATACACTCAATTAGTATTTGGTAGCATTGCCTTTAAATTGTTTAACTTTGGTCAAACGTTTCGGGTAGCCTTCCACAAGCTTCCCACAAGAAGTTGGGTGAATTTTGGCCCATTCCTCCTGACATAGCTGGTGTAACTGAGTCAGGTTTGTAGGCCTCCTTGCTCGCACACATGCTTTTTCAGTTCTGCCCACACATTTTCTATAGGATTGAGGTCAGGGCTTTGTGATGACCACTCCAATACCTTGACTTTGTTGTCCTTAAGCCATTTTGCCACAACTTTGGAAGTATGCTTGTGGTCATTGTCCATTTGGAAGACCCATTTACGATCAAGCTTTAACTTCCTGACTGATGTCTTGAGATGTTACTTCAATATATCCACATACATTTCCTTCCTCATGATGCCAGCTATTTTGTGAAGTGCACCAGTCTCTCCTGCAGCAAAGCACCCCCACAGCATGATGCTGCCACCTCCGTGCTTCACGGTTGGGATGGTGTTCTTCGGCTTGCATGCCCCCCTTTTTCCTCCAAACATAACGATGGTCATTATGGTCAAACAGTTCTATTTTTGTTTCATCAGACCAGAGGACATTTCTCCAAAAAGTACGATCTTTGTCCCCAGGTGCAGTTGCAAACCGTAGTCTGGCTTTTTTATGGCGGTTTTGAAGCAGTGGCTTCTTCCTTGCTGAGCGGCCTTTCAGGTTATGACGATATAGGACTTGTTTTACTGTGGATATAGATACTTTTGTACCTGTTTTCTCCATCTTCTTCACAAGGTCATTTGCTGTTGTTCTGGGATTGATTTGCACTTTTCGCACCAAAGTACGTTCATCTCTAGGAGACAGAACGCGTCTCCTTCCTGAATGGTATTACGGCTGCGTAGTCCCATGGTGTTTATACTTGCCTACTATTGTTTGTACATATGAACGTGGTACCTTCAGGCGTTTGGAAATTGCTCCCAAGGATTAAGCAGACTTGTGGAGGTCTACAATTCTTTTTCTGAGGTCTTGGCTGATTTATTTTGATTTTCCCATGATGTCAAGCAAAGAGGCACTGAGTTTGCAGGTAGGCCTTGAAATACATCCACAGGTACACCTCCAATTGACTCAAATGATGTAAATTAGCCTATCAGAAGCTTCTAAAGCCATGACATCATTTTCTGGAATTTTCCAAGCTGTTTAAAGGCACAGTCATCTTAGTGTATGTAAACTTCTGACCCACTGGAATTGTGATACAGTGAATTATAAGTGAAATAATCTGTCTGTAAACAATCGTTGGAAAAATTACTTGTGTCATGCACAAAGTAGATGTCCTAACCGACTTGCCAAAACTATAGTTTGTTAACAAGTCATTCGTGGAGTGGTTGAAAAACGAGTTTTAATGACTCCAACCTAAGTGTATGTAAATTTCCGACTTCAACTGTAGGTGTTCCTTTTGTCCAGGTGGGAAAGGGCAGTGTGGAGTACACATCCTGGTAATCCATCTAGCCCTGCGGCCTTGTGAATGTTGACCTGTTTAAAGTTCTTATTCACATCGGCTACAGTGAGCGTGATCACACAGTCATCTGGAACAGCTGGTGCTCTCTTGCATGCTTTAGTGTTGCTTGCCTCGAAGCACGCATAGAAGTCATTTAGCTAGTCTGGTAGGCTTGTGTCACTAGGCAGCTCGCGGCTGGGCTTCCCTTTGTAGTCTGTAATAGTTTGCAAGCCCTGCCACATCCGATGAGCGTCGGAGCTGGTGTAGTAGGATTCAATCTTAGTCCTGTATTGACGCTTTGCCTGTTTGATGGTTGGTTGGAGGGCATAGCAGAATTTCTTATAAGTGTTCAGGTTAGAGTCCCGCTCCTTGAAATCGGCAGCTCTACCCTTTAGTTAAGTGCAGATGTTGCCTGTAATCCATGACTTCTGGTTGGGTTATGTCTCCATAGACAAACACTGGCAGTAGAAGAACTCAGTGACTTTCAGCGTGGCACCTTCATAGGATGCCACTTTTCCAACAAGTTAGTTCGTCAAATTTCTGCCCTGCTAGAGCTGCCCCGGTCAACTGTAAGTGCTGTTATTGTAAAGTGAAAACCTCTAGGAGCAATAACGGCTCAGCCGCGATGTGGTAGGCCACACAAGCTCACAGAACGGGACTGCCAAGGGCTGAAGCATCGGTTGCAACACTCAGTACAAACTGCCTCTGGAAGCAACGTCAGCACAATAACTGTTTGTCTGGAGTTTCATGAAATGGGTTTCCATGGCCAAGCAGCCGCCCACAAGCCTAAGATCACCATGAGCAATGCCAAGCATCGGCTGGAGTGGTGTAAAGCTCGCCACAATTGGACTCTGGAACAGTGGAAACGCTTTCTCTAGAGTGATGAATCACGCATCACCATCTGGGTCTGGAGTGATGAATCACGCTTCACCATCTGGCAGTCCAACGGACAAATCTGGGTTTGGCCGATGCCAGGAGCATGCTACCTGCCCGAATGCATAGTGCCAACTGTAAAGTTTGGTGGAGGAGGAATAATGGTCTGGGGCTGTTTTTCATGGTTCGGGCTAGGCCCCTTAGTTCCAGTGAAGGTCAATCTTAACACTACAGCATTCAATTACATTCTAGACGAGTTTGTGCTTCCAACTTTGTAGCAACAGTTTGGGGAAGGCCCTTTTTTGTTTCAGCATGACAATGCCCCAGTGCACAAAGCGAGGTCCATACAGAAATGGTTTGTCGAGATCAGTGTGGAAAACTTGACTGGCCTGCACAGAGCCCTGACCTCAACCCCATCGAACACATTTGGGATGAATTGGAACGCCGACTGCGAGCCAGGCCTAATCACCCGACATCAGTGCCCGACCTCACTAATGCTCTTGTGACTGAATGGAAGCAAGTCCCTGCAGAATTGTTCCAAAATCTAGTGGAAAGCCTTCCCAGAAGAGTGGAGGCTGTTATAGCAGCAAATGGGGGACCAACTCCATATTAATGCCCATGATTTTGGAATGAGATGTTCGAGCAGGTGTCCACATACCTTTGGTCATGTAGTGTAGGCTAAATATCCCAAGCACGGCTACAGCAACTTCTAGAGAGGGTAAGGCTCCTTGGGCTTTACGGTGGCCACTCTGGTTTGGGTGTCCTCGGCAGAACGGGGACCCTGTAACCAAGTGGTCACATATCGTTCTGGGTTGTATTGCGCAACAGCCGGTTGGTGGAGTTTTATGAACGTCAAGGCAGACAGGGTGATTATTAAAAAAATTCAACGTTCTGAAGTTGTCAAGCCTCCAACGGGCCACTGCACACATGTAGCCTACAGTTATTCATCATTCACCAGAGAGAAGTCATGGAAGAAACCACCATTTACCTACCTCTAGGCTGCTGTAACGTACATATTTATTTGGTTTGTAATTCAATTGTTTTTCATGAAATTTTTGTGGTGATTAAATATAATTTGTTAAGAATTGATCTGAATAAATTTTCTGTGTATTCTCAAATTGAAAAAAGTGAGCTCCTTGGGCTCCCCCAGCATTACACACCTGCTTACTTGAGAAGCGAAGGCAGCTGTACTGCACTATTTCATCAATAAAATATATATATATATTTTGTTGGGGGCAAAATGATTTGTTGTGCTGCATCAGTAGTAGTGCACTGGGCCTTTACTAGTATTAGCGGACCGATATAGATATCTGTAGCGCAGGCAAAACACTTTTTTCAGCATCTCCTCTTTGGCAAAAAAGTCAGTTGTATAATTAAGCAATAATGCCAGAGGGGGTGTGGTATATGGCCAATATACCATGCTCTCGGGCTGTTCTTAGGCACGACCTGTATACAGCCCTTAGCCGTGGTATATTGGCCATATACCACAAACCCCCAAGGTGCCTTATTGCTATTATAAACTGGTTACCAACGTAATTAGACACGTAATTAGAACAGTAAAACATATTTTTTTGTCATACACGTGGTATAGGGTCTGATATGCCACAGCTTTCAGCCAATCAGCATTCAGGGCTCAAACCACTCAGTTTATAATTAAGAACAGTATTTTTCAGGATTCGGTTGGAATTGTAAGAGTTGTTGCCTTGTCCCTTTCTCTGTGATTGTCATTTTAATGGAATCCAGAAAGAACTAAACCCTGTCCTCATATTACATAAAAAGGTGCAAAGTTATGGGCAAAGACACAAAACATCCACATCAAATTATATATTTTTGGGGGTCAAATAAAATGGTAAACAACAACTTTTTGTGCAGTATTAATTTACCATCCTTGCAAACCACTTAATGTAAAGGTACATTACTGTATTGTACATCTAGGTCATCTAGGTTTGTACCTGTAGACTTTCACCATGAAGAAAAACAATGTGCAGTACAGTAATTGAGTACATTGAGATATCAAGTGGTTTGTGATGATATGATGTTGCTCAGTTGGTAGAGCATGGCACTTGCAATGCTAGGGTTGTGGGTTCAATTCCCATGGGGGAACAGTACAGGAAAAAGTATGAAAATGTATGCACTCACTACTGTAAGTTTTTTTGGATAAGAGGCTCAACTATAATGTCAAATTAATGAATAGACCATTTCAGTTTTCACATCGAAATAAGTTGCACTTGCAAAGTATTTCAAGAAACTGGAAAACATATATCAAGCAAGTTTTTTTATATTCCACAAATATTATCAGATTAACTGTTTTGTACAGATTATTATCAGACTCAAATGAAGAATGCTGGTAAACACTAAAATACAAATACATTTAGTTTTTAAAAAATCACAAAAGTAGTGCACTGGGCCTTTACTAGTCCTGTATTAGTGGACCGCCCCCAAACTACTTCCCGCGTTATTGGGTAAAGCCCCGTCTGAGACAGTAATTTTACGTTCCATTATTATAACCTAACTGTCACGATCGTCGTAGGAGTGAGTAGACCAAGGCGCAGCGTGTGAAACAAACATGACTTTAATTAGTTAAAGTATACAAAACACGACTCGTGAAGTCCACGGTAAACAAATACCGACACGGAACAAAAACCCACAACACCCAAGGGAAAACATACAGATTAAATATGGCTCCCAATCAGAGACAACCAGCCGACAGCTGACACTCGTTGCCTCTGATTGGGAGTCACACAGGCAAACATAGAAACAGACAACCTAGAACACCCAAACAAAGAAACAGAACACATCGAATGACCACACCCTGGCTCAACATATAGAGTCCCAGAGCCAGGGTGTGACAGTACCCCCCCCCTAAAGGCGCGGACTGCGACCGCGCCTCAACTAAAGCAAAACAGGGGAGGGCTGGGCGGGCATACCTCCTCGGCGGCGGTTCTGCCTCCGGCCTTGACCACCACCCTCCAATGAACCCCCCATAGCGCCCCTGGTCCAGTCTGGCTCCGCTGGCTGGAGCTGACCTGGACGTAGCAGGAGCGGCTAGCTTCAGCTCCGTTGGGGAGCAATAAAGCGGTACCTGATCTGGCACCGATGACCCAGGCACGGGTTGTGCCGGACTGACGACTCGCACCCCTGGCTTGGTGCGAGTGGCAGGAACGAGCCGGGCCGGGCTGGCGACGCGCACCGTAGACTTGGTGCGAGTGGCAGGAACAGGCCGGACCGGGCTGGCGATGCGCACCGTAGACTTGGTGCGTGGAGCAGGGACAGGCCGGACAGGGCTGGCGACGCACACCGTAGGCTTGGTGCGTGGAGCAGGGACAGGCCGGGCAGGGCTGGCGACGCACACCGTAGGCTTGGTGCGAGGAGCAGGAACAGGCCGGGCTGGGCTGGCGACGCACACCGTAGGTTTGGTGCGTGGAGCAGGGACAGGCCGGGCTGGGCTGTCGACGCACACCGTAGGCTTGGTGCGTGGAGCAGGGACAGGCCGGGCAGGGCTGGCGACGCACACCGTAGGCTTGGTGCGAGGAGCAGGAACAGGCCGGGCTGGGCTGGCGACGCACACCGTAGGTTTGGTGCGTGGAGCAGGGACAGGCCGGGCTGGGCTGTCGACGCACACCGTAGACTTGGTGCGTGGAGCAGGGACAGGCCGGACAGGGCTGGCGACGCACACCGTAGGCTTGGTGCGTGGAGCAGGGACAGGCCGGGCAGGGCTGGCGACGCACACCGTAGGCTTGGTGCGAGGAGCAGGAACAGGCCGGGCTGGGCTGGCGACGCACACCGTAGGTTTGGTGCGTGGAGCAGGGACAGGCCGGGCTGGGCTGTCGACGCACACCGTAGGCTTGGTGCGTGGAGCAGGGACAGGCCGGACAGGGCTGGCGACGCACACCGTAGGCTTGGTGCGTGGAGCAGGAACAGGCCGGGCAGGGCTGGCGACGCACACCGTAGGCTTGGTGCGTGGAGCAGGAACAGGCCGGGCTGGGCTGGCGACGCACACCGTAGGTTTGGTGCGTGGAGCAGGGACAGGCCGGACAGGGCTGGCGACGCACACCGTAGGCTTGGTGCGTGGAGCAGGAACAGGCCGGGCAGGGCTGGCGACGCACACCGTAGGCTTGGTGCGTGGAGCAGGAACAGGCCGGGCTGGGCTGGCGACGCACACCGTAGGTTTGGTGCGTGGAGCAGGGACAGGCCGGACAGGGCTGGCGACGCACACCGTAGGCTTGGTGCGTGGAGCAGGAACAGGCCGGGCTGGGCTGTCGACGCACACCGTAGGCTTGGTGCATGGAGCAGGGACAGGCCGGACTGGGCTGGCGACGCACACCGTAGGCTTGGTGCGTGGAGCAGGGACAGGCCGGACAGGGCTGGCGACGCACACCGTAGGCTTGGTGCGTGGAGCAGGAACAGGCCGGACTGGGCTATGGAGACGGATAGGAGACCTGGAGTGAAGAGCTGCCACAACCCGTCCTGGCTGAATGCCTACCTTCACACACTCTGTGTGAGGCATCAGCACAGGACGTACAGGGCTGTGTACCCGTACTGGCATAACAGCACGTGACACTGGCGCAGGATATCCGGGACCGAGGAGAGGCACTGGAGGCCACGAGCGCTGAGCCGGCACACTCCGTCCTGGCTGCGTGCCCACCTTCGCACAACACGTGCGGGGTGCTCGCACAGGACGTACCGGACTATGCCGGACCACTCGTGGCACAGTGCGCAGCTCCGCATACCGCGGAACCTGCCCAGTCTCATGCTGCCATGCCTGAGTACGGGGAGTTGGCTCTGCTCTCCATCCAGGCTCCGCCAACCTGCCTTCTGGCCCCCAAAACCCGGTGGCCTCCTCTCCTAATCTCCCAATTCGCCCTGTGGCAGCCTCCTGCTGCCCAGTCGCCCATGCCGTGTGCCCCCCCCTAAAAAATTATTGGGGTTGCCTCTCGCCTGTCCGACGTTGACCCGTTTGGCGCCGCTGCTCCTCTCCTGCCTGGGTCTCCCCCTTTATCGCCTTCCGGTACCGGACGGCCTCCTCCTCAGTAATCTGCCCCCAACCGAGGAGGACATCCACAAGAGTCACCTCCTGCGTGTGTTCCTGGACACGCTGCTTGGTCCTGGTATAGTGGGTTTTTCTTTCACGATCGTCGTAGGAGTGAGTAGACCAAGGCGCAGCGTGTGAAACAAACATGACTTTAATTAGTTAAAGTATACAAAACACGACTCGTGAAGTCCACGGTAAACAAATACCGACACGGAACAAAAACCCACAACACCTAAGGGAAAACATACAGATTAAATATGGCTCCCAATCAGAGACAACCAGCCGACAGCTGACACTCGTTGCCTCTGATTGGGAGTCACACAGGCAAACATAGAAACAGACAACCTAGAACACCCAAACAAAGAAACAGAACACATCGAATGACCACACCCTGGCTCAACATATAGAGTCCCAGAGCCAGGGTGTGACACTAACAGCCAACAGGTCTAGCCACTAGCCTCTATATAAGGTGAACAAGTGGTAGCCTAAATTAATATATATATATTATTTATATAAATTAGCGGTGCATCCTTCATTCCTCCCATCCTTGAAGACATCACCGATAGATAGATAGATTAGATAGATAGATAGATAGATAGATAGATAGATAGATAGATAGATAGATAGATAGATAGATAGATAGATAGATAGATAGATAGATAGATAGATAGATAGATAGATAGATAGATAGATAGATAGATAGATTGATAGATAGTGAAATTAGATATAATGCTAGGCTACCAACTAAGTAGTGTCAGGTCTGTTAGAAATTGCGTAATTCAAATCTGGTATTGGAATAAGAGAAAACATAATCAAGAGATATTCAATCCAAGCTACATTTATTATATGCAAAATGTATGTATGATAAGTATGATGGTTCGTATACGGGCTCACTGAAATACCACGCAGGGCAGACAGAGAACTGATCTATTGTTATGAGTTCATCTTAAAATACTCTGACAGAGATATTTCCCGCTCCCTGCTGGCCAATCAGAGTAGAGACTGAGCGTGGTTTAGACTTACTCAGCCTATCCGTTGGCGCAGCGGCTGGTCCCAGCCCCTTAGCGCTCCACTGTTGCACACTGTTGCCAGGCATAAGTTTTTATCATAACAACCTGTGGAGTCAGCACCCAAAAAACACAGTTCCACTGTGCTCTAAGTACCTACGTTCAAGGACGGTTCACAGACAACAAAGAGGCAGTGTTCGTATCTGTGAGAAATACAAGTCTTATCATCCTACCCCTAACGTTCCTCACATGAATCACAGCTTGTTATGTGAAACAATTCATATCAGTACAGTACAAACCTTTTATGCTTTAATCATTAATGCATTCTTTGTAAGTTAGACATCCCATCCAGTTATGAGAAAATAGATCCCCACAGGTCAGTGGTTATTTCTTTATAGCCTATACTAATTTATCTAATAGTCCTATATTTAGATCAATGATTATTTCAAGAAAGGGACAATCCATCTATGAATATATTCAAAAAGCGCCTCAGATCAGCTGCTTTGAGCATGCATGAGTGGTCCTTGAGTTGCCTCTCCTCCCACAGACATGTTTGCTTCATTGTTTATTCCTCCAGCAGCCATTGGATAGGCCTATATTTTACATTTACTTATTTCAAGCCGTCTATGCATACAGTTTGACGCAACTGTCTCTGCAACGCAATGATGCAAGGCAAACGCAGCGTTCCATTGGAAATTAATGTACTTCAAGTGTATCAAAATGCAACGACGATATCGGTGTGATCGAGGCGAGACATACACACGCACAGCCCCCGGTCTCCAGCATCCCAAGATAATTATTTTATGTGCTCACCTAGCCTACTAGCCTATAGTCGTTAGAAGGATAGTTGCCATAAGAGGGAAATAATACTGTTAGTAAAGCACTATGGATAAGGTCGTTTTAATAGTTGCCATTATGCACAGATTTATTTGCAAGGTGTTCGCAGCTACGTAGCAGAACGTTGTATAGCGAATTCGAAGGGCAGACTGACAGGGACTCAACCACATCTCTTCGCACTCACAACACAGAACGCACTGCAACTGCCTCTGCAACGCAATGCTGCAAGGCAAACGCAGCATTCCATTGGAAATGAATGTACTTCTGGTGTACCAAAACGCAACGACACACCTGTCTGAACGAGTGTATTAGATCATTAGATTGATAAGCGTGAGTAGGCAGTGACTTTTGTTTGAAGGAGTGCATTAGATCATTAGATTGATGGCCATTTGTTTGTTTTGCCTCTACTTTTTACCTCCCATACATACACACACCTGCATACGCCTGTCTCTACCTATACTGAACAAAAATATAAATGCAACATGCAACAATTTCTAAGATTTTACTGAGTTACAATTCATTTAAGGCAATTAGTCAATTTATATCAATTAATTAGGCCCTAATCTATGGATTTCACATGACTGGGAATACAGATATGCACCTGTTGGTCAGAGATACCTTAAAAAAAGAAGGTAGGGGCTTGGATCAGAAAACCAGTCAGTATCTGGTGTGATCACCATTTGCCTCATGCATCTTGACATCTCCTTTGCAATTGATCAGGTTGTTGATTGTGGCCTGTGGAATGTTGTCCCACTCCTCTTCAATGGCTGTGCGAAGTTGCTGGATATTGGCAGAAACTGGAACACGCTGTTGTACATGTAGATCCAGAGCATCCCAAACATGCTCAATGGTCCAAGTACCACCACCTGTTGCTGTTTCTTTCTCTTCACTTGGCCCTAATACTCTTCCATAGATTACTGAGGGAACAATCAGAGCTGTTCCAAACCCCTTCAGACTCTCAGCTAGCTAACACACCCTATGCAGATATCAGTTAACAACCCTGCCAATCAGTGGGTGTGTGTTTTTGTGTGTGTGTCAGAATACACTGAAAAGTTTATACATACACAGACATAAATCTATATTTTTAGCTGAAAGCTGAGAATGTAATCTTTCTGGCAATATAAAACATGAATAGAAGGTTCCTCCTTCATGACACTGACAAATTGATTTGATCCGGGCATAACTACTGTATACAGACTAAAAATTGTACTGTTGCCATTGATCTCTAACCAGATTTATGAACCTAAGCTACACAACTAAAGCTGTACAAAGAGTCTGTCTTCCGCACTATTATTTTCAGAATTTATTTTATTAAATGTGTTGAATAGTTTTACTCTACCCAGTCCCTGTCCCAGCTATGTTTTCAATACCCATCACACTAGCTCAGTGATTTCTTTTATTATTGATTCTCTATTAACAAGTTATTCCCCCCCCAAAAAGCATTAATGCATGATTTTTCTATGAGAAATGTGCCAGATGATTTTCTGGTCAAATACCATCTACTGTTCTTAATCAATCTTGTTTATTTTACAGAGAATGTAGACATGTTATAAAGTAATGATACAGACAGTATGTTCACTCTGACACAAACAGAACAAAATGCAGTTTGATTATTCACTTGACAGTCTCTGAGTGCTTCCTGTCCAGCTTGTCTTGGTGCAAGGGTTGATGGGCCAGCAGGATACTGTAGTCAAGCACATTAAGGCTACGGAGGAAGGCAGAGTCTATTTCAATCTAATCTACAAGCCAGGACTGCTGCTGATCTGCTAACACATGACAGACTTTTACCTTTGTGAATGGCACTTAATCTCACTTTCTGTTCAAGTTGTTGTGTAAATTAAAATCAAATCTTATATAAAACACCTTATCCTCCACCCAATCAAGCTCTCGGTATGTAAGGTTACCTGCTTTGGTCCACATTAATATTTCATAAGCACCGAGGGGCATAGCTAGTAATGGCATAGTCTCAGCACTGTCTGGTAACAATCCACGAACCCAACAATCTGATACATTCTGTAGTACAGAGACATTACTAGCTAATTGTAAGAAAGTGTTTGACCCGAGGAAAACCCCAGAATGTAAATGTTCTTTTTTTCTTCTCTTCAGGTCCGCAGGGTCATCAGAGTCCACGTCCAAGTCAGCGGGGTCATCTACTTCTGGGCTTTACCCTGTGGAAGCCGGGCCTCGTTGGAGCGGAGAGGTCAGGGAGAGGTTACTAGCATGTTCAACCGCCTCTGGCTCGAAGTCTGTAACCACCCAGAGGATGCCCACAGCCACAATGGCTGTGAGTTCCAGGGTAAGCAGAGTGCCCCTACTGGGTTGTATGAGTAACAGGAGTAACATCTTCTTCCGGCTCTGCTACTTGCTTACAGTGGGAGGCGTGGATTCAGGTGTTTCCCTAAGCATTTTACCGCCATTGAGGTAGTGAGGGCGATCTGATGTGGTCCTTTCCACCTGGTTTTCAAAGGTTCTTTACCTCTGTAGTTTCTCCTGACCATTACCCAATCTCCAGGCTGGAGATTGTGATGGGGACGGTCGTCTGGGGGAGTTTGCGCAGCAGAGACCTGTGAGTGAACAGCTCAAATACAGTTAGTCAGTTATACAGTACTTCATCATAGTGTCATCCAACAGATGCAGATCTGGGACTGCAGCTGGTGGTGACACTGGAGTTTTCATGGGATGGGCCATCAGTAACTTTTCCTGACTGGGGTGGAACGCATTGAAAACAAGGCTATGAGTAGTGCATCCACCCAGGTAACTCCTGTTTGGGAAAATATTTTTGCCAGTTTATTTTTCAGAACGCCATTATAACGATCTTCAAGTCCAGAACTTTCCGGGTGAAACGGTACATGCAAATTTCTCTTAACTTGCATCATGTCACACAGTTCTTTCATTATCTTCGACTTGAAATGTTTCCCCCAATCGCTATCTAAACTTTGTGGTACACTGATTCATGGAACAATATATTTACCAAAGGGCCCCAGGGGACTGGTAGGCTTGACAAAGAGGTCGGTACTTCCTTTCCTACGTTGTGTTCTTGACAAATTAAACATTGGGCACATATTTGTGTGGCGATCGTGGTACATTTGGGTGCATACCATTCTTTTCTACAAACACCTACCATTCCCCCTTTGGACACATGACTCACACCGTGCACTTGTGTGTGAGTAGCTCACCTGCCCCCTCCCTTTGTGCTTTCTTCACAGTTCAGGGGCAGCGCTCTGTCTCTCTCCTTCTTGACCGTCCAAATCAGAATCAGAACTATTGATCAATTATAAAGGGTAAAGAAAAATAGGTCAGGGATATAAATACAAGTCTGGTGAGATTTGTATCAACAACAATACACTTCTTCATACTTATCAGTGTTTACATATTATATTTAAATATAAACCAATATCACTGATCTTTGTAGCGAGGGTGATCAGACCTCACCAGAAAGTCAGGTCAGAGGTCATTCAACACCATTAAGTGAGTCTGTTCTTTCCCTTTTCTTTCCCTGTACTTCAGTCTCATTGTTTTAAAACATGTTAAAGATTCTCTGTACCAGGTTTACATTGGGTTTTTCAGTACATTTCTCATCAGGAGAACTTACATGTGTGCAACCAAAATTCAGACAATAGATACTTCAGAAAATGTCATTTGTGTGCCCTTTAAGGTGCATCCTTTCTAAACCGTGAAGAACCTACTAAAATCAAATAGAAAAACCCCACACAATAAATCAGACACAGTATTAACAGCACTAACAAATATTCATAAGTATAGACGGGTGGGTTGTGTGTATATGCAGGTGTGTGTGGTAAAACGTAGGGCAAAAACAAACAAATGGCCAGGCTTTACTTAATTTGGGAGCTCCCTTAACAGCCGGATCCGGGTACCTTTATACTTTATAGTACTGTAGAATTTCACTAACTGCTCTCACAAGGCACCTGCCTCAGAAAGCATTTCAAAGGGAGAGATACGGAATAATTTTTTAACTCATCAGAAAACTTGATAGTGGACATTCCATCAGTTCTGGAAGAGAAAATAAACATGTACTTAGTTTTCACTATGCTACATCTTAATCAGTCCTAAAAATGCAATATTCGGTACTACTATGCCTATCTACCTCCCTCTCTTTTTCAATAAGCTTACTGCATTTTGGGCAGGAAGCCTCGATAAAACTGGCGGCTTATCTATCCGTCCACAGGAAGCTTATCTTTAACCCAAACACCAGATGGTGGCCTCTAATTTAATATCAGTCCCAGGGCTCAGTCCCTCTGTTCGCTTAGGCGCATAATAAAACCAAACAATGGCAACCAAATACTGTTCATACTTGTATTTGTCATGTGACCTTGTATTGAAACCTTAGCTTCTTCAAATTACTAAGATATTGCATTATTAGAGTGCTATCTGAAAGCTACTAATAACATATTACCATTCACCATACTGTCAACACTCATTAGATTTGATAGACCATGAGTACCATGAATCTTTCCATTTGACTTTCTTTATCATTGTCTTTGTTACTTTCACTAGTCTCCATTTCTGTTTCCTTCAACTAGGATCCTTCTACTCTTTCCAATAGGAAAACCCTCTCAATCACTACTGCTAATACACACGGCTCACTCTCAAACAATGTTCTGCTTTTACCTCTATTGTAAGGTTTAAAACAAACAAAACAAACATGATAACTTCTGTTCACCGGGATGCCACTTTCCCCTTTTACTTTCTCCTTATTGGAATGCATTGTTTGTATTTTACTCTACCTTAACAATATTATATTTATAACCAATTTCCATTGGATATTCACTTTATTTTAAGAATAATATTCAATGCGCCCAAATTATAAAATACATCAGCCAATTCAGAATGGGATAGAGCTTATTTTTAAGGTAGCCCTCGGGACCAGAGGCAAGGATGGAATAGTCAGGAATCCACTGACGACAGTAACCTGACAGTAACCTGCCATTCCCAAAAATCCTCTCATCTGGCGGGTTGTAGTTGGTGCAGGGCAGTCTAAAATAGATTTAACTCTAGCGTCGGCGAGGGAGCGCTGACCATAGGAGAGGTGATGACCCAAATACAGATCTCGAGATTGACACAGCTCTAATTTATTTTTGGATGCCTTGTGGCCTTTGTGTGCTAATGTTTGTAATACCGTAGTAACATCCTTAATGTGTGCTTCTCTGCCCCTAGATGCCACCAAGATGTTATCCATATAACGCAAACAGGTACTGACTTTCCTTGTGCACTGGAACAGAGAAAATTTGAATAATATATAGTGTATATATTATATTTGTATTTAATTGTAGGGAATCCAATTCCTACTTGCAGGCCTGCTAATATACTGTTCCAACAGTATTTTTCAAGTGATTGTATGTAAACCCATCCCTACTATTGGAGACACTTAATGTAAATCAGTTTCCTTAGATTTACTCTCTGGATAAATTTTCTTAGATCCTCTGAACCAATTTCCTTAGGTTCTCCATACCCATTTCCTTAGGTTTTACTGTCCTCTCATTGATCAATGTTAACTCTGAACCAATTTCCTTAGGTTCTACTGTTCACTGGTCAGATTCATTATTATAGGGAAATAGTTCTGCCAAATTTGAACCCCAAAATGTCATGGATGAGGAGGACAAGAGATATTTTACCATTAAGGCTTGGCTGGAAAACAGACAGTCCCTCACAGAGATCTTTTAATAAGGTATCTTACCTTTTTCTTTGTGGCCAGAGGGATGTCTGGTTCCAAGCCAAGCGAAACGGATCAAAAAGTCAGGTCGCTCTCATCTGGGTCACGGCACCAAATGTTGTGGAAAATTCGATCCAAAGATTAGGCAGAGACTAATTATATAATGGTGAATCTTTAATACAAGCAGCTGCAAGGTAGATTACTCTCTGATCGCAGTCAGGGAAGGAGCTCGAAGAGTAAATGGTTACATTTCCCTTCTATAGTGGGAGGTGATAAAACAATCATACTGTTTACACAACAGTTATTTTATAGAAACAACAGTTCCAGAACACAATGGCCTTGTGTTAGGGTTCAGACATAACAGGAGTCTATGAACATAACATCACAGTCCAACACAGAACAGAGCATAACCCTTGAGAATGTACAACAGCTCACCCCAATTCTGCCACAACAAAAGCCATAATAGACAAGGAAACAACACAATACAAATAAATATGAATGTATCCATTCCCTCAGGTGCTGGCAGACATAGGGCATACCAAATAAGGAAAAACTACCGGTATGTACAATGCAAGTACTGTAAGGAGTACTTTTCTCAGAGGTGTGTACCTATGGTATTTAAATGTATTCTGAGTGACAGTTTAAATAGTGTGTATAATGTTGTGTAGTCTATAGTTTTGCTTACAGGTGCTGGTGTGTCGATGCTGGTTTGTTGGGCAGCATGGTCTTTCATAAGACCGGTGAGGCTGTAGAAGTCATGTTCCTGGTTGATCTCAAACAGTCCTAACATCCTCCAGTGCCTCCTCAGACCCCACCACTGCCTCCGCCTGGCTATCCCTGAGCGAGGCAGACTCCACCTCTTCTCTATCTGACACACACACAACTCACCACGAGGGAAACACATAAACCAAGCCACAGCAAACACGGGTGGATCTACACTGAGTGTACAAAATGTTATGAACACCTGCTCTTTCCATGACAGACTGACCAGGTGAATCCAGGTGAAAGCTATGATCCCTTATGTCACTTGTTAAATCTACTTCAATCAGTGTAGATGAAGGGGAAGAGACAGGTTAAATAATTATTTTTAAGCCTTGAGACAATTGACACATGGATTGTGTATGTGTGCCATTCGAAGGGTGAATGGGCAAGACAAAAGATTTAAGTGCCTTTGAACGGGTTTTGGAAGTAGGTGCCAGGCACACCGGTTTGAGTGTGTCAAGAACTGCAACGATGCTGGGTTTTTCACGATCAACAGTTTCCTGTGTGTATCAAGATTGGTCCACCACCCAAAGGACATCCAGCCAACTTGACACAACTGTGGGAAGCATTGCAGTCAACATGGGCCAGCATCTCTGTGGAACGCTTTCGAACAACTTGTAGAGTCCACGCCCCGATGAATTGAGGCTGTTCTGAGGGCAAAACGGGTGCAACTCAATATTAGGAAGTTGTTCCTAATGTTTTCTACAGTCAGTGTATAATGTATAGCTCAATTTCAAGTTAGAGGTTCTTTTATTTGAAGAAATTGGAAATATATATTGTCTTTTGGGTATAACATGGACACAATTATATTCATTATGCTCAGACATTGCTAACTGTTGTAACTGGCATGAAAGCTGATAACCACCCACTAGGCAAAAACTGGTTGAATCAACGTTGTTTCCACATCATTTCAACAAAAAATGTGATGACATTTAATCAACATGGAAAACTGATTGGATTTGCAAAAATTCATCAACGTAAGGGAATTTCATATTTTTTTCACCTAACTTTCAACCTAAATCCAATGTCATTGTGACATTTTTAGTTGATATCAAGTTGAATTTCCGTTAATTGACAACTCAACCAAATGTAAATCAAAAATAGATGTTGAACTGACATCTGTGTGCAGTGGGCACTGTGTTCATGGCAGTTCTTACCTTAACCTTTTATCTTTTGTTGCCTTCCTGTACAAGGGATATACCTGAATTCAGTGAAAATCATTAGAGATGTATTTGAAGCCTATTCATCATTTTCATATGCGCTTGGATAGTATTTGGTGAAGCCATATTAACAAAAAATAAATGTTCATGACAATGGTCGATCTTCAGAGAAATGCCGCATATGGCTTGGGAAAGATCTTCCGGATGTGTCACACCTGCAGTGCAGAGGCTCAAAAGGTGTTTGCAATGACATATAGGGGACTGTCAACTTGGGTTTTTCATTTTTTGATTTCACCTTTATTTAACCAGGTAAGCCAGTTGAGAACAAGTTCTCATTTACAACTGCGACCTGTTGTTTCAGGGCATGAGGGCAAGCACACTACCTTATGAACCTCTACAAAAATAAAGCTGAATAAACAAAGAACCCACTGAGCACACACACTATGGTTGAATCAACATCGTTTCAACCTATTGTGACGTGGAATCTACATGGAAAACATTTGCAAAAAGTCATCAATCAGTACTGTTTTCATCTCATTTCAACCAGCGTTGTAAACATTCAAATTAGGGTAAAACTTAAATGAATTAGCTAGCTAGGACGCTTTAGGTTTGGCAGAAGACGAGCAGTGCTCCAGTCCTATGTCGTTAAACCATCAAGTAAACCGTCTGTTAACTGATAATCACTGAGCGCATGCCCGCTATTTGAAATACCCATGAACAACGGTAGCCAATAGGATTACAACGAATGTGTCAACACACAAAAGTGTGCACACACACACAGGGTGAGCACAGAGGCACAATGACTGTACAATCGCTACACTCACTACCCCCGTTTGCTGTGCTGAGTCCCTTCAGTACCATAAGAGTAGAAAGTAGTCCTATGCTAATCATAACACCATAGTAACAAAAGCCATGTCATGACCTATACTGGCCTAGAGCAATAAACTCCTATTTTTTTAATTATCAAAACAAAAACAAAACAGTTTTAACTGTCACTGTCCATACTGGTAACTCGGCAGGTATTTAGTTCTCTGAACACACTGTCATCGAGGATGAGGACTTCATCGGTTTTTTCTTTGAGTTTGCAGACCTCAGACCCTCCAGGCTTGGGGTTTTCTACCATCCCCCTGCAGAGCAGTGGCAATCTTACCGTGCAGGTCCTCTCTGGGTAGCGCACCGCTCTGTGTAGCTTGCCTGGTTCTGGACCTGATCACACAGGCTCTCCAGCTACAGACCCATTACGGCCATCTGAGGAATGCCAGCTGTTGCTGTCGTGGTCAGTGGTGTGGTCAGCAGTATGGTCGTTGGCGGTCTGTTTGAGGGCGTTGTGGTCGACCTGGTCGTCAGCGTTTTGGTTGACAGCGGTGTGGTTGTTGCCGGTCTGGACGGTGGCAGTCTGGACAGTCTTATCAAAGGCGGTCTGGGCATTCTGGTTGGTGGCGGTCTGGACGGTCCTTGATCAGAGGCGGTCTGGACTGTCTGGTCAGTGGCGGTCTGGACAGTCTGATCAGAGGTGGTCTGGACAGTCTGCTCGTCAGTGGTCTGGACGGTGGCAGTCTGGTCAGCGGCGGTCTGGACAGTGGCAGTCTGGGCGGTCTGGTTGGCAATGGTCTGGATGATGGCGGTCTGAGCTGTTGTCTGGCGGAGGTTTGCACGGAGTGGCTTCCCTCCCTCTTCTGGATCCCCTTACCGGCAAGGGTGAAGTCACTCTGAATAGATGGCGTGATCCACTCCTCACTCTCATTCAGTTGCTGCTACATGTGGTCCAGACACCTTTTCAGGTCCAGGATGACGTTCAGGAGGATTTGCTTCTCTCATGAAACCGTTAGGGTTGGGTGCCCCTCTAGGGGCGTCAGTTGTGTATGGCAGGGTATGGCAGTCACCATACCCTAGCTCAAGACCAAAACATTTAAGTAGGCAACAAAAAAAGTATACTAAAATGATTCCAAGCCTGCGGTAGCCAATAGAAAGCAGAGACAGTGCCAGTTTGCTTTGTTTAGGAAGTGCCAGTTTGCTTTGAATTTGATGTCGGCAATTGAACTTGGCCTTGTAGTAATCTGATTGCCAGGGGTTAATTGAATTGGGAGATGGAGGAACCCTCCTTTTTGCCAAGTAGGCTAGTGCAATTTTGGTTTCATGTATCGGTATGAAAAGAAACACAACTTGCTATTTAGATAATCTCCCCAAAATAGTGTGCCGTGAAAAAGCATTTGCCCCCTTTCTGATTTTCACTATTTTTGCATATTTTGGACACTGAATGATATCAGATCTTCAATCAAAACCTTAATGTTAGATAAAGGGAACCTGAGTGAACAAATAACACCATTTTGATACTTATTTAATTTATTTCATAAACAATGTTATGCAACACACAAAGCCCCTGTTTGAAAAAGTACAGTGCCTTCAGAAAGTATTCACACCCCTTTACTTTTTCCACATTTTGTTGTGTTTAAAATTGATTACATTTGGATTGTGTGTCACTGATCTCCACACAATATCCCATAATGTCAAAGTGGAATGTTATTTGTAGAGAATTTTCTAACTAAATTAAAAAATTGAAAGCTGAAATGTCTTGAGTCAATAAGTATTCAACCCCTTTTGTTATGGCAAGCCTAAATAAGTTCAGGAGTAAAAATATGCTTAACAAATCACATAATAAGTTGCATGGACTCATTCGGTGTTCAATAATAGTGGTTAACATGATTTTTGACTAACCACCCCATCTCTGTACACCACACATACAATTAATGATCTGTAAGGTCCCTCGGTCGAGTAGTGAATTTCAAGCACAGATTCAACCACAAAGACCACAAAGGTTTTTCAATGCCTCGCAAAGAAGGGCACCGACTGGTAGATGTGTACACATTTTAAAAAGCAGATGCTGATTTCACAATAAGGCCAATGGTGACTTTAAAACAGTTACAGAGTTGAATGGCTGTGATAGGAGAAAACTGAGGATGGATCAACAACATTGTAGTTACTCCACAGTACTAACTAAGCCTGTACAGAATACAAATATTCCAAAACATGCATCCGGTTTGCAACAATGTGCAAAGAAATTAACTTTCTGTCCTGAATACAAAGCGTTATGTTTTGGGCAGATCCAACAAAACACATCACTGAGTACCATTCTTCACATTTTAAAGCATGGTGGTGGCTTTATCATGTCATGGGTATGCTTGTCATCGGCAAGGAATAGGGAGTTTTCTAGGATGAAAAAAAACGGACTACAGCTATAAGCACAAGAAAAATCTTAGTGGAAATCCTGGATCATTCTGCTTTTCAACAGACACTGGGATACAAATTCACCTTTCAGCAGTACAATATCCTAAAACACAAGGGCAAATCTACACTAGAGTTGCTTACCAAGACAACATTGAATGTTCCTGAGTTGCCTAGTTACAGTTTTGACTTAATCGGCTTGGAAATCTATGGCAAGACTTGAAAATGACTGTCTAGCAATGATCAGCAATCAACTTGACAGAGCTTGAAGATTTTTTATAAGAATAATGGGCAAATATTGTACAATTCAGGTGTTCAAAGTTCTTAGAAAGTTACCCCAAAAAACTCAAAGCTGTAATCGCCGCCAAAGGCTGTTGATTGTGGCCTGTGGAATGTTGTCCCACTCCTCGTCACTGGCTGTGTGAAGTTGCTGGATATTGGCGGGAACTGGAATACGCTGTCATACACATTGATCCAGAGCATCTCAAACATGCTCAATAGGTGACATCTCTGGTGAGTATGCAGGTATCGTATCTGAAGATTATGCCTTTGTTAAATGTTTTTCATGACGAAATGGAATGTTGGTTGTTCAGGCCAAAGGGGGGAGGTTTTATGATGTTATTTGAAATGTGCCGCTTGGAGGGTGACGCCCGAGGGGAGACTGGTGATTGGCCAGAAGAGGGAGTAGCCCCTCCCTTTGCATTGTTTATAAATAGGGGGTAAACGATTAGACGGCAGAACGGCCATATCAATCTGGGAGCCGTTCTCCGGACATCGCGAGTCTGTATCGATGCTGTAGATTCGTGATTTTAATAAAAGCCTCTAACACGATGCAGTATGGCGAACTCTTTGTTGACAGCGATAATTGCCACCATTCATCATATACGACATAATGGCGCCCAACGTGGGGCCTGGGTTTGCGTCTCCTCCTTGTTTCAGTCAACCGCCGGCCTAACTCTCTCTGAGGGAAAAAAGGGTGAGTGTTCTTACCGCTTCGGAGTTTGTTAGATTGGATATGACTTGTGTACATTGAGGGGATGTTCCATTATCACCCGGCCTCGGTGGCGTTATTGCTGGTCAACTAGAGTCGGCTAAAATTTATCCCAGGGGAAACGGCAGATAATTGGGAGTTTTTAGAGCATGAAACGGTAGGATTTAAGTATTGAACGTGTATAATTCATTGGTAACGGGTGACAATGGGTTAGTAGAGAATAAATGTTGGGAAGATATGCGCATTCTTTAGGGCACTGTACCACTTAAGACCTCCAGGGGGGGCCATTTTAGATGTCGGGCCGACAAATCCGTTTACACGATAGAATGGGTGGACGGTGGGTTTCTTTTCTTAAAGAGAGCTCGGATTCATGGGGTTTATCTGATTGTAATTATGATTTGACTCTCGTCCGACGGGGCGTTTGATTGGGTCTGATTTCTCGGTGTAATGGTCATTAGTCCCGGTAGCAAAAACGGTAGGATAAATATGTTAAAATTGATAGGGCAGTGCAGGGTTTGTTACATGTTGTAGGCTGTAGTTAGCTAGAGGCTAATGCTACAAGGCTAAATGGGAGTGTGTTTCAGGCCACGTGGTACATCGTGGCTAAAGGCTGATGTTAATGCTTAAGGCTAACGGCTAATTGTGTTTTGTGCCACGGTGTACCTTAGGCTAAGCTAAAGGCTAATGCTACAGGCTAATTGTGTTGTGTGCTACATGCTAACGTATCCTTAGAGATTCCATTGCGATGGATTAAAGTCTCTTAAATTTGTCTCTGTCTGTAAGTCAGGTTATATGTTTTGTGAGCGCTGTTAAATGTTGTTTGACTATAAGGGGGAAATGGGAAATTACAGCTGGCTGTTATTCTGTCTGTTTGGGGAGAGAGAATAGAAAATCTTCCTTTCACGGTGAAAAGGGATTTTTGAATGGTTGTGCGCATGCGTTTAATTTTGCGATACTACCCTCCAGAAAGGGGGAGGTTATGACACGAGATTAGGACACGTGTTGGTTTCACGGGGCTAAAAACTACGAAATGAGGTTGGCTAAGCCTACAAAACAAAATGGTGGCTTAAGGTCATAGGTCCCATTTGGCGTTACCCTGCAAGGGAAAATAGACAGAGGAGAAATTTTAACACGATGATTCTAGTTTAAACTGTGATTGGTTAAAGATTAAACTTGTTTGGTAGCCTATGGAATTTATAAATTAGATATATGGTAGCGGATTATAATACATTTAATTAAAGAATTAAATAACGGATTAAAATAAAATAAAAGGTTTTTGAGCGATCTATTTAATTCTGAGTTTAGTCTTAGAGTGAATAATGTAGAACGAATGAATATTGAATGGTTGGAAATACTCAGTGATTGCATTAACTGCTGAAATCGTGTGTGTTTCTATGTTTTTGTGAAATATGAGAGGAACATGGAACGGCGAGATGAGAGAGAGAAGGGGCTGACGTGTGCGTCACGAACAAGGTGTGACGAGGCAGACGAGAGGATCGGATCAGGCTAGTATACAAAATCATCCTAACAGAATATGTGATGTTGTGACCATTTCGCATAGGCGTGGCAAACTGATTCATTAAAAATTGCATTTTGGAGGCTATGTGCATCACTGGGGTTTAATTACAGATGTGTTGGGAATCCAGGATGGATTGAGGATTCTTCTGTAAATTTATGATAATTAAAGCTAATAGAGCAAGGGGTTAAAGGCTTTGTTTAGGGGTATTTTAGTCTGAAGATGACTAACTTGCATTTATTTGCATTTGATGGGTTGTGGTAAGATATACTCAACACTAATTGATATTGGTGACATAGGAATAGGAATTGGGGTTAATTATTTAGGATGGTTAATGGATTTGTTTAGGGTATATTAAGAATTACAGGGGGGAAGTATATATAACTTATACAGTCTAGAATAAGATAGTTCACAATAAAGGAATATAAAGGGCTTGATATAGGGGAAAATTGATTATAATAGTCATTTGTTAATCAAAGTAGGGTTAGAGTAGTGTTAGGAGAGACTAATGGCAGAAGTTAGTACACCTTTCTCACATACGGATTCAGCAGAAAGACATCATCCAGCAGGGTGATTATGGCATCAGAGATGAAGACGAATACGAGCAGAAACAACGATGAAGATGAATCCAGAAGACGGAAGAAAACCGAGATGTCTGGGAACTTAAGGAGAAGAGGATGATGATGATGAGAGGTCGTGGGTGGAGGTGACTCTGTGATCAGAAGGAAGTGACTCTGTGATCAGAAGGAAGTGGCAAGAGAGGAAAGAAGACATGGAGACTAGAGATTTGATCTCTGATGAAAGTTGAAGGTACAAGAGAGGAAAGAAGAAATGGAGAAATGGAAGAAGTAACACGACTGGATGAAGACCTCAAGAATTGAAGGAAAAGAATAATACAGTGAGGCTAAAGGAAAGGCCACTGGTAAGAAGATGATATTTCAAGAACAGAACTTAGAAGATAACCGTTTGAAGAATACTGATATGTCAACGACGAGAAGGAACAGGACGAAGAAAACTCTATCAAATACAACTTATAACTGGTGGTGGAGAAGAAGAAAATAAGTGTTGGTTATGAAGAATCAGAGTGAATCAAATCAACAATCACTGTTACAGCTTTAACTGAACAATATCAAAGGCAATTGTACCAACCAAGGGGGGACCAGATGTTCCATATCGACTGTCAGTTTCTGGACAGACACAGAATTGGAGAAGAAGAAACAGAGGAAGATCAACGAGCAAGTGAAGATCACCGGTGCTTCAGGTGAACACTAAATATTCTAGAGTGCCGAGAATATCCGGAAGGGGTGCATTGCTGAGAGCCTTGATTAGAGAAGAAGAGAAAATAGCGAACAGTTGAAACAACCAACAATTAGAAGTGATAGTGAATAGGGGAAAACTTATCTGTGTTCAGCCTAAAGAGGTTAAACATCTCATTAATTGATAACTAATTAGGATAGGGATTTGAGGTAGTACTTACTCTTCAAGTACTAATATTAGAAGATACTGTTATTGTAGTGTTGGGAAGAGAATTGAAGCGTACAATAAAGATGTACACTAGACGACTGACTGTCTGGTAGCATATTTTAAAAAGTAGGGTTTTTGGGGAATCATTTGCTTAAAAGATAAATATCATAGGAAGGATGATAATGTATTAGATTACCTGTTAGACAATCTGTCTGGGAAAAAACTTAATAGGGGTGACTGTTATTTTGGGTTACATTCTTACACTAAGAGATTTGAGGTTAGGCTAAAAGGTGTTTAGTCGGTTTTGCCAAGTCTGTGTGTAATGAGTCAGAAGCAGGTGGGGAATTTTCCCAATCACATATTCTAAAAATTTGGTGGTAAGAGATTTTGTCAATAAGTCAGGGGAAAAGGTTTTAAATGTTATGAGAGAAAAGATTAGATTAAAATAGGTTAGGAGAACTAGGGGTGAAGGAACTCTGAGACAGTAAGTTAAGTTTTAAAGCTAGTAGTAAGAGAGAGAACAATGGTGAATGACACTGTCCAGTAGGGAGATCAAGGTCATTATAGGTGTATTTTGTTATAATCAGGAGGTTTAAAGTTTAGAGGTAGAACTGAAAGGGGGAAAAAGTGACACTAGGGGTGATGGATGGAAGTACAAGGAAAGAGTTCAGAGCTTAGGGGAAAACTAGGGATGAGGTAGTAAAAATAAGGACATTAACACTTCCGTCTATTAGAACAACAGGGAGAAGTAATTTAACTCTTTCAACATTGATAGTTATTAAAGCCATAAATATAGCGCAGTTGATTAAGGGTCCAGCATCAATTATAGGGGGAAAATACTGTTATGAGGGGTAGGAGAATAAGAATTATAATATGCCATTTAGGATGATGACGGTTCTTTCACAGAGAGAGAGAGATAATTATGGAGAATAAGTATTGTTATCAGGACCAGGAGTAAAAGGAGGTATAGTTTAGAAGAGGGTTAGGAGGGACTGTTCACTGATGTTGCGTAATGTTACAGAGAAAGGTCAGGGAGAATATATGTGTACTTATCTAGTGCAAGCATTAGAAGTTGTTCTGGTTAAGAATTATTGGTTAAAGGGCTATGTAATTTGTAAGGTGATGCTTATAACGGAAGTTTTCACAGTCATTGAGGGAGTTCAGGAGGAGTAGAACTGAAGGGACAGTAGTCACTCCAACAGTAGATAATACACAGAGGATAATGGGAAATTTTGCACTAGAAGTAATTAGGGTTGATACAGCAGCTAAATCAACTACTTTAAGGGTAACTTTGGAAGGGATTAATGATACTATGGCAATAGCAAATATAGGAGTATGATACTGACAACAATTGTTCTGAAATTAAAGAGGTAGCAAGAGGGACTCAGGAGGTTATGGTACGAATGGGGTTAAAATAGAGCAGATAGAAACAATATAGATTAATCTGAAATGGAGAATAGAGATTCATCATGGAAGCTGCAGTATGGGGTCTTTTGATTTTGATGACGGAGGGGGGGGGGGCATCTGATCAGTGCTGCTCGTTCCTCTGTTGTGGAAATTAGAGATAGATTAACTCATTCTGTAGGGTCAGTGAGGAATCTTGAGGGTCCATGTCTGTTGAGAATTCCATCCCGGACCTGTTAGACGGTTGCGCAGCCTCTGTCAGGTGTGGATCAGTTTTGAGCTTTGTCATAACTGTGGAATTGGCAACAGTCATTGACAGATAAAATAATGTTGTTGTCAAAACAGTAGGGTTTAGGTGTTCTTGGGTGAAAAGATTACCCTATGAGCATTGGTTAGAGAGAAAGTAAAATCAGGTAATTGCAAACTCTGAAGTATTCAGGTGAAATATTGAGGGATAAAAGTTGTTTTTGCTCTAATAAAACATATGAGGTAAGGGGTATGTTTATGGGAAGATCAGTGTGATAAATTTGGATAAGCATGACCTTAAGGGTAGTAATGACAAATAATAGGTTACTTTTTATATATCAGGTAGTAAGAAGAGCAGGACTTTGATGGTTAAAAGATTAGCTTTTGACTGACAATGTGACTATGTGAATTTTAGAGGATAAGGGGAAATTATGATGGAGTATATTCTTACCCTATGGGGATAGGATGTTGTTACAGGTCAACGTTGAAGCTTCCATATGAGGTTTTACCATTATAAGAGGGATAGCATTGGACACAGCTAAATCTAGGGTTGGAAGGGTGACATTGCATTTACATTTTAGTCATTTAGCAGACACATGGCGACATGTCATAGTCTTCAAGCCTATCATTGAAGAATAAGTTTAAGGGAGAAGGGGGGACTTCATTCATGGTATGGTGTAACATTTGGGAAGATAATATTGATAAATATTAGTGTATTACTGTGAGTCCAGATAGTTCAGATAATATCGCTGGGGTTATAGATGCATTGTAAGGGATGCATTTGAAAGGATTTGGTTGCAAGATCAATTAGGCCAGTAGGGGCAGTGATGGGTCAGATTCTAGTTTAAGCTTTGATAACACTGTGATGTTTGTACTGACTTTTGAGAAAGTTATGAGATTGAGATAGGTTGGAGAAGTGGTGCCTGGAGACAACACTCAGATGCCGGTGTTGACTGTTCCGGATCTGAACGAAGACGGACGAGGGGGTCTAGATGGACTACTGAATGGATAAATATCCTTTTTGATTATTTGATCATTTTATTTTTATTGTTTCAAGGAAAACATTTTTTTAGTATGATTTTAGTATGATTTATGAATCAAGGGGGGGATAGGTTTATGTGATTCATACATCATTTATGCATCATTTATGTATCATTTTTTAAATTCTTAGGTGAAATGGAGGTTTAATTTGAAAGTGGTTGTTTTGCAAAGGATACTGTTTGGTCGGTTATTTTCTTGTCATTCCAGAAGCATGTGGGAGAACATGTGGAGATTGGAATACTCAAACAAAGACAATATGACTGGAGGAGATGAAACAAGGAGGGTGTGGCTGATTCCATCATCAACAAGTCCATTGGAAGAGGACATTACAGGGAGATGAAGTGTAGTGGACTACATTCCAGTGTCTGCAATGAAATATAGACATATTTGATGTGTAATACATAATTGTGTCATATTCTTAGGTATTGATTTTAGTAGAATTATGTTTGATGTTATTGAATGCAGATGAGGATCGTAGATGCTTTTGTTTATTTCGATGGGGTTAGGGACAGAAGGTTTAAGCAGGGAGAGATTCCCTTTCAGGTCCTATGGGTTGACCAGCCTGAGAGTGGATATTTATGGATAGGATTTTGTTTACATGGGTATTTAATGGCATCATAGTTTCAAATGCATTTACATGAGTTATGAGGTTATCTGGAGTACCGACGGTGGTTGCCTGGGGCAGAGGGACGGTGAGAGAATTTTACTGTCTTGATTGATATGGATGGATGGCTGCTGGACAGTTTTTCGCTCTCACACTCCATAGAGATTTATTCATAATTCATAGTAATGTGTTCATACTTCATAAATAGTTGTTCATATGTCATAGTAATGTATTTACACTCCATAAACAGGTATTTCATAGAAAGGTATTTACACTCTAGAGGAGAATGTTTTTGGGTTTAAGGTTAAGAATATTCAATGAGATAAATGGTTAATAGTCATAATCTTATTCTGTTTGTTTTCGAGACGTTTATTTCGTCTCGAAAGGGGGGAATATCGTATCTGAAGATTATGCCTTTGTTAAATGTTTTTCATGACGAAATGGAATGTTGGTTGTTCAGGCCAAAGGGGGGAGGTTTTATGATGTTATTTGAAATGTGCCGCTTGGAGGGTGACGCCCGAGGGGAGACTGGTGATTGGCCAGAAGAGGGAGTAGCCCCTCCCTTTGCATTGTTTATAAATAGGGGGTAAACGATTAGACGGCAGAACGGCCATATCAATCTGGGAGCCGTTCTCCGGACATCGCGAGTCTGTATCGATGCTGTAGATTCGTGATTTTAATAAAAGCCTCTAACACGATGCAGTATGGCGAACTCTTTGTTGACAGCGATAATTGCCACCATTCATCATATACGACACAGGCCATGGAAATGTATAGCAATTGTGTACAGATCCTTGCGACATGGGGACGTGCATTATCATGCTGAAACATTAAGTGATGGCGGCGGATGAATTGCGTGACAATGGGCCTCAGGATCTCGTCACGGTATCTCTGTGCATTCAAATTGCCATCGATAAAATGCAATTGTGTTCGTTATCCGTAGCCTATGCCTGCCCATACATAACCCCACAGCCACCATGGGGCACTCTGTTCACAACATTGACATCAGCAAACTGCTCACCCACACGACGCCATATGCTGTCTGCCATCTGCCCGGTACAGTTAAAACCGGGATTCATCCGTGAAGAGCACACTTCTCCAGCATGCCAATGGACATCCACAGTGAGCAAACCCAAGACGTCGGAGGCGGCTTATGGTAGAGAAATGAACATTACATTCTCTGGCAAATGCTCTTGTGGACATTCCTGCAGTCAGCATGCCAATTGCATGCTCACTCAAAACTTGAGACATCTGTGGCATTGTGTTGTGTGACAAAACTGCACATTGGTGGCCTTTTATTTTCCCCAACACAAGGTGCACCTGTGTAATGATCATGCTGTTTAATCAGCTTCTTGATATGCCACACCTGTCAGGTGGATGGATTATCTTGACAAAGAACAAATGCTCACTAACAGGGATGTAAACAAATTTGTTTACAAAAGTTGAGAGAAATACGCTTTTTGTGCTTATGAAACATTTCTGGGATCTTTTATTTCAGCTCATGAAACATGGACCAACACTTTTTTTTACATGTTGTGTTTATATTTCTCTATTTCATTTTTGATAAAGTAGCCAAAATGTCTAAAAACATGTTTTCACTTTGTTATGGGGTATTGTGTGTAGATAGGTGCAATTGTTGTTTTTTTTACATCCATTTTGACTAACAACAACAAAATGTGGAGTAAGAATACTTTCTGAAGGCACTGTAAATGCCCCCTTACACTCAATAACTAGTTGTGCCACCTTTAGCTGTAATGACTGCAACCAAACGCTTCCAAGAGTTGTTGATCAGTCTCTCACATCGCTGTGGAGACATTTTGGCCCACTATTCCATGCAGAACTGCTTTAACTCAGGGACATTTGTGGGTTTTCGAGCATGAACTGCTCGTTTCAGGTTCTGCCACAACATCTCGATCAGGTTTAGGTCTGGACAATTTTTTTAGGAACTCAGTCGAGGCCTCACCTTACTGTTGAGAATTAGAATAGTAGAATATACAAGGTGCACAGTGGCGTGTATTCATGGATGCCAAGGGAAGCCAGGCCCCCCCCAAGCCCCCCCCCAAAAAAGATAGACTAACATAAACACACAAAAAACATACCAAATAAATTATCTTTCGTCTCTCTGTGTTTCATAATTTTCCTTCAATTCGCAAGAGGCTGAATGTATCTCACCAGAGAAAGCATCCGAGCGAGCGAAACAGTGCCCCTCTGTCTCTGTACGTGTAACCCATCTTTCTGATGCTGTCTGGTCAAAAAGTGTATAATATTGTTGCCGCCTGTAGCATTGAATGCAAGGGAAGCCAGCAAGCGTTTGGCCTCCCTTGATAAAAAAATAAATACAATAATAGCCACTCAACTGAGTGAGCTCAACTGTGAATGGTCCTGGCGCACCAAAAAAAAGTGTCAAGGGAAGCCAGTTTGGATTTCGCTTCACTCCAATGACATCACATCAAGCCAAACGTCAGTTGTTGCATCTCGTTGTGTTGTTGTCCTCCGGTGCCTAACACATAAAACCTCACCTAGTTCTGCCAAAAAACAATGAGGATGCCGCCCTTTGATAAGCAGTGCACCCTTTGTCAAAGGCAGGGGCGCAAAATATTTAGCTTGTCCATTCCCAGCGCGCCTCTCCAGGGTGCTGTTGGAGAGATGCATCTCTGTAGCATTCCACAACGTTCTGTCAAAAAAGTATCTAACATAAATCATGTAGCAGATATAGGATATGGTAGAAAGAGTAAGTGGCCTTTTCTGTAACCTACAGGCTGGAGATAAAATGTATGACAATGTAATGAGATGGACACTATTTACATCATGCAGGTTTCTCCGATCAAATAACCTAACCTAAAAGGTGCTCAATCAAATAAAAAAATAGCTGTCATGTTAACAAACAACATATACTAAAAACAGGACAGGTCAAAGTAAAATGGACAATATGGAATGGACAATCACAACTTTTGTTTCACCCCATTGTCATGATCAGTGGTTTCAAGTTTGTATCCGTCAATTTGACAAGCTGATCATAGCGAAAAAGAAAATACTTCTGCATTTCCCCTTGTGTAAACACATTGCAAATAGGTTCATGATAACTCCTGATAAAGTTGGGTAGCTGATATTCAGAGCTTAAATAGCCAAATGGATTAATTAGGAATCAGGACTCATAAAGCCAATACAATGGCCTGTTTTACAAACGGTGGGCCTACCACATGGATGGGCATTCATAAAATACCATTGTGGCCAACATGGTAGGCTACAGCCCAGTAAGCACGAGCCAACGTCTTATTTTGGTGTTTTACAAACGGTAAGCTTACCACATACATGGGGATTCATACAATTCTATTTCAGACAACACTGTAGACTACACCTCAGTAAACACGGGCCGACGCCGATGCCTTTTGGACATCTTATTTTGGTGCAGTTCCGGACCGACCTTGATATCCACAGACATTGTTTTTGGTGCTGTCCAGACCGGCCTTGATACTTATTTTTCAACGTCCGTAAAATATGCCTTTTCAACGTCCTGAAAAATATGTATTTTAAACATACGGAAAATACCTTTCACCTTACATTCAGAACCTAAATTGAACCTAACTTCAACGTCTGGAAAATAAGTCTCTTAGACATATTTTCAATGTCATTTTGCTTACTGGGACAATTCTAGTTTTGCAGGGGGACAACATTTCTTGGTCTCGCCTACGACTGCAAAATGGCAAGGACCGGCCAATGATTATAACAATGAGTCTGATCCAACCATAAATTCATACATTGTGCCTCTGGCCTGGGAGGATGGATGTTCAATATGTAGCTAGATGTAGTAGGCTAATGTTAACTAGCTGGCTAATCGTTTCCCATGAAAGGAAGTTAGGCTAGCGAGCAAGCATTTTAGCCAGGTAGCCTAGGACAACAAAAACTAAAAGCATGTATTGTATGACAGAGTCCTATACTGTTTCGGCAACATGAGAGAGAGGAGGATTGCATTGGCGTTTCTCTACAAGTAGGGTGAGTCAACATGTTGTTTCTACTTATGCACACACACACACAGAAATCAGTACCATTGACAGCCACTGCAAGAAATGTATAGGGGGGCCACACATTTTTCTGGCCCGCTTGGTGGGGGGGCCACCCCAACCAAATCTCGCTTAGGGTCCCCAAAAGGCTAGAGCCGGCCCTGCTGAGAAATAATCGCAACCCTTTCAGAGAGAGTGAGAGAGGATCAAACAATGTGCTTTCTCTCTGGGTATGTAGCCAGGGCTTGAAATGAAGGGCGTTCTCCTGGGGATGATTAAAAAAAGATGTCTGGGAAGGTTCAAACAGACTCGGGGACAGTTCTGGGACGGTAGATCCAAAATTCAACTACTGTAGGCTACATTAAAACAAATTAAAAAGCAATGAGGCTAATGTAACAGATCAGAACATTTAGCTTAAAATGTTGATAGTTATTTCTTCACATTATCAGCGCAACAATGCACACAGTGCAGTAGGCTACGCGCGCATGTTCCAAAAATGCAAAGCGCACGGCACATGCCAGCGGTTTCATGTGACAGAGAAGAAAATATCTGTTAGAAATTTAGAAAGAGGGGAGATCTAAAGATGCAACAACTAGCATGGGTTGCTAATATGACTAGGATTGTGTCTTTGCCTGCTGGACAATTAAAGAAAGTTGATTTAGAACAATAGAAAATGCCAGTTTCAATGGCATAAGTAAGTGCTTATAAAGTAATTCCCTCAACATATGGTCTGATTTTAGCTAGGCTACTTTGAAACAAGGTAAGGCATGCCTCATTACATGACTTACAACCTCCAAGTTTTAAACAATGCTAACATACAAAAAAACATCTTAAATTCATCGTTCCAAACAGTCGATTTCTGAGTGGATAGACTATTGTAAGTATCTGAAGCAACTAAATCTGAATCACCCGTCTGGTTAAATAGTTTCAAAATTATTTCTATACTCCAGTTGAAAATACGATTATTCTAGAGCAATGTGATTTGTATGAACACTATTTCACAATGTTTAACATTGTGTTAACATCATTTCACAATGTTTTCTGGTCATTTGGCCATAACTGTAGCTAGACCTGGCAACTCTGATTGAATCTCAACAAAGAAACAGTTGGTGGTGGTATTTGATTAACGTTTATTGAAAAAGTATGGTTTTCAGCAAATAAAGAAAGGCACGCAAATACAGAGGATAAACATAGGTACAGGGTGGGCATTTCAGAATATATATATATTATTTTTTTACCCCTTTTTCTCCCCAATTTCGTGATGTCCAATTGGTAGTTACAGTCTTGCCCCATCGCTGCAACTCCTGTACAGACTTGAGACGGGCGAAGGTCGAGAGCCATGTTTCCTCCGAAACACGACCCTGCGAAGCCGCACTGCTTCTTGACACACTGCTCGCTTAACCCGGAAGCCAGCCACACCAATGAGTCGGAGGAAACACCGTACAACTGGCGACACAAGTCAGCGTGCATGTGCCCGGCCCGCCACAAGGAGTCGCTAGAGCGCGATGGGACAAGGACATCCCGGCCGGCCAAACCCTCCCCTTACCCGGACAACGCTGGGCCAATTGTGCGCCGCCTCATGGGTCTCCCAGTCGCGGCCGGCTGCAACACAGCCTGGGATCGATCCTGGGTCTGTAGTGACGCCTCTAGCACTGCAATGCAGTGCCTTAGATCGCTGCTCCACTCATGAGGCCAAATATTTCTTTTTTTAAGTACTCATCTTGGACGAATTGATGTAGTCGGAGCTAGATTACACAAATCCTGTTCTTGGCTCCACTCCGTTGGTGAAGTTCAGAAAGTTTAGTCCACTACACTTTCTTGTGTTATTAACCTCCAGTAGCCTAGCACATTTTCCAAATTAGCTAACACTGAAAATTCTCTCTCACACACATTGAAGACAAGGAGCATTGAGCTGAGTAAGCTACCCCTTCCTCTGTCCCGTAGCCACGTAATGTAGATTAGAACTCTTTCAAGGCATGCCTGTCACGTGACATTTTTGGGACGCACGCGGCCTCAGTGTGCTCATTGTCTAGGTAGCTACATGAACTGGCTAGTTAACTGACTGGAAAAGTTAGTTTTTAGCTAGGCTAGCACCACAGAGCACTTCCTAAATTAGCTTGCTAGCTAACAACGATTCCTGCTTGAACAGTGACTCCTACTGGTATATGAGGGGTAATGCACTTCAGTGAGAACAAGTTTACCATCCAGATGCATGTCTGTGTACGCTGCTTAGCTTTGGAAATAAGCTGTGTTGGTTTCAGCTGAGATATCATGTCAACACATTTAGACATTGATCAGCTTCCAAACTCATTTGCGTAGACTACCTAAATAACATTCAATAGTTGATGGCATGATGTTGAAACAATGACGTTGATTCAAACATACCATTTTACTATCAACATTGAAACAAGGTCAAATCAAATGTCTAATCAAATATGAAATTCAACATAATTTCAACAATCCAATATACAGTATATTGAATATAGGATGAAAAATGTTTTGCGTTTCTACATGGAATTTAACACAATTCCATGTAGAAATTAGATTGATGTAACAACCTGTTAGTCAGATTGTCATTGTATTTAAATTGACATTTTACCCTAATTTCAATGTTTACAACGCTGCTTGAAATGAGATGAAAAACCACTGCCCAATGGGAAGTCTGTCTTCTGCACTATTATTTTCACAATCTATTTTAAATGTGTTGAATAGTTTTATTCTATCCAGTCCCTGTCCCAGCTGTGTTTTCAATACCTCCATACACTAGCCTACTCTGGCTTTGCCTCCCTCCATCCAGCTGAAAGTTTAACGCTGGCAACTGCTCATTATACAGGGGAATTATTCAATGTATAATTCAATGTATGGGAGTATCTGTAATACATAATACAGGAGTAGTCTAAACTAAATTGTGTGTATGGGTTTGTGTGTGGTGTCATTGGTCGTTTATGTGCGTCTGGGAGCATAGTGAGCTTTGTGGACCGCCTGGAATGTGTCAGCGGTTAGGCTCTAATGGGTTTGTCAGTGGCATTGTGCTGCTACATTACAAATGGCTGCCTTAATGAACCTTCCCAAACAGACAACTAGCTAGAGGTCTACACTTCAACATTGTCGAGATGAGGTTTCAAATGGTTTTCTTTACTTCATCCATCTGCTTTGGTGTCATTTCATCGTCTCCCTCCATGTCCAACCCTTCGCCTCCGCCCTCAGACTTGAAGAGGAGAAAGACAGGCTGTTTAAAAATGAGTAACTGTAGATGCATCATGAAGGATGGCTCAGGGGTGATAAACCTGGCAGCCATGGCGGATTCAGACGGATTCTTGGGACACCTAAAGCCTGTGCCATCGGAGAACGCACCACCAAATGCAGAAATCCTTCTCTCCTTCAGCCCCTGTCAGCCGTTCTCTGAGCCCGAGGACCTCGCAGGGACAGACTGCACGGATGTGGCTGCCTGTTTGACAGTCAGGTATGTACTTTTTTGTAAAAATCATAATAGTTTGACAAAAAATACACAAGTAGTGGCAGTCTTTTGTGTTGGTCAATATTACATTCTGTGAAGCATCGATATAGGCCTAAGTCTTTACAGAGGACCCCAAAGATTAATCAAATTATTCATTTACTGAGCAGGTTTTACAGAAATAACAGGTACATCAGTCACTACATAAACTATGGGAGACATGAGGGCAACGTATTCCATTACAACAACAGCTTGCAGACACTGTCTGTTTCATATTCTGGTAAGCAGAAGTGTAAATCAGAAGTGTCATTATTATTGTGGTCTGTGTGCTCAACACTGACATCAGCTTTCCCTTTCTCTAGTCCTAGAGTACACCCACCCCCTGACAGTAGTACACTACCATTGTAGCCCCAACAGATCCACTTCCTTCGCCCAACACTTTGATAGAGACATTCCCCTGCAGATCTGGGTGGAGAGTCCCTGTGCCTGTCCAAACGCCTGTGCCCTGGGGGACGTGGGTCCTGGCACCATCTTCCTCATCATCCTCTCCCTCAGCGCCACTGCCTACTTTATCCTGGGTAAATACACTGTATCCACATCTAGATACAGACAGGTGACAGCAGGTGTCTTACTATATTACTGTGTGCCCTCTTTTGAGCCCCTTCTAACCTCCCCTCGTCTCCTTCCCTCTCCTCTGTGCTCCTTTCTACAGGGTCCTGTGCTCTGCGGCCGTTCAGGACAGGCAGCGGAGTGCAGATCGCTCCAGAGGAAAGTCTGTGGTGCATGCTCTGTTACATGTTCACTGAACGCAGAGGGGATAGGAGGAGGAGAAGATACATCTCCCTGCGAGAGGAAACCCTATGAAGCGTGGAAGATAGTATAAATGATGAATGAGAAAGTGGAAGATGACACAAAGCTACTGTATATGAAATGACACTGAAGGAAACTTGAGCTTGAGATAGATTATATTTCCAGTGATGTGACTGATATTCATGGAGGAGGCATGATTTTCTATCTGTTATTGAGTGGGTTAATAGCAGTGGGATAGCATTGAACAGCATAACTAACAACTAGACTAACATTTGAAACAAAGTTATTGGCCCATTTAGTTTAATAAAGATTGAAAACAGAAAAATAAGCACTAATTAATTTTTATTGTTAATAAAACATTTAGGGAGGATCACAAAAATAGACCAAGATTACTGATATTTTTTGTCTAGTATACATGTGCATTTGTTAAAATGATAATCTAAGATTAATTAATTTTTGTAAAAATAATATTATGAAAAAGATTAGACAAAATGTTAATTTATGTGTAAGACACTGGGGTTGTGTGTATAGCTTAAACCCCTCTTCAAACACAGGAAAGTGTTTGTTTAAAAAAAAGTTCAATCTAAAGTGCTGTCGCAATGAACGTGACACATCACCTGAGACCATCCAATGTAAACCCAGCTGTGGTCAATATAAGCCCATGTGTTAACTGATATTTTGTAGATAATGCACAGCAATATATACAGAATCTCATTTAAGGCATTCATAGGCAGACAACTGATAGATAATAGTTATCAGGACATTGCAAAATGTTAACTCTGAACAAGTGTATCGAACCTCCAAGCATTCAGTCCATAACAACAGCTCTATTAGTCAAATAGGATAGAAAAAGTCAATCACAGTTTACATTCAGATATGCAGGAAAACAATTTGTTCTGCATTTTTCAACATTATTGAGAATGTAAATATATAAAACATAATAAAACAGGGAACCTTGCAAACCTCTGTAATGCTCGATAAATTCCATAAAAAATCTAACAAACCAGCAAGCTGGTTGGAAAAACACAAACAAATGATGGATGATCCTTCATAAGATAATGTTTGAAGACATCTGCCAGTGTAAAAGACTGCTGAATATGTATTGCCAAGTCTGACCCCTAGCTTCTTACCCCTTTGGTGTTTGCAGATCTGAGAGAATCAGACAGCACCAAATAGCCATCTAATGGGTTTAGAACTTATAGCATATAAAACTTCCCCCATATTACTACACCTACTCAGTTCCTTGAGATCTGTAAACACTAACTAGACAGGCTAGAAGCTATCAGTTTTTTGGGGACATTGTTGAAAATCAGACTGATCCCTCAGCAAGCCATTTCTTCACAAGGGGGCGCCAGAGTACTACAATCTAAATGGGA